>NW_024609839.1:81266044-81866044 GCF_016920785.2 Ixodes scapularis | reverse complement strand
GCACAAGCTGTTAATTGTCCTCCAGGAGGTGTCGGGAAAAAAACAAAAACCTCGTGGGCGGTGGCGCCGGTGACACCAAAGATTCCCAATGTGGAAGAGATCCTCCAGGACCTCAGACACCGACAGCTTCTTGCCGACGACGCCCTTGCCGCCCTTCGCCAGTCGCTCTGCGGCACCCCTCTGGAGCTCTGTGTGGAAACACTGAAGAACACCAAAGGCCCAGTGACAAAGGCACGGTGCCCACCGGAGCTGAGGGCTTTTGCCATTACGCTGCACTTCTATTCGAGTAGCGCGTACGAGTATGTTCGGAACACGTACGATCTAGGAATTCCCCAGGTGTCCACAATCCGATCGTGGAGCATTTCAACTCAGGCGGAACCCGGATTCACCGCCGAAGCATTTCAGTCGCTGCGGGTCAAGGTCCTAGAAAGTGAAAAGAAAGGAAAAAAAATTTTCTGTGCGTTGCTGATGGACACGATGCGACTCCAAAAGCATGTTGAGTGGGATGGAGAGCGAATCCGAGGATTGATGGACATCGGGGCTGAAGTGAACGACGACAGCCAGCCTCTCGCCACTGAAGTTCTCGTGTTCATGGTTGTGTCCCTGAACAACCACTGGAAGCTTCCCTGCGGGTACTTCTTGATCCATGGCATGACTGGAGCAGAAAAGGCCAATTTGGTGAACATGTGTCTGACGAAGCTACATGAAATTGGTGTTGTTGCATGCTCCCTGACGTGCGACGGACTCTATTCGAATTGGGCCATGTTTGAAGCGCTCGGAGTTGAGCTGCAGGTTTTTCCTCAAGAAATAACACCCTGGTTCCGACATCCCGCCAACTCCCAGAAGGTCTTCATCTTCTGCGACCTTTGCCATCTGCTCAAGTTACTTCGTAGCACGCTGTCGGCTCTACAGGTCATCAAGGATCCTGACGGATGCTCCATCAGGTGGGTATACATTGAGGAGCTAAAGAAGCATCAACAACGGGGTCTGAGGGAAGGCGACAAACTGAGGCCAACGAATCTTGCAGCTGAAGTAATCAGCTTGGGCGTTGCCGATGCCCTAGAATTCTGCGCCACCGACCTCAAGATCCAAACTTTCGCCGACAGCGAGGCAACAGTAAAGTTCATTAGGATCTTCGACACGCTGTACACAATGATGAATTCGAGAAACCGTTTGGGCAAAGGCCTCAAGGCACCCCTGAAGGCGACAACGGAGCGCCTGTGGAAGCCCTTCTTTGAAGCAGAGGTGTACATCCTTGGCTTGAAAGACATCCATGGCCAGCCACTCCATCTCACCATATTGAAGACCGCTTTTGTGGGTTTTCTTCTGGCCATGAAGAGCTTCAAAGGTCTCTTCAACAAGCTGCTGGGCGGCAAGAAACCCCCCATGAGGTACCTGCTCACCTACAAGTGCAGTCGGGATCACCTAGAGCGCTTTTTCAATTCCCTAAGGCGCAGAGGCAGTTGGAACGACAATCCGACGGCTCGGCAGTTTGTGGATGCCTACAAGACACTCCTAGTGCGTCCCAAACTGCCGCAGCCAAGTGGAAACTGCTCGACGCAGGATCAGACGAGGGGGACAGCCCTCTGCAAAGATACGGACAATGATGCCCCGCTAAACGATCACGGAACCATTCGACTCCTTGGCATGATGGTCCTACCCAGGAATGAGGACCACGACTATGCGGATGTTCCGAGCATAAGGACTCTGGCCTTGCACATAGAAGACCATGACTGTTTGGACGTCCCAAACAATAGAACTCTGTCCTTGTATGTGGAGAACGTTGTAGAACACCTAGCTGTTGATGTTGCCCGCACACTGCAGAGAGACGAGACCTGCTCAGACTGCCTGGCTGTCCTGCAAGAGCGACGAGGAACCGGGGACCCACTCATGCCCTCATCTAGTGTGGTGGCTATCTGCAAAAGCACTGAGAAGTGCCTCAGGAGGCTGGAGGCCGAAGGCAGCACATCCAAAGGGGTGGTCGAACGACAGCGTCTAGAAACGGCTGTTGGGTGTGCCGTTCTTCACGACCTTCTTGAGAGACGTGTCCAATTCTTCGAGGACCTCGACGAACACATGTTTGACACCGAGCCAGACGACAACCACGTCGCTCGGCTGACTAAGCGCACGGCTTTGTGTTACGCCAAGATCAGGCTGCACCACCAAGCAAGGAGTGCATTGTGGGCCCAAAAACGAGGCCGAATGGTTCCCACTCCGTAATTTTACTGGGTTCCTTACTGAATCGCTCATTTTTACTTGCACATTTTGTGGTGTTCATTAAAACATCCGAAAAGCTGCCGTGAACTGTTGTGCCACAGTAGTGCCACCTTCTCGGTTGGTGCTCATTGCAAACCCTACTTAGTTTGGCAATCGAGTACTTCCGCAAAGAAAAGGTCCTCCCTTTAACTCTCAAACTCTCAACCGTAGTTGAAAGTAGGTAATGAGGCAAAAATAAGGGAGTGTAATCTCCTCGTTATGAACATCTAGGCAGTATGAGCAAGAGTGTCTGTGGCATAGAAGTTTCTACCTGTAGCAAATGGAGAGCAGCCCAACTTTAAAGAGGCCCTGCAATGACCTTTTGATTTGTTTTTAATTTACACTGAACCTGAGTGCACTGATTCACTCTATTTTAGAAGTTATAGGCAAATTAAGATTACAAAAACAAGCAAAAAATAACCTCCTTCATGACGCCCCTGGTCCTGGCTTGGGTGGCCAATGGTAGAAGGGAAGCGACTCGCCAATCGACTGCAGCTTACGTTGATGGCCGCTTCCCCTGCAGCCACATGCGCATCAATGGCTCGTTGCTTGCTTCAGCCTTTCACCGTGCTTGTCGGCATGGATCTGCTGGGTCTGTCACAGTTGGAGGTCCAAATCCTCGACAGAAGTGCGGAGCTGGGAGCAGTACCATATGAGAACACTCCTCATAGGCGTCGGGAGCTTGCTGGCAAGGCCTCTTGGCCCCAACTCGATGACGCTCAAGTTCTAGGCAAGTTCTGGGTGGGTCTCCTGTGGCGCAAGACCACAGGAGACAAATTTGCACTTTCGCTTCTTGCAAAATGTGCTGCTGGCGTCGTGCGTTTTCTGCTAGAAATCGCGGGGGCGCCTGTGCCAGCCTGCGTCGCCTCTTCCACGGCGCAGGCCATATCGCGGCCTGCGCCGTGAAATGTGGTATCGCAGCCGCGATTCGAAGGTGCGGCCTTCGCCGTGGAATCGCGGGTATGTCGACGATTATCGCGCAGTTTCTTGTTTCCATACTTTCTAACTGCATTTGTTTTTTTCCATCTAAAATACTGAACAAAAACTACTTCCATAAACAATTGAAACTGTTTGCGCTACTTATATTTTGTATTTCGACTAAAAAAAAAAGCTTTTAGCAGCTCTGACCAGTCGTAAGGCAGGATCTGACCGGGACCGACGACGTCACAAATTAGTCTCATGCCGCACGCGTTCGGCACTACGTCCCCATAGCAGGAGAAGGTTTCCGTGCCGTCCGGTTAAAATATGGTGCACTGATATTTAGTGACTCTCTCCGCACTCGCTGGGTTGCCCGAGCCACAAGAGACGTGGAAACAATATAAAAGGTAGACTCTTAATTATGATTGCAGGGCCCCTTTAAAGAAGAAAACAAATCCTCAGTCGTGTAGTTATAGCATTTTGGTGTTCCACGCCTGTTACAAGTAACAAACCCAGTAGACAGAAATGCTGACACTGTCTCGAAAGGCCAAGGAACAAAATACACGCACAGGAGCAGGCTGCGAATGATTTGATTCCTGGGCACTTTCAGAGTGGTCATAATACGGTGCTCAAATGCTTCACACTTCTTTTTGCATCAGTGGTGAGCTGCAGCTGGCCCTTTGATATTGGCAGGTAAGATAACCAAATGAAGCTGCCCCCACCCCATATCCAAAGGTAGGCATGTCCTACCAGTGGGATTCTGTGTTTTCTGAGCTTATTTTTCGTCGGATTTGGGGGGGGTTGAGATTTTATTTTTTGCCGAAAATTGAAAGGTTATCAAAGTTTATTTGGGTATGATCTCCAATTCTCCAAAATTCAGAGTTTAATTTTTCGGGGTTTTCTATTAAAAATAAATATTAAAGTGTAAACATATGCTAGATAAAAAAAAAAAGTGCTTGTATCAATATTTTTTTTAGCTAGATAAGGCATTGGTGCGAGTGCTATTGGCAATACTAATATGTTCCATGACAATATTTGCTCACAAGCATTGCTTCGACAAATGCGGATACCTTAAAATCGATAAACTCCTGGAAGTAGTCACTGGGAAGCTCGTATTCATCCCATCCCATTGCATCAACCTCCCCTGCAGCTCCACGACGTGGAGTGGTAAAGGAATAGAGAAGTTTCAACTGCCCCTCTTCCCCATTTTATGCAATCTCCATGGCTGCAATCTCCTTTTTGGCTGTTACAAAGACAACTTTTCCTTCCTCTAAAGCACATATAGTGTGGCCCAAACTAGAAGGAAAAAAAGCAGCGTTTGCCATGACCCGAAAGTAGAACGGCATGTCTTGAATGAACCTTGATGAGATAAGGTTCATTGTCAAAAGGGCAAGAACCCTTTTGACAATGGTCCTAGATTCGAAAGATAACTGGTGGCGTTTTCCTAGGACAAGCATTGACCCCGTGCGCTGATCGAACTTAATTGTCAAATACCATCCTTTCTCTTTATTTGGCGGTGGGAGGGCGAGGGAGGGGGGGGGGACAACCATTCGCACGAAATTCAGAGTTTATCGAATAAATCCGGATTGATCAAAATTTTACCGGCGGGTGTTTTTCCGAGTTATTCGGATTTATCCGAAAACACAGAACCCCACCTATCATGCAGAGAGATGCAGAGGTCAAGACAATCACTAGCATTCTCCCCAACAGGATGAGGACGGTAGGGAAGTCCTTTGGTTGTCCCACCTGCAGCATGACATAGACAACACTTCGGTGCCTGATGACCAGGTTTCCGTGTTTTCAGATGAATCCGACAAACACTCGCTGGTAAACTTTTCAACAATTCGGATTTATCCATAAAGGCCCGTTCACACTCTTGCGACTGCTTGCGACCTCTTAAACCTGGGTTCCTTAAAACTTCTTAAACCAGAGAACACACTGGCGCCATCTATTGGGAAGCAGTGTAAACTCGGCGGTCCGGCATATTTTTTTTTATTTCTCGCGCAATATCCTTTCTTTTTTGGCTCGAAAAGCTTTTGTCAAGGTTATAAACGAGCCTTTCTATGGGTATTACGCACATTTGACCTCGGAAATCCCGCAAAACCTTCGCTTTTGTGAAATGCAGTTCTAGGGTCACCGCATAGATGGCGCCACAATGTCAGTGTGTTCCCTCATTCTAGAAACATTTAAGAAGTTGTAAGAGATCTCGTCTCTCTCAGTCGTACTCGGTCGCAAGAGTGTGAACGGGCCTTAAGATTCAGGATTTCGAGGTCACAATGGCAAACTGAAAACTCTAGAAAAGACAGTGTTTTATGAAAAAAGTTGATCGGAGCACAGAAAAAAAAAAAATTATTTCTTTTACAAAAGAGTGACATGGAAGACAAACATTCCATGTCCCTCTTTTGTTATCGTAAATTACACACCAACACGCTCAATTTTTCTTATCTTTTATTTGGGACTATTGACAAAGGGGAGTTTCCAGTTTATCTTGTCAAAGGTTTGTTTAGTACAATAGGCCAATATACTTCCGGACCACGACAAAAGCCACTATTCCAGTTAGGATTGTACTATTTCTGCTTCTTACAGGGACGACAGGTTGTGTTTTCATAACGGTGAAAGTTGTGCACCTGTAGGTTTCATAGGATGGGGAGAGCAGCTGAAGGTTTTATGCATCCAGAATTTTAAATACCAATGTTTATTGAAGAAACACTTGCTTTCAAGATTTGTCGTAAGACGGTTAGTACTGCCAATTGCAAGAACACCAATGCCAGATTGATTTTTTAAAAAAATGCAGTGTATGCTTATGTCTACATATTATTTATTTTCCCTTTAAAGAAACAAAAAACAGAGTAAAACTGAACTCACAAGTTTGGAGAACTGGAAATCTGTCAAGAATAAACTCAGAATTTCCAGTGGAAAATAAACTCCGAAAAGCACCCTCCGAACTTCACAAAACAAACTCTGAAAACATTCCATCCTAGTTATGAGCATTGATTGTGCGCGTGCTGCCCAAGTATGGTGGAAGGCAATAAGCACGTTATGGAAGCTGGTCACCCGAAAGAGATGTACCTCCACACTTAAAAAAACTAAATGATCAGAAGTTTTAAAATACTATATAACCTATCTATGTTGCAGGCAGAAACTCTAAGCTCCCCCCCCCCCCCCCCCCCTTTTTCTTCTATGGAAAGGACATACACTGCTGGGTAGCACAGGGCAGTATCACTACATAGGAACTTTTGTTTTTATTATTTTTATTTTACATTTTTTTATCGGTGCCGCAATACTCTGATGGCACTGGCGCGTGTTTAAGACACTAATTTTGCGATGCGATGCACCATTTTTGGAAAATTTGGGTTTCACACTAAAATGCAGTAGTACTCGAGAATGAATAAATAAAGAGCCCTCAAAGCACATCGTCCAAAGTACTCAAAATAACCGCTTCTTTTTATTTTTGCCTTTTGTATACATACATCCCGAAAATGGGCCAAAGCATCCCGTTCAAAGAACACCTAAAATGTAAAACTTTGTCATGGCTATAAAAACCTCTTTTAAGCAAAACGCTCATTAACGAACATTAACGAAAATATGGAAGACAAAAACAAAAACCCTGCTACGACAACCCTGCTCTTATTGTGCAACAAAAACTGCACAATAAAAAGAACAACATTACGGCACACAAATGGTCTATACTTTCTTAAGAAACGCGACAAAAACTGCAGCAACACCAAAGAAATGTCGTTGAACTGAGCAGACCTAACTCTTCAATCACGGGTTTCTGACAATGACTCGATAGACAGCTAAATAAAAAGATTGGCTTTAGTTGACGTTTACGCTTACCGTTAACGTGCGGACAAAAACGCACGCAACCACTTGGTGCTAGTTCGTGCATGCTATGCAAACGAAAATACCTGTTTAGCTGGCAGTTTTGCTCCCGCGGTGTCCGAGAACACCCACACCCCACCAATGTGGTACGAGCGATGTCCAGTTCCGTGAGAACCACTGGAAGTATAGTTTTCAACACGGTTGACTCTTAACCTTGTTGTTGCAGTCAGTGGTCTTTGGTCGAGTCTTAGCTTTGTTCTGGGAGTCAGTGGTCCTTGTCCGTAATCTTCTCCAGCTGGATCCTGACGGAGCGAAATGAAGGTCTCGCATCTGGCTTCTGCGACAACAAAGCAGAAAGAGAAGGGGCAAAACCCCGGATGAAGCTTTCGATGTCGAGTGACCAAACGTCGGTCTTGGCTAGAGTACACCTAAAAAGTTTAGTAACAAAGTAAATGTTTTTAGGGAAAGTCCGTTTGTGACATCTGGGGATTTAGGAAATGTTCTCGGGGACTTCTGAATTCTGGGGTGTTCAATGTTCAGTGTGTCTAGGAGCGATTTCGAAACCTCCTACAACTTTGGTTCGACATGCCGAAATATCAAAATTGCTCCCAACTCAAAACATGTCTTGCAACATAAATATTGCACTGGAGGAAGAAAAAAAAAAAAAAAAAAAAAAAAAAAAAAAGCTTTTTTGAAGGGGGGGGGTTTCTTTGCAAGACACATGTCCCATCCAGGAACTGGACAAAGGAAAAGGTTTTTGGGAGTCCAGCCTCCCTTTAATGTGGCGTTCTCGCTTGACCACCATGCATTCTAAGCACCGACATTATATTGCCCCGCTCATGCATGCTCTGGATGAGGGTCACAAACGAGATGTTTTTAAACAAACGGCAAACCTCGACGCAGTGACTAATGAAAAGATTGAAAACAATGAGACACAGCTGAAGTGCTCCTCTACTAAACGTAACAGTTACTGCTTTCAAGGTAATACCGGCCAATCAAGCAGTGTTGCAAATGTTGACATGATGACCGCTGTCCGTCATGCTCAGAGCGGACTCGCAGCAATAGAAATAAACAAAAAATATTTTCTCCTGGTGTGTGTGGGGTGGGGATCTTCGAGTCCCCAACACCTCCATAAAATTTAACCAATGAAAATAGTCAATTGCTTGGAGATTCTGAATGTTATCAATTAAGGCTGAACCGCATGTAAGCGAGACGAGCGACAAAGATTTCTCACTGTCGCTCGTCACGTCGCAAGCCATCTGACGGCGCCCCCAGACGTCTGCTCCAAGGTGCATAAAAAGGGGCGTGTCAAATCTCTGATTAGACTTTTAATAGTAAAGCCAGCCACCTATGAGTGTAATTTCGGGTATTTTAGGATACTTAAAGCCCGTAGCCTAAGTTATCACCAGAAATAAATGATCTCAGAATCCACTTAAGTACCTTTTTAAGAGTTGAACGCCGTGTTGTGTGTTTCATCCTTTAGTATTTCTCTCTTGATCATACGCATACATACAGCCATGTCCAAAAGAAATACAAACAGCGTAGTGGCGACGGAATACCTAGGGTGCCACATAGCGGCAGATGTGGGCCGTTTTTAAAGAAAGGGACCGGTTCATCTTTTTTTTCCTTGCGACAAATTTAATTTTTGTGATTCACCGTCAACAGTGCTCCCTTTATGTTGTGCTCTTGAGTGGTCGGCTTCGAAAATAATGACACTCCTTCATAAGAATTGGTGGCACTGCAGAGACTATCGTGTAGCCACAAGAGCTGCTCATTTTATTGACAGATTCCGCTTAGTCATTTAGCTGAAGCTGTTTCAGTTCTGTTAAGAAGCGGCATAGTTCTCTGATATTCCACTGGCACTGTGACTTGTATACAATCAATGCAGTCATTGGGTTTCAATAAAAAAAAAAAAAGAGACGTTCACAATTCTCTGTAATGCCGAATTAGAGTTACAGCTCTTGTGGAGGAGGGGAGGGTATGTCCCTCCTCCCTATGCATACCCTCCCCTCCCGTTTAGCGGGAAATTTAATGAAAATTTCCTGCTAAATTTAGCGGGGAAACTGAATTGGTGTTAAGGTCACGTGACTTTAATTGCCCCGCTAAATACAGCGGGGAAAGTTTTCCGCTAAATTTCACGTGACGTCATGAAGATAAAATTTTCCCGCTAAATTTGGCAGGAAATCTTGTTGCTAAATTTAGCGGGAAAAATTTTACGGGTTGAGTGACGTCAGGAGGGTAAAATTTTCCCGCTAAATTTGGCGGTAAATGTTTCCGCTAAATTTAGCGGGAAAATTTCCCTGCTGAATTTAGCGGAAAAGTTTTACTCTCGTGACATCACACATGTTGTCATTATGGGAAACGTTTCATAATGCAACGCGTGGTTACGCCGAGGGCGACGCCGCTCAACCAAGAAACGGGCGCCTAAGAGCTGCGCTCTAAAAACTATCTTTATTGACTGAAACAAAAAACACGTAGTGACACCACTCTGAACTACCGATGACAATACTAAATTTTGCATGCTCCCATTGCCACCCGATCACTGACGGCCCTTTGATTACGAAGAACAGCCATCAAAACAGCGAGTGCCACACCACGTGTAGCCAAGAGTGAAGATAATGCTGCGGCAGGAAACACCAATATAATCTCGCCGGAGAAGCGTGAGCAAGTTCCGCAGATGGTTCCGCGTACTCAAGAAAGCACGTGCTTCGCCGTTCGTGTTTCTTTCGGTCATGACTGTACATAGAATACACAAGCATAAATTTAACTTCCACCCGAGATAAAGTGCAACAAACACCCACTTGGGTGAAGGTAACGGAAATAAACAGCGCGCAAAAAATACACAGGACGAAAGGAAGGTGTGAACGGCACAAGCGCTGAACTCACAACTAAACATTTATTGAAAAAACACCAACGAAATAAACCGCACTATCGCTTCAGCACGTGTCAAGATAGGCAATTTCTTTTTTGTGAAGAAAAACCGATGTTTGGCTGACGCATGCATCTTGCCCCTCTTTTGTTATTGCATACGCTTCCAATAATTCCCTGAATTCCAATAATTCCTCGTGAAGGTCAATTTATTCATAAGTACACCATCTCCACCTTGAGGATTTCCACCGAATCATTAGTATTTATATGCAGACTGTATGCAAGAAGTGTCTGCTGAAAAGTGAATTTTTGTGTTCCCAAATTTTAAAGAGTATTTTTTTAAACTATTTTAAGAAATGGACAACCGATATTGGCCGAGATGGATAAACATCCCTATAACCAATCTCTTTACTTTATTTTTTTTTATTTCGCGACAATTAAAAATTATGCAGCCAAAGACTGACAAGGCACAGGGGCGACCTTGTCAGCAGCCGTGGCAGCGCTCCAGCAAAAAAACAAAAAACAAAAGACAAAAAAAGAAAAAAAAAACGAAAACTTTACGCTTTTTGTGAGCTTTCATTTTTCCTCGTTCGATTGTTTGCACAACACCAACAGTATGCACGTAAACTGAAAACACCATTCCTTTTTGTAAGTTTCTTTTCTTTAGTGAAGCTGGGCTTTTTCATCCGACCGCCGGCCTAAACAACAATATGAAAAAAAAAAAGCTTTAAAAAACAAAGAAGGCAGGCCTGTGACTGATTGTCATGCGGAGAGCAAGTCATCTGCTCTTTGCTTAGGGGTTGCAATGAAGTCAGAACTACACCGAGCTCCGATTGGCTTTGACTGAGAGGATAGCTGGTTACGGTAGTCCAGAGGCTGGTTACGGTAGTCCAGTACAACAGTGTGACCAACCCAGAACCCAAGAATCAGACTACACTCTGCTTGCCACTCCTATCATCGCCGAGAAGGATGTGGCAGAGGCACTGCACTGCATTAATGCCTCCCAGGGTCCAGGACCTGGTGGCGTTCACCCGGCATTTCTACGTGCCAGCAGCAGCAGATGAAGACCAGTCCTCACCCTGCTGTTCACTTGCTCTCTGTCGGCAAGGAAAGCTCCAAGACAATGGAAAAGTGCCACAGTGACACAGTGGCAGCGCATCGTACAACGATCACCAACTAGCCCAGCTTTCAACCTTAGTACTGCCCCACCTCAACGACCTCATCGTCTGCAGAACTATGGAACGAGTTATCAACAGTAAACTAATTAATCACCTTGGAATGCATAACCTCTTGTCAGCGCAGCAGCAAGGTTTCAGACCAGGTCGCAACTGTGAGTCGGTCCTGGCTGTGGTCGCTCATACTGCCAGCAAGTACTTGGATAGTCGTACTCCCACTGCGCTCTTGCAGCTAGACATCAGGCAAGAGGGTCGGCCACAGAATTCTGATTCAAAAGCTCCAGTGCTTCAGCGTTTCTGGGGAACTTCTTGACTGGCTGGCAGACTTTTCGTATATGCAAACCCAGCACAATGTCTTTCACAATGCTACCTCTGGTCCTGTTGAAGTTTTATCTGGAGTGCCCAAGGGCAGCGTACTAGGCTCCACCCTCTTCAACGTGTTTGTAAACGATGATGATGAGCACGACCTTGAGGCAGTATACGGCTGGTCCTGCCAGAAAAGGCTACTCCCAAAACGCTGAGAAGTGCTTGGCCATGATGTTCTCCTGTGCCCGACGTTCTCTGGCCCCCCCTGACCTGCGCCTCGACGGTGCTACCCTCAGCTGGAAGCCAAGTGCGAAGCTGCTTGGTGTCACTTTGGACCCTCAGCTTCGCTTCTCCGCTCACATCGGGGAGGCGACCTCGAAAGCACGTTGACAGTTGGGTTTCTGTCTCTGTGTATCTAAAGGGGCTGGACCCGAGACCTTGCAGCAGTTCTTCACTGCACTCGTGCTCCCAGAGCTGGACTACTGCTGTCCAATATGGAACCCGCACCAACTACACCTTGTGGTGGCGCTGGAAAGTGTGCAACGTCGGGCTGCCTATGCCATCTTGAAGAGGCAGAGGCACTTCAACCTAGCCCTTTACTGGGACATGTGAACTGTGAATCTGCTACAAGCCGTTGGATGGCAGCATCTATGTCTATGACAAGTGGTGGCCTCTGTGAGACTGTTGGCTAACATTTTGAGAATGCAGCCTGGCGTGCTCCCTGGCGCCTTGCGTCAAAACCAGTCGGGCATCTTGCAGTCGGTGTTTGCCAAGACGGAAAGACACTGTCAGTCTTTTGCGGTGAGGGCCATTACACACTAGCGCTCACTGCCTAGTACCCTCACCCTGTGCACACCCACGTCGTGTGAGGAAATGGAACTCTTCCGTCGAGAAGTGACCGGTCATTTCCGCCACTCGCTGTCATAATCCTTGTTGTATATATACAGTTGGGGCAGGATGGGGCACCAGCAGCTGGTCAACGGTTCTTGGGAACCGCCGAGGTTGGGGTCAAGCACATTCAAGTAGTATGTGTTCGGCCCTAGCTTAGCAGGTCCTGGGCTTCGGCGTGGCGCTGGCGGTGCCCTAGAGGCCGTCAGCCTGCTGTTCGCGTTTCATTTCCGTTCCAACTTTATCTACCCCCTCCCCCCCCCCCCCCCCCCCCCAAAAAAAAAAAAAAAAAAAAACCTGGTTCCTTTTTTTGTTTTGTAGTTTGGGTGTTTGCAGGCCACCTTTGGCCTATCTGCTGTACCCTGTCTCCCCTGGACTGAAGTAAATGAAACGAAATGAAATAGTGGGTAGACATCATTGCTAGCTGCCTAGAAGTCTCTACCCACTAGTTTTTCAAACAGCCAATAAGAGCTCGGCGTTCTGACATCATTGTAACCTCTGCGCAAGAAGCAGACGAACTTGCGCTCCGCAGTCATTTGATCGCGAACCCCAGGAACGCGATAAAGCACGCGTATAATTTACCCTCGACGATAATACCTTGCATATCGGTTCTGCTGCTTCTCATCGCCTACGCTGCACGACGTTCGAAGCTGCTGTCGCCGATGGGCGAACGCGGACCCGGCCAGCGCGCCGGAGCGAACAAGCCTCTGGATCGCCAGAGAACTAGGACTCCTACGAGACCGTCAAGTCGACATTTCACTTCACCCAAGGAGAGTCAAGCAGGGCAAACTGCGTCTAGAAGACGCGACGAACTTACCCGAGCAACCGAAGCCCCCGTGGGAACTCTTGAGAACTTGGGCCCAAGTCGATTTGGTCGCGAATCGAGTTTTGTAGACCTTTGAAGATGCAGTTGGAAGAACTCTTGGGGAGGATTATCCGCGGCAGCGGTAAAATTCAATCTGTCGCAGGGGCGTTGGGTCCTAGCCCGTTTCTGTTACTCGCTATTACGGACGGGAAGAAGCCTAGCTAAACACACAACCGAAGCTATTTTCTACCTTCGCTGCTTACGAGACGAGGCGGCCGAGGCGGCCCAAGCGACAGCGACCGCCTACGAGGCCGCCTTTGTTGTCAGTGTTGTCAAACGCGTTTGCCAAGTTTACCAATTCGCTACTTTTAGCGGTCGTCAACAAACTGGGCAGGTACACGCTCAATAACTATCTTGACAAAATTTAAAGGCGAAGGCTAAATAGTATAAAAGAAGTTGCTATTAAGATGATCGCAGAGTCGCGCTTTCACAGTCCGTAATGTTATTCTCGGCTTGGCTTAGCTTGGCCGGCTTGACCAACTTGGCTCGATCAGCCATCTTACTATCCTTCAAGCGTCAAATGTGATAGTTGGAGGCAGTGGTTGGAGGCATGTCGTGTTCTGTACTTTCCTGTCAGAACTACCGCGGTAGGAACCGTGAGAGTCGCAAAGGGAAGTCGACGACTTATCACTCGTGAGTATCCAATCTTTTGAGAGTACCGTGAATTTCTTGTCAGTCTGGTACCGGTATGACCCCCATAAAAAGTTTCCGAACGCGCATTCTCCGCTCAAATGTAGCGCTAGTGGTCTGAATCAGATGCGAAAGTTTCATTACAAACCGTTATCCCAATCAAAAGATGGGTGTTTTTGTGAAAATTTCAATAAGAAAATGGGGTTCATTTTCATAACCGGCGCCAGACACCTTTCGGAAGTCACGTGCCGCTCATTAAAAAGTCAGAACCACTGCACAATGATGGAGAAACCACTGCGAACTTCGGAACGCGGCCAACGCTAAGAGCCGACGAGCCAATCAAACAGCGTCGAAAGTGCAACGTCACTACTCATTACCCTTTTTCTGTGGCTGTGCTTATACATATTCTAATCCAACCAAACGCATAAAATGTGCCGTGACTTGACTGTTTTAGTCCGCCATTGTGCAGGGATTCTACAGTTGCCAACAGAGGGCAGTCTTTCAAGGGGACTTTTTTTAGTGGATCTAGGCCGAAACAACCAAGAAGGTTAGAAGTACTAGGTGGGGGCACATTGCAATATAGGGGAAGCTTAGTCATAACAAGTTTAAACGATAGGTCTGTTCGATTCGCCTGAACTGGCTGAACTAGTTCAGCAGTGCAGGAACTGGGGCATTCGATTCAACCGGAAGTTGCACGGCCGCTGCACAGGCGCGTTCGATTCATCCCAGTTCTGGACGAGTTCAGACCCAATTCCTCAAAATCTTACACCGGCTCCGGAGTCAGTTCAGCGTCGGTGCAGAAGCAGACGATAAGAGCAGACGGCGATAGCAGACGACACTCCTCGTCCGTCTCTGCTCGCGGTACCATTTTTCGCAGCTCTTGCTCAAATGTCTGCGATGTTTAACAATAACGCCAATACGGAGGTTGCATTTCCTCTCATTCATGATAATAACGTACCCTCGGTGGACGCGGAATCGAGATCATAATCGAGGGTAGGAATTTGCTTGATTATGATATTCTGAGAGCGTTTTAGGCACCTGCTCACATAGGTTTGGCTTCCTGCGGTAAGTGTCGAAATATTGGCTCACGCAAATTGTTTCTCTTTGATGTTATATGGAGATCCACAGTGTTGATATTCTTCCTTGCAGGCACGGAGAAAGGTATAGCACTCTTGATAGTCCCCGCCTTCAGTTGCTCTTGGATGCATACTGACGACTCCGATACATCGCAGAGGTCTGGGATTTAGTACATTGGCCCTCGCATGCCCCGTAGCTGAGAATAATACTGCATGCTTTGTCCGCTGGTATCTGTGGACGCCCACTCAGCTGGCCTGGGGAAAGCGCCGAGAATAGGCATTGGCTTGGTAGTTCCACGCAGGTCTTTCTTCGGAATCAGGCTAAACGCTTCAGCTTGACGCCAAAGTTACGGTCGATAACTGTCTTGGCCCAAACGCTCTCGTTTGGCCTTCGTCTTCGAGGTGACCGCTAACGACCGCGCGCTGCCGCCAGTGGCTCCCGACGCAAAATCATCCTGATACCGCGAACCTATCGTCGAAATGCGAAACTCGAAAGACTTGGAATGAATCTACTATTGCTAAATGAATATGAAGGACACGAACGCTTACGGAAACGACAGGAACCGAACGGCCATTAAAAATGCAGACAGAAACAAATTTCGTGCAGAAACGTTTTTAGTACCCTCGAATAAAATATATTCACAGAAAAGATTCCGTTATTATACTTCAAAACTAAGGAAACACGAATGGTCTCACCAAACCGCGACTAATTAAATGTAGCATACGACGTGGCGTGGAGAAACAAGAGCAAACAAAATGCAGACGACACCCTGCGCTTCCGCTCGGAATAGCTCGGAATGCCGATCACAGCGCCAGTCCTAGCGCGGCGGCTGCACTGGTTCTGCGCCGCCGCTGCACGACTCCTGCACTCGTCTGAACTCGGACAGAACTAGTTCAGAACGTTCTGGCCGAATCGAACATACCTGATATTGTGCCCAGCGTGACCGCAGATCTGTCTGGCGATTGGTGCGCGTGACATGTCACGTGCAAGATGGATGGTTGAATGTACGAGGATTCCTTGCAGGCTTGCGTGCGCTCCGTCCGGTAGGTTTTATCAGATCGAAGGCTAGACGAAGGCTAGCTACGGTCACGTGATGTGGTGAGAGTAAGGAGGAAAATGAGAAAGAGGCCAGGCGTCAAGGGAGCATGGCTTGTGGAGGCTACGCGGCTGACGTCATGCCCTCTCCTACCGTTCTATTTTCATGGAAACAACCTATTCCAGTTTTCACCCATCCTGTTTTGACCCTTTCCCGAAACAACCTTCCCGTTTGAACCCATCCCCTTTCGACCCATTCCCGAATCGCCCATGCCATTTGAACCCTTAGCCCATACACCCTTTAGGTTTGAGCCCTTCCCGTTTGAACCCATTGGTATAAAGCCTTGCACATCTCAACCTTTTCAATAAAAGTCTCCATCGTTCGAACCTTGATTGGCTGACTTTTTCTGCTTAAGAATATGTCCCGATATGATGCTAATGCAATCAATGCAAATGTGCAGGCGAGGTATTTAGTTATGTTGTGAAATATTTTTGCTTGTCAACATATTTTTAAAATAGACAACGCTTTTAGGCAAGCTTCGACGAAATATATTTCTACTTGAAACACTTAAAGTGTTTTTTTGAAGATGGTCCCCAAACTGTGTAACTACGAAACAGACTATGTGCACTGCACAACAACATTACCGCGAACACCATGTTGACAATCTTTCGAATTTTAGTTCGAGATGGTACTAGAAGGTACCAAATTGTACTGCTTGGGTTAGTGGCCGAGATGAGCACTTGCAAGGACACTAATAATATTGATGGCAATCTTTTGATGCTTTGAGACAAACAGCAAAAACCAACAATCACTTGTTCGCGCTAACAGTGTCGCACTCTGTACAATATTGAAGTCTTAGAATAACGTAGGCAAGCACTTTGAGTAAGCAAAAATTAGCGTTGCCTTAAGGCCCGTTCACACTCTTGCGAACTGGGTGCCTTGAAACGTCTTACAAAGAGTGGACACACTGGCGCCATCTATTGGGTAGCAGTGTAAACTTGGCGGTCCGGCATATTTTCTATTTCTCTCGCGCATTATCCTTTCTTTCTTGGCTTAAAAAACTTTTGTCAACGTTATAAACAAGCCTTCCTTATAGGTATTACACACATTTGACCTCGGAAATCCCGCAAAACCTTCGCTCTTGTGAAATGCAGTTCCAGGGTCATTGCATAGATGGCACCAGAGTGCAAATGTGTTCCCTCGTCCTAACAAATTTTAAAATGTTTCAACAGGTCTCGTGTCTCTTGGTCGTACTCGGTTGCAAGAGTGTGAACGGGCCTTTAGTTTTTATATCGAAACTCTATTTTTAGGTTACCCAAAGTGCTTGCATACATTGTTCTAAAACTTCCTTATAGTGAACGGGATATTTTGAAGAGCGATACATCATACAGGTTTTCAGGAATATGATTGCGGCTTCACTTTCTTACGAGTTCAAACACAGAACCCTCGTGCACGCAGCAAAAAAACCTATAAACCACAAAATGCTATCGCCTTGTTGAGGAAGTCGAACAGGGAAATTGCGCCATCAAATAGGCGACACTTCGATTTTGATAGTTTGCGATGTGACCGCCAGGCTCGGCAGGCAACATTGGTCACCGCGCCAACAAACACCGTGGAGCACACGCCGCCCCGGTCAGTCATCATTCACCCTCACAACCAGGCTGCAAGTCGTCTCTTCTCGGCGGGTGCTTCGGCGCCCTTCGCCCACGATCCCGAAGAATCGTGACACGCGGCTGTCCCCTGGCCCTCACAACACCACCATTTAGTAAGGTAACGCTTAGTCTTAAAAATTTGGCATCTGGTTCAAACCTCTGGGGCTACATTTGGGCGGAAAATGAGCGCTCGGTAAGCTTAGTTTATTTTTGTAATAAAAAAAAATTTAAAAAAAAAACATTGTAACTTTTTTTTTTAGGGGGGGGGGGGGGGGGGGGTTGACGTTTGAGTGATAATAATTTTTGTTTGCATGAGTATGAGCTATCTTCTAGGAGGCATGCAAGGCAAAGCAGAAAGGCAAAAGCACGTACACGTGTCTGTCTGCTGGCCTGCCTCCCAGAGGTACAATACGTACAACCCTGTACAACACATGCTTCGCATGTGACGTCATATGGCACTGTACCAGTTGCCATTGCTCCGTACCACGCTCATGTGCCCGTGCCCTTGCAGCATACATTTCGCACCATTGAATTTTTTGTTCTTGGCAAGCCTTGGCGAGAAGATCAGATTCGATGATGCCAAATGTGTGCTGCTGAAGGTACGGGCACAGGAGCATGGTGCGGAGCAATGGCAGCTGACGTGACGTCAATGGAAGCCATGTATACCGTTTCATCGTCATTAGATGTAGCGCCGCGGCTCTCCCGAGCTCAAATAAATATTCATATTAATCAATATTTGTGCCTTAGGTTTCCACGAAGTCGACCAGAGATCTATCAACAGTGGGTGACCAATGTCCGGAGAGGAACCTGGCAGCCGTCCGTGAACAATGTGGTTTGCTCGGACCATTTTGAAGAAGACTGCTTCGACAGGACTGGACAAACCGTGCGCTTGAGAGCGGATGCTATCCCCACGAAAAACCTGGGCAGGGTAATATATCTTTTGGCTTTAGAAAATGCGGTCAATGTATCCATAGCCATAGACTGTACATGGCTTGCATTCACGTCACATCAGCCGCCGTTGCTCCGTGCCATGCTCCTTTGCCTGTACCTTCCGAAACATCTTATGTTGGTCCCCTCTTCGCAGCTTCTGTCTTGGGTTTTAGAAATGTGTATCTGTATAGAACAGTGGGTCTCAACCATTGATGATTTGCGGACCCCTTGTAGATAGGCGGAGATGATGGAGGACCTCACTCTGGGTGAGGGAAATATAAAGGTATAGGTTAATCATGATAATGATTTATTAAATGAATAAAACTAATTGCTAGTGTGAAGTAGACTTATCCCATTGACAAACACACGAGAGAACTCACTTGAAAATTAAAATCTTCTCAATGTGATATCGCCGGGCTTGACTGATGAAACGGGGCTTTGCAGACCCCCCCCCCTCCTCCTCCTCCTCCTCCTCCTCCTCCTCCTCCTCCTCCTCCTCCTCCCCCTCCTCCTCCCCCCCCCCCCTTTGAGAACCACTCATACAGACTATATAACGTCTGTCTGTCTCTGTCTGTCTGTATGTATGTATGTATGTATGTATGTGCACACATGCTTCGTAACTTGAGAACAAGTAAATCTGGGGAACATGCAGTTTGTGCCCTCCTTCATTTGAGAAAGGCCCCCAAAACATTTTTTTTCGTCAAAATTAAAAATATTTTTTTTTTAATTTTTATTAAAATTAAGAAATTATTTTTAATCAAAATTAATTCTTAATTTTGATTAAGATTAAGGGAGGGGGGAGAGGAGGAAAAGGAAGGGAGCGAGGGGGAGGAGAGAGGAACGAGACGGACACACACGCTGTACAGGTGTATAAGATATGGACTTGAGATTAGAAGATAAATGTGGTTGTTGGTTCAGCAAGGTAAGTGCTTTAAACTTGTGGACAAATGAATGTATGGCTTTGCTGTCTGTTTTATTAAATTACAAGGCATCAGAAATGGTTAAGTTGATTGCCTGAACCCCCAGGTTTGCCATCATCTTGTAGTTTCACTTCTCATAGGAAGCATCTAATCAAGTGCAAATTAATTGACTATGAGATAATGAAATATTAACGGACTGCTTCTGCCATGGTTAATGGCCCGGAGCATTTTGGTGATATTCCGAAACATGACTAGTCGAACTGTGTGTTTCACAAAGCAGCGTGTCCAAGGTTGGAAACATCTTTAGAAGCTCCCAAAAGCTTAATTGGTCGTCCAGCACGAGAAATAAAATAAATATAAATGCCGTCAGATATTTGAGCTGAAAGCAAAGGATTTCCCAAAAATGACAAAAACAAGGTCCTCTTTTGTGCCCGTCATCTCAATATCCCAAACTCGCGATTTTGCTGCAAACAATCTCCAGTGCAGAATTTGTGCATGCATGCTGTTCCAAATAATGCCATAATCAGAAAACGGATCCCGTTTTGGTGTTTCCCTCAGCTACCACAGAAGACAAGAAAACCTCCAAGAGACCGTACAAGCGGAACAGAAAACGACAGTGGTGCCAGCACTAGTGCTCCCGTGAGCAATACCCCCAACATACAGCCTGCTGACTACTCCTACGCCGTAGAAGCGCCGTGCTCCGTGAAGCGCAAGGCGCAAGACGTTAATCGTCCTGCAAGAGGTGTCAGGAAAAAACAAAAGTGGTTGACGGGAAAAAAGCAGAGGCGGCCGATACCAAAGGTTCCCGATGTGGATGAGATCCTCGAGGACCTCAGGCAACGACAGCTTCTCGGCGACGACGCCCTTGCCATCCTTCGTCAGTCGCTCTGTGGCACCCCTCTGGAGCTCTGTCTCGAAGTACTGAAGAACACCAAAGGCCCAGTGACAAAGGAACGGTGCCCGCCGGAGCTGAGGTCTTTTGCCATTACGCTGCACTCCTATTCAACTGACGCATACGAGTACGTTCAGAATGCGTACGAGCTGGAACTTCCCGATGCAACCCTGATACGATCGTGGTGCACTTCGACTCACATGGAACCCGGATTCGCCTCTGAAGCATTTCAGACGCTGCGGGTCAAGGTCCGTAAAAGCGAAAAGAAAGGAGAAAAAGTCCTCTGCGCATTGTTGATGGACTCGATTAGCCTCCGGAAGCACGTCGAGTGGGACGGAAAGCGAATCCGAGGATTGATGGATATCGGGGCTGAAGTGGACGACGACAGCCAGCCTCTCGCTGCTGAAGCTCTGGTGTTCATGGTTGTGTCCCTGAACAACCACTGGCAGCTTCCCTGTGGCTATTTCTTGATCCATGGCATGTCTGGAAGAGAGAAGGCCAACCTGGTGAACATCTGCCTGACGAAGCTATACGACATTGGTGTTGTTGCATGCTCCCTGACGTGCGACAGACTCTGTTCGAATTGGGCCATGTTTGAAGCGCTCGGAATTGAGCTGCAGGTGCCCCCCCAAGAAATGAAGCCCTGGTTCCGACATCCCGCCAACAGCCAAGAAAAGGTCTTCGTCTTCTGTGACCTTTGCCATATGCTAAAGTTACTTTGTAGCACGCTGTCGTCTCTTCGGGTCATCCAAGATCCCGACGGACGTTCCATAAGGTGGCTCTACATTGAGGAGCTTAAGAAGCATCAACAAGAACAAGGTCCAAGGGAAGGCAACAAACTGAAGCCAATGGATCTTGCAGGCAAAGCAATCAGCTCGAGCGTTGCCGACGCCCTAGAATTCTGCACAACCAACCTCAAGATCCAAACTTTTGCCGACAGCGAGGCAACAGTAAAGTTCGTGAGGATCTTCGACACACTGTTTACGATGATGAATTCGAGAAACCATTTGGCCGAAGGCCTCAAGGCACCCCTGAAGATGACTACGGAGCACCTGTGGAAGCCCTTCTTTGAAGCAGAGGTGTACATCCTTGGCTTGAAGGACATCCATGGCCAGCCACTCCACCTTACCAAAATGAAGACCGCTTTTGTGGGTTTTCTTCTGGCCATAAAGAGCTTCGAAGGTCTCCTCAACAAGCTGCTGGGTGGCGAGAAACCCCTCATGAGGTACCTGCTCACCTACAAGTGCAGTCGGGATCACCTAAAGCGCTTTTTCGGTTCCCTAAGGCGCAGAGGAAGTTGGAACGACAACCCGACGGCTCGGCAGTTTGTGGATGCCTACAAGACACTCCTTGTGCGTCCCAAACTGCGGCAGCCAAGTGGAAACTGCTCGACGCAGAATCAGATGAGGGACGCAGCCCTCTGCAAAGATACGGACCATAATGCCCCGCTAAACGATCGCGGAACCGTTAGATTTCTCGGCATGATGGTCCTACCCAGGGATGAGGACCACGACTATGCGGATGTTCCGAGCATAAAGACTCTGTCCTTGCGCATAGAAGAGCATGACTATTTGGACGTCCCAAATGACAGAACTCTCTCCTTGTACGTGGAGAACATCGCAGAACACCTAGCTGGTTATGTTGCCCGCATGCTGCAGAAAGACGAGACCTGCCCAGGCTGCCTGGCTATCCTGCAGGAGCGACGAAGAACCGGAGACCCACCCATGCCCTCATCTAGTTTGGTGGCCA
The DNA here is from genome assembly GCF_016920785.2 of Ixodes scapularis. Classification (NCBI taxonomy): domain Eukaryota; kingdom Metazoa; phylum Arthropoda; class Arachnida; order Ixodida; family Ixodidae; genus Ixodes; species Ixodes scapularis. The sequence continues at coordinate 81,844,060 of NW_024609839.1, read as the reverse complement.
TCTGCAAAAGTGCAGAAAAGTGCCTCAGGGTGCTGAAGGCCAGAGACAGCACATCCAAAGGGGTGTTCAAACGACAGCGTCTAGAAGTGGCTGTTGGGTGTGCCGTTCTTCACGACCTCCTTGAGAGACAGGTGCGATTCTTCGAGGGAAACAAGCACATGTTTGACACCGAGCCAGCCGACAACCATGTTGCTCGGCTGACCAAACGCACAGCTTCATGTTACAGCAAGATCAGGCTGCACCACCAGGCAAGGAGCACGGCGTCGGCCCGAAGGCTGGGGAAAACGATTCTCAAACCATAATTTTACTGGGTGCCTTACAAAATAGCTCAGTGTTTCTTGTGTATTTCATGGTGTTAAATAGAGTATCCAACGAGCTCCTGTGAACTATTGTGCCACAGTAGTGCCATCTTCTTGGCAATGGAGTACTTTCAAAAAAAAAAAAAATGAAAAAAAAAGCTCCAAGTTTCAACTGTAGTTGAAAGTAACTAATGACGCAAAAATAAGCAAGTGTGATCTCCTCATTTTGAATATCTCGGCGTGTAGTGGTGCAAGAGCACCTCTAATGTAAAACTTTCCACCTTCAGCAAATAGTAGGATTTTTCACGTCGGATCATGGTCCGGGTCATATTTTTTATAATTATATATAAAATATATGTTAAAGTCGTGTTCTTGGGAGGGACATTCGGCACTGTGCGATCGCCGTAGCTACTTTTCTTCTGGAGATATAAAATCTTAAAGCTTGATGCGTGGAGATTGCCAAGGTTTGGCTATGGCACTTTACACAGCTGATAACTTCACACCGAAGCATGCGTATGGTATTAACTTTTCCCAAATATTTTATGAAAGGTTTACAACATGTGAACAGGATATTAAAGAATACAATAAGATTTCTACGAAAAAATATTTACAAAACACGTCAATAAACTTGTCTTTGATACAGATTCACAATTTATTTACCAACAAACTACTTCATGTGAAGCAACGCAAAATACAGTGAAATAACGGGAGAGCGCCTACCCCACTTTCGCTGAAAACTCGGTTAATTCGGACACGGGGGCTTGTCTGGTCAAATCGGGCACTTAAGGAATAATTTGCAGAATTCCCAAGTTTGGGAAATGTTAATAGTGGGCACTTCCACGGTATTTTACTGTATATAAAAATGATTACCTGTAAATGCATTTTACGAATATATCAAAAATATGCTTAGCCACTATTGTAGTTCGGTTATTAATACGGAAATGCAGTTCTGAAGAGGTCCCATGCCCGTCGTCCGCCGCCATCGCTTGGTCTGCTTTGTCCAGCCCGCGACTCCAGCGATACAACGCAACGTTACAAATGGACCTTTTTCCAGTAACGAGCACCGTCTGCGGAGTTGTCTTCAAACCACAATCGAAGGGCAGCCCAATTTGCCTTCGCCCATCAAAATTACTTTGGCATCACGCTGTTGTGTTGTTTTTCGTTGCCTTTTATACCTCATACTACCATTTACGCAAGCAAGAATTGCCCCCCAAAAAACGAAATGCACGCGAAAGTAGGTCCTGAATATGTCGGATGAGTGGAACTTTGCTTTGCGCAAATGGCGATAGCGGCAGAAGTCCAGGGGAGGAGGTGTGTGCATTTGCAGAAGCTTATTGGAAAAATGTCCATTATGCAGTACATGCACTTTGGTGTTCTGCGCAAATTTTTTTTTAATGCAAAAGCATTAACCGTTTTGTGGAGCAAACTGGCGTTATCAGCCCTTGAAGCCATGCCAAACGACACCTAACTTCCCCTGTCCCATGGAGCGAAGCCTGTAGTCTGTAACAGCGAATTGATGGATAGACTCCCATTGGCTGGTCCACAGCATAGTTCCAAGGAACGCCACCCCTCCGCCACGGTGCTCCGGCCCCCCCCAAAAGGAGCAGAAACGGCCGCGGCGCCGAGAGAATCGGAAGCGGCCATGGCGCAAGGAACGACATTCGTGATTCCGCATTCACAACTCGTAAAAAGTGCTTAAGTGTCCTCGGAATTTTTTTTTTTTTTTCAAGCAATGCATTTGCAGTTTTTTAGAAGCCACAAAAAATTGGTCTCATTTTTTTTTTTTCTATTTTTAATATTGAGTGTGTGCCTTCGATGACCCACGACTTTGATTATCATTGGTACGAGAGTCTGAACAGCAAGAGAGCGAGCGAGACTCAAACCGACCAGTTCTCATTCGGTAGTTTTCAGCAGAAAAAAACGTGAATTTTGAGCCACAAATTGTGTGTTGGGTAGCTGGGCTCTCGCGTGTCATGTACAAATAAAAACAAAACATTCGCGAGCATAAATAGACTGTCGGTGTTTAAGGAGAGTTTAAGTAAAAAGTGGAGTTTTTAAAAAAATTTACGTGCAATTTCGCCATATTCAGAGAAGTGAGCTGCATTTCTGCATTAATAAAAACTACCGTAAAATACCGGGCAAGCGCCCACTCAAGATTTTGAGATAATCATGAAAAAATGGGGGATGGGAGCTTGTCCGGTCATCAATTCTACATATCAATGTACTGCGCATATTTTCTCAGATTTTACAAATTTGGGAATGGGCGCTTAATGTTGTATGGGCGGATGCACGGTATTCTACGGTACAATAATAGCTAAGCATACTTTTATCATATATTGATAAAAATTATCTGAAGGTGATCTATTTGATATATTTTTGGCATCGTTTTAATGAAAAAGTTTGTTGGTAAATAATGTGTTAATGCACCTATAAAACATGCTTCATAAATTTTTTTGCATCGAAATCTTATATTGTAATTTTTCATATTACGCATACATCTTGTAAACCGTTCATAAAATAAGTAGAAAAATAATTACTCGGTGCATGCTTTAGTGTGAAATTGACGGCTGTGCGGAGTACCATAGCAAAACCTTGGCAATCTTCACGCCTCGAGCTTTGAAAATTTATATCTCTAAGAAAATCAGCTACGGCGTTCACATATGCCTGAGTGCTCCTCCCAAGAACATGCTTTAGAATATATTTTTTACATAAATATAAAAAAAAAAAAGTCCGAGGACACCTAAGCACCTCTTAGGAGTTGTGAATGCGAAGGCATGAATGTCGTTCGTCCGCTTTCTTTGGTGTCTGCGGCGTAGTGGCGTGGACAGCCACGCATCGCCGGCAGACGGCAGAGTGCACGCTTTCGTAAAGTGGCTGCGCCGTGCTGAGCCCGGCCATGCGGCCACTCTGGAGTCTGCCGGGACGGGCTTTGTCTCTGCCACCACCGCTTCCTCCTCTTACCGGCGGCCGCGCCGCCATGGAGAGGGGCTTCCCTGGTGGCTTTTTCGGAATTGTGCCGCACGAGAGCCAATGGGAGCCTAATCCCTCAGAAATCGGCTTTACTTGGGAAAGGGGGTTTTAGGTGCCGTTTGGCGTGGTGTTGAAGCTGATGACGTCGGTTCGCTCCATGGGACCAGTTAATGCTTTCGCATTCAAAATATGACCCGAACCGTTATTGCACGACTCAACGTGGAAACACCCTATACTCCTTCACTAGTTGTGTGCAGAGCAGGCGAAGAGAGAAAAGGCAAGTACTACGAAGGTAAGACAGCAGAGGAGGGCAACGGAGGGTGAGAGGAGAGAGGGCACTAGGAACACTAGAGAAGATAGGAGGTTTCTTTCCTTTTCCCCAGCCTTCCTAGCGCTTGGCCTTTTTCAGCTCGCCTGGCGTTGCCTTCGCCTGTACTGCGCACAACTGGTGACACGGGAGTATAGAGTAGACTGCCCAACTTAAAGAAAAATGCATTTGTCCCTTGAACAGTAGAACTCGTTCCTCAGTCATGCAGTAGTGGCATTCTGGTGTCCCACGGACGTGATGAATCACAAACTTAGTTGACAGGAATGCCGGAGAAGACTCAGGCAAATAGGTTAATTTTCAATTTCAGTGTCTCAATAGGTCGAGGAAAAAGCGATGCATGCAAAGGAGCAAGCTGCAAACTATCCGATTTGTGGGCACTTTCAGAGAGGTCGTAATACGTGCTCAAATGCTTCCCACCTCTTGCTTTGGTGGTGAATTGCAGCTGGACCCTTGATGTTGGCAGGTAAGATAACCAACCAAGCGAAGCTGCTCCCCCACCCCATGTCCGAAGGTAGCCGTGTCCCATCCTCACACAACGAGTAGTTGAAACCACAATGGTCAAGAGGATTAAAACTTTGGTCCTTCAGTTGCCCCACTTCCGGCGCTAGCTTCCCTACCTTCGATAACACTTCGGTGCTTTATGTGCCTCGATTGTGCGCGTGCAGCACGAGCATAATGGAAGACACTGGGCACGTAATGGAGGCTGGTCGCCCGAGACACATGTTGCGGGGATTCCAGTGGTCTCCCTTCGACCGATGGCTGTGATAACGGCCGCGGGTTGGAACGCTCGGCCTCCTTCGCCGCGAGCTTCGACCTGTTCGTGAAGCAGAGGGCCTTCCCTCTTGGACGGCCCTTCCCTCACTCTCTCTTAGGGGGACCACTTTCCGGTTTGATGTCTCCCTCGAGATTGCCGCCGCTGTTGAGATTAACCCTTTGGTTACTCTATCGGCACCTCTGTTAGTAGCTAGCAAATCCCGCAACGTCCAAACTTAAAAAAAAAAAGACTGAGTATTAAAATACTATATGTAACATATCTACTGTTGCCAAACAAAAACAATAATTATGCTCCCTTTTTTTTTATGGAAATGGCTTACATATACATTATTGGATAGCACAGGGCAATGTCACTATGATGCAAAAGTTCTTTTATTTCATTTTTTACATATTTTTATCGGTGCAGCAATAGTCTCGCGGCATTGGTGTCCGTTTAAGAAGCTAATTTTGCGATGCAGTGCACCATTTTAGGCAGATCTGGGTTCTTAGGGGATGCACTAAAATGCGATAGTATTTGAAAATGATGAAATGGTGAACCTCCCAAAGCACATCATTCAAAGTACTCGGAATAACCGCTTCTTTTTATTTCCGCCTTTCGTCCGCGTACATCCCAAAAGCGGGCCGAAGCATTCCGTTTAAGGAACACCTGAAAATATAAAACTTTGTCATGGCTAAACGAACCCCTTTTAAGCAAAACGCTCATTAACAAATGTTAACGAAAATATAAAAAAACAAAAAATGAAAACCCTTCTACGAAAATTCGCCGTGATAGACGACACCGGGGGAGCCGGTGTCAACACAACCGCTCAATAAAAAAAGAAAAAAAAATTAAAATTATGGCACACAAAAGGGTCTATATTTTTTTTAAGAAATGCAACAAAAGCTGCAACAACAACACAAGAAATGTCATGGAACTGAGCAGACCTAACTCTTCAATCACAGGTTTCTGGCAATGACTTGGATAGACAGCTAAAAAAAAAAAACGAGATTGGCTTTAGCCGACGCTACGCTTACCGTACACATGCAGACGAAGACGCATACAACCACTCGGTCCTAGTTTGTGAATGCTATGCAAACAAAAATATCTGTTTAGCTGGCAGTTTTGCTCCGGCGGCGCATGAGAACACAGTGTCCAGTTCCGTTAAGAGCCACTTGAAGTAGTTTGCAACAGGGTCGAGTCTTAACTTTGTTCTGGCAGTCAATGGTCCTTGTCCATAATCTTCTCCAGCTGAGTCTTGACGGAGCGAAAGGAAGGTCTCGCATCCGGCTTCTGCGACAACAAGGCAGAAAGAAACGGGCAAACCCCGGACAAAGCTTTAGATGTCGAGTAACCTTATGTGTACCGCTCATATTTTGTTCATGCCGTGTTTCACTTTGATGGGGTATTTATAGTTTCAAAATTCAACACTTTGCTGGACTGATACGCACGCTGGTTGCTAATGTGGCAGTGGCAATCGGATTGCTGGCTCTTTCTATTTATACTTCCAGTGCATCTTGGAGTTCGGGTCAGAGGATGGAAACTAAATCATCCAATGCAGAAGTTCTGCAAAGTGCCTCCGGTTCAGAGTCTGAGACCGCCAGAATGTTGATTGGAAGCAAACGCACGAAAATAGGCCGTATGGAAGAAAGGCGACAACTTTTCACCCATAATGCTTCCGTTCGATGCTTTCTCAGTCTGGACAGCTTGCAAGCACTGTACGTTAGATGAAAAAAACAAAAAAAACACTGTGTACTGACTTATTCCTAATGCTATTCTTCTTTTAAAAAAGAAAAAAAAAAAGCTTGATTGCAAAAGGGTTCAAGATTGATCTGCTGTTAGGAAGGTTGACTTTCCCTTTCTCAATAGCCACAGGTAAGCGGACATATTCAATGACCTTCCCCAAGTTCCCAAACAAATCTGGGTTCTGTGCCCAGTTCTGTTCACCACCTCCCCAAAAGTTGGAAAAAAGGAGGCTTCCTTGCTCTTTAGTTTATGAGCACGAATGCAAGAAAAGGAAAGATTTATAGACCTGCTTAAAAAGGTTTCGAGGGGCCCCGGCAGCTCTGAAGAAAAATCGCTTTCTCCACACGAATTGCTAGATTACGGTGTTAAGACAGCACCCAATTATCTTTTTGCTACAAAGTCGCATATTTTTCAAGAAATGAAACAAACTTAAAGGATCAGCACCGAGGAATGCGATGTCCAGACACTCCCCGCAACTAGGTTTAAAATCCCGAAATTGATGCAACCAAGGCACATGCGGACTCTCCGTCGAATGTGATGCCTGACCTTTTCCCAGCAGGACCGCATCACTTGGTACACTTCGGAGGGGCATGCATGGGGCCTGGCCAGCCGCTGCCCCTGCTGCACTTGCTCCACCACCTCTGCGTTGGCTGCACGCCCATAGGGGATCTTCCCGCATGTGAACACTTCCCACATCAGCACCCCTGGCAATCGAGCAGAACACAGAAACATGTCACTTCAAAGAGAGTCACACACAGATACCCCAATGCATTCACCCGTACGCACAGTACATATTGCATCGTAAGAAACAGCAAAAACAAGTTGACGCAAGCGTCGGCCAAACGTGGGTTTCAAGTCTGACGGCGGCACGAAAAGAAGCGTGCTTAGAGCTATGCATGCGCATATCACGAAGACCTTTTCTCTATGTTCTTTCACTTGTTCTACAAAGGTATATACATATCAGCTACATTTTGATCTACTAAACCCTGAGACTAAGAGAAATAAAGCAGAAAACAACATGGCACAATATCTCAAATTGTGTAGTTCCTTGTTTTATTTTCGAAAACATGGTTGTACTCATAGAGACGGACAAGAGGGAGGAACAAACACCACTGCACTATTTCATGTTTTCTAGCCAGCTTGCCTGCATAGGGTACTTTCGCTTCTTGCAACATATCAGCTAATCGTTTTGTTTTGAATTTCCTAATTGCACAGCTTCTATACGAGCTAACTGATCCTCTTTGGTTTAATTTTATTTGGATGATTGTAAAAAAAACTACTTTTGACAAAAAACAAAGCATTATCCAAGGCTTGGCTTCCAGTAAATATTATTAGTCTAGCTTTCATCGAACAAACGTTGGCAATCAATAAGACCAGAGGCTCACCGTATGCCCAGACGTCTGATTTGCTGCTGAAACGTGTGTAGCCGAGCACCTCGGGCGGGGCCCACTTGATGGGGAACTTGGCCCCTCCCGAGCTGGTGTATTCGTCGTCCATGACATACCTTCGGAGACAAGGAACACACATTACTCGCACTGGATAGCACTGGTGTGGCACTTGCGCCTCAAGTTTTCCAGCCACTATCATCACCTTCTTCCTTGCGATAACAGTGTTGTAGGTAAACTGCTATCACTCTGTGACGAGGAGGATGTGGAGAAAGTCCCATATTTACACAATTGTAGGTCAACCCATTTTTATTTATTCATTTATTGTTTTAAACTTTAACAGGGGGTCCACTTATCGTAATACGCCAAGAGATTCCACACACCCGAAAGATAACCCACCTCTATTTTTGGCATGACTTGCTATTTTTTCCAGAAACATTGAAATATAGCCAGCTTCTAGTGATTGCAGGGACCTGGCCAATGGTGACTTCGGCAGAAATTATGTTACTCAGCCCCGGCAGGAAATAAGCGAATATTGCTGACTGGAAAGGACAGTCATCTTTGGCTCACCGCCCTTCCCAGCGATCACAAGTTTCGAAAGTCACAAAACCTAATGTACTAGTTTTTTTTTTTTTTCAAACTTATTAATGCGAAACCAATAACTGTCCCATGGAGCGAACCGACGTCACCAGCTTTGAAGCCGTGCTAAACAGCACCTTCCCCTGTCCCATGTCGTCTCTAGCAGAAATCTGGTGGATAGGCTCCCACTGGCTCTCGCGCGGTGTAGTTCCAAAAAAACACCACCAGAGAAGCCTTCTCGATGGCAGCGCAGCGCACGTAGCGGCCCGGCGAGGTGCGGCAGTGCGGGCCTGGCGTCTGGCCGCATAGCCCGCCTGGGCAAACTCCGGAGAGGGCGCACGGCCGAGCTTAGTGCGGCGCGGCCACTTGACGAGAGCGCGCGCTCGGCAGTCAACCGATGAAACATGGCCGTCCACGCCACGACGCCGCGGACGAACCAAGGGAGAGGAAGAACGACATTCATGCTTTCGCATTCACAACACTTAAGAAGTGCTTAGGTGTCCTCGGAATTTTTCTTTTTTTGGCACACCAAAAGTTAGCTTGCCCCCGATTTTCACTTCATTTGCTTTCGATTCTGGGCGAGCTGTATGTCTCGGGATACAGTAAACTTTCGTTACTTCGACCTCGGTTAATTCGACTTTTCGTTTAATTTAATCGAGTTCAAAAGTCCCGGCGAGCGCTCATACATTTCTAGGGGAGGCAAAGTTTGATAGTTCGAACTCGGAAAGCCTCCGCATCACATAATTTGTACGGAGCGAATGCGCGCGAGCTCACATTGCACGGCACCACGGCAGAAAAACCACCAACGTACAGGTGCAACGGAAAAAGAGTGGCACAAGTGACCGATGGCAGGAGCGGCAAAATCGCGACACGCGGCGCTATTGTTCCCGAGAGCGACGATAGCGACAGTACAAGTCACGTTCCACGTCTCAACGTGGGGATGGCAGGCAGAAAGCAGCCCATCCTAAAGCCCACCATTTCAAAAGCTATCTTGCCCCTCAATTTTCTGCCGGCCAGCCCCGCATTGAGGCATGCAAAGAGACTGGCACTCTCGCTATCAGCACACTCGGGAACAATAGCACCGCGTGTCACGATTTTGCCGCTCCGGTCTTCGGTCACTTGTGCTACTCTTTTTCCGTTGCAGCTGTGCGGCGAAACACGGGCCCTTTGCTGCAAGGTCGAACGTGCGCAAATATGCGCCTGCTCCTCTACGCCGTTGAGATGGACCGTAGCAAATAACACGAGCCAGCACAACCAATCTGGCGTGGAGTAGCGCGGAGACAACACGCGCTCTCAGCGCTTTTCTGTAGCATCGTGTGCGGTCCATCTTCCGTGCGGGAAACCGCAAATTATTTTCTTTTTTTTTCTTCTTTTTTTTTTTTTCTTTTTTGCCTATGGTTTGGCCGCCCAACGCCAAAGTCGGCTCGTAAAGCTTTCTCAGCGCGCTCTCAAAGCGCTTTTCTGTAGGATTGTGTGCGGTCTTGGGCGCTGGGAGGTGCGGGTTATCGTTTCCTTTTTTCTTGCTATTTTTCTCTGCCGCCGACGGTCTGGCTGCCTGGTGCCAAAGTCGGCATGGAAAGCTTTTTTTTTAGCGCGCGATTTTTTTGGGATGTGACGTTTAGTGAGGCTGCTCTCCGGAGCATGCAGACAGCAGCAGAAAATCTGTGAGTACTTCGGACAATGAAAGGAAGTTTAATTTTAACAGTTTTTCTGTCCTTTTTTTTTAATTCGATCATTCACAAAATTTGACCAAATTTCAAGGTCCCGTCGAGGTCGAGTTAACGAAAGTTTACTGTACTACGGTACATTCAGAGCCATAGCACCCCACCACGCCAGACAAAGACGCAACAACCGTGATATCAACAACACCCCAGTTTGTTACGAGTTGAGCCGACTGTAGCCATAGCATGGTGCCATTCTGTGTTCTCTTTTTACAATATTTTTTTTTTATCTGCACAAACAACTATTACGATTATGATGATCGCAATCTGCAAATCAGCACAAATGCACGGTGGCAAATTGCACGTAGCACACTGCAGTGAACGGCACGCCCTGATGGTAAAATGAATAAAGAGCAAGTAGCGCCCCACGAGGTCAGCACCCCACGAGCACAGTTTTTTTACCCTCGGTCAAACCATTGTGCAGAATGCAGTTGTTTTCTTTCCGGTGAACACCGAAAATGGAACTGTCAAAAACGTGACTCACAGCCATACACAATTTACAAACTGTGCGTAAATTCTGTCCCCTTACCCGAAACTACTGACAGAACGCTGCAAAACATAGGGTGAAACGTGGTAGGTTGCCACACAAAGCGTTGTAGGTTGCAACTTTGGCTTTGTGTGGACTTCTTTGTCGTCCGCTGTGTCCATTGTCCGTCGTCCGTTGTGGACTGCCATATTTGAGCAGTCCACGACCGCTCGAACAGGAAGCCATCGGCTCCGGTTGTGCGACTTCAACCTCGTTTAGACCGCTTCGTCGTTCAGTTGCCTGCTCTCGCATCCAAGCCGTCCACAACTACCGTATTCATTTAAAAACAGGTCAACCTTTTTTACGAACAGACATGCGTGTCTACTGTCCCGCAGAACCCACAGAGACCAATCATTCAGACTTACGAAAGGTGCCATTGGTTGGCGAAGCAAAGATCACGTCTGAAACAAAACAAAAGGGTGATCCACACAAAACTTATTTTTATGTTCCGACTTCATTGGTGCCTCGTCATTCGCCACGCGTCTTCCGTAAATCGCAACGATTGGCTCTTCTCGAACGTTGCAGGGAAATACACGCACAGGCACTGTTCCTAAAGGGGTCGACATATTTTCAAATAAATACGGTGCTCCGACGGGGAGGCACAAGTGATCGGGAAAGAGCAAAGCAGGACTGCACCTGGCCAGGCCAAAGTCGGCCACCTTGACCACATAGTTCTCCCCCACGAGGCAGTTGCGAGCGGCCAGGTCCCTGTGGATGTAGTTGTGCAGCTCCAGGTAGGCCATGCCGCTCGCCACCTGCAGGCAGACGTCCAGCAGCAGCAGTGGGCCCCGCTCGCTCAGCGCCTTCTCGTGGCGACGCAGGAAGTGCAGCAGTGAGCCTGTGTTGTAGTCGTCATCGTTGTTATTCCCTGTCGCCACCACGGTTGCCGACGGCTTAAAGAACGCGGGGTACGGCTTACAATGCCCAAGACCCTCGCCACGCAATTCATTCTTTGGCATTCTCGTCGGCTAACGGTGCAATCTCATTGGCTGCAAAGCGATAATGAGATGCCCGGGGCTCGTCGCGCCCTCCGTCGCTCAAGCTTTCGGCGACTACAGCGTTGCACAACCAAACCGCGTTATACGAAGCTCTTCCGAATCCACGGGAATAAGGTAAGCCTCGACGTGCATGCCTCCTGCACGCATAAAAACAAAATGTGACGCATAAAGATATTTGCTGAAGGAAACCATTTCGGCAAGATTGAAAATAAATAGGAGATGTGTATCGTAAAGTCCCACAAGAGACCCTACCCCGAGGGATTGCCCGTCCCATTTTTCCAGCTACATGTCCGTGACTTAACATTCCGAAACGTCGCCCACACCCCCCAGGTTTCCGTCAAACATCGCACGATGGGAATCGTGTCGACCGTACGATCTGCAGTACCGGTACACGTGACAAGCGGGTTCACAGCAGACGGAGGCATGCGGTTTAGCGACGCTAGTTTTAGCGAACGCTGCCACAGGTCGTAGCGGCGACGACCTTCTTTTAGCGGATTCGGCTGCCCCAAGGCGGCATGTACAGGTGGCGCAAGTGGGTTAACATTTTTGTAGTGAGCTGCCGCAGACTGTCACTGCGGAGTGGCGTGAACGGGGGGTCCAGGTGGGTTAACATGCACCCTAGTGATACACGCGCGAAGCAAGCAAACTTTTTAAGCACCGTTTCCTTTTCGATAAACAACATTTCTCTAGACTGAAGCTCCGCTTTCTCTGAACCGAGCTTCGATAAAACGAGCCTGTTCTCCAAAAAGTGTTTCGGTAAAATGGTAAAATGGCATTCGATTAACGATAGTTGCGGGTTCCTGCGTTTTTGTCTGCCACCCGTGGGCGCAATGTCGGCTCCCGTGACATGCAAATTCGTAGCGAGTTCACGCGTGTTTCTTGCATTGTGAAATGTGCATTTGCCATGTCCACGACCTGCGGTATCAGTTCCCGTGTCACGTGGTTTTAACGGGTGCCCCAGTGTTTATTATTTATTTTTGATAAAGTTTTTCTCTCCGATTAAAAAAAATAGCCCACCTCTTGCTTTTCACAATTCATCTCTTCATTTTAAGTGGGCACCCTACAGGATTTTCCGGTATGTTTGTCGGGAAACTAAAGAAGGAATGAGGCAATACAAATTAAGGAGAGGACAAAAAGCCTGGTGTTGTGTCTAATTTTAGTGCCCAGACATTCTTTTTCAGTCTTTGGCATAAGCTACAGATATGTATCTAATAAAGAAAAACACCAGCTACTAATAAAGACACAATCTAAAGAATGAAGGTACAATAAAGAAAAATACCAGCTATCATTTCAAGCTAAATAATGAAGATATCGGATGGTGTCACATGATAGCACAACAAAGAGTGCATGTTCTGCGAAAAGAGGGGCAGTGACTCACCATGCTTCATGTACTCGGCCACAATGAAGATGGGCCTGTGCTTGCTACATACACCGTACAGCTGCACCAAGTTGGGATGCTGTAGCTTGCTGAGATTTCCATGGTCAGTCATGGAAGAAAAAAGAGGGTTGCGCTTCAGAAAAATTTTTGTCCAAGGCTACCGATGGCTAAAGTTTCCAAATGTTTCACAAGGGCCGCGTGTCTTAGAACCTGCCAGTCAAGAAAAACTTTTCTCATTTAATAGGTCATTTCCAACCTTACTGACACCAACCGAGAGGTTTCATACACAGACAGCAAATGGATGTAAGTCGTAATAGTGACAGAGTACAACCTTTCTACCCCAAAGGCAACTAAGAAAACTTTACTCCAGTGGTATATTTCTACTACCTGCATAAATACTTTAGATGTCAGTAACAATATTAGAAGCTTACCCTTTTACTAATAGTACAGGGCTATTCATAAATAATTCACATATTTCATATTTTTCTTTCAAACAAACTATGAATGGCAGAAACATTCCGTACATCACCGGATAAAGGAGGGTGCAAAGATCTACGGCCATTCAAGTTCTTTGCACTCAACATGAGCAGTGTTATGCAACGAACATCAGAATGGTAGTTCATTCCTCGTCACACAAATCAATTGGTCCCTAGTTTATTGAATTCAAAGCTTTGGCAATTTGATGTTTCAGGTCTTGGACAGCAGCAGGCGTAGGTGGGACAAAACTATGAACCTTCCTCTCTTCAGTGATGTGCGCAATGTGCCTGGAATAAAAATTTGAAATCTGCTCCTTCCTGTCTGAATATCCCTGTACAGTGGAACCTTGCAATTCAAACTCGCGGATAATTCAAACTAGCATGCAAGTCTAGTCCTACGCGTCTCTACCGGAGGAAACTCCCGGTAATTCAAACCTGGCTCTATTCAAACAAAGGTTTGGTCCCTATCGGGCTAAATTAACAAGGTTCCACTGTATATTGTTAAGCGATTGACAACAAACGGGGCACACGAGAAGAGCGGAGCCATTATTGCTGTCCCAACTCACGTCATGAGCTTGGCTTCTTCGATGAAATCATCCTCGGACATGGTACCTTCCTTCATCATCTTGACAGCAACGTCGCGACATCCACGCCACTTGCCCCTCCGCACCACCTGCAACAAGGCAGGTGCGCCACATGTTGCACAACCGCGGGTAGAAGGTTTATGTTCACAAACAATGCAGAGCGCAAGTTCGTCTGCTACTTGCATAGGAGATGCAATGTCAGGATGTGAAGCTCTTATTGGCTGATTAAAAAAAATAGTGGGTAGACCTCAAGGCATCTAGCATTGAGCTCTATCCCCTATCCTTTAATCAAAGCCAGTCAGAGCTCGGTGTCGTTCTGACGTCATTGCAACTCCTGCGTAAGAAGCAGACAACTTGCTCTCTGCAAAGCTAGCCTATGCACAGAACAAGAGAGGTCGTCCATAACTTACCCCAAACTGTCCACTGCCCAGTTCTTCCAGAAGTGCAAGCTCAGAAGGATCAATCTCCCACTTGTCTACATGAAAATGAAGGAATTATGATTGTGTGTCAGTAAAATAACACTCGAAAATCAGAACAGTTCGATGCTGCCAGGCTACTGTTATAGGCAGGCTAAGCCTAGACTGGATTCATGAAAAGTCATTGGCACGTATCATAATATCTCAAAAGAAGACCCACTGCCGTTTTCTGTTCAATTTTCTATTGCTTGAGGAGACAAACATAAAGAGTGTGCCCTTAGAAAACCTGTCATCTAAAGTCGGGTAATTTGTGCTATCGGGTTGGCAACAGGAGTTCTGACGATAGTAGCATGAATTCCCTTAACGACTTGGATGGCAACCTAAGTTAGTAGATCCACTCAGTGATGGAACTCCCGCACAGGGGCAAATACCCCTCCCCCTTCCAAGGCCACCACCCATTGTTTCAAGCGCCATCAAGACGTTGTGCTTTAAAACCTGCGTATTCTACTGAGTCACCATAACAACAGTCTTCAAAGCCGTGGTGTTTCGAACAGGAAGCGAACCTTTGGGGAAGAGGGGGTGGGCATACTGCACATGAAAGCAGCGTCTGTTGCTTTTATGTTGCTCTGAACCAGGCACAAGAGTTTCAGAATTAACCACATCTTATAGAAAAGCTAACAAAATATATACCGTAGAATACCGCGCATCCGCCCATTCCACATTAAGCGCCCATATCCGAATTTCTAAGATATGAAAAAATATGCACAGTACATTTATATGTAAAATTGATGACCGGAAAAGCGCCCATCCCCCCTTTTTTGGCGATTATGTCTAAATTTTGAGTGGGCGCTTGCCTGGTATTCTACGATATATATATATATATATATATTTTTAAAGGGTAACTGCAAAGAAAAAAAAAGTGTATTTTTAAACAGCCTAATTGGGACAAGCATGTCACAAAACAATTTTTCCAACAAAAACAAAATTTTTTAGAGCATTATTTATTGCGTTGGACTGATTTTAGTTTGCGGCTATTTCGTCCGTTTTAAATTGCGCGCCACAAAGTTGGTATTATACGTCACGGAGTGACGTATTCCAGCCACTCCGCGCGCGTCGAAAGAGCGGGAGTTTCAAATGTGGAGAGGTTGTGACGCCGACTAAATTGCGTCCTGTGGCGTGAATATTGCTAAAAAAATTTGTTTTTTCGCAGAAGATTTGTTTTGTGACATGCTTGTCCCCAATATGGCTGTTTAAAAAAAACTTTTAAACTTTTAGAAAAAACTCTTAATGGGAAAATGGGATTTGTTTTTTTGGTTTACTGGCACCAGCCAGCCAACCAGCCACCATTCTTCCATAAAAGATTTTAGAAAATCACTTAGAATTTTTAGCAAGGTGACAATTAATTCTGATTCTTCGGGATCTGGTTCGAACCACTAGCACCACATTTGGGCAGAAAATGAACGTCCGGCAACGCATAATTTATTTTTGTTCGTAAAAAAAAAAAAAAATTGAAATTTTTTGGGGGAGACACTCTGCAGCTGAAGAGCCAAGTTGAGCATTTTCTTTTCAGCCTTTTTATTTTCAAGTCACACATAGAAAGACATCATACCCCTTTCCCTCCACTCCTTTTTCCACTCACTTTAGCCCCCTTTATGGGGGGGGGAGGCAATCTTGGGTAAGTTACTGTTAAGAAGTAATTTGCTACAGTTACTTTCAGAGAAAAGTAGCTAAGTTACCGTTACAGTTACCGCAACAAAAGTGTAACTCGTTACAGTTACTTTTAAAAAGTAATGACGTTGCTTTTCGGTTACTTTTCTATAACACGAAAAATTTAGGAAAAACTCAAAAACTCCCCTTACCAAGTTTTATAGCATAAAATTAAAAAGTATGCTATTTACTTCATATTATGACTTAGCAGCAGTTGCTTCTTGAAATTAGTGCCTGAAAGTTTCCCTCGTTTCATGGTGAACATGTCCCTGCCCCTTTTGAACAGACCCCACACAACCAGAGCAACGAGCAAACCCCAAGCAAACGGCAGTGAATTTTGCCTCGACTGTTGACACCACGCCGGAGTAGTGGCGCTAATCAAAATATGAAACATTTGCAGTGCCGTCCGTGTGTATTGCATTGTTTTTTCACGGTTGATTCATCCGATTAAAAAGCGTTTGCGCAGAAAAAATAACAACCGGAACAGAGATAGTGCTTCAAGCTACAAAGATGTAAGTGTTCAGTTACAAAGTACAAGCGCGGGCGTAAAGATAACTAGATTTTTTTTTATCACATCTACACGTGGCTATATTCAGGTTGTGACTCGCGAGAAAGAATGTATTCAGAAGTTTGTGCAAGGCCAACTTGGCACTCAAAATGTGGGAACAGACAATTTGGAAATTGCAAGGAATACCTAGATTGTACTTGTTCAATGATGTATTATTCACAAAAAAAAACTGAGAAGTAACGACAAAAGTAACGTCGTTACTTTCATCTTTACCTGAGGAAAAGTAACAGAGCTACAGTTACGAGTTAAATTTTTAAAAAGTAACTCGTTACAGTTACAAGTTACCAAAAAAGTAACGGAGTTACAGTAACGCATTACTACCCAAGACTGGGTGGAGGGGGCATCTTTTGGGACTGTCATAATGGTGCAGAATGTGAAGCAAAGAAGCAGGTCCCTTACCGTGCCCGAGCCCCGCGGTCGGTGCGGTCCTCCGCAAACGAGTGGGCCAGTGACGAAGCCTAGTGGCGAGGCCGCCGCTGTCGTGGCGGTGGTACCGCACGAGCTCCTCCAACGTGGCAAATGTTCGGCGCTCGGACAGGTACAGCTGGCCGGGGCTCCGGCTCTTGATGTGATAGTGCTTCACTTGGAACACGCCCGTCGGACTGCAGAAGAAAAGACATCCGGAATGCATGTCTGGCAGTACTGCAGAGGATCTCTGGACATGCGGTGTACCTCCTGCCTGTACCCTATGCATCGATGTTGCGCGAGTAATGCCGCACCCTACGCGTCAACGTTGCGCAGGTAATGATGCAAACTTGATGTTGTTTGGAAGCGTGAAACGTTGGTACACAATGGCAACGTTGGCATTGTTGCGAAATGTCGATTGCTGCAACGCCGATGCCAAACAATGTTATACATAGTTTTGACCTGCCCCAACTGTGTCTGCCTGGGCAAAGAGTCAACAACTATGCGTCAAATCCGACCTCTTCCTGTTTCAGGGGTTCCATCTAAGCTTGCGAGATTTGCAGAACCCAAAGCAAGGCTTCGTACGAGGCACACATGAACGAGCCGTCGAAAAGACCAGGTGTAGTCGATCCTAAAGGCCCGCTCACACACTTGCAACTGCTCAGGACCGTGTGCTTCATCACCTTTTCAAATCTATTACGATGCGAGAAGACACTAACGCCACCTATCGGCTAGCCAAGGAGTGCTTGGTGGTTTCATATACTTCCCATATTTTTTGCAGATCATTCTTTCTTTTTTGACTTGAAACACTTTTGCCAATGTTATAAACAAGCAATTCTTGTAGGTCGTACATATGTTCGATCTCGCAAATGCCGCATAACCTTCGCTTTAGTGAAATTAACTTCAAAGGTCACCGCATTGATGGTACCAGCGGGCTGGCAAGTGTGCGAACAGGCCTTAAAAGACATAGGCAAAGGAACTATATACATTGTTTTTTAAACAGCCAGTATGGGAAGAAGTAATCAAATATTAAATTTACAGAAAAAAAAAAATTTTAGAGCTATATTTACGGCGCGAAACGAATTTGTAGTTGACACCTGCGGGAGCCACGACTAGTCATGTGGCAGACCTGTGCACCGCCATGCTGTGCCACCGCCGCCACATGCTCAGCGTCGCGCGCCGCCAGAAGAGAACACTCTGGCATGGCAGCCGCCGCCGTCAATTTCTGACTGGTGCGCAGGTCTATCATGTGTGCTTGCACTCTTTTGGGAGCTTCCTATGGGCTCTAATAGTTACTTACTAATCTTCGCTTTAAGTGCAACAAAAAAACGAAAATTAATAGGTAACTTTCAGAGCCCATAGGAAGCTCCCCAAAGAGCGCAAGCACCCTATGACTATAGCAGCCAGTCACGTGACTCTAGCAGCCCCTTTTCCACGGGCTCCTGCGGGCACCAACTACAAATTTGTTTCGCGCCGTAATTATAGCTCTAAAAAACAAAAACAAAATTTTGTTGTAAACTAATTTTATTAATATTAATTTTAATTTTAATAAAAAATTTTTTAATAAACATTTAATGAAATAATAAAATGAGAGCAGTTTACAATTCCCTGTAACGCCGGTAAGAGAGCAGCTCTTGAAGAGGAGGATGGAAGCGTACTGGGGGATAGGTGACTCCTTGAGGTCATGTGACCTCGGAGGGGGTCGTGTGACGTCAGGGGGTTCACGTGACCTCGGCGGAGGGGGGTCACGTGACCTTGGAAGGAGGGGGGGGGGGGGGGGTCACGCGACATCAGGGGGGTTACGTGGCCTCATGGTGGGTCACATGGCCTCAGGGGGTCACGTGACCTCGGGGGGGGGGGTGTCATTTGTAAGTTAATTTTTTAGGACTGTTTGAAAAAATAACTTTTCTCCTTTGCATAAGTCTTTTAAGAATAGCCGGTGTGCTCCATAGTCTGATGATATTACGTTTCATCAGACTACACAGTATGTATCGGGAGTACATATGTGCTACGTATCATCAGACTACGTAGTATGTATCAAAAGTAAGTATGTGCTATGTATCATCAGACTATGTAGTGCGTATCGGGAGTATGTGCTGCATATCATCAGACTACATCAGATCATGTTTATCATCAAACTATGCAGTTTGATAATAAACACAAGGGATTCATACCTGTTGGCCAGCAGAGACAAGGTGAAGAAACCTTGGGTGGAGGAGTTTCGGACCACGAAGGCTCCCTCCTTGGTCTCCTGGCGAAGCACCTGTTCGGCTCGCTGCCGGGACATGTCGCCCGCGTACCACCTGCAAAGCCAGCTCTCGTTAAGTGCAATGTTGCAGTGGGCGAAAAAGGTTGTGGCATCTCCACGAGCATACGTGCAATCTGGTTAAAAAGCAACCTTGCTAGATCAACTCAATTGGAGAACTAACGCTGCAAAATGCCCCCCCCCCTCTTCCACCCATGGAAACCACCTGTTGACTGAAGTGCCATCTAGAAACAGCCCTCCAAAACCGTATACTTTAGAGCAGTAGCGCCACCCTGACGCTGTGCTTCAAACCTTTTACATTCTATGAAGGACACTGTAAGCTCCCATAACAGCCGTCTCCCAAATCGCGGCACTTCAAAAGACAGGAGACGAGCCTTTCGGGGGGTGGGGTGGGGTGGGTTGGGTGGGTGGTGGGGGGGGCACTGATTTGACTAAGTTAATGTTGCTGTAAAGGTTACCCGTGGCTCCAAAACAAGCAGGCTTTGCTTCTGCAGCAAGAGCTGCCTCTCTTTAACACCTGCAATGCTGCAAGGGTGAAGAGTTGCATCACCAATTGCACAGCAAAATACTTTTAAGACCACATATTTCATAACGGTTAGGCCAGAGTTGTCTAAACCTTTGGCAAGAGACACTTCCGAGCAGAATGTCAGGAGTGTGCTAGAGAGCAACATTTCGCACGGACGAGTTAGTTTGGGTAATGCTGAGGAAGCATGTCGTGCCTGTCAAACCCGTGGCGTTACTGGAGAAACTACTATGTGCCTAGCTGAGCAACCGCTTACAACGTGACTTTGAGGACTCACTCGTGTTGCCAGAGGCCCGCTTTCTGCTCCACGTAGTTGCTCGGGATGAAGCCAACGGCCCTGCAAGGACACAGCATTCAGCAACCAAGCCCTGTAGTTCAAATGCGCACCAATTTCCAAACACACCGTATCATGCCCAGCATTCAACCGCGTTCCAACGAGCGCCCCATCTAATTTAAAACATTTGAAATAGTAAAGGCAAAGGGCCATGTCAAGCCCACCCCAACAAACTTCAGAGCTTGCCAAGTTAACTGAAAAGCTCTCCCAAGTCAGTTGCTTCTCCGAGAAGTCAGTGCAAAGCGGTGTTTTGAGGTGGCGGACAAAACAACTACTCTATAGTACAACTACCGACTACTAAACCTCGTGGCTGCAGCTAAGCAAAGAAGGGAGACTTACGCGCCACACTTTGCATGCTTCAGAGAAGAGGAAGGAGAGAGAAATTTGGAAAGGGTCAGAGGGAAAAGGGCACCAGACCACAAGCGCAAGCAGCAGCGAAGTACACAAGACGCACTTACCCGCTTCCATCCCTGACTTGCCACCAGTGCTCTCCGGAATCGTCCAAGACCACATACTCCCGACCCTGCAGGATATGCCACATGTTGTGCCCCACCAGACGAATCCCTAAACAATTTCAGATAGCACTCGCCCTTTATCGTGGAAAACATTTTGTCCGCAAACAAATTTTCGCTGAAATGTTTTTTGCAAACTTTGGTTGCCAGAACATGGACTATATGAATCCCATTAAAATTTCTAAAATGACTCAATATACAAAATATATTTCTGAAAAAAAAAAAAAAGTGAGGGTTTCAGATGTACAAATCTGTGTACGTAGCATTTGAAAGGGTCAATTGAGGACTGCTCAAATATTTTTGGGCACAAGTGCAAACTCACGGCTTCCAAGGACAGGTCTCCCTTCTCGATGGCTTGGAATGAGTAAAGCGCGGTCACCACTCGAGCAGGGGTGGTCACCTGCAATGCAACGTCAAGCAAAGAACACTGTCCTTAAAAGGCCAGGAAAGGTGAAGAATCATTATTTTTGGTAACTATTTCTTGTTCAACTTTAAGTCCCAGTATAGCTGTACATTATTTTATGCTCTTTACCGTGTTCAACTTTACCGTGTTCCAACAAAGTTTATAGTGTGTTAAAATCTGTAGCACTTGCTCAGCGCACGTCAAACTAATTTTAAATCGAAAAAAAAAAAAAAAATTACTGAGATTTGGGAGATCGTTTTTTTTCCATGCTTGGACCAGAATATGCACTAAGCAAAAATCATTCCCAAGGCAACAGACTTACTAATGGAACCTCCTTTGTCCTTGTGGGAACTGGCTCACACGAAATAGAACCTGGAAAAATATGAAAAATGCAGAGTTGAGAGCCTGGAAAGAAGAGAAGGTTCGAAACCTTTCCTCGGCTTTTCCTTCTCTGCATAACACAGAGTGAGAACCGCAAAGAAAATTACCACGCGGCACCAGGATACGCCACAATGTGAACCTAAGGAAGCGAAAATTCCTCCAGAAAACCGCCAACTCGCCTCGGAAATCGTTCCGACACCTCAGAGACGATCAGTGACGTTATGAGTTTGTCGAATTGGTATACAAGTTTTGTCTTTCTTCCTCTCCCTTGATTTTCTGGTGTCTAGCCAAAAAATCCGAGGATACCTAAGCACTTCTTATGAGCTGTGAATGCGAAAGCATGAATGTCCAAGTGAACGCTGCGGAGTGTACCACGGAAATTTGTGGCCGCCGACGATGTATTTAAACACCTGTATAACGAAGCGTGTGGGACCGCGATAATTCTTCGTTATACATGTCACTTCGTTATATCCGTCGCGCACTTTAATGAACCCAATAAAGCAGATAAGCAATGAAATAGCCCGTTGTACAGGCTATTTCGTAGTAGAAGCGTTCGTTGTAGAGGCGTTTGACTGTAGATGCTTGAGGCGGCACCATGTTCGTCGGTGCCCAGAGGAGCAGAATCGGCCGAGCGCATGCCACGGTGTTCCTTTTACCGGGGCGGGGGCCCGCAGCGCCATGGAGTGGCGTTCCTTGAAAATAGGGCGCGTGTCAGGCAAGGGGAGTGCCAGGCAAGGGAGCCAATAACGCTGGTTTGCTCCGTGGGACAAGCAGGTAATGCTTTCGCATTAAAAAGACGGCCGAAGTGCTAGAGGCCGAAAATCACTCTTGTAAGGTGTGTAACTTCTTGGAAATCACATTTCTTTATTCTAAAACGAAACTCATAGGTATGAATATAAAGCGTCAAAATAAAACGACAGGACAAAGAGGAGAGTAAACAAGACGAGGCACTTTTTTTACTCTCCTCTTCGTCCTGTCGTTTTATTTTGACGCTTCATATTCTGACCATGAACCAACTGGCCCAAATTTCCACTTTGCTCATAGGTACGGGCAGTCTTGCCGCCTCTATTAAAGGGAAAGCGAACTCTTAACAAAAGTTTTTCTTAAGATACGATACAATACAATGCCCTACAGAATCGCGGTGCCCGTTTTATATTTACTAACTATCATCGCACATCTAGTGTCTCAACTATGAAAACTAATTTATCACCTCCTGCTCTTTCATTACGCCGAAAAATATCTCGTTTGTGTCTTTTTTATAAAATTTATCATTCCAATACTTCGCTAAAAAACAAACTAATGTTAAATCCTGTTTTCATCTCGCCGCGCGTAGATCATCAATTTAAAGTCGGAATTCCTCATTGCATTACCTCAGCCTATTATAACTCTTTTATTCCAAGGACATCTTCAGAGTGGAATCGCCTTCCCGCACAATTAGTAAACATACCATCCTTTGACTTGTTTAAAAGTGTGTTGACTACTTACCTATGTTAATATTTCTCTTTGTTTGTTTGCCTTGTTTTATACATTTCTTAATTTGTTTGCACATTTTTTTTTTTTTTAACATTTTTCGTGCTTGGTTTTTATTGTTTGTATATTGTTTGTGTTCCAAATTTGTCTTGTACCACTCCCCTCTGTAATGCCCCAGGGCCTTGAGGGTACTTAAATAAATAAATAAATAAATAAATAAATAAATATGTTTAGTTTAGCTCAGGAAAGCAGCGCTGCCGCAGAAAGGCAAATCACCCATACTTTGAAGGCCTGCGGCACCGCTTCTAATGATGATGAAATGGTACAGTACAAATGAATTGTATGAATGATGACGATGATGATGGGTTGATGTAGAGTTAGGATAGGAAACACACGTCACAAAATCGGCTTTCTCAATACATTCTTTTCTTTTTCTTTTTAGCACAGTGTTTTTATTGCAAGATTTATTTAGAGCTTTGCGATGCCCTCCCATTTCGGGGTGACATGCCGAAAGAGTAGCATGTCTCGGAATCACTCTTCACTCAAAATCAGTCGTGCAACTTAAATATTGCGCTACGTTTTTTTTTTTTTGAAAGGGGGGAGAGAGTAGGAATCCGAGGTTGCACACTGGTTTTTAAAGGGATGCTGACATCCCCCAAGAAAGCTTGTTTTTTTTATTTTTTGCCATGTGATTCGTTATAGTGTAACAAGACTCCTCAGTTAATATTTTTCTTCAGTGTCACATACTTTTTAATTAAAGTAAAAAAAAGTGAAAGCCGTTTACAACTTCCTGTAACGCCGAATTGGAGCGCAGCTCTTGAGGAGGAGGAGTGGAGGGTATATTCCTCCTCCTCCCTCGTGATCATGCCTGCTAGTCCTCCTCCCCTCCTGCTCCCCCTCCCCCTCCTTTACCACCTCCTCGTCCTTCAAGCTCCTCCCCTCCCCTCGCCTCCTCGTCTCTCCTCCCACCCTCCTCCACCTTCGTACTGCTTTCCTCCTTGCCGCTCAAGCCGGACAATGAGGGGAGGAGGAGGAGAAGGAGGGGGAGGAGGAGAAGGGGGAGGAGGAGGAGGGGAGGAGGAGGGGGAGAAGGAGAGGGAGGAGGAGGAGAGGGAGGGGCGCGGTTACGCCGACGCCGACGGCGACGGCGACGCCGACGCCAACGGCGACGCCGACGCCAACGGCGACGCCGCTCAGGCTGGAAACGGGCCCCTAAGAGCTGCGCTCTAAAACGCAACTGCTCAAAACCTAAACTACACTGGGGAGGAAGAAGAAATGTAGAGGAGAAAAATGCAAAAAGTCACGTAACATAACCCGACCACATTTCTTTTTTCCTTTGTTTTTTTTCCTGCTGTGCAAAGCAGACAAAAAACACACACGTCGCCGTTGCACGAAAAAGCACAATAGTCAAGCACTTTGTGCTCAATGTTTGTGCGTTTTTCAAGCTCTCACTAATTAGTGGTCATAAGACGAGCAATGCCTTAGGCCAGGAGAAGGAGCGACGACTCAACGACGTCTTCGTGCAAATCAGCTGGGAGGCCGGGCGTGTTGTACGGAATAAATCCTAATTGTTTCAATCAGTAAAAAATTTCTTTCGAAGCAAGACAGATTCACCAGTACCCTCGAGCAATAGTTCTGAAGCACAGGCCCCATGCTTTTATTGCAAGATTTATTTAGAGTTTTGCGATGTCCTCATTTGCTGCCATCGCTTAGTTTGCTTCGTTGAGTTGTCCAGCTCGCGACTCCCACGATACGACACCATGTTGAGAATCGTGCAGAGAATACACAGAAGGCTTTTGATTCTCCGTGCAGCTTCTTTTTTTTTTTTTTAATCAACATATTTGCAGTTTTTTAAAAGCCACAAAAAATGGGAGCCATATTTTTTTTTGTTTTTAATACCGAGTCTGTGCTGTCGATGCCCCACGACTGATTATAGTTGATGTGTGTGCCTAAACCATAGAGAACGGTCACGTGACCACAAAGAAGAGAGTGAGTACGACTCAAAGTGGACAGTTCCCAACCGGCGGTATTCGGGCTGAAAGAAAACGAATTTCAATCCACAAATCGTGTTCCGAGTAGTTGGGCTCCCTCATATGCAACGTACAAATAAAAACCTCGGCGAGCATAAATACCCTGTCGAGTCCTTTTAAGACTGTCCCCCCCAGCGTTGCAGCATCACAAGGCGGGTGCCACACGTGCGCGGAGATGGCGGGTCTTACCACGTGGAAGGGAGGACTCCGAGCTGAGAGGGCTAGTGACCCAGGTGCTCCTACAGCCGGGGGCCAGGCGGGGACCCCTGCCGCAGCAGCCCCAGCGGCCCCCCGACCATGCCCCGGAGTGGAACTTGTCTGCCAACTGCTCGTTGTTTACGCACACTGCAACGGCCAGAAAAGGCAACGCGTCAATCCAAGGTTGTAAGGTTGGCAACTTGGAGCCGTGTCGTAAAGAGCCTTCTACGGGGCGTTTGTGTGTGCCTCGACTTTTTAAGGAAGCACGACCCCTAAACCCAAGAAGGATGCACTTGCTACTAAAAATCTGGACGTGCCGGTAAACAACGAGAACGGGGTGGAAAAGCGGAAAAACAGTAAGCAAGGCGGAGGAAAAGGAACAGACTGTGTCTCCCCTATCTCCAGGTTTACAGCGTTGTCCAATATGTACACCGGCTCGCCTGCACTTTTGAGCATTTCTCCGAGACCCACTTTTGTTTTGCAAAAAAAACCCGCCGATTGAGCTTTTCCTTAGCATATAAAACTTTAATAAAGCTGACCTTGGAATATGCTTTAATTGTTTGGAAACTGTTTAGACAATACAAAATTGATAAAACAAAAAAAGTTCAAAGATTGACAGTGAGGTTCATGTTAGCTAAGTCCTTTAAAAGTATGCTGGATGATCTCAATCTGCCACTCCTCTCTTGCCGGTGGAAAACTGCAAGATTAAAGTTTCTTTTTATGCTTAAAAAGAACTTGTTTAACATCAATCCTCTCAAGTTCTTATCCCCCCGCCAATCTAGAACACTTGGGAAAGGCCACGCCGTGCAACTTGTTGTAGAAAGGGTTAAGAATTGCACTTTCCTGTACTCATTCTTTCCCAGAACATTTCTGGACTGGAACAACCTCCCACAGAGCATTTGAATGTGATAGCATTGATGGTTTTATGAATATTTTGCTCAACCTGTCTACAGAGTCTTAACATCTTAGTATGCTGAACTGTTATTTCGATCATATCACTGAGTTAGTGCTGATGCCTTGTTTGTTAGATTATGGTATTATAATGTTTTATGTATGAGTTGATGTATTGTTTTTGTGGCAACTGTAGAAGCTTAGTTTTTTGTAATTAAACTCAACGGTAACATTTTCCTAAGCCATCTGCATATTGCTCTTTTTACCTTCTGTTGCTATTGCTGCACTGTAACTGTTATCAATTTTTATGTTTGATTGAAGAGTATATTTCATCATATGTTGGTATTTTGTAAGGTTTTGTTACAATCACCCCTGTAGCGACCCAATTCTGGGTCAACAGTATATTCATAAATAAAAAAAATTAAAAAAAGTGTGACAAGATGTCAAGCACTACACATTTCAGAAGTCATAAGCTGTCCGGGGCGCATATACATTGATATATAGATAAATTCATAGAACATAATTTTTATGGTAAAGGAAACTCCAAAAACATGATAACGTAGTGAATGCGCAGACAAGCTGGTGGATGTTAACCATTTTGTTTTTCGACTTCATTTTTCTTCTACTTTGAAACTTTCCTCTTTTCCTGCCTCAGTCTCGGGTTAAGAACAAAATGGTTCCAAAAACATGTTGGTTTCCTAATATTTAGCGCGTGTAGTCTCGCGGAGTGAATACAACCCGTGACTCCGGGAGGCCCAGAACTTTGTTACTCTGCGCCGATCTCCCGGTTACGGTCCTAATTCGTCTGGTTTCACCAACAAATTAAGTAACTCTACAGTCAAAAGTGAAATGGTCTTTTGTTTTTGCACAATATTTATGTATTCTGCACAAAAAAAAAAAAAATTACTTCTTTTTAGGGCATTTCGAAGGTCTTTCAACAAATTGCAAAATAGGGCCAGGAATGTAGATGCGTTTGTGGCACGTTCGCATTTCTGTCACCAAAGTCGTCGTACAGTCGAATCTCGTTAATTCATCCTCGAGGGGGACCGAAAATTTGTTTGGATAAAACAAAGTTCGAACTACCGGGAGTTTCCTCCCATGGGGACACATAGGATGGGACCTGCATGTTAGTTTGAATTATCCGTAAGTTTGAATTAACGAGATTCGACTGTAGTACTTTAACGAACGCTTGAATTAGTTATAAAATGATGAAACTCGCATTTCCTGAGGGCACCGATCCACTCCTCTCTCTGCACTTCGGAAGACGCCACTATATACATCAGCCGATCCTTGTAGCCGATCTGTGAGAGAAGCAAGCAGTTAGCAATCGACAATGGGCAAAATGAAATGTGCACACACAGATGACGACGACCCGAACTGTCCAATCGGAGCGACGAAGCGAAGCGTGTGTCACTGCTCTCCAGAAAAGGAGACCACTTCAGGGACATCTTGTCACGTGTCTCGCTCCAACACTCCGATTGGCTCACTGGAGCTGTAGCTTTCACCGTTTGCTAAGTTGTTTTGAAACGGAGTGTAATGCCTAATACAGCCAAAAACAAATCTCACAATAACTCTTTACTTTTGTTCTTGATTTATTCGTAGTTAGAGTGACTAGACGTCCCGTTTTAGAGGTTCACTTCTGCCGTCTCGTCGTATTTGCTGAGAAAAGCCTCAGGTCCCATTTTCGTGAGAATGTACCGTCACAGCTGAAATTTTATTTTAAAAAGACATACTATATACTAAGTTTCACCTTAAAAACACTGAAAAAAAAAAAAATCTTGAACAGCCTAAAAAAGTTGAAAAAACATTACAAAAAACTTTTTTAGTAAAAATAATATTAAAAAAAATATTTACGGCGCTACACTTGTTTTAGTCTACCGCTTTCAACACAGAGGTTCGGGCGAGCTGGTTGCTCATGATGTACAGGGGGAACAGCGCACCCGCAGAACAGTCATTCAAATCAACATACACACAAAAGAAAGAAACACTTACTCAGCGCTGAGTAAGTGTTTCTTTCTTTTGTGTGTATGTTGATTTGAATGACTGTTCTGCGGGTGCGCTGTTCCGCCTGTATACCGCTTTCAATTGCGCAAGCCATAAATAGGTACATAACATCACCACCACATCACTGCATGTTACATGGCATTCTCATCCTCCCCTTACCTTTCCTTCGTGTAGCGAAATCACTCGCCGGAGAGGCCAAGGGAGGAAAGGTAGCCAATGAGAACGCTGCCCTTGGCGTGCACATGTCATGACGTTACGTACCCATTTCTGGCACGCGCGTTTGAAAGAGGTAAACTAAAACAAGGTTAGCGCTGTAAATAATTTTACAAAAAAAAAAAAAAAAATCTTTCTTGCGGAAAATTTATTTTGTAATGTTCGTAATTTTTCCAAATAGTTTGAAAAAAAAAAAAAAATTTTTTCCCTTTTCAGTGTTTTAATAAGTCCGGACGCAGTCAATGCTACAAGCTGATGGGACCAATCAGACGGCATCAAAAGTGCACCATCATGGCATTTGTCACCGTTTCTGTATATGTTTCATCTTCGCTGAATCATTCATGTACAGGGATGGCCCAGCGACCTGAGTCCTGAGTCTGACGCTATTTGACTGGTCCCACCCACCTTGTAGCGCTGGCAGCACCCATACTTCAGGTGAAACAAAGTAAATCAAAACGTTAGCTATCGTAAAGCTCTTTCTGCGATTCCATCCGCAAACATTTTATGAATTCTTCATTGCATAGACATATGTACAAAAGAATTTTTCTACATTACCAAATCTGGCATGTTTTGGTTGCCAACATTTCTTTTCCATGCAGTCTTTGAAAGTGGGAAGGCACTATTGTTCTCGACGATATCCAGAAAATGCGCCTTTTTACGCTGAACTGATTCGTAACAATCCTTCTGCCCCATCCACCCCTGCCCCATGTCCCGTTTACAGCAGTGGAGATTATGGTCACCCTACTCATAGTGAAACTTTTCACTAAAATTTTAAACCTCACTGAATAACAGGCAAAACAACAGCAGGCACTGGCAGTTCAATCAACTCATCCTGAATGTTTCTGTTTTAGGCTTCAAATCCAGCCTCAACTGTTTTCCACTAAAGCAAATGATGCAAGGAACAATGATTGGCTCGATAGGGCAGTGGAAACCGGGTGACTGTGTTCAGCTATTGCAAGCCGACACTGATCAGCATAGTCACTATGCAAGATGATGAATGTCTTTTTTTACATTTCACTCACATAAAGCATTTCATATGTTTCTGGTTGGATGCAGTCCATTTGAGTGTATTCATAAGCCATATAGGGAATGCCAAGAGACAAAATGATGTATTGCAATGCAATAAAACATTTTTTTTTTTATGAAGTGGCTAGCATATTTGATCTAGGGTTTGAATCCTGGCACTGCCAAAAATTTTTTACTCTTGGCAACTTCGTAACATTCCTTCTGTTCTATCAGTTAAGGTTAATTCAATTGCATATTTTGACTCTCCCCTCTGTAAGGACCACAAAAGGTTATGAAAGTGACCCGTAACATCAACAAATGTATTTACACTATAGGATCAGAGCTATGCCACTTGCTCCATGACAGATCATAAACAATTTTACACTAACCACTCACCTGAAATGCCTTGTCCCTCTCGAGTGAGCCGTCCTCGATGTGTTCAACCAACCTAACAGTGCGCAGATCAAGACGACCCTTTTCTTTACCCTGCGGCGAAAACAAAAACCATTGCAAACCAAAACAACTTATTTCGTCAGAAACTATATACTTCCGAAATTATACAAAACTCTAACACGCAACGTTTATTCTCCAAATTCCAAGAAGTCAACGCACAGCGGAAACAAAAAGACTGCAAGCTGGACGAGGAAATTTGCTTTACAGGCAGTTAACATTGACAGTG
The DNA here is from genome assembly GCF_016920785.2 of Ixodes scapularis. Classification (NCBI taxonomy): domain Eukaryota; kingdom Metazoa; phylum Arthropoda; class Arachnida; order Ixodida; family Ixodidae; genus Ixodes; species Ixodes scapularis. The sequence goes on along the minus strand of NW_024609839.1, from coordinate 81,814,314 downwards.
AAGTACACAATGGGCAGTACGCAATGAGGCATTTCTAAGAGAAGTTAGTGTGAAATAGAACAGATCTGTGGACCACTAGAATGAGCTATATATGGTCGGCGCATGTTTTGTACTCATCTTACTATACCCCGGCAGCCCCCAAGTAGGCAGTGCGGCGGGAGCTACGTCTTCCCCGGACCAATCAACATCCTCTCTTTCATTACCTGACCCTGCCCTCTGCACACGGGTACAGACAAGAGCATCATCACACGGCAAAAAATAGACGTGCGACCGGTTCAAAGGGCAAGCAACTTCCACCACACTGTCAGCTAAGGGGTGAATGGTGTATAGCCCAAAATACCAACATCAAGCTAACGAGTTTGGAAAGTACTCCAGAGATGCAGATGGCTATAAATATAATTGTTGTACACTTGGCATAATGAAATTCAGAGAGTGTGATTTGGATGTCGGAAGCTGGTAGCAAGAAACAATCTCTCGTCTGCTAGCTAAGTAAGCCGATGTGAGGTGATGACACGACAGGAAAAAGAACTTGCATCCGAGTTGCCGTCGTGGTATCGCAGAGAAGCCTTGGTGAGCACAAACCACCGGGGCTTGTAGCTGACGGACTTGAGGCGGGTGGCACTCTGAGAACGCTTTAGCATGAGGGCCTCGAGCACAGACTTTTCGTCCGTCGCTGCCATCTTGTCATCCCAGCAGAAGAGACGGCCTGCAAGATTTTCAATGTGGTAGCGTTACCGATGCTGGGCACGACCAGGGGCAGATGCAGGAATTTCCTGAGGGGGGGGAGGGGGTCAGGTGTTGGTCAGCATACCATATGTTTATGAAACCCCTCCCCCTCTCCCTTGTTTCACGCCCTAAATTTTATATATGTGGAAGGGGGGGGGGGGAGGAGGACATCCAGGCCCCCCCCTCTAAATCCGCCCCTGGGCACAACGACAGCCTTGGAACGCCACTGTAATGTCCGAGCTATTCAACAAGTAGGGAAACCTTTGACGACACTTGGTCGTATTTGGAGATTTGGTCCCGCACGCACAGTCGAGACATTATAGGCCTGTTCACAGACACACCACCCTTGCTGATGGAACTCTGACTTCATACTATATTAGTAGAGCCCTGCATATCCGTGGATATCCGCCATAGACTGGCGGATACTAATAAAAATGAAGCAAATTTGGCGGATTGCGGATCGGATGCGGATGCCAGGGGCTGCGGATGCGGATATCTGCGGGTTCAGATGTACATTTTTGACGAGGCAGCCCATGAACACGTGCAATCGTTCAGTGTAGAGTGAATAAGTAAGTGATACTATGAAGTACATCATCGAATGTATTAGATAAAAGGTGTCAATCGATGAAAAAACTGTTATGTCAAGAAAAATTTGATTCTCACCAAGGATCGCTCTAGAACATTCTATCTCACCAAAAATGCTGTCCCCAGAAAAATTAAAGAATGCAGGAGTATCAGTCGTCCCGGGAAAGCCTGTTCTTGTTTGGCAGGGAAAGAGTGGAAAATGCTTTTGGGCCAAGAAAACCGAAAACGTACAAGCCACAAAAAAGTAGAAGAAGCCTGCAAGTGGCTTGTTTACCTACAAGTAGATCGAGGAGACTGATTCCGATCATCTAAAGTGGTGGAACTTGTGCCAGCATGAGTTTTCGCACCTCATTCTCGCAGCGCAGTTCGTGCATGCCGTCCCAGCATCAAGTGCACCAACGGAAGAGACTTTTTATTAGCAGGTATTAATTTAAGAGAGGTGAACCAGTCTGAATTTGTTCATGTTGACGATATTCTGTTTCTTCTACACAGCAACCTCGACAAGTGAAATGTTGCGTGTGTGTGTGTTTTCTTTTTCTCGACAGTTGGTAGTGAGTTGTTTTTAAGTATATGGTTCCGAGCATGCAGTTGAGGGTTCATGATTAAACTGAAAACAATAGGAGGTGTTGCCATTATTGAACACTGTGATATTTTTCCAGTCGTGTACTCGCCCCTTGCCACACATACGCAAGCACTTTGCTGCGGTGAGTGAGCGCCTTTCCTCTTCCACATTTTTATTGTTTGGCCTAAATACTATAACACAATGTTATTAGTCTGTCCTTTGTTAATTTTCATGTTCATAAAATATGTGTCTGCTTGATGTGAGTTTTACAATGCAAAAAGGAAAATAAATATAAAAATTTATTTCCTTTTGAGCGCATCTTCTGGGAAAAGTGTCAGTGTCACAGACTCGCAAGACGACCTCATAACTGCAATCATCTTTCCAGGAATGCAAAGTGTCTATGGAAAGGTGGCAGCTTATTATATAAATACGAAAAAACAAAATACAATAAAATGACTTTCATTGTATTCTGACACGAGTTTTTTTGTACAAAGCTAAGCTGACGGCTTATATGATACCGTCCAGATGCTCTTTTTAATTTTTATTCATGCTTGATTTTATGATTTAAAGTGAATGCGTGGATTGAGGTTCGGACGCAATTCCGAATTTTGCGGATGCGGTTCGGATGCGGATACAAAGTCTGCGGATGTGGGTCAGATACAATTATGCGGTTGAGATGCAGTTATGAAGTCTGTGGATGCAGATCGGATGTGAATGATTAAACTGTTACCCGTGCAGGGCTCTATATATTAGCAGTAGGGTGCTGATCAGCACTGCATCAGTGCTAAGTTACATTGAAATCAGCGCTGCACCAGAGCGGTTCATAGTCTTCCTTTATCGCTGCGATGTATATGCAAACTGGTCTTATATGAAAAGTGGCTGGCTCAAGTTAGTGGCAAGCTACTGATTGACCACTCTGTCATTATGAAGCAGTGGCTATGGAAAATGATATCTCCAATTTCTGAGAATGAGGCCTTTGAAACTCTGAAATGCGGAGCAAAAGTTTGTCTGCTTCTTGCACAGGGGTTGTGATGATGTCAGAATGCCAAGCTCTTATCGGCTGGTTGAAAAAAAAAAAAAAAATTGTGTGTAGACCTTAAGGCACCTAGCAGTGAGGTCTACCCACTATCGTTTCAATGAAAGCCAATCAGAGCTCTGCGTCGTTCTGACGTTACCGCAACTCCTTCACAAGAAGCAGACGACTTGCTCTCTGCATAGGCTGCGTTCATGGGCAAGAAGAAGAGCATGGAAAGACTAGAAGACAGTATCTTGAGTACAAGAAAATAAATACTCAGGATTAATGCTGAACAGCCACCAACGGTTTGACCATAAAACTTTCCAAAACCCCTGAGAAAGTCTAACAATCTTAACTTCCACTTTGTAGTGTTTTTGGGGCTGGAAGTTGACAAAAAATCGGAACGACACCTCAAGTGATCTCATGGCTCATACAATTGAAACTACAATAATGTGTTCAGCAGTGGTGTTTAGTTTTCAGCATAACTCAACATTTACAGGCCAATTTGAGAGCATGTGAGTTGGTCAACATTACAGAGGTACATAGAATTGGTGGCTTTTGCTGACTGCTATGACTGTGTCCATTGGCACTGCTCAAACAATATATATGTTTTGACAATTTTTATTTCAGGTTGCCAAAATTGTCCTTCACTGACAGATGATAAAAAACAAAAAAAAGAAACCCAGCGTATAAACTGCACGCTCACAGCTATTTCCTATCACTACACGAGAACAACAATGAAGCTCCCAATCGATGCACCAGAATTATAACGAAAAAAAAAAAAAGCTAGCAACGCATATTTGATTGCCTGTTCTCATTTAAATCCACGACATGCATCGCGCACAAGAGCGCTTCTAGTAGAACAACTTCGTGGCACTGAGCGATTAAGAAATTAGCATAATCACAAAAGAACAAAAAAGGCTCGCAATGTAGGAAAACGCCCCGCAGATCGTCCCTGTCCAAACTATCCTGCGAAAACACCCATGGGCGTCTTCTCGGTTTTTCTATGTACAACCCACCTCAACACCGTATTTACTTACTTTTTTTTTTGTCTCTTTTATTTTTTTTTTTTTTGCAAGTTACGTTTGCTGTCTGGCGATGCTACGACCGTCAAACCACGTGGGTCTGATAAACCCGATCACACATAAAAGCCGGGAAGCGGTAGTGGGGACATTCGACTCACAAAAGTGACAGGATCGTCTTCGAACCACGGAAAATCTGTAAGTCCTCAACTCCACGGAGTCAAGTTCCGTGTCTCTCGTAGCCACAAGGAAATAGTTTAGAAGTTAAGAAGAAAGAAAAAAAAGAGAGAAAAAACTAACAACGCGACGAACTATTCCTGACTTTCGTCCAAGAACCGACGGAAACGTCGGTGATGTCACGATGCCGCCGTGACGGTTCCAGCCAAACGTTATTAGCCTAGTTCTGGGACTGGCGCGTTATATTTACACACCTGCCCGCGCCTCGCAACAGTGCACAACAACAAACAAATGCGGTTCTCTAAACAAAGGGGGATCGAACTTCGAACCGTCGTCACTCGGCCACACCGTCCGCGAGCTTGTAGAAACTCGTTTGACCGTACGGAATGCACGCGGCGTTTGTGACGAGCGTGCATGCTTAGAACAGAGGGGTCGTACTCACAGCTGAGCGAGCCGCGGCCTATGTTGGAGACGCGGAGAAGTGTCGAGACCGTTGCACCGCTCGTCGCCCGTCTGACGCGCCCCGCGGGTTGCACTGATCATAATCTTGAGAGAATGTTTTGCGAGGAACGAACGACCTTAGTCCTCGGAGCCATCGGCTGGCAAAATCCTGTCTGGCTAGAGGCGAAATTTGACACAGCAGCCGCCCGCAAAGGATGGCGAGAGAAAGAGGGAGAAAGACGCATGGCCTCTTTTCCTCCTTTCATAAAACGGAAATTCCTCCAAATGTAACAGCCACGGGCGACTTCCTGTTCGCCCTGTTACGGTTTTTCCTCCGCGAGCGGCTGGAGCGGCCGCGTCAGCCTACAATGCACTCAGGTTTCGGTACAGGTGGGCTCTTCTGTCAGATTTGGCTGCGTAAAACGTACTAGTTCTTTTTTTGGAAAGCTTACCGAGTCGAATTTGTCTCTCGCTGAAAATAATAACGAGGGAGACGCTGCGTTTTTTGTCGATGACGTTGCGGTTCGAGGTCAACGCGTGAGAAAACCGGGAAGTTTGGACGGGACGAATCGTTAGAGAAGTGTGATTTGTCGACGTTTGGGTCTTTTGCAGGAAATATGAAGAGCGTTTTGATCACGGGGGCTTCGGGACTGCTCGGCCGATCGCTGGTCAGGGCTTTTGACGCGGCGGCGTCGTGGACCGTGGTCGGGCTGGCGCACAGCAGGGTGTCTGGTCAGCTTGTGAAGGCCGATTTGACCGACGTGCAGGACACCGCACGCATCGTCCAGAAATATAAGGTATTGTGCGAATTCTTATGATGCGCGGTGACCGAAAAATAGTCGGAGAAACCTTAAACGATTCATGCAATATTTGCTAAATTATCCAAGCATGCCGTGGGTGTAGTTACAATCGCTGCGCGTGCTAACGCGTCTGCAATAATAACTGTTCTAGTTTCTTTTTTATCTAAAAAAAAAAAAAAAAAGGCATTTTGCACGTGCGTTTGTCAACGCCTCATTTTGGTTATTTCATTCGAATTTCTAACACAGATAGGGCAAGCGCGTGTAGCTGTCGTTCCCAACATTCTCCTTGCTGCTTGGCTAATTTGGCAAAATGTCTAGGTCCCTGGTGTGCGAATCGAAAAAAAAATTAAAAAAAAAATATTGTTACAACTTAATTAAATACAAAATAGCGCGCAATTATTTACAGTTGGATCCGTGTGTGTTATAAATTACGCAAGAACGTGTTCTGTTTTCCTAGCGAACTACTAAAGCAAACCCGGTGTCGAACCACGAATAAACTTGTCGTTAGGTTTATTCGGGAAAATAGGTGACAACGAGGACTCCGTAATTAATTAACCTGCCTTTCAGAAATTGCAGGCAGGTGAAATTAAAACGAATATAAACCTAATTTACCACGTAATGAAATCCGTCGAACTGCCCACTGATTATGTATTAATTTCTTTATCGTGCCCTCCCCCCCCCCCCCCCCCCCCCCCCTTGCCCAAACCTCGTGCTAGTGATATGGTGAGAGATAGCTAGTGAGAAAATAGCAATCATTATTTTTATGAAAAAAAAAAAAAAGAAGAAAGAAACCTCGTTCTAGCATTTATTGGTCGTGTTTGTAAAGTTTACTAGAGCGTGGCCAACCAATTATTTTTGGAGCTATTTGAAACCAGGAGAAAATAAATAAGAAACCACGAATAAAGCAGCTAAATCGTATTTTGAAGATATCGAATTTAAATATTTCTTGCATTTTTTACTTTACGGGCAAGATATAATTTTTTTTCTTTTTTTTTTTTAATATTATTTACACAAGCAATATTGCCGCGTGCGTTGCGGCGTTGCCAACGTACGCGGGGTTCGAACCCCGCCCGGCCTGGTTGCTTCCTTTTATCGGTCAATGTTCTTCTGGCAAGCCAGCTCGTTCTTCACTGCCAGCGTGTGACCCAGTACAGAACGGTCCTGAACGTACCAACTGTAACGTGCTTCTCCGGAATTGTCAAGCTTCCGTCTTCGACGCAAGATTCGCCTCACTGAAAGTTTAGGTTCAGTTTCACATTTGTTTACACTTTTCCATTCGTTCCAATATACTAGCAGACAGCACACAGTGATTATTATATGGCACTGCTAGTTATCTGTTCGGGCGAGTTGGCTAGCTCCGTTGAGTGCGCTTCTTGCAGCGCGCCTGTGCACTGCGGCGAAGCGACACCCGCGGAGTAGAAGTTGTGATTGTCCACATATCACTTCGCTGCAATGTAGCCGCGTGCGAAAAAGAAAAAAAAGGGGGGGGGGGGGGTGGCATTTTTAGAACACACGCACACACACACACACACACACGCACACGCGCACACACACACACACACTGCACAGTTGATGCATTGGCCACTGCCAAGGAAAACCCCCTTGGCAGCAAATAAAACATCGACGTTTTTTCCGTATAATGCATACTTTTCGCAAAAACAATTTTCTCAGCGCGCGCGCAAAAGAAAAAAGTGTATATATATATATATATATATATATTTGACACCGTTAGCGACCAGTGGTGTCGACTTTTCCTTTCAGTGCTACGCATCTGCGGGTGTAATTGTTTTTCTTTTCGGCCACAGCCAAACGTGATCGTCCACTCAGCCGCCCAACGGTTCCCGGACAAGGTGGAGAACGACTACGCCGCTAGCTACGAGCTCAACGTGACGGCGTCCAAAAATCTAGCAACTTTGGCCGGTACGTCTGCAAATGGATGCGGATCATTACGGATTTTGAGGTCACGTGACCGGCTCCGTGGGGAGAAAGCTCCGGCGTTCCAACCGACTCCCGTTAACCTTTCCTGTCGCTTTTCCTTTTTTTTTTTTTTTTATTCTCGTTCAACGCGACTTTTATTTTTAGTAATAACTGCATGCCGCTTCTAAAGTATATGAATGCGATTCATCTCACTTACATTTCGAGCCTGTTCATCCTATTTCTGCGCGCAAAATCGGCCTTGAATCATCGAAGTTAGGACGAACTCACGGCAGTTATTTGCGCGGAACGTTAGAGATGGTTTTTGCTCTACACCACGGAGTGAACCGCCGGGAGATACACCGGCAAACAGAATGCAGGTACGCATTGATAACAAATCTCCCCTCCCAGACGCAGAAGGAGCTGCCTTCATTTTCATCAGCACCGACTACGTGTTCGACGGCCGGAGTCCCCCCTATCAAGAAGCAGACGAGCCCAACCCGCTGAACAAGTACGGCAAAACCAAGGCTGAAGCTGAGAAAGCTGTGCTCGCCGCAAAGCCAGGTTCGTTCAGCCATATTGACACGCTTCTGCTCGCGGGGGCGCACGAAACACTGTGCACTTGTTGGCGCACAGTGTATGCGGAGCGCTAATTCGTCTGCTTCTTTTGCAGGGGTGGTGGTGACGTCAGAACGTCGAGCTTTGATTGACGTCAGTCGGAGCCAATCAGAGCTCGACGTTCTGACGTCACCACCACCTTGCAAAAGAAGCAGACGAACTTGCTTTCTGCTTACATGCGCCACACGACTACACTGTGCGACGCCGAAGCACTCTAGCGTGAACAGGCGCGATCGCCGGTTTTCACAGCCACCGCCGTTGCTGGGGCGTTTTCGTTTATCGTTCCGATAACGACGGCGGGTACTCTGCGGAGTATCGTTATCGGAAGCGTCGGAACGCTCTACTACAACTCTTTGGGGGCGATGTTTTGCGGCGGATCCCCGGGTGTGTTTCCCGTGGGGTCGGCGTGGCTCGAAAATTTCTCAGCTACATTTAGCGGAAAACACTTCGCTAAAATTGGCGGCGAAATGTTTCAGCTAAACGTCGCGTGCCGTCGCGTGGCACTATGACGTGACGTCACGGCACGCGATACCACTACGTCTCGTGAAGCCGATGTCTTCTGATGTCATGATTAGTTTGATTGTGTGCAGTCTCAGTGCAGCAGAGTATGAAGTGCCTCGGTCGTAGCCGCAGTTCATTTGCGGGATACGGCAACGATGCAGTATATTTCTTCTGTTTTTTTCTTTTTTGTTTTTTGTTTTGAACTTTAAAGGTTATAATGATTGAATGCTAGTTTGGAGAAAGGCGATCGATTGAGCTCACTAATCGAAGTGGTAAAACGTAGGGTCTGCGTGTAGGCTTGAGAAATATACTGCGAAATATAGCGCCCATGTCGTTTTCGTCATAAAAGCGTTGCGCTGTGCACGTGCGCTTCCCACGCTAAAGTCGAGGTGCTCAAAGACTGTACCCGCCTCTCTAATTCTGGGCTGTGTTATCATGTGGCCTGATTACTGTTCTGTTTGCGCCAAGCTGTACCACGACGTTCACCCTGCTTCCTTCTGCTCGCAAACAAAAAAAAAAAAAAAAAAAAACGACCTGTGATAACAATAAAATAAGAACTGAAAAATTTGCAATGAACGTAATTCCTCCTCCTAGAACCGAACGCAGGAACCTGTTCACAGCTTAATTGCCGCGTCGTTACGGTGCACATATGCGGCTATTCAGAACTCTGAGATATCGACCTTTTGCTAGATCACTCAATCACCGAGGAGCGTGCTGTGGTTGTGGTTACTTGCGCTGCATGTGCCGGCGTTCGCGGCAGTTACCGTTCTAAATTAAAAGCTGAAAACAAATGGCGCCACTTCGCACGTGGGTTCGTCATCGCATCTTTGTTTTTATTTACTTCAAATATTTTATAGTGCCGATAAGGCGAGTGCCCGCGGTGTGTGCGTCTACGTTCCCAGCATTCTTGGTTCTCGGGCATACGTTGGGCAGAATCTCTACTGATTGGGACAATTCAACGAGTTTAGTGACTCGAGTAATGTCCCCGTATCCAATATTGAGATAGCACTCAGAACCCTATACATAGATAGGAAGCTCCGTTGAATCCGCTTCCTGCATCACACAGGTGCACCGTGGAGAAGCCGAACTCGTGAAGCGCACATTGGGCAAGACGCGCGAGGTTTGCTCAAGCTCGGCCGCTCGGTTGGTTCCGGATCCGCTATTAACAACCGACTCAAAGATTTTTTTTTTTTTTTTGCCAGGGAAGCGCAAGTTGTTAGAATGGCCACAGTGAGTAGTTTTGGGCCCGGTGGCGCTGACCAGCGGCCAACGTAGCCTGCGTCGAACGACCGGGAGCTGAGGCCCGGGCAACCCTCGCGTCTGTCCGCTAGGCCGCGTCTCCAGCGACGAACTCAGGAAATCCATCTGGATTCCTGTTTTTAGAGCGCAGCTCTTAGGGGCCCGTTTCCGGCTTGAGCGGCGTCGCCGTCGCCGTCGCCGTCGGCGTAACCGCGAGGTCACGTGACCCCTTCCGAGGTCACGTGACCCCCTGAAGTCACGTGACACCTAGAAGTCACGTGACCCCCTGAGGTCACGTGACCCCCTGAAGTCACGTGACACCATTGAGGTCACGTGACCCCCTAAAGTCACGTGACTTCTTGGGGTCACGTGACCTAAGGGGTCACGTGACACCCCTAGGTCACGTAACACCCCGAGGTCACGTGAGCCCCTGAGGTCACGTGACCCCTGAAGTCATGTGACCCCTTCAGCTCACGTGACCCCCGAGGTCACGTGAGCCCCTGAGGTCACGTGACCCCCTGAGGTCACGTGACCCCCTGAGGTCACGTGACCCCCAGAAGTCACGTGACCCCCTGAGGTCACGTGACCCCTGAAGTCACGTGACCCCCTTGAGGTCATGTAACCCCTTCAGGTCACGTGACCCCCAAAGGTCACGTGAGCCCCTGAGGTCACGTGACCCCCTTGAGGTCACTAGACCTCAAGGTGTCATTTATCCCTCAGTACGCTTTCATCTTCCTCCTCAAGAGCTGCGCTCTAATCCAGCGTTACAGGGAATTGTAAACGGCTTTCATTTTTTTATGCATCTTTTGGTGAAGCGGCAAGGCAGTAGCGACGTGGGCGGCCGTGGCCCCAACCACGCGCCCGCAAGGCCACGAAGTCCTCGGTAGACGATCTACGAAAAGTCCCTATTGGGGAGTTTTCGCTAGGAGATTCGGATACTCTGCTGTCAAGAGTCAAGACTAGTGCGCACATGCGCCGTCGCGACATCTTCATTGCGAAAAACGTAGCAGAGGCTTCGTCCTGATTTATGAAAAACGCAATGCTTTCTTCGTTCAGATGCCATCATCCTGCGGATACCTGTCCTCTACGGCGGCGAAGAATACGACGCCGAAAGCGCGGTGTCCGTCCTCTTGCAGCTGTTCAAAGACTCCACAAAGAAGACCAAGGTTTCCGACTACGAAATTCGCTACCCATCGCACACGCAGGACATCGCCTCCATTGTTGTGCAACTTTCGGAACGGCGACTCCTGGTAATCCGTGGGGTTTCTTCCTAATTAACCGCATTTCGTCTATGGTTAACTCTACATATCTCGTGTAAAAACAGTCGTTCACAACAGACGATAAGTTACTTTACCTGCAGCTCTCGCTGATGACCTCGTATGAAAAACTTTTATTGGCCTCGTGCGTCAGCCTTCGGCGTGAACTCGGCTCGGCTCGTATTCGAAAACGAGCGTTACGTCAGCGTTCGGCGAGGACTCGAATCAAATCACGTGCATCGTGTCTAATGGATGGATGGATGTTACCCTTTGTAACGGGCGGTGGCTTGCGCCACCCAGCCTAAGTCTAAAAAGAAAAAAACATATAATTTTTCCCGTCCTTCCGCTGACAACGTCTGGAGCAAGTGATTTGGACGCCACGCGGATGACACATGATTGACCCAGATCGCTTGCCCGCTTGTTCTGACAGCGAAACGAGCAGTTGAAGGCTGCTGCCTTTTCTCGAATCCTCTTTCACGCGGCGGCGCAGGACGTCAACGCAGAAAGAGAAGATTCGTTTAATGGCCAGCACGACCGAAGGCAACGAGCATGCGCTCCTTGCCTTCCGTTGTGCTTTGGCTGCGCGTGCACGTTCCAAGCCTCCGAGGAGCCGCAGTGTTAACGTAGGTAGAGCGCTCGCGCTTGGGCCGGACAGCTGCCAGTTAGCTTGTGCACTACTGCCAGTTAGCTTGTGCACGATGAAAACCATTCCAAGCAAATGTCGTTGCACGGCCCCTTTAAGTCTTGGGGTTTCAGTCTGTTAGGAAATGTATGTTATCCTCTCTTGCTCCGTGCAACTGCTGGGATCAGAGGCAGTGCTCACAGTGACTTTTGCAGGACAGCGGCGTGGCCGGCGTCTTCCACTGGTGCGGTCTGGAGCCCCTGACCAAGTTCCAGATGGTTCTGATCATGGCGGAGGTCCTGAACCTCGGACACGACCACCTGAGTCCAGACCGGGCTCCCAGCCAGGGGGCCCCCCGGCCGCACGACTCCCGCCTCGAGTGCGGCAGGCTGCGGGACCTGGGCATCGGACAGCACACCCGCTTTTCGGAAGGGGTCAAGTCATTTGCCAGGTTCCTACAGTGAAACTTTCGATTAAAGTGTGTGCGTTTTTGTGTGTTCCACTTAGCGGATCACGAGTAGTGCCTGCGAGTTTGTTTGTTTATTGACGATGCCCACCAACGGGCATCATACCTTTAATTCTTTTGATCATCGATACATCACAACAGAGGCCAAAAGAAACATTCAAAATTGTTTAACACTATATAGATAACATACTGAACAAAGTAAAAATTCACTTATTCTATAACAGTTCCGGCATCGCTGAGTTCTTAGAAATATTTAAATGCATGAACATGTTAATAGCAGATGGAGATTGGAGCGTTTACCAATTTAGAACAGTCCAACTGACCTTGAAGAACAAGAAATCCCACGAAAGCTCACGGTAGATTCCAGACGTGAGCATAACAGAGTTAGTATAAAAAAAAAAATAGTTTTGTTTCTTTCTTTAACAAAATACGTACACATTTAGTTGACAACTCGGAAAAGGAAAGGAAGCTGGGAGAGGAGGAAATGAACGCAACGCTAGCGAGGGGAGGAAAAACTCTCCCCTCACTAGCGTTGCATCCGCTTCCTCCTCTCCCACTTTCCTTCCTTTCACCCTCTTTTCTTAACCTGCAGCATACTATAGTTGTGTTCTTGTCACCGGACGATGTTCTGCTGGACTAAAGGCGCTAAATTTAATTCCCCGATTTCCTTGTGGGCGCCGCTCTGAACCTGCACCAAAATGGAGGAGCCCTCAAGAAAGCGGGATGGAGTGAAGATGGTCTGAACGCAGCTTATTGGGCAGCTCTGCTTACAGCGTTCGCACGCTAAACTATACGGTATACAAGCTGATAATGCGGTGGAAGCTACGTGCTCGTTGGATCAATCATACGCCCATCTTTCCTCACGTGATCACGGTCTCGCTAAGCCCCAGGTGCAGAGAACGGGGCAGGCGATAAAAGAGAGGAGGCTGCTTGGCCCGGCGAGCGCGTAACTCCAACCGCACTGTCAATTAAGGGCTGAAGTGAGTACAGCGTGGTGCCATGCGCGTTAAAGGGTTGCTGATCCAAACATTTTAGTGTCTGTAATAGGTGGCGCCACTATCTTTCTATGAGTCACCAGCCGCCGGTGTGCGCGAGCACACACAACGACATTGACGTCATCATATCCCACATTCACGCTTAATAAGCACGAATGGGGATATATGATGACATCAATTTCGTTGCGTGTGCTCGCGCACACTGGCGGCTGGTGACTCATAGAAAGATAGTGCGCCACTTATTACAGACACTGAAATGTTTGGATCAGCATCCCTTTAAAAGGGTAATGAAACGATTTTTCTACTTTCGCTAAATACTACTCAGAATCACTCCCTGACGTTAATAACCGAATGAACTCGCCTTAGTTTTACAGCAAAGTTGTATATAACTCGCAAAATCGTTTTTTTTGTGTGTGTGTTTGTTGACTGCAAACTTCCGCGCGTGCTTTATCACCGCTCGCGCACGCCTTATCATTTATCATGTGGTTTTGACACTTGTTTCAGTAAGAAAACCAGAAAGCAATAGTGAGAACCACGTGATAGATTATAAGGCGCGCGCGAACGATGATAAGCACGTAGCGCTCCCCGCATGCGTTTCTCGGTAAAGATCGCGGTTGCATAAGGTGCCGCGGCAACGGCAGCGTACGAAGTTTTTTTTTATATGTAGAAAGTTTTGGTGCAGTGTATTTACTTTTCTTTCGTCAATCATTTGGTAGAAATCCTTTTGCTGTTTACAAACACGAACTGCCGCTTGTGACCCAAGCGACGTCCAGTCGCAGCGTCTTTGCAAGCCTGTTGAGCTTGCTTATGTCACCAGTGCTAGAAAGCGTAAATGCTACACGGACAAGAAAGTTGGAGATTTAACGAGGGCCTGCAGCTGTACAATATTACATCTTGGAAGAGCCCCCCCCCCCCCCTCCCCCCCCCCCCCCCCCCAAGTTAGTTTACAAGAATACTCCAAACATTTTAACTTCGTTTTTTTCTTTTTTTTGTCGTTCGCCTTGAGAATTGGTGGTTAAAAGTTTTATCTACATTTCAAGTAGCGGTATTAAGGTGGCCCTTGTTTGTTATTTTTATAAACCGAAAGTTCTCTGGCACTTCAAAGACTGGAGCACCACCTGGTGTCGTTTGCCATAAAAAGGGTCTCTGGCGCAGTGGACAATCGTTGCAGGGAATACCACAGCTTTGCTGTCCGACCACTTTCACGGCGTAAATTGGAGACTTATTTTTTTTTTTCTAAGCTATGGCAGTCGGTAAATGAATTCGAGAAATAGCATCCTTCGTCCCCTCAACTCGGAGCTAGAAGAAGCGGCCACGTGGTGGCCTGGTGCCTATCCTATGCCGCCAACTAGAGCCACTGAATAAGCTACGTTTCAAAGTAACAGCACTTGCCCATATTTTGGCTTTATATCATGGTTGTCGGTTATCTGATGCTTCATCTGAAATCACAAGAAACGCTTTTCCGTCCTCCACAAATGTTTAAAGAGTTCGCGACAGAGCAAAGCAATATTACATGAGCTTCACCGAATCTAATGCAGAGGAAGTCGCACTTTGGAATCATGACGATCGGCAGATGTGTCTGCTTTGCACAAGCACCAAGATGGCGGAGATTAACGTTTCCTATACAGGAAACGTTAATCATACCCACTGATCATACCCATGCGCTGGGGTTGGCCAAGTAGAAAACGGGTGCTGGCTCCAGGCATTGTTAAGGCCGGTTCTCACATGCAGCGAAGCGCTGATGTAGCGCTCCTCACGTGCCGTCAGCTACTTATCGTCTGCCATGAGCAACCGTTTTTACGGTGCGATACAAAGCTGGTGAACGCTCCCATCAGCACGCGCTTAGCGCGAGGTAAGCGCTATGCTTGTAGCGCTCCGCTGCATGTGGGAACAGGCCTTTAGAGTTCGGCTATTCTCATCACCGCAGTGGTTGGATATGAGCCACTAACCTAGTGTCCGTCGAGGTATTGATTGTTTCGAGCCGAAGTCGAGCGCTCACGCAGTTCTCGTATCCCATCCATGAGCCGCGCTCGACTGTCCTCAGGCGGGCGGTTTCGATCCGACAATTACGTCATCAAGGTTTGCGAAGGCAAGACTGGAAGAAATAGTCCCCATTTATCCTCGGAATTTCACCGCGACCAAGAAGCCTCTGAATCAGTGGCGGCCTGTGCGAGTATACTTGGGCCAGACTAGGACCCACTGTAAAGCCATGAACATTCAAATCCGATGTCGTTTCATGATCGACCCCTTTAACTTTTGCATACGTGGTGATTTCGCGTCTTCGAGCATGAAAACGTTGTCTGCTAGTGCGGTACAGGGAACGCGGTTTCCGACTGGAGTGTTGATTGTGTCTGAAAAAAAAAAAAAAAATAGTGGTCCCTCGATTTCCGTTTGATGACGTCACAAAAGTGTCACACTGTCGCCGGCCGCGATCCTGGTGGTGTCAGAGCAGCGGCGGTGAATGTGTCAGACGCCTGTTCTGCTGTAGGTCGCTTTCCAGCTTGACAGTCTACGGGAACTTCGGTGTGCCAGGAGTTGGGACGTATAGAGAGCCTACATATTGCAGAGAGTTTCCAATTGCTCGATCGCGCGCGCTCGTTGCGTTCCGCAGTGCCATATAGCCTCCTCTAATACTCACAAAGCATAACAGTTCGACGACGGAGCCATAGAGTGCCCGGTCGCAGATTTGGAGTGCGAGGATCTGCTAGCACAGAGCATCAAAGAGCCATTTCTCGGGGAACCTGGACGTCAGCGCACAGCTTGTGCAGCGGCGAGGACTCGAAACACACTCCATCGCTCGGGAGAAGTGTGTATCGGCGTCTCGCCGCAGCGGGGCGCCAGTCACGTGGCTCTCCTCTCATCCGTTGCCTGCCACTCCACTTTTTCCATTTCGGCGGCCGCGTCTCCTAGCGATCTGCCAGACTTGGCCAGTATACATAGGAGGCTACGGCCGTGCATTGGCTGCGCGCGCACCCTCGAAGCTCACGAGGCGCGCGAGCTTCATTAAAGCTAGGAGGCTCGCGCTGCAGGCCGGACAACTGAAACGGCTCCCCGCCGTTCTAATCCTGTCGATGACCACGCCCCGCTCGCCCCCAAGTTGACAGTGCGGTGAGAGCTACGCGCTCGCCGGACAATCAACAGCCTCCCTTTCATCACCTGACCCCTCTCTCTCTCTTTATCTCTATGCGTGGGTAGAGTGGAAGCGTGATCACGTGGCAAAAGATAGGCATACGATTGGTCCATCAAGCACGTAGCTTCCCCCGCACTGTCAGCTTAGGGTCTCCCTGGCTCTGGGCTTTTCCCGGTTTGGAAGAAACGCTGTGGGCCGGTATAGTTTTAAGCGGGCGATTGGGCGTCGAGCGACTCGTTGAATCGGGCTGAGATAGATAGATAGAAAGAGAACCCTACAATAGAAAGGAAGAAGGATGCGAAAGAGAGAGAGAGAGGAGGGGGAGCATGGTTTTTGTAGGAAGGAGGAATGCGGAGAAGGGGCTACCTTGTGGCCAATCCAAAAATCGATCGAGCCCAAATGTCGCTTCCGGGTAAGAGGGAACACTCGTGGATATCTATGCCTCTTTTTACTATTTCTTTTTTTGTTTCTCTCTCTCTTTCCGCGGAAAGTCCGATGAATCCAGCAAACAAATTTCAACCCTTCCGGAGAACAAAGAAAGAAAAATAACTACACGGAAGGTTGTTACGTCGGAAATTAACGGTTACTATACCCCGTTTCGTCTTGCGGTGGACCAGGCAGCGTACGCTAAGAATCATCCCAGCCAATCCCGTGCCTCGTGGCTGTCACGTGACCATTAGGACGAGGGCGCAACGGTACGCTGTAGGTACGCGTGGTCAGGTCCAGTCACAGCGCTGTATTGGCTGGGATCGCTGGTAGCGTTCGGTGCGGTCCGTCGCGAGATGATGCGGAGTATTCAAGTAGGAAGTGGAATGAAAAGAAATAAAATAAATAAAAGTAACGTTGCCCATGGAGACAGATGGCCGGTTCTTTTCACCGATTCTTTTGCATTGTACTTTTTTTTTTTTTTTCTGTCTGAGATGAGTTTTCGAGTCGAGTAAAGCTTCACAGAGTAAAGTCGACGATCGGACACTGCAGCGCAGCGGCAACAAAAAGTATGGAAAAAAAAAAAAAAAAGAAGAAAACTGGCGAAGAGGCGGAAGATGAAACAGGGGACCAAATGGAGGGAACGAACGAAATCAAGGTAAAGAGAGCCGCGGATCTCTCTCTCTCTCTCTCTCTCTCTCTCTCTCTCTCTCTCTTATTTTTTTCTTATGGTCGATGCGAAAGAGGCTCTCTTAGAGAGCCGGCGCGCGTCGCTTGTAGCAGACGACCGCTCGTTGGCTCACCGGTCGAAACTACATCAGTGGCCGTGCGAGCTCCTCGCGCGATGGAGGCAAGCGCCCAAGACACGTCTTGCAGCACCTCGGTGTCAGGTCAGCAGATGTTCTCTCTATTCGCGCCGTGTTGTGAGTCGTATCCTCGTAGGATGTTTGGAACGCCCGACCTTGTTCGGCTTCTCTTGTTCTTTTTACGGGGGAACAAGAGCCGAAGTTCTGTAGCAGACGAACTAAGCTCCCTTTCGGCGAATCCAACGCTGCGAACGTCAGTCAGTCAGAGTTTTGGGAGCAAGGAAATCAAAGGAAGTCATGTCACGGTCTACGCTATATACCGGAGTTTTTGTGCCCACCTCCTAAAATTCACGTGACGCTTAGACTGAATTGGATTGGCTCCGATGGCTCGTAGCGTCTAGCGCGGCTTATTTGTAAGGTGAAACGGGGTGTATGGTATAAGCGATGAAGCGGGGTTCTTCCGCAAACGTAACGCCGCCACGAGACGGCACGCTTCTCGAACTTTTGGTGCTACCTTTCTCGCAATAGGTGCTAATAGGTTGAGAAGGGCAGGCCGTCTTTTTCGAACGCCCGGTCTTCTAGCGTGCGGTCGTTATCTTCCGTCGTGCTGCCAGCGCATGCACGCGCGAGTGTTATGTGTCGAAGTGTTATCAAAGGAGGGAAAGCTCGCGCTGGACTCTCAAAGAGTTCAACATCGGTAGCAAGCTTTAGTAGATCGTTCCGATACCTCCGATACCCCCGATAACGATACGATGTACACGCAAATGGTGGCGGCGAGTATCGGGTATCGTTATCGGAGTCATCGGAAAGATCTACTATTCGCAAACTCTCTAATGACTATATACGTGGTGATAGTTTACCTCTCCGACCACCACTTAGGCCCAGGAGGGCTTCCCAGCCGGTCCCGGCAAATGATTAAAGTTTCGGGTAGGCGGCAATAGATCAGAGACAGCTGAGTGACAGCGTTAAGTTTGGAAAGCAAGTGTGTGAACGGGCCTTCAAGGCCCGCTCACACGCTTGCGACTCCTTATATGACCGAGTGCCATGAAACCTCCTTAGCACCACCTATCGGGAAGGAGCGGAACACTTGGCCGTCCCGTATATTTGATTACTCTTTATCATTTTTTCTTCCTTAGCTCGAAAAACTTTTGTGAATGTTAAAAAAACGAACATTTCTCAAAGTAGCACTGTACACTCGATCTCGCAAATACAACCAAAACCCTCCTTCCAGTGAAATGCAGTTCCAGGGTCACCGCATAAGTGGCGCACAAAGAAACAAAGACCTAGCTCTTTCATTGTTTACGCATTTTAAATAGGGTTCGGTGTTTTCGGTTACTCTTTATTGCCGATTCTGTGTTTATTTTTTTTCCCGTCTTTTGACAGTATAAGAAACGCAGGGCCGTGGCGAGTCCCCAGATTCACATTCTTTCTCCGGAGCCAATCAGCTTGCGGCATCGGCCGACCGATACGATTGCCAAAGAACCAAGCGAGAAGCGTGAACACAATAAACCACGCTCTGACGTAGTGCCACAGGCGGTGGCGCTGCTATTGCCACTGAGCATGCGCAGACGCTTCCTCTGGCGCCGGATGTGGTTCCTGCGCACACGCACCTGGTGCGGGGAAAACGCGGGTCTGCTTGTTAATCAGCGTGTCGGCGTATAACAAAAAAATTAAGGCTCCAATCCACGCCGCGAAGGTGGATGGGCAGCGAAGCTGTGGTATCACCTGCAGCGATTGCCCACTGCGCATGCACTATAGACCCTGTTTATGGCGAACGCCACCAGGTGGTGCTCCAGTCTTTGACGTCCCAGAGAACTTCCGGTTTATAAAAAGCATACACTAAGGCCACCTTAACACCGCTGCTTGAAATGTGGATGAAACGTTAAACCATCGATTTTCCAGGTGAGCGCTAAAAGAACAAAGGAGTGCGAGATACGTTAAAATGTTTCGACTATTCTCGTAAACCAACTTGCCTCTTCCAAGATGTAATATTGCACGGCCGAAGGTCCTCGTTAAATCACAAACTTTGTTGTCCGTGTAGTACTGGTGACATAAGCGAGCTCCACAGGCTTGCAAAGACGGTGCGACCAGAAGTTGCTACGACGCAAGCGGCAGTTCATGTTTGTAAACAGCAAAAGGGTCTGTACTAAACGACTGACGAAAGAAAAGTAAATGCACTGTACCAAAACTTTTTTTATACAAGAAAGACTTCGTACGCTGCCGTTGCAGCGGCAACTTATGCGACCGCAATCTTTACCGCGAAACGCATGCGGGCAGCGCTACATGCTTATCATCTATCACGTGGTTTTGACACTTGTTTTGTGGTTTTCTTATTGAAACAGGTGTCAAAACCACGTAAAAAGAGATAAGGCGCCCGCGAACGGTGATAAAGGCACGCGCGCTGGTTTTCTGTCGACTATTCTGTCAACTACTGTTATGTCGACGGACAAAAAAAATCCGACCAACGAGTGACATACAGCTTTGCCGTAAAATGACGGTGCTTTTAGAGATCACTCTCTCGAGGAGTATGCCGTTTGACAACAGGGAATCTACGTGACTGGGCCCAAAATGCGACGGCTGATCAATTACGAAAGAGCTTGTTCATTTGTCAAAGTAACTTGAGCAGCGTAAAAGAAAGGAACGAAAGAAAACAACCGCAGGCAAGCGTACCAGAAGGCAGGTGTCAACAGACTCCACTCGGTCTTCACATGGCTATAGTAAGTTGCAGGTCAAGAAGGTAGCGGCAAATGTTCCTCAAAGGGAATCATATATCCCTCCCGCCACCTCTGCATCCAATAGCGTCCCATCGTTTCCGTGACGTCGCGGTCAACGCGCGAGGAGGGTCTTGCCTTTTTGTAGATATTTGCTTTATGTTTCGACTTTGACTTAGCATTGTGCAAGCCACGAGAGAAGATTAGAGTTTTCCCCCTCCGATAAAAACAAATACGACTTTCGGGGATCAGCTTCCCTTCCCCCCCCCCTTCCCCCCCCCCCCCCCCCCCTTGTAACCGACTATAGGAGGCTCGAATTTCACTGGCATCAATCGAAATTAAATCATCCGGTCAGAGTGAACACTGATGTACTTTCCTAATTGTAGTATGCCTGCCGGACGTGTAAGACGTCTCAGGACGAGTAAAATGACCTGTCTGGAGCCGGCCGTATATGTGTGGTTGTTGTTTCAGAAAGCTTTTTTTTTTCTACATTTAACTTAGTCGCAGTCGTGACCACGACCTTCTGTAATAATCCATAAGGTTATCATCGAATGAACACGTCCCATGCGGCCATTTTAAAGTACTCCATTTACCCCTAAGCTGACAGTGTGCATGGTGTAATCAAGGAGCTCGTCGGACCATTCCTATCGTCACGTGATTACACTCTGGCCCATACTGACACCGGGAGGCGGGGTCAGGCGATGAGGCGGCTGATTGGTCCGGCGAGCAAGTGAATCTCACTGCACTTTCAGCCAGGGACTCAAACCGTAACCGTAAACAAAACCAAAAACCGTTTAGGAACGAAATTTTTTCAGTAGCCATAACCGCGGAACGAAACCGTTATTTGAAATTTTTGAAACCCGTAACCGTAATTTATTTACAGGCAGCCGATGTTAACCGATATTAACTGAAAACTAAACCTATTAGTTTTTCTCAAGAATGATTTCGAGGACGGATCTTGAAGTGTCGTGGACGTTTGACAGAGTTTTCGTCAGCGAGTGTTGCATCTGGTAATACATTTCCGATCAATCTAAAGTGAGGATTAAGACTTGTTCGTTGAAATCAGTGGTTAAGCTTATAATGAAAAGTCTATATTTATAAATCTGCCACACTCCTACAATCGCTACATGCATTCAGGACGTGTAGTCTTCATGGTATTAACTAATAAGTTAGAATTCTGAGATGCCCATCCAACTTGGTTCTTTCAAAACCACCGATGTTCCTGCTGCAACTAGGGACGTCGCGAACCGATTGAGGTTCGAGTTCGTCCAGGTTCGACTTTTTCGAACAGTTATTGAAAAGTTCGAGAAAGTTTGAATAGGGTTGAACTGTTATGCGCATGCGCGAAGGGCTGGCTCATTTGGGTTTGGATTGGATGGTGATGACCAAATGATCAAGTCAATCATTCTAATTTTAGTATGGTGCCTGAAGCGCGTCTTCGACTGGTGTGTTTAGCGTCCTATTAGCCCCGAGAGCGAACACAAGCGTCGCTGCGGTCGCCGCGCCCGGATTGGGTGAGGTGTACCGTGACGTCAGGGGGAGTACTCCGCTCCGCGATCTCGCACCGGCTCGCTTCTCAGCACCGGTTTCCTGGTTTGGCGTTGTGTGCCGCAAGCTCTTCGGAGGAGCTGGACTTCGTTTACCTGGTGTGCAAGACGTTGAGTTAAGCCGATATTGACGTGCTTCCGTACATTTTATAAGCCTGCTTGTCCCTCTTAACTTTAAAATTGGGTTAAAAATCCCGAAAGCTATCGGCGGACGCAATTCCGCCAATGTACCTCCCCGTTCGTCCACACGACACAAGGCAATCTTGCGAGGGGTCGGTGAAGCGGTGGCGCGAGTGTTTCAGACGCTGGAATTCTGTTCCTTGCACGTTTATGATTTAAGACGATATTACATCCCACTTTCAAGGCATTTGAAGTGGCATTTATATCATGGGCCTTTGAGTGGTCGGCAAATTAGCTCGCGACCCTGACTCTGCGCTGCCACTCTGCATGCGCTGGTTCGCAGATGTTTTAAAGGCCCTGCGTCTGATGATCTTGAAAGTGTTCGTGGAACAGGGTTGTTTTCAATAAATGTAGCTTCTTCGTGAATTAATTATATAGTTTACACACGCATGCAGGCATATTTCTTAGAAGCTGCACAATTACTGGAAATTAGTTTGTATGGTAGCAGCAAAAACGGCCGAATTGCCCCCAGTTGTCTGTATGCTATGTATTGAACTGCCAAACTATGCACGGCAATAGTGCCGTAATATGCAATGTTTATACTTTTTCCTGACATTCTTTATTCCCAGCCTTGGGTATTCAGAAAATATACCGTTTAGTCTGAATTGTCATTTCCAATTGAAAGAGACACTGCTGCAGGTCCCCAAAAGCTTCCTCAACCTCCAAACTCCGTACAGCTGGACTCTCTGACATCAGAGGCAAACAGGAGTAAAAGCAAGCATTCGAACGTCTGTCCAGTGGTAGATGCAGCACTAGCAGCAGAAAATGTGGAACCTGTGAAGGGCGACAGTCTGCGAGAGAAAAGCTTCTGGTATTTTAGCTTCAGGACAATTCGATTTAAGTAAAATTTCAATTTTAGGGCTTAAGGGGCTAATAACGAGCTAGACACTTTCGCTTACGTTTGTTATACATTACTTGAGAGTTGATATAAACAAGTCCACAGATACCACCAGTGTAGTCCATTGAAATACTACCCGAATTCCGCAAAGGTCAAATGCGAGCAATGTATATAATAAATGTTCCTTGTTTTTTTTTTTTTACTTTGCCCCTGCACTTGGGCAGTTAGTTGTAATTCTCTCTTCATGGCCCAGACTGTATTTAACATGTTGCTCGAGCAGCATGCAGCTTTTCTGCTTCGGCGATCTTGTTTAAAAACAGAGATACAAAAAAAAAAAAATAATATGCATATCCTGCCAATTCATTCAGACCATAAGCAGCATTTATTGTGCAAAATGTAAATCTATAGTGATGATCCTGCAATTGTGGCCATATTTCTTTATTTTCATATACCAGCTGTGATTCATGCGTTGCCTGCCCTGTCAACCATGCTTAAAATGTTGGTTGAAGTTTCGCCTGTAGCTACAGGCCATACCTCAATAAAGGCTCATATAAAAATTTACACTTCCTACGAAAAACACGCCAAAAAAAAATTAAATAGAAACGAGCGCGCCGTCAGCTAGCGTCGTCACAGCCTCCACAGGGCGAGCGGGCCGAGTCGGGGAAAAATTCTCTCCTCGCCGTGACGTCACCCCGTTTCGCCGTAAGGGGGCGCCACGCGAACTTCTCGGGGCTAATACTTGCCCATGCATCCATACATCAAAAGTGGTGGCGACACAGAAGCCGAAGTGCTATGTTGTTGCATGTCGCGATCCTGGCGGTTGGTCATAGAAATGCCAACGAGAAGCTGCGAGTATCACAACCGAAGGCGAGTGTCGCTGTCGTCACGGCGTCCCATCTTCTGGCTGCCGAAGCTTCCGTGGATGGCCACACTGGAGAGCGAACTGCAGGAGAACAGGTGTCTGCCACATACATCACAGCTAAGGGTGTCGCGAACCGGCCGAGGTTCGAGTTCGACCTGGTTCGACTTTTTCGAACTTTTCGTGGAAATTTTGACGAACCTTGTATTGAGGTTCGACTCGTGTGCGCATGCGCGACAGGCTGGCCAGTTGGCTTCGGATTGGATGGTAATGGCTAATGGATGAATTCAGGGCACCGCTGGTTGGTTATTTCAGTTAATACAGTACAAAAGAAAAATTAAGTTATTAACGTCTTTAGTGATTAGAAGTGGTTTATTTTAATTCCAACTGTTCATAAAATAAAATAACCATTTGCATAAAAATAAATTCTCCAAACCTAGACATGCGTCTATCAAGGTCTGGCCAGACTGTCCGCAAAGTCGAACCGGTCGAATCTGGTGAAAAGTTTCGAAGGTTCGTCGAACCGTTTCGACCCAGTCGAACCCAGTCGAACCCCGAAAGTTCGACCTAAAAATCCGGTTCGACAAAAGTTCGCGACAAGCCTAATCACAGCTGTTGGGACGCCACCATGATCGGGACTGGCGACAGCACGACACTTCTACGACGTCATCAGGCGGAATTTGAGGGACCACATTAAGCATTATTAACTTCTAAGTTATTAAAATTATGTTCCGTTGATTGAAACTATATATCTATAAAATAAAACAACTTGTTCCGTAAAAACATTTTCTCCAAACTAAGACGTGCTTGCACTGAAGTCTAGCCACACTGTCCCCAAAGTCGAACCTTGTAGAACCATACTGTCCACAAGTTGAACGTTGCAGTCCCACGTAAAAATCCGCCTCGACGAAAGTTCGTGACATCCCTAGTTGCAACATATCTGTAGGAGAAGCTTCGAGAAAATGATTTCTAGGGTCACAGAATCGGACAGCAAGAAACGTTTGCTTGTAAATAGAAAACATGACGTAGGTCACGTGTAACGGCGTACAGCAAGGAAGACTAGGGAAAGGAACGAACAACGCAAGTCATACCTTCACAGCCTTCTGTGTTGTTCGTTCATCTCCTATGCTATTGCACTTACATTATTTTTACCTTTCAGCAACTAGACCAGCTCTCAATATTATTACTTTATTCCACTTAGCGGTATTTACTAGAAGATGGCTATAGTTCTGCTCCTTCTTTCAGTATGGACGGTGCCTCTTCTGCATATCTTAGGTTGCAAATAACTATAGCGACACTAAGGTGCGAATGGTTCTTCCAGCAACCAGTGGGAACTTCCTGGGGGTTGTTTACAAACGCTGCCGAACAACAAAGTAGCGAATTTTATATTTATTTTTATTATATAAAATGCGATGGATTCACGAGTAGCGGAAAAAAAACATGTGTGCTCGGATATCAAACTATATAATGCAAATAGATGTGGTGAACAAGTGTTGGAGCTAAAAACGTGTGCAACTTTTTACCAATTAGAAGTATACTAAGACGTTTTTGAGTTCTTGTTCTTAGTGAACGTCTCGTTGCTGGATATTTGGGACTACTTTAAACCGCTTATTATAAAACGGTTGTCTAACATTTCAATAAAACAGATTATTGGAGAAACAGAAAAAAAACACGTCTTTACGAACGTGTAACCAACCGGAAACCGATATCGTAAAAATTAAAACCGTAAAAACCGAAACGAAACCATTATGAACAGGAAACGGTAACCGTAACCGAAACGATATATTCTACGGTCTGAGTCCCTGCTTTCAGTTTAGGGGTGAACGGAGAAATAGCGATTTCCACCACATGTTTTTTGTAACCTACTTTTACGGTTTCGTCGCTGGACTGCCACGAGCTGTAAATATTCGATTCGCTCAAAAAGGCTGTCCAGCAATCCTGCCGCAACAGCTTCCTGTTCTAGTCGCTAGGCGCTGTCGATTTCGCTGGATTCGCCAGTATAGTGGGAGAAAGTTTTGATCACCCGCGAAATATATTTCTCAAAGCAAAGGAATATCCTTAAACAACCATCCTTACAAAAAATAATAATGAATGAGTAAATGAATAAATGAATAGATAAATAAATATCTCAATGTAGCCCTTCATCAACCAATAAACCCCTGTTTGGGGGGATCCTTCTTTCAAATGCTGGAATTATTACAAAAAGAATAATAAGACCAAAAAGAAAAAAAAGTATTAGCTTCTTTCCGTGGTAACCGAATAATGCGCGCTCAGACTTCCAAATGAGGTGCAACCGTTCTATCGGCGGCTGCGCGGAAGATGAGGATGAAAAAGGAGTAATCGATATTCGAGCTATCTCCTCAACGAGGAAGAGAACTCTATTTATATACTTTTTTTTCCCCCTTTCATTATGATGTCATATTTTTTTTATTATTTTTCTGTCAGTAACGGTAGCGCGACTATCGCTTTCGCTACCGTAACATTCGATCCTTCTTTGTCAGGTTAGATCCTACGTCTAACCAATATTTTATATCTACATGGTTTTCTCGCTATGGGAAACCATAATGGCCGCGTCTGAGGCGCGTGGCAGCAAGCATGCGAATTTATTTTTTTTGGTCGCGCACCAGTCACCTATCTGCGTTTGGAGATTTGTGTTTATCCTTTGTCCCTCTTGTTCCCCTTCTCCAGGGATTATATTCGTCATACTTGTCCAGCTCGCTTGCACCTTTGCATTTAATTGCATTATAATCATGTGCAATTGAACTTTTCTAAAGACGAATTAAGCGACGTGCCCTTTCTGTGCATGCGCCAGCGTCTTGCGCGTATCCAAAACCGGCAACAAAAACTAGAAGAAGCAGAAGAGAAAGCCGAAAACAGAAAAGTGAAGGGGTGAGTGGTAGCGTTTCACAAAAGGTGACGTGTGTGCGGTTTCCCAGGAGTCGTGCTAGCGCATTTTATTCCACGTTTATTGCTCGCGTGTAACGTGGGTGGGCGTGCTGATTGATTGATTGAAAACGTTTATTAGCCAAATACTAGGGATGGAGAATAAGGGGAGGCGGTGTCAGCGGTGACGGCGGCATGGACACTTTGGCACCACATTACACACTACACACTACATGTGAACATCCAGCTTCACTTCAAAGACGTACTCTAGGAGACTCTTCAAGACGCTCTTCTGGTGGTGGTAGTTATGGAGGTGGGCGCACCCACTCCTCCAGCGATGTGATATCTGGGTTTGTGCTTACTTCTGTTATCTTGCTAGTATGAGCAGTCCCATAGAAGGTGGATAGTATCTGTCTGGGCAGTTTGTTGCACCAGGTCCAAATACCTGACCTTCGCCCTTTACCCCACCGGGCAATCCGGGCCGGAGTAGGGTTGGCGTTGGCTTGTATGCGATTGAGGATTACTCGTCCTCTTCCTCCGAGTTTCTGATTTGAGGGCAAACACTCCCACAGTCGGCTCTTGTAGTGCTTTTTGATGCGAAGTTTTCCTTCACCGGGGTCATAGTGATCTTCTCCCACTGGTTCCTGTGCCTGATTACAAGTGATGGAATACCCGTGGTCTTGCTGGTGTGAGGGCATAGCAGCTTGCTTGCGGAGAAATGAAACGGCGAAGCGAGCGAGCTGATGTGCCTCCTCGTTACCCTGAATCCCGTCATGATCCAAAACCCATTTGATGACGGTCTTCATCCCCTCTAAAAGAAGGCGAGCGGCAAGTTTCTTTAATTTCCTCACCCGTCGGCAGAGGCTGTTGGCTTTTTTTTGCGATCAATGACTGCCTCCTTACCGTTGGAGAAGATGCCCAGTTCCTTAGGTCTTTTAGCGTAGTTCTGCAGGATAGACTCCAGGGCCACTTGAATGGGTGCTAGTCCGCCTCCTCGGACTGCAGGCACGTAGCCAGGGGGGGAGGGGGGGGGGGGGATGGGGCCCGGCTCCCCCCCCCCCCCCCGAAATCTTCCATTTTGCTGGAACTTCCTCTCCCCCCTCCCCCTCATACAGCTCCCCCCCCTCCCCCCCCCAAAAAAAAATTCCTGGCTACGTGCCTGTCGGATTGTCGTACATATTGGGAGTTGCATGTTCACAGCGGACCGGATTTCTGGAAAGCAGGCTACCGCCGCCCCGGAACTGTCGTCGCCGACGGCGAGATTTCTGTAGGGTGCGAGCAAAATGCTTGGATAGGTACAGCGTCCGATCATCTTGTTGTGTGCTTTTACAAGTCTCTCTTGTTTTTGTGTGTCATCCTTCTTAAGCTTTCCCAGGGCCTTGTGTTCTACGATGTCCAGCAGATCTTCCCAGGGTGGAAGTTGCTCAATGAGCTCTGTCCTATTTTCCTGTTCTCTTTCGAATCGGCAAAAAATCTCTCTGCCTTGTCTAATGTGCTGCATTCGGTCTCAATGAGCCGAAGTCTGTGCCTGCACCATGTCGTAGTACGAGTTACATTGAGCCTTGTCCTTGAGTCTTGGGCGAGCCGTGAAGGCTGGTAGACCGGTGATTACACGCATCGCCTCGATGGTACAGCGTCTCTAGTTTTTTTCCATTGTGCCATAGTGCAGTATAGTGTGCTTTAGTGAGCCTGAAAAAGTGAAGAACTCGTGTGTAAAGCTTTGAGCGACGTTCAAAGCTGCGCGACTGCACGGGCGCCTGTAGCACTGGCGTCATAGCCAGGGAAAGTTGTGCTACATTTGTGCTAAGAGAATGGTGCACGGCACGCGCCGTATACCTTAACACTGGACGCGGGCGAAATCGTTTCTTTTTTTTTTTTTCCGGATAGCTGCAAGATTTTCTTGCCGTCTACAGAATCTGAATAAACCCGCCTAAAACAATCAGAGCCTGTGCACTAGAATTTCGATGTCATCCCAATTTGCAGACAAAAATTGGACCCGAGCGCAGCGTCAACGTTCGGCTGGAAATCGTGTCCAGCCAACGCGTCGAAAGACGCACTGTCGGGTGAGCGCCATTAGAGTGTGATGACGTACCGTTAAAGAAGACGAAGTTGTGCACGGGCTTGTCTGAGACGACAAGACGAGAGCCCCTCAATGAGCTACGCTTAGAGTATCGAGCAAATGCTCATACCCCGCGATTTTGTGCCGTAGCATTACCTCAAGGAGAGTCAGCATTCAGGTCTTCAACCAGCGCTGTAAGTAATGTAATGTAATGTAATGTTTTATTTGCTCAGGAGAGCCGCGGCACCGCAGAAAGGCAAGAGCCCGTACCAAGGAGGCCCGCGGTGCCGTGTCTAGTGATGGTGATTATGCGATGGTGTAATGTACAGATGAAAGTTATGGTGTGTTAGGCCTAGCAGCAATCTTCGCGGTGATGGTCTTCGCGGTGCTGCCATGGGCTGCTTACTTCTGGCAGGCCGGTCTCAAGCGCCTGGAGAGGGCTCTTCACGTGCCATACTTGCATTCGAGCCGGCCGAATTACCGGCGGCGCAGGGAGTCCAGCACCCCCGCAGGGGTTGGCGCCGGTGTTGGCCAGGCGGCGGTCTTTACGAAAGCGGGCCTTGGAGTGTCCCAGCTTGCGGTCCAGCTTGTAACTGGGCAGCCTGAGAACCCCCTGTCGATCGAAGACATGGTCTGTGGCACTGGTTTGGCTGGCTCTCTGACGATCGAAAA
Source organism: Ixodes scapularis (assembly GCF_016920785.2). Taxonomy (NCBI): domain Eukaryota; kingdom Metazoa; phylum Arthropoda; class Arachnida; order Ixodida; family Ixodidae; genus Ixodes; species Ixodes scapularis. The sequence continues at coordinate 81,785,264 of NW_024609839.1, read as the reverse complement.
GACACGTCTTACGCCCAGGTGGCTTCTTCTTATTGGCTGAAGCTGAGCATGTTGGTTCATTGCTTGTGAATGGGGCCAGCTGAACATGGAAAACACACAGAGAAAAAATATAACATTCGCACCGCTGGACTAGCAACATTTAATGATTCCTCTTTTTCCTTTTCTGCTAATCCTTGATTCCGGTTTCCTTTTTCTTTACACTTAGATTTTTTAATTCTTTACACTTGATTTACGTTTTCTTTTTCTTTACGCTTAATTCGGAATTTCTCTTCCTTAAACGCATTGTCCTTTCTGCCTTCGGAATGTTCTCATCCCTTTTCTTCTGTCTCCCTTAAACGGTCTTCCTCTTCTTCTACTTTTGCCTGGTCCTCATGTCACTCCGCAGGAAAATCTTCTCGGAGTTGTGTAGTGCGACGGAAGGGGCACTAACACAGTCCTCGCCTTTTTCTTCGAAGGCTAGGGCTTCCAGGAGAGGATGAGAACATTCCGAAGGCAGAAAGGACAATGCGTTTAAGGAAGAGAAATTCCGAATTAAGCGTAAAGAAAAAGAAAACGTAAATCAAGTGTAAAGAATTAAAAAATCTAAGTGTAAAGAAAAAGGAAACCGGAATCAAGGATTAGCAGAAAAGGAAAAAGAGGAATTATTAAATGTTGCTAGTCCAGCGGTGCGAATGTTATATTTTTTCTCTGTGTGTTTTCCATGTTCAGCTGGCCCCATTCACAGGCTTCTTCTTCTTCTCGCGCTCTTCAGTTTTACTAGAGGAATTCAATTACTAGAGGAAGTATGCTTCCTCTAGTAATTCTCAGAGTTCCTAGTCAGAAATAACGTTACTGCCAGTCACCGAGAAACTAGCGGCACCTTACGCGCATGTCGCATTTCCGGCAAACGTAAGGAATAGGGGGTAGCCGGCTCCGCGATAGTTTTCAAACTATTAACGCGTTCGCTTCTTCTTTGTCGGCTTCTTCTGGGTCATTTCTTAAGAGAGGAAGAAGACAACACGCGTGCACAGCTTTGATCAGCGCTCAAGCGCGCGCTCTTGTACCTTTTGTACCACGAGCATAGCCTCGCGGTGCGGGAATAAAAGACGACGACGAGTCTGTCGTTCCTATCTCATCCTGGCGTACAGTCCATCATCCGTAGGCGCTCGTAATAGAACGATACATGGTGTCAGAAGTGATCTTCAGTCTCCACGCACCATGACTGATCTTCCGCCACCAGAACCGCTGCGGCTGGGAGAGCACGCTGCAGAGAATTGGAAAAAATTCAAGCAGCGGATGGAACTCTTCCTTCTGGCTACAGAGCCCAAGGAAGGTCGCAACCAGCAACAAAAAGCCGCTATCTTTCTGCACGTCGCTGGGCAAGAAGCCATTGAGGTATTTAACACGTTTGGTTTGTCAGCTGAAGAAGCCCAAGACTACGATGTCCTGGTACGGAGGTTCGAAGCCTACTGCCTTCCGAGATGCAATGAGACGTTCGAACGCTATGTGTTCCGAACGAGGCGACAAGAGGAAGGAGAAGCTTTCGAACATTTCTACCGCGATATTCAGCTGAAAGCAGCGACCTGTGGATTTGGCGACCTAAAGGACTCCATGCTACGAGACCAGATCGTGTATGGAACGTCAAGCAAGAAGATTCGAGAGAAACTCCTGCGGAAAAAGGATTTGACTTTAGAAATAGCAGTTGAATGCTGCAAGGCCGAAGAAACAGCCAATGTCCACAACAAAACATGGAATGACGCGGCAGTTAAAGGGTCAAGTGAAGCAGCGGCCAAGCTAGGTGGAAATCGTTAAGACAGTCAAGCAGCAGCAGAAAGACAAGTCGAGATGTCGCTTCTGCAACCAAGCTCACGCGCCAAGGCAATGTCCAGCCTACAGAAAGACATGCTCAAAATGCAGGAAGAAAAATCATTTTGCAGTATGTTGCAAGACTAAGCAGTCTGGCGTACATGACGTTGAAGAAACCAGTGAGGCAAGCAGCGATTTTGATGTGCTTGAGATTTTGTCAACCAGCAGCGTGCATTCGGTCGGCAACCGTGACTGGACCGTGAATACTACGATAGAAGGGAAGCAGGTAGAGCTTAAAGTGGACACCGGTGCACAGGCCAATCTGCTCCCTCGAACATTGTTTATGAAGATCAAACAAAAGCAGCGGCCTCAACACACGACTGCAACTCTGCATAGCTACGGAGGTGGCATCATACAACATCTGGGAAAAGTCCGCCTGTCGGTATCTGTCGGCAGAAAACAAGGTTTCATCGATTTCTTTATAGTAAAGAAGGGCAGGCAAGCCATCATGGGCCTGAAAGCATGCGAGCACTTTGGCCTCGTCAACCGGGTCAACACTGTGGAGCACGAGAACCAGCAGCGCCAACAAGTAGAGCGCGAGTTCCCCGGTCTCTTTCGTGGTCTCGGTTGCACAAAGAGAGCCTACAAGATGGTTCTTCGCGACAACTCCACACCGGTGATCCAGCCAGCACGCCGGGTGGCGCACGCGCTACGTGCGCCTCTGAAGGCAGAGCTCGACCGAATGGAGACAGCAGGTGTCATCGCGAAGGCACCAGAACCGTCCGACTGGGTGAGCCCCTTGGTTATAGTACGAAAGAAAAACAACAACTTAAGATTATGCATGGATCCCCGTCACGTAAACAAAGCACTCAAGCGAGAGCATTTTCAGCTGCCTCGGAGAGAGGAAATTGAAGCAGACTTGGCACATGCCGCATACTTTAGCCGGCTCGACGCCAACAGCGGTTTCCATCAAATACCGTTGGACGACAGTACATCTCGAATATGCACCTTCAGCACTCCTTTTGGTCGCTACAGGTTTCTCAGACTACCCTTTGGAATCGCTTCAGCCCCCGAGGTGTTTCAGCGCACTATGAGTTACCTGTTGGATGGACTTCCAGGTGTGCGGGTGTATATTGATGATGTCCTGATTTGGGGCGAAACACGGGAAGAACATGACCAACGATTGCGTGCTGTGCTTCATGCTCTACAAACAGAAGGGTTAACTCTTAACTTGGAGAAGTGCATCTTCGGGGTCACAGAAATCACCTACTTAGGAGATAAAATAAGCGCAGCTGGCATTGAGCCAAATCCAGAACTTGTGAAATGTGTTGCAGCCCTACCAACTCCAACGAGTAAGAAAGAGGTTCAGCAGTTGCTAGGAGCTGTTAACTACTTTGGAAAGTACTTGCCAAACCTGTCAACGCAGACAGAGTCGTTGCGTCAACTTATTCGACAAGACACTATTTTTGAATGGCAGAAGGTTCATGAAACTGAGTGGCAACAACTGCGAAAATTGCTCACTGAGGCACCGGTCCTGGCAATTTTTGATCCTTCTCGACCCACCAAAGTCTCAACAGATGCCTCTGCATTTGCTCTCGGTGCTGCCTTGTTCCAGCATGATGGAAAAGATTGGAAAGTGGTGGCGTACTCATCACGAGTACTCACAGACACAGAGCGTAGATATGCTCAGATCGAAAAGGAGGCTCTGGGAATTGTATTTGGGTGCGAAAGATTTACCGAATTCATACTCGGAAGAAAAATATTCGTTGAATCTGACCATCAACCCTTGATCGCTCTTGCAAAGAAAAACTTAGGCGACCTGCCACCAAGGTTGCAACGACTATTTCTTCGTTTGCTTAAGTTCGAATTTGATTTACAGTTTGTCCCTGGAAAGAAGCTGGTGATCGCGGACACACTCTCCCGAATCTCCGGTGGTTCCCAAGCAGAAGACGACACGACCGACGTCGAAATACATGCAAATGCAGTGTTTTCAACACTGGTAGGCAGCCGGACCCTGGGCAGCCTGCAGGCAGCCACAGCAGGCGATCCCGTCCTGCAGGAGGCAATTGCCAGTTTAGAAGCTGGAACTCCAGTTCGGGGTGAGCTGAAGTCCGTTATGACAGAGCTTTCGGTCATCAATGGAGTCTTGTTGAAAGGAAACAAAGTTGTAATACCAGCAGCAATGCGCAAAGAAATACTTACAAGAATACACCAGGGTCACCTAGGCCTCAACAAATGTAAATCAAGAGCAAGGAACTTAGTCTACTGGCCAGGTATGAATGCGGATATTACTGCATTAGTCAGAAAATGCGAGACATGCCAAATTTTCACCTACAGACACCAGGATGAGCCTCTGCATACACGTGAGGTGCCTGGTCATCCTTGGGGTCGGGTTGGGGCTGACTTGTTCGAACTTGGTCGTAAACATTACCTAGTGGTGTATGACGCGTACTCAAATTATCCCGAAGTGGAGGAGCTTCGTGACACAACTGCTAATGGTGTGATCTCCAAACTGTCAGAAATATTTGCACGTCATGGAATACCATTAGAAGTTTGCACAGACGGAGGGCCACAGTTTTCTGCAAAAGAATTCAAAGACTTCTCAACGCGGTATGATTTTATTCATACAGTGTCAAGCCCTGGGTATCCCCGCTCCAATGGCCTCGCGGAGAAAGGCGTCCAGGTGGTGAAGCGGCTACTCCGAAAAGCACAATCAACAAAAGAGGACTTCTGGCTCGGCTTGCTTAGCTACCGTACGGCTCCGCTGGAAGGCGGTCGCTCTCCATCGGAGCTTTTGATGGGTCGTGGTATTCGAAGCCTGCTTCCAGACTTCTCTTCGGATCCAGCACCGCCTGTTCAAAAGCACACCCAGAACCTCAAAAAAGGACGACATCTAGAGCCGCTGCAGCCAGGAGACACCGTCCGTATCCTAAACGATGGAAAATGGGCTGCGAAAGCAACTGTCGAGTCCTACGTCGCTCCTAGATCGTACAGCGTCGTCACAGAAGATGGCAGGACGTTCCGTCGCAACAGGCAACATCTCCTGAAAGTTGACGAAGAATATGATTCAAGGACAACAGAAGAAAACGACGACTCGGAATCGGAAGACGATGGGGGACCGCAGTCGCCTGGACCAGACGGTACAGATGAAGAGACAGAGGACCAGGAAGCACCGCAAGCTCAGACGCAGCAGGGGCCCTCATCACGCCGATCGGGCAGAAGCAGACAGCCTCCACGGAGACTAAGTTATGATGAGTCGTTCCAGCAAATGCCGTAGTTTTTTTTTTCTTTCTTCTCTTTTTTTCTCTCTCTTGTCCCTTTTTTTTTATTTTTGACTAGCGTCTTTGTGTCATCTTAATTTTGCACTTTTTTTTTAAATGCAGAGAAAAGAGGATGTACCACGAGCATAGCCTCGCGGTGCGGGAATAAAAGACGACGACGAGTCAGTCGTTCCTATGGTTCCTATCTCATCCTGGCGTACAGTCCATCATCCGTAGGCGCTCGTAATAGAACGATACACCTTTGATTGCATGCATAGCTGCAGAAAGTTGTGACACATCATGCGGCCGCGGTGTGGCGCAGCACCCGACCACCCAGTGACGCTTAGGGCACACTACGTGCCAGTGCTGCTTCGGAAACATAGCTGTTATCAAGCCTCACTGGAGAGGCCATAAGACAGCGAGCGCGTATTCAGTCCAACCGTAATCCACCCAACTATTTTTTTTTTTTTGCAATGACATTGCTTTTTGTTTTTTCCTTCACGAATTTCTTGTTCTTTTTAAAATAAAATTTACGCCGCGTTGATGACTTGTATGTTGCTTTGTTTCACTGTTCAAAAACTGCCATCGAGGCCACGCGCTCGATCGAGTGAAGTGAGTTCGTCAAACTGGTCAAACTCACATGAAGTAAAGTGTGTTCTTCAGGAAGAAGCCGCGTGGCACACCACAGAAATGACACTAAAGTTCACACAAGTCTGTGAACCGGGTAGTAAAAACCGAGGGAGAGGAGGACGAGAGAGCGCGCGGAGACGCCAGAGCGTCGAGCTCTGACTGGAATGATTAGAGGGTAGACGCGAAGGTACGCGGAGGGCAAGTTTGTCTGCTTCTCTTGCAGGGGTTGTGGTGACGTCAGAACGCCGAGCTCTGATTGGTTCTGAATGAAGAATTATGGGTAGACCTCAAAATGGCTTGCTTTGAGGTCTACCCACTGTCCTTGAATCCGAACCAATCAGAGCTCGGTGTCGTTCTGACGTCACTGCAACTCCTGCGCAAGAAGCAGATGACTTGCTCTCCGCGTAGCTGTCACTTCTTACTGTTGGAACGCGTTCGACGAGGGAGAGCCTGTTCGCACGCTTGCTTTTGACTAAACGACCGACTGCAATACGACCGGTTTCTACACCACTTGTGACCTCTTACGACCGGCTGCGCAGCACTGCAGCCGATCATAAACCGTCACGAGAGACTTAAATACAGTTTTTTAGCCTCTCCTGTCGCAAGCTGCAGTCGCGAGTGTGTGAACCAGCCTTGAGCAGAGACAAAAGGCAGCTAGAAATACGGCTACCCTCGAATCATTCCGACCAGAGCTCGGTGTTCTGAAGGTCCCTGCACTCTTTCGTCTCCTCCCTCAGTTTGTACCCGTACTAGCGATTAGTGCAGAGATTAATTTTTATCGAGGGGCTTTAGACGCAATGTTTCGGTGGAGCCTTCTTATATTTACTTTCCGTGACGTTATTACTAGAATTCGCCTCGCTGTGACGTCAAGAGTTGTGGCCCTCATCATTAATCATCAGTTCGACGGTGAGTTGAAAGAGCACGACCAGTGGCGTACCAACTTGTTTTTGAGTGGGGGGGGGGGGGGGGGCAAACCAGACCCCCCCCCCCCCCCTTTTCCCTGGGCCGGGGAGCGGTGCCCTTAGAACCTCTTGGGCGCCGCCGGCCAGTGTTTGCCCGTGGCGGCTGTTTTAGGCCGGGGGGGGGGGGGGGGGGGGGGGGGGGGGGGGGGGCAAAACACATGCTTTGCATTCCCCCCCCCCCCCCCCCCCCCCCCCGCTCTGAGATCTGGAGGGGCAAGCGCCCCCTTGCCTCTCTCTCTCTTCCCCCCCCCCCCCCCCCGATTGGTACGCCCATGAGCACGACGGAAGCTTGCGTAGTCGTCTAATGCTCTACTGCAACAACGTCGCGAACGTGACTTTCTGCCACCGCCCTCGTTTCCGTAGGTGACATTAGAGTACATACTGCTAAAGGCGTCACAGGGGGCCTGTGGCCAATCACGGATGGCTGACTGCAGCGACGCTTACGGTCGCGCTCCGCGCCAATAGTCGGTTTCGCCAAAAGTGTAAGCGAAGCGCAACCCATTGAGCTGCCATCGCCCGTGAAATGAAAGCGCTGTTCAAAACCTGCTCGTGCTTGTCATCGGCTTTGCCCGCGCTTCGGTTAAAATCTACTACTGAGCAATCTACACTTCGAGTATTGAAACTCCAGTTCTCCTTTTTTTTTTTCTTGTGGTCGCCGCTATTTTGTTTTTTAGCGCAGGCTGGATCGATTCCAGCATGCGACTTCCCCAGCTTTATGTGCGGTCTCACGGGGGCTCGGGCGATATCGTTTTGCTCTGTTGCGGACCGTTTTAACATTTCCGGGTGAGAGAAGGACGTTTCCTGCCATTTGCGATAAAGCGTCACATAACTGGCAACCATAATTTTAAGCAACTAGACTGATTGAGTGTCCTTCCCCTGAAGCGCTTAGTGGGTCTATATAGGGAGTATTCACTGGACGCCATATTTGTGGGTGCTGTTTAGAGCGCATGCTCAGAACGAGCTCACATCAATAGGCTGCTAAGACCGGCACTCTTGATGGTGCGGAATGCACGTTGCAAAAGAACTGTGGAAGCTCGCCATCAGCACGCGCTCAACATTCGCGCACACAGCTATGGCCGCCAGTGAATACTCTCTATACTCGGAAATAATTTTCTGTGGCTGCAGCAGTCAAAGCTGTGGGCGCAGAGGCGCTCACGTGCCATGAGTGGCGATCAAAGCTGCGCGTGCATGCGCGCTCTTCACTTCATCTGAAACGCCACAGAAGGTTGTTCGCGACTCTGCACGTTTCCGTTGTCACCAAAAAATCACAGCCCACACGCGCTAAACCACAGTCCAACCATCGCTCGCGTAACACACAGACACAGCAATGAACGCGCGCTCTTTTGTGGTCAGCACTGGCGGATCAAATTTAGCACGCGCTGAAAGCTACAGCTATGGTGGCATACTTCAGCCCGCTTCAGCCCTTCTGCTTTTACTTCAGCTAAGGTGGCTCCTGAGCTGACGGTCGCGCGCATACGCCGCGTGCTTGCCATCGAGCCTCGGACTCCGCGCGCCACGCGATCTCAGCTCCAGAGCCGTCGGCGTTGTTCGGTAGTGCCGCGTCAGCAAGCGATTCAGAATGATGGAGATCATGGAAGCCCTGTGCTGCGCCAAAAGCCGCGATAACGGTACCTGTATATGTATTTTTTCTTTCGCTTTCACTATACCGACAATTACTACCAGCTGCTTTCTAGCTTTCAGCGTGGAGATCTAACCTTGGATTTTAGTTCGAGTGCGACCTATGCAAAGATGCTTCAGCTGGGGGGCTATGTTGCACGTTTTGGACTCCCAGGCGACTAGGGAGAAGGAAGTGACGTAGGTGTGAATGAACGTATCTTAGCAGCACCACGCAACGCGTCATCATCGACTCCACCAATCAACATCCAAAGAGCGTTGTGGAAGTCACTTCCTGCTCCCTAGTTTCCTAAGAGTCCAAAACGTGCAACATAGCCCCCTGGCAATCGAAGGCCTGACTGCCAAGTTGTATATTGATGAGAAATGTCTATGATTGCTGTTGGAGTTTGTATCAATTGAACACGGCGTGATTTCCGAGAGTCAGTGAAAGCTTGATTAAGAAGCGTAGGGCAGAGCATATTATGACCGTGCATACTGCTTCGCTACCCTTCTTTCAGTGTTCTCAAAGGGTCTGTGCAACAGTATTAAGTACGCACGAGTATGTTTCGCGCTTTGCACTAGCTTTCGGGCACTAGTGGGACCCAAGTATATGCTCGTACGCGACGCCACTGATCGAGAAGCTGTTCGGCCGCGTTGTAATTTCAAGGATAAAAGAGGGTGATTTCTTTCAGTCTCTCCTTCGCAAAACTTTACGTAGTCGGGATTTGTATTTCTCGCGCACGGCACCCGAGGTGACGACAACCGAGCGAGTGTTTCTTAGTTATAAATATCAAGAAATAATTATCTAAACGGTATTTACTGAAAACGAATGTTGCATTGGCTTTCTCAATTGAAAACGAGCGTGTTGGTTAATAGATACAAAACTTGAAAGTATAAAACAGAGAGGACGAGGACGGGAACAGGACATCTTTGAAAGATGTCCTGTTCCCGTCCTCGTCCTCTCTGTTTTATACTTTCAAGTTTTGTATTGGCTTTCTAGCGGTTGATACCGGGATATTATAGCCAGTATTCACTGGTAGCCATAGTTGAGTCCGGTGCTGTTGAGCGTGAGCTTACGATGAGCTTCCACAAGACTTCCGTAACTATCCCTTCACACGCACAGTGTAGGTATTTTTTAGAAGGTTAGGGGGTCTCGTTCTGAGCATGGGCTCTGAATGTTGCGCTCAAGTATGGCACCCAGTGAATACCGCCGATTGGTTGGGGAACAATAATAAGATTCTCGGGACTGCCTTGTGTTTCTTACAGGGAACATAAATACCTCCATCATGTGACCTACAGTATCTCAAGTTTCAAAAGTACTAGGGATGCCATTTCATTCCTTGATTTTTGTGCAGAGGACATGGCAGTATCTACCTATGAAGACGTCATCCGGGTCCTGGATGTTCACACCACACGATCCAATACGAAAGTGGCGACACAATGTGGCAGGAGGACCCGCAGCTTCGCCCAGCTGGATCGGCTGTCGGGACATCTGGCGAACCATCTCTTGAACGCGGACACCAAGGCACCTACCGACGTCGTCGTCTGCGTGTCGTGCCCGGATGACGCCATCGTAGCAGCCCTAGCCACTCTCCGACTCTCAGCGTGCTGCATACCCGTGTCCCCAACCTGTTCTGTCCTGGGCGCGGTCATGGACGAGGTGCCACCGTCTTGCGTAGTCGTGGACAGCAAGACGGAGAGTCGCTTCTCGGGCTTCGAGCCGGCTAGAACCATCGACATCGGCAGTCTACTAGCGTCTCTTTCAGCGTCCGAGTCCGAAGACGACATCTGCGTCATGACACCTGCACCTCCTCAAAGCTACAGTCTGCCGGGACCGCTATTTCAGATCCTCAGCGAAGAAGGAGAGCGATGTTTGCTCATGGCCGACCAGTGCCTCAGTCGATACAGATGGGAGTGGAAGGCCCACCCCGCTGCAAAAAACGACGTGGTGGCCGTAGTCAATGACGTGGACTCTGCGCGCTTCTGGGAGGACGTCGTCGGGGTCTTGGCTGCGGGAGCTACCCTGGTCATCCCCACGACTGCCCAGAAGCGGTCTCCCACGGCGCTGCTCAAGTTCTTGTCGCGTGAAGCCGTGACTAGGCTCGAACTCAGCCCACACTGCTTGTTGTCCCTGTTGAGGCGCGCCTGGCTCGAGCACCGACATGCTCCGTTGTCCCAGCTGACCCTGGTAAAGTGTTCGCAAGGTCTGTTGACGTCGCCCCTGGTGCGCCTATTCCGGATCGTCCTTCCTCACGCTCGGCTCGTCTACGTGTACGAGCACGCGGGGTTGTGCTGCGCGTACCAATGTCCCCCCAGTGACTGCGAACCCCAATGCCACACGATACTCGAGGGTGACCTGGTGGTGCTCGGAAAGCCCGTGGGTCTGTGCAATGTCGTTGTTAGGGATGAATTTCTCCGGGACTGCGCGCAAGGAGAAACTGGGTCCATCAACCTTTGCGGAAAGGCGGACCATGTGCTCGTCAGTACGGGGGACTCGGGTTTCGTCAACGCGGAGGGAAACCTCGTGCTCACCGCCATGACGACGCCGAGACTCGGTGGACGCAAGGTATGGGACCACGAAGAGCGGCTGTGAGGTATTTCTTCTCGTATCTTAAAGCGCATCCGTAAGTACATTGCCAGTTGGCGATAGTAAAACGCTATAAACGTTACCAACATTCTGCTTTTATTATGTCTGTGAGTAGAGTTAGTTTTATGTTTTTTAGGTGATAACTAGGTCCACAAACTGACGGAAAGATGTTTTAACAAAAATTTTGACTGTCCATCCGTCCGTGCATTTCACGTTACATTTAGCGGGAAAATTGACGTCGGATGACCTGACGTCATGTGACCTACACAGAAACTCTATTTCCCCGCTAAATTTAGCAAGCATGTTTACGTCATGTGACCTATGCACTGATTCAGGTTCCCCGCTAAGTTAAACGGGAAAATAGACGTCACGTGGCCTATTCGGCAATTTAGTTTCCGCTTAAAAAAGCACAGATACCCCTAAGGTTATATTTGTTTTAATACAAAGGAATTTACTGTCCCATGGAGCGAGCTGACGTCATCAGTTTGAGGCGCGAAAACGGCACCTAGTTTCCCCGATCCCAAAGGAGCAAACTAAAGCTGATGGATTTCGTCTTCGGTTCCATTGGCTGGCGCGCGTCGACGGGGCTCCCTTTGTCCGTTGCGCTAGTCAGTTTCCACGACCGCTCACCCCATGGCGCTGCGTGTCCATCAACGCGCCGTTAACACGGAGCGTCCAAGGCATAGAGTTATTATAATGTACGCTAGAGGTTCAAGTGGCGCTAGTGTGTTGACGCAAATTGAAGCAGACAGCAACCAGTCGAAAATTGACTTCCGGTAATGCATTCCTATGGGAAAAAGTGAGTGCATTTGCTCTCTGCGCTCGATCATAAGAGCAAATATCCCAAATAATTCGTACGTACTACGTAGCTTGGAACATTTCTCAGTCAGGCCGACGAAATAATTGGTCAGTTATGGCGTTTTTCTTTCGAATTCATCGCATTAAAAACGGTGCTAAAACGGCTTCGTACGTGTATTTATGTGCACTGTCGGACACTGTAAGCGCGAACGCGGCGTCGGCGATTTCCAGCATGGGGGATATACTAGATGCCAAACGAACGAAGGACACCTGAAAATGAAGAGCGGCGGCAAGAACTACGCAGTATACACTGGATCAGTAACTCGCAGTGCATGCACGATCAATATAAATTGAAGGCCACGTAATCTATTCCGATTTTAAGTAAGTAAGTATACTGCTTTATTCTTTCTGCCCTGAGCGAAGCTGCTTGTTCCACGTTCAAAATATCACCCGCGCGGTCGATATCTTTGAGAAGAAGTGCGCGATAAAAGCTGCCCGGTAGAGAACAATACGAAGAGACACCTTTCATAGCCCACAAACTTTATTCTCTACGTTTTGAAGGTTTTTATCCGCTCATGCACAACGGGATCATTTTCATATAGTGACAGGACTGGCATATTATCAATATACAAGCGTCACCGGAATGCTGGCGAGCCTTGAACACACTCTATATTCGTTTCGATTGTAATTTTGCTTTGAATCGTCGCTTGTTTTTACACCTGCTGCGGAACACACGTTTTGGACTGAAATGTAGCGAAGTTAAGCATCGTTCACTGATGAAGAAAAATGCGCTAACTCAATCAATTACACTTTCACAATATCAATAAAGGTACATACTATCCGGTACAACCGAAATAACAAAAGTTATTCGTGTTATTTTACGGCGAATAGACAAAATTCACGTGCGTATTCCCATAGGAATGCACAGGAGTACCGTAAAAGTAGACTGGTTGCTGTCTGCTTCAATTTGCGTCACGGAAGTAGCATAGACACTAGCGCCAGTTGAACCTCTAGCGTACATTATAATAACTCTATGGTCCAAGGTCAGCGTGCCCAGGGGAGCACGCGCGCTGACCGGCGACGAAAAGCACGCAGCAGACGAAAAAGAGAGCGGACGAGCGGCTTGCATGCTTTCGCATTCACAACTCATAATATGTGTTTAGGCGTACCTCGAGCTTTTTTGTTGTCAAACACGATGCAAGTTGTAGTCATAAACTTTCAGAAAAAAATATTTACCCACGCGCGCACGTGCCTTTTTTTTTTTTTTTTGTCGTTTTTCTTTCCCGCTTTTTACCTTCTCGATTCTTTTGATTTGTGATGTAATCGATTATGAAATTTAGAAGCTTTGAAAGCGACATTTTTATAGAGTTTAACAACGGCATTCGTAAAACATGTTTTTTTTTTTTTTTTAACGCAATTGCGAACGCATTACACTCTTTTTTTTGAAATACCGAAAATCAAAGTCCGGCGTGATGTCACCTCCTGGCTTCTTATCCGCAATCGGAAAACATGGCGGCGCTCGACGCATGTAGCACTGAGGATGATCGGTGAATCAGGGAATCGAGGAATCGGACGAAGTTCTTTTTCTTAGGTACCCTTCATCCTCGCAGACTTCGAAAAGGAAATTGTCAAACGGACAGAACAACTGAATTTGGTGGCCGTGGACCGTAGTTTCGGTTGTTACTCCGCCGGGGCAGCCTTCCACGCAGAACCGGCGCGACGTGGCTCCTCACGTCGCTCACAAAAGTCCACTGCGCGTTCTCTTCGAAGTTTCACACCGTTTCAAAGAATTTGAGATCGCTGAAAGGGCCCTAAAAGAACTTCATACTCGAAAGTGAAGCGTCGTGTGCTCACAGCGATAGGCGGCTCACAAGGAGCGGTTGATCACGGGACGCGGGCGAACACGACACGGAGACGTGAGAGAAACTCGAGTTGCAGGACGACTCAATCTTTGACGTCACTGCATGGCGCGAAACGCGCGGGAAATTCAAATTCGGCTTTTGGAAATTGTTTTTTTTTTTACTTCACTAAATTCGTCCTCGTCTGTTTGCCAGGAATTTATTGAGTTATGTTCATACTTTCACTTTACACAGATTATTTCCGAACCAACCAGAGTTACACCGACAAGTGCGAACCTGTTAGATTTGGTATTAACTACTTGTCCCGAGTTATGCTCAGAAGTAACATACATGCCGAAAATAAGTGATCACTCTCTACTAAATTTTTCTGTGACTATTCCTGTAAAAAAGTTTTCTAATAGAACTAAAGTGATACGTAATTATCCTAATGCTGACTTTAACCAAATCAATGATGAACTGTTTTTATTTCTACAAGCGTTTCTAAACGGGTTCGAAGCACGCTCAGTTGAATATAATTGGAAGCTTCTAAAAACGAAGATGACAGAGCTTGCTAACCGTTTTATTCCAGTTCGTGTAATCTGTTATAATCCGCAAGCACCATGGTATAATTCATTTATCAGGCGCCTTTCCAATCGAAAAAAACGCATGTATAGAAGTGCAAAAACGTCTAGTGACCAACATCGATGGTCTCTATATCGTACCTCGGCTGATGAATATAATTCGGCAGTCAAATCGGCGAAGGAAAATTTTCTAACCATCACATTACCAAATATGTTGCTGAACAATCCAAGAAAATTTTGGAATGTAGTGAACCCGGCTGATAGTTCGCGAATTGTACTAACGAATTTGGACGGTGAACCAATTGATGACAAACAGGGTTCAGATACGCTTAACAACGTGTTTTCCAGCGCTTTTTCGTGTGTTTTTTCTGACGTTTTGCCTTCATTTAGTAACCCTGAGTATTTACCCATGTATCCTGTGCAGATTGAGACTGATGGTGTTGCCAAAATTATTGACTCTCTCAAACCTTTCTCCTCCTCTGGTGTTGACTGTATTACTCCCATGTTCCTAAAAAACACGAAAGCCTATACCTCTGTCGCCCTCGCTAAAATTTTTCAGCAATCCCTCAATTCTGGTGAGCTCCCGCAGGACTGGAAAATAGGGAGGGTGGTTCCCGTGCACAAATCTGGCGACAAGCACTCACCCTACAACTACAGACCCATATCAATCACTAGCGTTCCTTGCAAAATTCTAGAACACATACTTTTCTCCCATATCGCGAACTATCTGGAATCAAATTCTTTTTTTCACCGCGCACAGCACGGCTTTCGCAAATCTTTTTCGTGCGAGACACAACTGGCTTTATTCACCCATAAGTTGCAATCTATACTCGATAACCGATCATCCGCCGACTGTATATATCTGGATTTCGCGAAAGCATTTGATAAGGTATCTCACCAGCTCCTGCTACTAAAACTAAAAAAAATAGGTATTGATATTAACATACTAAAATGGCTTGAATGCTTTCTCACACATCGTCAGCAATTTGTAACCGCGAATGAAGTCAGCTCTCTCCTTCACCCTGTAATATCTGGCGTACCCCAAGGTACTGTACTTGGGCCATTACTTTTCCTTGTCTATATTAACGATCTACCAAACTGTGTATCATCTTCGATTCATCTATTCGCAGATGATTGTGTTCTTTACCGGGAAATAACCTCTATCAATGACGTGCATGCACTTCAATCTGATATTGACGCTATCACTTCTTGGTGCAAAACGTGGCATATGACACTAAATGTTAACAAGTGCAAATTCATGCGAATCTCTCGTTGTTCCGCTAACTTACCTTCATATCACCTTGATAGTAGTCTACTCGAAACTGTCGAATCATACAAGTATTTAGGCGTCCATATTACTTCTAATCTTAGCTGGCAAATTCACATCGACTCCATTACTAACAAGGCTAACCGTATGCTTGGGTACCTAAAACGCAACTTTTACTCGGCCCCTACTTCTATTAAATTACTGTTCTACAAAACAATTGTGCGCTCACAACTAGAATATGCTTCACCGATATGGGATCCTGGCATCGGAACTCTCGTTAATCAGTTGGAAATGATTCAAAATAACTCGGTTCGATTTATATATTCTAACTACCAACGAGCTGCTAGCGTATCCTCCATGAAATCTAACCTAGGTCTTTCTTCCCTAGCGTCACGACGCAAAGACGCACGACTTTGTTTGTTTCATAAAATTTTCCACCACACCACTTTACGCGGTGAACTGTTAACATCACCTTCATACATGTCGTCACGGATGGATCACCCACATAAAGTAGGAGTCATTTCATGCAACACTAATTCCTTTTTTTATTCATTCATCCCACGTACGTCTAGTGACTGGAACCACCTTCCCTCTCTGATAGCCACTATTACTAATTATGATTTGTTTCAATCTGCCTTAAAAAATATATCTGATTGATTATTTAACTGTACTAGTAGAAGGCGTTGTGTTTGCCGGTTTCAGGCTAGTGGACAATATAGTATCAAAGTGTATTAATCATTTGTAACCATTGTTTTTTTTTGTTTTTTTTTAAATTTTCTTTCGTGTATGCTTTCCCAATTATTATTCCATTTTACTTATTGTATTTGCTGTACCACTCCCCTCTATAATGCTTCATGCCTTGAGGGTATTTATAAATAAATAAAATAAATAAATAGTGAATTTTTACTTCACGGATACCGAATTCCCAAATGGCACAAATTTGGCTTTTGGAAATTGTTTTTTTTTTTTTTTTTTTTTTTTTTTTTTACTTTACAAATATTGAGTTTTCAAGTTCCCAATTTTGAGGATAATGTCAAGGTATCGTTTTCAATCATATCGAATAATGATAAAAAAAAACTATATGTTGTTGACCTGTCAGTGCCCCTTTAAATTTAACAGGTAAATTACCTCAAGTGACGTTTACGCCTATTTCATTTCTTCGCTGATGTCATCAGGAAAATTGATAAAAGATATAGTTTTTTTCCGCTGAAAACGACCGTTTAGGTTGTTTTAAAAAATTGAAACGATAACTCTTTAAATACCTCATTTTATGCATTATAGAATTTTAGACATAAAGGTCGTTGCAACTTTTTTGATAACTGATTTCGCTCGTAATCAGGTTCTATTCTCTGTTAAAGTATACGGCTACTCGCAACCAATCGTGTGTTTTCTGTCGAGATACACTGTGCACGTACGTGTCTTCGCAGGTGGACTTGTCCGTACTCTCCAAGTGCATCTCCGCCATTCCTGGTGTGGACGGGACAGTGGTATGCTGGGAGTGCCTTAGCCAGCCAATAACGTCACTCATTGCCTTCTACTGGAGTTCGACTACGGGGGACACATCGGGTTAGTCACGTGTACAGCCTTCATTCCACCGTATATCAATCGGTCCTGGACTTCGGAAGGCTGAATATTTTTGCTGCTTTAATGCGTCAGTTAATACGACACGTCCGCTTCATGGTCACATGATAGAGTGCGAAATGATCATAAATGAGATATCTAAGTTACTTAAATTACATATTGTAATTGAGCGAGTTTGTCTCAAAAATATAGCAGCCATTAATGCAGATATCACACCAATATAGCGATTGTAACGAGTGAGTTTAAGACATAATCGCATTTGCTATAAAACGCACCGTCACGTAAAATTATTGAGAAAATACTTCCCTGAACAAAATGTAAAACGGTGAGTTTATTTGAGGTAAAATCTGCGAAGAAAAGGTGTGTTGGATATCATTATTATTGTCAATTTAACGAGTTCTGTTCAGCACTGTGAAAAATAGGTACAGGAACGTATCAGCGGAATTTTTTTTTCTTTCTCACAGGCACTTACAATAGTTTAAAGTGTTTGAAAAAGCAGCACGCTCAGGCTCGTGTCCCTGGCAATGTCGAGCAAAAAAAAAAAAAAAGACAAATTGCATTTTTTAGTGAATGTAAACGTATGACTTAGTAAGTAAGGTTTGAGGTAATATTACACTTCGCATAACTATCATCGTAACTTACAGGAGGAGTATCAACTTCCCTTGAGCTATACCTTGCAATCGACTTGAACTGTCTTCTTCGGTGATCGCCTGGAGAAGTAGTTTCTATATTTAATTGGCTTTAACTCAGCGATAGACTATAGCCAAAGTTGGGGGCCTACAGGAGCAACCACTAATTAGGTCGTCGTATACATATATCTAGCGTGCGTATCAGAGAGGCGCAACGATTCAAGGGTCGTAGGAATACACCACTTGGTTTCTCTAAGTGTCCCATGACTGGACCAGGCGCCCCGTAGCTCTGACTGTAGTCCATCGTAGAGTATAAGGCGAAGTAAAACTTTGCCACACGGCTTCCACATGACGTCACATCAGCTGCCGTTCTGGTAGCCACATTCCGGACCACCGAATCTGTTCTCCTCGTTAAGAACAATAGGCATCAATAGAGAGTTTTAGTAGATTGTTTCAATACTTCCGATGCCCCCGATAACGATACGATATACACGCGCAAAGGCGGCGGCGGAGTACCGGGTATCGTTACCGGAGTCATCGGAACGATCCACTGAAAAACACTACTGACCACCAGCATGGACGGCTTGGACATGAAGTCATCGGATCATGCTGGTGGTCGTTCCTACGTATTGTTCTCGCCGAGGGGGGCGGACCGCCTCGGGTGCAGCGCTCAGGGGGGTGCAGCTGTGCAGAGAAAGGGAGGGGGGGGGGGGGGGGGGGGTCGCAGCGGGCTGCTGCCCTGGGTGCCGCTGACCCTATAGTGACGCCACTGCCGACACAGCTACTTATTTTTTAAGTAAAGGAGAGCAACCGACGTGTGAACAAGGCGTGGAAACCCTAAGATTGCCTCACAGTTATGGCTTCCTCAAAATCTCATGAGAAACGGCGCACCCATTTTCTTCGTTTACTTCATGGGTGTGTACCACTCCATATGAGCCTCGTTAGCTGCAAACCTATAGTCGTTTATCCTCGAGCTATTTTATTTTTATTCTTGGAGAGCACAGCTTCTTTAAAAGCGTCTTTTGAAATCAGTTTTAAGTGAATTGAATATGGCGAAAACTATTTATATTATTTTGGTACACTTTATGATACTTGCTTCTCTTGTTTTTGAAGTACTATGGTCTTCGATGGTGACGCGCACGAAAACCTAAAATTTGATTTTATTAATCTTTATATGCATTTTTTTCGTAATTTATTCGTGTGATTGCTAAAAAAAAACTAAAAAAAAAAGAGAAAGATAAAAACATGAAGTACAAAACAAGCGGTTTGGCAACCGTATCCACCATGAAGAAAAAGGTCGAGCGGGTCATTGGACCCAATGGAGGCGCCTCCTGTTCACCACCCTGGGGCTAAAGAACGCCAGAATGGTGAATAAAGGTTTATTGAACGACAGGGTGCTGCTGGACGGTTACTATTTAGCATGATCAAACAGTGGCGATGGTGGTGAGATATCATTGATGAAATGTTAGAAGTGAAAGAGGCCCGTGCTCTCAGCATAGGTGACCACGGACCTCAGTATCGAGTCGGGCGCTGGCACCGCCCCCTGGGTCAACACGTAGGTCCAGTGTGTAGAGTCCACGGCGGAAGAAGAGAGGTGTCTGAACAAGGCCAGCAAAGGTGAGAAAAGTTTGCTTAGGCTTCGTGTATCTCTCGGCAGTAGCACAGCCCGTTTTGGGGCCTTCGCGCAAGCACGGTCGCACGCCGTGCGGTCTTCTAAACGTGTGCGTGAGTAAGGACAGCTCTTGGATTGGCTCTCATCGGCTCCTTACATGCTGCGCCATCTCACAGCGTTTGTAAGAAATGTGAGCGAACCTTTGCCACACTTGCTCTGTGGCGAGGCGGTGCCCGTTCGGACACCACTCTCTTCTTCCACTGCGTACGGGTGTGGCTAGTGGGGGAGTTATTCCTCTCAGAGTCTCGTCAAAATGGCTCCAAATGGCGGCTGACGTGACGTCAACGCAGGCTAGACATACGAAGTGAGGGTGACGTACGATTCTCTGGCGAACTGTCCCATTCCAGGAGACCTCCTGAGGCCCTTGACGGCAAAGCTTCCGCGGCGCTGGATCCCGCGAATCTTTCCGCTGGGGCCGCTTCCGGCCAAGCAACCAGAGCCGAGCGTCCTGCTGCGCGACTACGGCGATGCCCTGATGAAGCTGGAAGCCTGCGGAGAGCTGAACAAGCACCGGGCCGCCCACGTGTTTGTGGCCCTCGCCAGGATGCTGCGGAAGCGAGTCTCTGAGCTGGTCCTGTCTCAAAGCTACGCGAACCAAGGCGCCAGCTCAGTCACGTGCCATAGCGCGGCCTCGCTGATTGGCCGCATCGGCTACCAGGTGAGAGCCGCTGTGGACGGACTACCAATAGACGTGTGGGAGCACAGCCCCTTGTCGCCGCTGCTGGCATGTGCATCCTCTCTGTCATCCATAATAGATAGACCAAGCGCCAAACCTACGGGCCGCCGGGTCCAATCACAAGAGATAGAAACCACGTGCTATATTGCTCCAACGCGTGCATCACTGCTCCGGAACGGTTTCGTCTTCTAGGGGATATTAATAGCTTCTGACATATTCCAGGTGCGTTTTCATACACCATATATGCGATTCTGTAGCAGGAATGTCAGAAACGTAAACCCGAGCTTTGACGAATCGGGGTTATCGATGCAAGTTACGAGTTTGCGGTGAAGTTGTTGGCGATGCACTGAACTTTGCAGATCACGCAATCGGTCAATAGTTTTTGACAAGACACCGGACGATCAGAATCGCTGGCCACTGGGGAAGCGACAAAACGTCCAAGCGGAAAACGCGGAGCTCCACCATGCACGTGAAACACACACACAATTGGACTGAATTAGATTGTAATGGCTATATAGGAAAACAAAAATATTTTCTGTCAAACCCTAAATTTAGTTTTAAATAAATATTTTATTCTTTGAGTTAACAATGTACAAGAGCATGGCAGCAAAATTAAACGGCAGTGCTGTTGTTATTTGTATCTTTTTGGCCATACTACAATTTGTTTCAGAGGACACTGTTTTCACCAGAAAGGAACTTTTTTTTCTTTGGATCAGGGGTCTCCAAACGGTTTTGGCTAAGGGGCCGGATTGGAGATCTATTGCTGCCTCGAGGGCCAGAAAACAAATAAGTGAATATAAATTTAAAAAAAAGAACAAGTAAAATTGAAAGTTGAAAATTGAGAGTAGAGATTAAAAAAGAATAATAGAAGGTAGATGAATACAACCACTTTATTTGTAAATCCGATGTTTAGCTAATTATGACATCGCGAAATCATTCGGACCCAGAAAACTCACCAGGCATAAACAAAAGTTCATGAACTTTGGCCTCTAACAGGGCAGAATACCAATGATAATTATAAAACTGATGCTGACAATATGCAACCTATACGACGCAGTACAGCAAGCCCAATATGCACGGGAACTCCAAAGAACTTAACATACATAGCTAGAAAGAGGAGACTTGGAATGGTGATGCTAGTGTTGACAATATCCGATTAATAATATGACGAGACGACACACCTTATGATAACCATTTTTCTCTGGCTTCTTTTGGTATCTGTTTTCGCGGTTGGTCCGCGTTGCGGCGCAGTTTCTTTTGCGCGCGCGCTTATTTTTGCGCCTGTAACAGCGGGCCATGATGGAAGCGGGCCGCGAGGAGGGCTCCATTGGAAGTACCGCGGCCAGCTGCGGGCCAGTCGGAAGACCTCTGCGGGCCGGATTTGGCCCGCGGGCCGGGGTTTGGAGACCGCTGCTTTAGATCTTTGTTTGCCAGCCTTTGGGCTCCAGTCAATTTTAGTGTGAGACGGAAGATAGGTTGTCTGGTAGTCAAGCATGAATGGATGGATGGATATTAAGGGCTGCACATTTTATAACGGGCGGCAGCTTGCGTCACCTAGCCTAAAAACAAAGCAAAAAAAAATATATTTCATCTTCTCTAAAGTTAACGCATTTCCGTAAATATATATCAGCAGGTTGGGAGATTTATCGCCAGGGTGAAATTTAAGGGATCGGACAAAAAGAAACAAAAAGTTCCCCCAGCCCGTCGTTCTCTCGTCGAGGGGGTCGCCAATCTTCCTCTGGTCAAACCATGTCGGCGTCCCCCCCAACACCGGACCCACCGGTGGACATGATTCCCAAGGCATGCCTACATTTGTCAAAGTGGCGCCCAAGACAAAGTTTTTCTTTCAGCCACGGTCGCGAGACAAGGTTTCGAAGCGTGGTTGCTTACAAACGTGTGTAAAGACCGATCGAAAATTCCCTCCCTTCGTGGTGCGCCGAGACCAGCTAAACATACTTTTTAATACGTGCGGTGAACACCTAGATTCACGCGTCCGGAAGATTGCGGAGTCCTAGCAGGGGCCGACCAATCGCGGCGGCCGATCGGCGCCTGATCCGGTTCGGCATCTTCTCCTATTCACTGGCGGCCATAGCTGTGTGCGCGGCTGATGAGCGCGTGCTGACGGACGGCGAACCTCGCAGTTCCTGTGTAACGTGCACACCGCGCCCTCAAGATTGCCTGTCTTAGCAGGCCGTTAATGTGAGCTCGTTCTGAGCATGCGCTCTAAACATCGCTCTCAAATATGGCGTCCGGTGAGACTTACCTCACCCTTACCTCATCCAAGCGCCGGTAGCATTTTTGATGACGCACAGCGACTCTTGGCCGTCCTTATTGGAACCTACAAAACAACATTTAACGGTCACCACCGATCACCTCGTCATCACTGGGCAGTCAATAAAATCACCGCATCACCCAATTAATTAACAGTCGGAACCAATAGAAGACCACCTAATATAGACACGCAATATCTGCTGATGACTACTAATATTATAGTAGTATAATAGTACTACGCAGAACACTTGTGGCATTTCTGTAGGGGGTGAAAATGCGCGTGTACAGCTCTAAAGGGGTGGAACAATTTTCGTGCATTCACTTAATACCGTTTAGAATGAATTATTGGGGACAGCTTAAAAAACACACGCGTTATATTTGTTTCTTTTGTTAGTTTGAACGCCAAGACAGTTGCAACTCGCAGCCACATGCAGTAACGCTTTTATCCTTCAAATAGCACCGCGAAAGACGCTGCGTGGCCTCTCGTGTTGCATGCGAGTATACCAACGAGGTAGAGGGGCTTAGAGCGATAAACCGGGGTTCCGGTCTGCACTCGAAAGTGACCCCCATAAGGTGGCTGCCATTGTACGCAAATTTGACCACACGTCACATGACCAAACCAAATACGTGACATCACAGGAAAGATGGCAGCGCCCATGCAGCGGCTGGCCCCAGCTGGGCCGGAGCTTGTCGGATGCTTTGTTGGTCGTCGTTCGTCTCGGCGACTTGATTTCAGACGCGGAAGCCGTCATATGAGGCAGGTCGAAAGCGAGTTCAGAGTTCAGCGTGGTGTTTGACGTAGGTATAACGTGAAAATACGGAGAAGCGGTGTGCATTTCGCTGGTGACCGACCGGGACATTGCCACGGAAGAGACAATCTGACCTACGTTGCTCGGACTTCAGATTGATTCGGATACCGCCAGGATAAAATTTAAGGCGACGTTTCTGTGCTCTCGTTGACCATCGGAATCTTCGAGGTTTGCAGTGAAGCGTGTGCAATATATTTGGATACACAGTTTAGCGACGGAAATTGCGTGAGTCGTGCTTGGCGGTGTGCAATCGTGGTGCAGCCGGTGCAGCTTCGATCAAATGACCGAGGGCTCACTTCGGTTGTGCGGTGCACCGGAAGGCTGCCTTGAAGCTGGTAGTTCCCGTCCCGTGCTGAATGATGCTGTGCTGCTTACAAATTGTTCCGGCGTAGAAGTGCATTTTCACGGAGCACAGGTGTGCGGCGCACCGAAGAGCTGCCTTCAAGCTGGTAGTTCCTGTGCCATGCTTTAGGTGATGCTGTGCTGCTTCCGAAATTGTTCCGGCGTAGACGTGCACTTTCACGGAGCACAGGTGTTGCAGTTGGTATTGATCCCGCTGGTGTGTCGCACGTTTCGTCAACACAAACGTTTCATCCACACTCGTTACGCGAATTGCAAGCTGTCCGGACATTTCATCGAGCGTGTTACGTACCCAGCTCACGCCGCTTTGTGGCAACAGTCTGCAGTGGCTCATTACCAGAAAAGTGGTCCCACATCCATTTCAGTTCAGTTTGTCCAGGGCAGTCGCCAAACCCCGAAGGAGAGGATTTATTCGGACAGAATGCCACTAAAGCAATGCAGCTTCTTCAGTGGTCAGGATAGATTCTCTTCTGCGAGTTTTGTTATACTGTCACGGATCCTTGTTCCAGTCCTATCTTCTATCAATGTTCACTATTCTGGGACACTGCAGGTCATGCTCAGCTGTAATCGTATGTTCTGGTGGAGGTGCTGGGCACCCATAGCCCTTTACTCTGTGTGAACCCGGCGGCTCTTCAGCCGAGTTACTCGATAATGGGACACGGCTGGCGGACTATCCTGCGTCTTATACCCCCGTCGAGCCGTAAGCAAAGTCCTGACCCGAGCCTGGCAGAACAACCGCAAGACGACCGAATACCACAAGGAGTAACCTCGGAAATACACCACGAAGCACCTGAAATCCGAGCCAGTTGCTGCTACCAGGAAAAACCACCGGAATTCGGTCTCCTGTCAGAAAACCCGAAGCTGACTAAGCCAACAATGACAAACCTGTAGCAGCAAACCGTGTCCCCTCCCACCATTGTTTGCATGCCCGTCGCAAATCACACTCCGCGCTTTTTCACGCAAGCTGTATGAAGACCTCAAGGACTGGATTGAACAATATGAGAGTGTCGCCCGCCACATTGGGTTTACAGACAACCAGCTCCTGCAGAACCTATACTTCTCGTGGAAGAAACTGCCGGCGCTGGTCTGAGAACCATGGATCCTCCTTAACGTCATGGGAAGTTTGCAAGATCGAGCTGAAGCGCGCATTCATCAGCCAACATCAACGAGAGAGAGCCGCATTCTTGCTTCTGTCCAGGACACTGCCCCAGCGAGAGCGCCACCGCACTCGTGGAGGATGTTTTGCGCTTGATCGAGCGCCCACGCCCACGCCGACCTTGATGCTACAGAAGACAAGAACCTAAGAATCCCATGCCCCTCACGTGAGGGACAACACCTTCGGCAGCCTTGTCCGCAACCTCCAACAACAGTCGAAGTGTTCATATCACCGAGGCTTCCAACGTGGAATGTGCACTGCATGCCCCAGCCTGCCACTATGAACAACTTCCCGCGTCTCGACACTCGAGTTGTCCAGCTACTACTTCGACGCCAGCCTCCCAGGCATCCACGACATTGTCTGGGAGGAGATCAGGAAGCTACTTCCTGCCATCAGTTGCGCGGCTTTTATTTTGATTGCCGAGATTGTTTCGGAACAAGTTTGACAGGTATTTCAACCGAGACTTCTGCGAGCGAAGCGGCATCTGACAAACCAAGGGCAACTTACGCCACAATGGCACGACGACCGCCACCGGCTGCCCCTTAGTATTCAATGCCAATTCAATGAGACACTCTAACGTTGAAGCATTCCCGACATCGTGTGTAGGTCTGTGCTCAACAAAGTACACCGAGGAAAGCGTAGGTGATGCGAATGTGCGACCGAAAACCACTTTGCTACCACTGCATGAAGCCGACCATGTCTACCAAAGCAGCTTGTACCAATGAATTGGTCTGCGAGGGTTCGTGCCAAACGACCCTCGATTACGTCTCGAGGAGCGACCACGGGAGATTAAGGATTACCTTCGGCGACCTTTGTCCCTGATGCCGAAGGTGCTGAATCGAAGATTCTAAATCCCTGATTACCCCGAAGCTCCTCATGTCCATCACCTCAACAAGAGGCAAGCACGACAAAGCAGGTGAGCGGCAATGCAGTGACAGTGGATTTGGTGTCAGTTGTCGTCCAAGGACAATACCTAAAAATTTGCTGACACCAATTTTCTGTGTCCACTCCACGAAGCACACAATTTCCAACTTTGAGGGAGAATGCCCCTGAGTGACTTGAAGGAATAGAATGGTTGGTTGCTCTCAAAAGTGAACTGCAAGCATCACCAGACTTGAATAGCAAACAAAAATTGTTGCCAGCTATAAAGTCAACGGTACAGCAAAAGGCACAGCCACGTAAGCAATGCATGCCCGAGCTTGCTGCATTGATGCCGAAAACTACCAGGTAAATTTTCGGATTAGAAGACAGCCCTGCAGCTTCAGTGCATCAGATGTCAGTAACCACACATGACGTATGATTACAAGACAGCATCAGTCGGTCAAAGTTGCCACTCGACCAAACTGAACACCGACGTGCCAGGAGCGTCATCCGACAACAAGGTCCACAGGTACTACGACTGAACGCCTGACGCGAGACTGTCACAGAAAGAACTCGTTATGGAACTATTTACTAAGAATCAATAATTATGTAATCAAGTGGAAATAAACATATTTGATACACTAACCAGATAAACATATTTCCGCTTGCCTTCACGCCTTGAGAGTCGATACACCAAAAATTCTGCTCACTGCACGCTCTGGACCTTACGAGGACACTCCCATCTCTGACCCTTCAATATTAATTAAGGGGTCATACCAGACTGGCAGACTTCTTGCAAGGGGCTGCACTCGTTCAATCTTTCCTGAACATGTGGTGCATCCGAAAACCAACTCCAGTGATGTGAAAATGTTATTAATTTATTCCTTCCAGGGGCCTTCGTAGGCATTGCAGAGAGGATACTTAAAACTACACACATGATAATAGCATTAAAGCACACTGCTGTAACTTGTTAATTGGAAAAACAAACACACTTCTGAGCATATAGTTTAATAATATGTGTTGATGCATTGTTATATAGCATGACACTTCCTATATGTATGACAAAATAGACCCTTTGCAGAACCTTATCAAGCAACACAACTGTCACCATTTTTTTTCGGCGTAAAGCACACGAATGGGCCCCAGTTCACGTCGAACGCTAATGCAGCATTTGAGTCCAATAGGTGCTGAGCCGAATTCACAGGGATGGCGGACATAACATTCTTGTCGAACAAATGCCCAAAGTCTGAAAGCCTGGGGTAATTACAGTAGTAGCTACTGTAATTTGTTTCATCAGAATTTGGCAGACGGCAAAGGCTACGGTCTCGGTGAGTCAATACACACATTGGAGAGAGGCACATGACAACATATCACCAGAGTGCTCGTCTGCACAGATTTGTCACACACCTTCGCTCCGTCTCTCTGATTGGCTCGAGGGGGCTGTGGCGGTTGGCCTTTTCCAAATTACGGTAATGCGAAGTATAGACAGCCCACACTTTTAAAAAGAGTCTATTGAAGAGACCGAAAGGAATGGTAGTCAACATTTTTCAACAAGACTGCTCTCCAGGCAAGGGATGAACACAAATATGAATCATCTTATCCAGGTAATTAGAACAATTAAATAATTGACCGACTAATACAATGCACTCTTGATGGAAAAGAGTATAGCTGCAATAAATCCTACAAAACAGAAAAAAATGCGCTGTTAATCTATGCATGCACCAAAACAGTTGTTTTTATAGCAAGTCGAATAGCTTTGAAGCAGGTGCCTGCAACGATTTATTCTTCCCCATACTCAATAAAACGCCATCCTCGTAGCCATACATGGGTAAATTACTTTCAAAATGTAATTTAATTACAATTACAATTACTTAGCCCCCAAAGTAGTTTAACTACAATTACAATTACTACTACGCGAAAGTAGTTCATTGCAATTACAAATTACTTTTTAAAAGTAATGCAATTACTTTACAATTACTTATTTCTGAGAGTTACCCACCTTGGGCCATATAACTGTAAACGAGTTATATGGCCGCTGTATAAATGTCACGCATTGTACTTTTCTTTTATGAAATTTGTTAAATGGATTATAGAACTTAATAGTTTGGAGTAATGAACTTCTGATTTCTTATATTCTCAAAAAATAAAAATAAATGGCGACAAAATTCACAGGTGCGAGGTGAATCTCTTTAGAGCTTGTGCAAATGGTATCCAAGTCAAACCAACAAAAAATAAACTTAAAAATAATACAAGGAAACAAATATGCGACAGTACTGGTATCATAAAACTCGATGATTCGCTGCCTCTCCCTGTCTGTGGACTTGTAACATGTCGGATGTGGGTAACCGTAGCACGCGAACTGCGGTCGCTTCCACAAAACTAGTGTCACAATAGCAGCAACTCTCTTGCCAGGGATTCTGGGTTATTCAGTGCACGGTAACACCAAAAAAAAAAAAAAAGCTCCTGAGATATATAATAAATTTAGGATCGTCATGTCAGGCGAAGAAGCAAAGAAACAGCAGGTCTAATTAACACGACTCGCCCTGCCTTACTTCCAACTGTTGTTGCTAAACTGCGCTTCTTCGCCTCGATATTAGAGTAGCACGACCCTCTGTTAGTGGTACCAACATACGAGATAGAGGAGAAAGACGTGAAAACTCATAAAGAAAAGAGAATAATTACATGAACAAAAAAAGTCCCCAAACTTGACTGAAATATGTAAGCGAATATGCTAGCGGCGAAGACGCGTAAGGAAAACTTCGAACCTCCCCGCCTCGACCGGATGATGTGATCGGAGCCAACCAGCTCGACTTCGACCCCCATACCCCCGTGTGGGAATGAGAAATAAGAAAGACCCCTAGAAACAGGAGCAACAGGAAGCGAACGAGACGAAGAGTCAGATTCAACTACGACAGGAACGAAAACGGACGCGAATGAAGCCCTCATTTATCAAATTATTTCTGAAATTCTTCATTAAATCGTTTTGCAGTCTACAAAATCCTTCATTCCGTTCTATCCCAGCCTCCCTTTTCCCTTTTTTTGAGCAGGTTGGGAGACTCTCTCTTTTATTGCTTCGGTTGTGCTCTCGTCGCCGTGGCCAGGGGGGAAAAGCGCCACCGCCGCAAAATCTTGCAAAAGTAATTGTAATTGTGCCTGAAATTTAGCAATTACTGATGCTAGAAAGTAATTAAATTACAATTCCTTTCAGCCAAAAGTAATTATTACAATTACAAATTACTAGGAAAAGTAATTAAATTACAGTAATTTAATTACTGTAATTGAATTACTACCCAAGTATGCTCGTAGCTGAAAATAAGGGTGCACTTCGCACTCACACACACACAAAAAAAAAAAGGAAGAAAAGCGATCGAATGTAGAATCGTGGATTAGCACAAAAGAATCGCAGGAGCTTCCTCGCTAAAAGTTGCTATGGTTGTTCGGTGACGGAGGGCTGAAACAACTTCCCTTAGGCCCTAACGCGACGTATACATTTCGCGTAGATTCTCAGATATTTCAACGTTGAAACAAAGCTAAGAGAATTCGAAAATTTCATGTTAAAAGCACTCAAAGTTCTATCGGTCCTCGGACACATCCCGGAATCCGAGCACCGGTACGGCGATGCAGAGCTGATGCTGTCTCACAGGCGTTAATATCCAAATGATCCAGAGTGATCTTGCGCAAAAACGGTATAAAGTCTCATTCCTTCATATTTTCACATTATACCTGCGTCAGCGAGCACGAAGAAGCCTGAAGTCGTCGGAAAGCAGCTGCACATCACGGCTACCGCGCACCGAACAAACTCGCATCCGCCAGCTCTGGGCGCTGCCATCTTACCTGTGACGTCACCGCTCTTGGGAGGTCACGTGACGAGTGGTCACATTTGCGTAAAATATGGCGGCAACCGGGGGGGTGCCACTTCCGAACTTCCGGTTTATCACTCTAAGCCCCTCTACCTCGTTGGAGTATACGCTTGGGTCATCATACTGGAGTCGCTGACAGCCTAAAGGGCGTGGCGCACCCCCCGAACCCCCATCCATCTTATTGACGCTCTGCAACCAGTCAGAATGCGTTATTTGCCAGTCAGATCGCCGAAGAACCAATCACAAGGCAAGAAGCACGAACCCAATATGCCACACCCTCCGTTTCCTCGAGACCAATTAACTCCACTTTCTAACGCCACGCCGCTGCGGTGGCGCTGCTGTCACTACTGCGCATGCGCAGATGCTTCGCCTCGGGTGAATATGGTTTCTTCGCGCGCGCAGTGCCCACACACGGTGTGGGCAAACGCGGCTTGTTTGTAAACAGTGTGTTGGTCAATAGCTGTCACTGACTACACGGCGAGCAAGTGATCCAAAATGCGTCTCTGGCGCATCGGAACGTAAACAAAGGCACGGCGATCGAATGGAAACAGAGAGAGCCGGTAGGTAACGCGCGATAACTAGGTAGCCAAGCTCGCACCGTCATTGGTTGATGTCGGGCGTAAACAAAAGCACATGGGAGCATTTGAGGGGGAGAGGGGGGGGGGGGGGGGGGGCGTAAACAAACGCATAAGGTGCGCGAGCAGCATGCGAATCTGCACGCCGTATATACGCGTTTGCAAGTCCGGCTTCAGGGCGCCGGCATCTTGCTCGTTTGGGGTGCGCTTGGACGCGTCATAATCCGATTACGAAACCTTGCTAAGGCGTCGTATCGGATTATGGCCGCCCAAGCGCACCCCAACTGAGCAAGATGGCGGCGTCCTTAGACCGGGTGCCGCCATCAAAGTTCTCAAAAAGTTGTTGCAGGGCCCCTTTAATGATTGGTCTCCGTGGGTTCCTTAGCAAAGTAAACACGCAGGCCTGTCCATTAAAAATGTCGACCTATTTTTGAATAAATACGGTAGCATTGTACTGGCAGTGTGGCGAAAGCTGAGCGAGCCCGCTATGAGGTTATTCGAATGAGGAATCAGTTGACCTTTTTTTAAAAGGTAAGTCAAGCGCTGAATCTGCCGCACTGATGGATGTGAAGAAAGGCTACAGCATACCTGCTTGATCGAAAGTTCACGAAAGTTTAGAGCAGACAGTGGGGAATACGCTTCTGTACGGTTCGTTATCCAGCGCTTTACTGCAAAGGACGTGCACGCCATCTTGGATTCTTCAAGTTGATGATGCACAATAGACCTCGGGAAACCCCATAATCTACTACGCGGCGAAGGGGATTGTGGGTCTGTTCCAATGCACGCTCGGGCCGATTCGGACACTTTGGATATCCTGGAACCGATACTATCCGTTCCTTCAGACCACTGCGAGTTTAGAAAACACGAAAAATTAAACGAACACGAAACAAGGTCATCAGGTACTTTGTTTTGCTTTCCTTCTGCCTTCTTTGCCGTTCTGAAATTACAAAATTCTCAACCAACGTCAACTTTGCATTCTACCCCTGGGTAGTCTTTGACGCGCCGTACATTGGGTCGTCATAATGCGTCAAGGCGTCAAGCAGAACGTCGCCAATGTTGTAATATTTTATGCAACACATGTCCGGACGATCGTATCCGCCAACTTCAATAGTTCAATAGTTCAATTGCAGAGTCGTATTTGCTATAGTCGTGTGTAAAACAGATATCAAGAGCTGTTCTAGACACCGCATCGCGTCCGCCCCTTTGAATATTTCCGAGGTTGGAAAGACAAGCGGTCCAAGAACGCACTTTTCATAGTGCAAACATGGCCTCATTTTAATTGAAACCGTAACCGTAGGAAGACCACGAAAAAAGATGGAAGGCTCAGAGCGTCAGCCGATGCTTCGCGAAGAAACTCTACCTTCCAGAGCTGCGGAGAAACAGTACGTAATTTAGCGAAATGTTGATCGGCCACTATACTTGAGGCTTCCAGCCACTACCTTGAGGCTTCCAGCCACTACCTTGAGGCTTCCAGCCACTACCTTGAGGCTTTCAGCATTCTTCTCCAAGTTTCTCATAGCGCGTACAGGACTAGCTCCTGAGCCCTTTCATTTGGATTGCAGGTGTCCGCGGACGACCTGCTGTCCAAGCCGCTGTCCCAAGTCGTCGAGCGTGCAGCTTGCAGCCTGGTCTTGCAAGGACCGCGTCAGATGCGCTGCCCCCTCGTGGACGCGACCACGTCGTTTGAGAGCGTGGCCTCGGTTCTCGCCAAGTGCTTCGTGGCCAAGAACCGACTGGACCTAGCCGTCGGCAACACAGAGGACCAGCACATGCGCGCCCTCAAGCACATCTGGCCTCTAATAGTTGAACAGGGAACATCCAGAGTCATTCTCGACGAGAGTGGTCACGTGGCAGCGGTGGCACTCGGCTTGGACCTCTGCTCTGAAATGACGGTGCGTGGACGATCATTGTACTTCGTTTGCGACTGTTTACGACCGAGTGCGTGAAAACCTTTTGTGATTTCTTATGACTGGCGGCATCTATCGGCAGCCGTGAAGCATTTGCAACATCCGTATATTTCCTCCTTTTTTTTTTTTGCTCACCATTCTTTCTTGGTTGAATAGAAAACCTTGTCATTGTTATAAGCCATAATTTGGGATAGATTTAACGTGTATACATTTGATATCGCAAATACTGCAGAAACTTCGCCCTAGTCAAATGTAGTTCCAGGGCCAGCCCATAGATGAAGCCAGCGTGCAAGTATGCTCTCTCGTCGTAAGATATCCCAAAAGGCCGTCACGTACTCGGTCATAAGCAGTCGAAAGTGTGCGAACCAGCCATTACAATGAACCACAACAGACGCTACAAACCATCGGAGCTAATCCACGAGAGTGTCACGTGATCTTCGGAAGGGGCGCAGACCGCGGGCCGCGAAGCCCGCAGTAACGTGATGTGTTCAGAGCATTGTATTGGCTGGGATGGCTTGTAGCGTTCGCTGCAGTCCATCGTAAGTTGAAACTCTGTGTAATGGGCTCAATCTAATTCCGCAGCTCCTAGCTCATATGGTTGTTGTTGGAGCGAGCCCGGAGCACTCTTTTCTGGAGTGAGGGCCTTATACTGGATGGCCGAAATCAACTGATTCGTATCCACCACATTAATGGCGAATGATTAACAGAGGAGGTGGTTCGCTCATTTTTTGCTGCTGATTGGAGTGATACTTGTCCAGACAGCAGAAAAGTCGCTTCCTTAAATCGGCGGAACAGACGGGAAGTTTGATTTCTCCTCCGCACAGGGCTTATCTTTTTGCTACCGGGGGTCAACCGCCTCTCCATGCGCTTTTAGTCAAACAAACTACTGACGAAAAGACATGAGCAGAAATCGTCTACAGGGAGCGATCTACCTCCCGTGTCAAGAACTTCAGGGGGGCCTCGAAGTTAAGAAATGTTTCCTTACGTATTGGGAGGCTGCTTCAAAAATTTGTTTGCCGATTTCGCATCTACTGTTTAGAGTCCGGTGGTCAGGGTTAGGGTCCACGAATACATATTGTTTCTGAAATTCTGTTCGCCATAAAGTCGCTTCATGTCTGGCTTTGGAGTGTGGCTCGTATCAAGATAAAGAAGCATGCTTTCAAGTACTACAGGTTTGAGACATCTCTGGACGGCTCTCAAAAATTTTGTCCAACTGAAGAAAGCGGTCAAGTTGGCACCGCTTTGATGTGACAAGAGGACGACAGACCGACGCCGCAATAGATTTAGGAGCACTGTCTCAAAATCCAACTGTTCTCTGCCTCGCTTTAGTCTGGGCAAAGGCCACCAGTGAAAGTTGGCAGACCTGGCTGGTGCATGCTTCCGCTGCGCAGATGTTCCCGCGGAAGATATAGTATTTCAAAAGTAAAAAAGCTCGCGCGTATGGTTCTTTCCCTAAACAAGAACGAACACGTTTTTCTTTCACTTTGCCTTTTCCCGTAGAGCATAACGAATTCGCCTTTTGCAAGATCGGACAGCGCGTGCGCCGTCTGCACTTGGAGGCCAGCCATATTGTTTCTCGTCGCGCCCGTCAGATGGCGCCACAGCGCAACGCAAAAGGCGATCGCCTTTCGCAAGGTCCGACTGCGCGTGCGCCGTCTGCACTTCGAGGCCAACTATATTGTTTCTCGTCGCCCCCGTGGGATGTCGCCACAGCGCAACGCAAAAGGCGAATTGGCGGGTTCCATGCAAAGCGAAAGTTCGTCTGCTTCTTGCGGAGGGGGTTGTGGTGACGTCAGAACGCCGCGTTCTGATTGGCTCTGATTGGAAGTATAGCGGGTAGACCTCAATGCTAGCTACCCTCAGGTCCACCCCCCACATTTTTTAATCGAGCCAATCAGAGCTCGGCGTTCTGACGTCACCACAACCCCCTCCGCAAAAAAGCAGACGAACTTGCTTCACGCATAGCACTAACTTTGGGACGTATCTTCGCTGTGGCTCCGTGTCTTTCAAGGAGCTCCTGTATACCGTCGCTTGTCACCCAGACGAAAAATACTGAGTCACTGGGCTGGTGCAACTGCAGCGTCTGCTATTCCGCACAAGACAGATAGTGCGCATGCTCAGAACGCGTTACACAGCCCAGTAGACAAAGATAGCAGCGCGCAGAAGGCGAGTACTAGAATAGTCTATATTCTATAACTAAACACTAACGCGCGGTTTACAAACAAACCGACGTTTGCCAACACCAGATTGGAACACAGCACGTGGGCAGAAAACTTATTTGAGTGAGGGGAAGCTTTGCGCATGCGCAGTTTCGACAGCAGCGCCACCTCTGTGGTGTGATGTCAGAAAGCCCAGTTGCACTCATTGCTATTAGATCAACTCAGTTACGGAACTGACCGCCACCGTTTTTTGGGGGGACAGCTGCTACGGTGACTACAATTACGCAGGTTTCGAAGCACGCCGTCTAGATGACGCTTCACCGTAGTGTCTCAGAAGAATGCAGTTTTAATGTATTGTCATCTGGTTTGGGGCACATCAACAACGACTAATATTGAAAAGAAAAAGTGAGTATGCTGCAGAATAAAATATTGAGGATTATGTAATGTGCCATATGACTGCCATTCTGCCAAGTTATTTCAGAGCTGCAAGATAATTAATATCTACAAGTTGTACCTGCAGAGTCTCTGTGCTAGTTTTAAGAGCGAATGAATAAGGGGCTTGGGTTTTCTAGGAAGACTCCTTCCTTATCGTACCCTACACGTATTGCAAAGAAATGGAGGATTGCCGCGCAACAAACAAATTATGGCTATCAAATGGTAAATTCCACTCTGATATTTTTTAAATAGTTTTGAATTCATAATATTGATTTTGACAGCTTAACTTCAAAAGTATGCGCTTATTTTTTTGTATGTGATTTTTTTTTTTAGTTTCACGTTTTGTATTTAGGTGAACCTATTGCTGGTATGCACATCAACCATAGATGTGCGATGATTCTACCGTATAGGTTGTCTTTTGTACATTTTCGGCGTGCTTGCTGTTGACCAGTGACCAAGGACCAGTCAGGCTGTTTAGTCCAGCGTTTTTTCCCTTTTGGGCCCCCTGTCATAATTGAGGGAAATAAACTAATTGTTATAAATGAAGCCTTTAGAATCTAGAGGACGTTTCAAAGGAGGGGTGGCGGACTTAAGGGGGAAAGAAAAGAACCCCCCCCCCCCCCTCCCCCCGGGAGCTCCACAAACGACTTGATCTATAATAACGTTCGTTGGTGCATAGACGATCGCGATAAAAACCGATCCACGTGCAACCGCTGCAGGCGTCGGATGACTTGGCAGAAGGCTACAGGGCCATCATGGAGATGCACCAGCAGCTCGAGGGCACCCTGCGGGAGGCCATGCGAACGGGGGGCCACAGGATGCTGCTCTGCTTCATGGTGGGAACGTCCATGGAGACGAGTCCCGCCGACAACGCGGCCCTTGTGCAGGTGCTCGTGGCCAACATGCTGCACGATGCGAGGGACCGAGGCTTCGCCGGAATCTGCAGTCTTAACTCGCACGTAGTCACCGATGTGAGTGTGAGGCCGCCATGTCGCTTATCGGCGCATCCTGACGGCGGGTCCTTACAACACTACATTAACTCCAGTCACCGGGAACGCAGTCCAAAGCACGTTGCCATCAATCAGCAGCTTATGGGACGCTTTAGAGTCGAAGAGGTAAAAACTGCTATAGACCGACACATGGCCCTGGCGTTAGGCCGCAGCGGTGGCGCTGTTGTCGACACGGCGCATGCGCAGTGCCCACACTATGCGGAGCGCAAGTTCGCCTGCTTTTTTCGGACGGGTTGTGGTGACGTCAGAGCGCCGAGCTCTGATTGGTGATGATTGAAGGATGATGGGTCAAAGCGAGCTGCCTTGAGGCCGACCCACTATCCTCCGACCAGAGCCAATCACAGCTCGGCGTTCTCACGTCACCACCACCCCTGCTAAAGAAGCAGACAAACTTGCGCTCCGCGTACGTGAGGGAAACGAAGGCGAGATTGGCGACCACGAGGAGCAGACCACGGACCGCGACGACCTGCTGAGCGGTCTGAGAAAACGAAAGTGCGTTCCGTCGCGCGTCGCCGACACTGGGATATGGGACACTGTGAGCGGCTGCAGAAATTATTCTTGTTATTCTTCCGCGGAGAGCTCCGCATGGCATGACATTGTAAGCACGGAAGTTTATTTCGCAGTAAGAACACGTACGACCAGAGCAGTGAATCGAGGTATTAGATGTTTGAGGTGGTGAGATCGTCGCATGCATTTACAAATGACTTTAAAAAGTATTAAAAAAAGTTTTTTTTTTTTTGTCTTTTCGTAAACGTTGCAATTAAAGCCTTTGACTTTACACAAGGAACGTGAATATTCCTAAGCGGTGCAGAGATGCCGCTCGATATTCGATGTCTTCGGCATTGCAGGTGATTACTCAGCGGTGGCTCGACTTCCACGTCTTCGACGTAACCAGTCCCGCCGAGTTCGAGTACCGCGGACGACGACCGTTCGCCAACATCGTCGAAGGCACAACCATCAGCGTCGTCTACCGTTTCCTCCGTGCCTGAGGCGAACCCACGTGATGAACGCCAGGGCCCAGAGAACTCTTCTGTTTCGAGATGACGCCATAAGCAGCCAACATAAATATACAATACAAAAAAAAAAAAAAGAAAAAAACCCAGAATGTGTTTTTACACGTGGACGTTCTATTAAATAAGGAATTGCGTTTTATTCGTGTATTAATAGGTATATAGCTCGGAGTAGTCGCTAAACGCTACTGGTTCATACACTTGCCTTTGCTTATGACGGAGTTGTGATCTCACGCGACAAAAGAACACGCTGCAGCGCTATCCATAAGGTGAGCCTGGAACTGCATTTCACCAGAGCGAAGGTTTTGCGGTATTTGCTAAATCAAACATACGTACTATTTACGAGAAACGGTCGTTCGTAACATTGTTAAAAGTATTTCAAGCCAATAAAGGACGAATGATGCGCAAAAAAAAAGTAAGCTCTCAGAAATTGTGGTGTTCCAAAAACCACAATTTAACATTCAGTCCACTAACATCGAACCGACAATCCCAACTTTCACGAACGGCTTGATAGTCGAGTGATACCACTTATAAAAATAGCTAATACATGTATTAAAGACTACAGGAAAAAACACGACGTTTTGTTGGCCCTGCTGCAAAACCTGTTTTTTTTTTTTTATACGTACATTATCTACTTAGTAAGTTATATCACACAGCTATCAAGCCGCTCGTTAAAGTCAGTATCGTCGGTTCGACGTTAGTGAACAATGTTCAAGTGTAGTTTTGGTGTGTTATATATGAACAAGGATATGAAAATTGCAAGTGTTCCAGAGTACCCGATAGATGGCGCCAGTGTGTCCTCTCGTCGTAAGAGATCACAATACACTCAGTCGATAGCAGTCCGGGCAAGCCAGCGGGCACGGAGAGAGTAACTAAATATCAGTGCGTCATATTTTAACCGGACGGCGCGGAAACCACCTCCACCGACGAGGGCGACCCGCGGTACCGAAAGCGCGCAAAATGTGACGTGTTTGGTCCTAGGCTTACTACTGGTCAGAGCCGCTAAAAGCTTTTTCGTAGTCGAAATACAAAATATAAGTGGCGCGAACCGTTTCAATTATTTATAAACGAAGTTTTTGTTCGGTATTTTAGATCAGAAAAGAAACAAATGCAGTTTATAAAGTGCGGAAACAAGAAAAGACCCGTCGACATACCCGCCACCAAGTGGCGGAAAAAACGGCGCATACTAGAAAGAATTAGTGGGATGAGGCTACGACGAACGGCCAGCGTAGAAAAGCCCCGGATGTACGCGGCGGCGCTGCGGTCGTATACCGGCTCAACGATCCGACCGGTTCCGAGCGTTCCGAAGGCCTTCGGCGCGGGCCCTGCTGACGATTTGGCCATTTGGCGGCATGGCAGCGCGAAGTGGCTCCCGT
Source organism: Ixodes scapularis (assembly GCF_016920785.2). Lineage (NCBI taxonomy): Eukaryota > Metazoa > Arthropoda > Arachnida > Ixodida > Ixodidae > Ixodes > Ixodes scapularis. The sequence goes on along the minus strand of NW_024609839.1, from coordinate 81,747,595 downwards.
TATGAACTGATCTTTACCCCGTGTTTGCTGTCGTTTGTGGCCCATGAAGTGTTATGCCGAAATAGTCTTTAATCGCGCAGCAAATGCAATGCGAGCCGCCCCGGCCGCCCGCTTCATAGAGCCTATCCAACATATGCTTTAGTGGCGCCCTCTCGAGCCGTTGACCCGGAGTGCGGAAACCGTGAACGCTCGATGAGCTCACTACCTCTCCTCTAGTTCACGGCCACTCAAGCCAGGACCTACAACGTCACCAAGGAGGTTATTTTTTGCTTGTTTTTGTAATTCTAATTCGCCTATAACTTTTAAAATAAAGCGAAATTTGAGAAAAGAAAAGTTTGATTAAGTTACTACGTTCAGCGCGTTCATGTTCGGTGCCAATTAAAACCAGTCAAAAAGTCATTGCAGGGCCCCTTTAAGGCAGCGGTGCTCCATTCCCTCATAATCTTGAGGATGCCGCCATTTTGGTGTTTAGTGCGCAACGGGATGACTTCCGGAGCGTTAGATGTGGTGTCAAGACATTCAGGCGATACCGCTTTTTGCTGTTTCAACTTTTCTGGAGGACAGATAAGCGCTTCCTCCGATTTCAGATAAAGGTTCAGATAACTGGCAACATTGATTTTGAGCCAGAAGATGGCTGAAGTGTCGCTACCCTGAAGCGTATATCGCCTATTTAGTGGCCCTAAAAGCTAGTTCACATAGCCCCGTTGTTTTTTGTTTGTTTTTAAGCTTTAGCATTAGAACGCTTGTTATGACGAAAACCCGGCGGTGTCTTTCGTATGTCAGCGCCAGGGAGAGGGAGAAGGGAGGGAGGGTGACGCGTGCGACGCTCCCACTAATCCGAAGCGCTGAACTCAGCACGTGTCAACCTCTCCCTCTCTCCACAGCGCTGACAAACTGGCAGACACCGCCGGGTTTTCGTCAAAACGAGCACTTTTGCTTTCGTCAAAGTCACGCTCATTGCTGGCAAAGGGTCGGGGAGGAGGACACGCCGCGGCGCGCTGGAATGCGGGCGTGCTCGGTTGTTGCTCTGCCGTCGCCGGTTGTTCTTAGCTCTGGGTTTCCGTAATAGCGGTGCGTAATAGCGGTGATTTAAAACGATGGATGCGGTTCCCTCCATGAGTAATATTGACGCGGTTTCTTTCACGAGTGGCATGAATGTGGTTCTCTCCACGAGTGATATGGATGACCGTATGCCCTTATCCAAAGGCGTCGACGTACTCTGACTGGCATTATTTAAGGTGAGGCCTTACAGAAAGATTGAAAAATAAAAATGCCTCAATCGGTACCGCCTCGAAGGCACAGCCGATTTAAAGCCAATTCGAATTAAATTAATTGGATCCTAGGATCAAGTGCGAATTTCACCAAAAAGCCAATTGTGAAGGGGGAAAAAAAGCGGGACTGGCCAAAGGAACAACCTGGGAAAAACCAGCGGGGAAGAGCCCTTCAGTTCTCGACCCCTGTCCGACCCCGCTACTGGGTCATGAGCGTGAATCACAGTGGGTTCGAAGGACCCGCAAGGCAACCATGCGCCGAGCGCTCTCAGCGCAGTGATTAGTTTTATATCTCTCGGCGCCCACGAAAAGGGTGCCCCAGTGCGAGGGCCCTTTTAAGGAAACAGAGGGTGGGACGAGGCACCCTAACACCCTGCTTGAGAAGATTCGAGAGGACGCTACCCTTTATGCCAGCCTTCCCCTTAAAGGGATACTGAAGCGAAACTTGAAATACACCTATTATGGTCAGAAATAGGTTCAATATGATCAATGATATTCATAAATCATAATCGCGCGTTTGTATTTTGAACGGATGGCTATATTTTTCACCCTGATGGGCCCGATTGGGCGCGCGCTCAAAAATCGGCCATCGGAGAGCGCGATGCGTCTTGGGATATTGGGCGCATTCGTGACGTCACTTGTGCCGGTCGGGAAAGGCTACGGCGTGAATGTTGTGGTTACGAGCGTTGCCACTTGGTGGCGCGTCGACGATATACGACCTGTGACAACGTGGCCGTTTGAGATGTGCAAGGGCTGCACGCACGCTGCACCACGGGACCACGGCAAGTCGGCAACCACGGCAGCACTGACAAAACCAGCTCTGAGGCCGGATTCTCAAAGCGAATTCACGACGAAAAAACTGCGTACGACAAAATTTGAGAGAAAACCCGTGCTCTCGAAACGAAATTGTCGTAACCTTTGCGCAGGTTACGACAGAATCCTACGACAGCTCCGAAGCTGTCTTACGCACTTTTTACGATCAAATCAACAAGGCCGACAGCGTCGCTCAGTTACTTGGTATCGGCCACCAACGGACATTTATTTTTCTTCGTGCTCTTCTCGTGCGTCCCGACTTCAACCAGCAAGAAAGAAGGAAGGAGTACTTAAAACAGACCACGACGATCAAGAACGCAGGATCCACAAACACACGAGAAGAGCTACAACAGCCACGATTCTGCCGACCGAGCGAGCTCGGCAGAATATAGTAGGCCTAGCAGCAACATCGACTCGGCGCACCGTTGCTCCGGCGGTCCTTGGCCAAGACCGTCTGTCCATGACCGGCTGGCCTGCTGAATGGAATATGCCCGCGCGACCCTTGTGGACTTTTACCGGATGAGTAGTTTGATCCCTGAACTAAATTTCAGAGGTCAATATTTTCCCCTTGCCATCTCGATCTCCTTGTTTTCCGAGACAGCGGTGACGAACGCTGTCGTCGAAAAGGGACTCTTATTGATTCTATCTCCTTGTTTTGTGTGATATAGAGCTCAAATAAACGCCACACGGATTACCTTGGCAACTCGGTATGTACACTCTGTTATTAGTATGCCATTTTTATTCTGACTCGACGCTACGTCAGTGTCGAGCTATAGCAGTTCGTGGGAGCTACGCGATGTCGGTCTAACCTTTCTTTGCCGAGTGTCATGTCAGTATCGAGTTGCAATCGTAAAAGATCGGTCCAGAAGCGCTTACCGAAACGCGGTCTAACAGAGCGAATCCAGCACTTCGATCAAACGCGCGTGTCCGCTCCGAGTGTGAACAGGTATTTGGCATTTGCGTGGCTCTTGCTGACACCCTCGTAGTTCAAACATATCCTTTTTAACGTCGGCTTGCAGCTCGCGACTCGCAGCAACTAATACCGGCCGTGCCAGAAGCATGCTCGGGCCGTGTCGTGCAAAGAGCCGCAACGAGAACGAGCTCACTGTGGCCAACTACGCTTTGACTTTCTCCGCCAAGGCTTTGCAAACGCGTTCAGGCCTAGGCGAATTCTGCCGGCACGCCGTATTGCCGCAGAACGGCGCTGCTATTTTGGCACAAGTGATGTCACGAGAACTTCCCCCCATCCACCAGATGAGAATTTGAAATCGTTTAATTATGTTTAAAATTAGTTCTCCTGTGTTTTACAGCGCAATATTTATATTTCCGAGGTGGTGCCTGTCCCTAGCCCATATTTATGCAACAAGATCGGCGCTAAAATTTCGTTTAAAGAGGCCACCTCAACCATCGGTTGACCACTCCGATCCAGGGGCTCCCCCTCTCCAGTGGGGAAGGCTAGGAGACGCTACTCCCCTCTATGCCCCCCCCCCCCCCCCCCTTCTTTCCTGAGTGGAGTCCCAGAGCTAGGGCTCAAGCCTCGCCCCAGGGAGGGTTTCGTCAGAGCCTCTGTTGCAGCAACGAAGCTGGCACAATGCACCACGGGCAGGAAAAAAAAAGTTGCACAGAGAACCGGAAGCATTCTGTGCGTTCACTGCGTAATACTGAACATGGCGTCGTATCGCGTATCGTGGGACTCGCGCGCGATGGACGTCGATGGTTGCGAACGACGGGGATCTTTACTTGAGAACTGTCGTTCGACCGGCGAATTTGCCTTCTTTCACAAGAGAAATTTTGGACCGATCAAAACAATTAGGATTCCTTCCGTACGACAAGCCCGACCACCAAGCCGATTTGCAGGAAGACATCGCTCGGGCAGTTGTCCCGTATTGGGTCTCGCATGAAACGATTTGCAAAAATGAATATTCAAAGCTGTAGAGTAGCTTTGAAAATGGACTGAAGTTATGTTACAAGGACATATCAACGAAGCTACTCATTAACGGATCTCTTTCCACGTCCATCATGGTTCAACGATCGGTACGCCAAGGCTGCCCGATGTCACCGCTGCTATTCAATGTTTACCTAGAACCTTTTTGCAGGGATATCCATCAGGGACCCCGGAACCGGGGGGGCAACGGGGGCTTGAGCCCCCGCTGTCATTTTCCAGGGGGTGCTGGGCAATATGCTGAGCCCCCGTGCAAATTTGGTTCATGGCCTCCCTCTCCCCGAGGGCCGAATTAAAGTACGGACTGAGGGGGCTGCAGCCCAGGGCCCCGGGTGGCCCCGTGCTGGTCCCCGCAAATTTGGAAAAAAAAATGCTAGTCGGTTTTAGTTTAGAATAGCTCGGACCTAAAAGTGGAACAAAACTCAGAAAAGCCTCTGGGCCCTCACTTTGTGACGTCGTGCCATTTCCTCCACCCCCACCCCAACCGCTCTTTATTTTATTTTTTCCACGGGAAAACAGGGATGCCACAAAGTTACCCTATTTAGACGAGCTGGTATTTGTGAGCTCGTTGTAAAAAGACCGTGCTAGAGCAACAAAATGTAAGCGTTGCCTCCCACCCTTCTTGTCGGAGGGAGCAAAGCTGTCGACGCTGGCGGTCCCTTTGAGGTCTCTTCTAATTGAAACCAGACGGAAGGACGGCCACGGAGTCCTCTATTGTACTTGGGCACCCTCGACGCGTTGTACGGACAATAGTGGGTTGCGAGGCAAGCAAGTGTTGCCAGAGGCTACACGAGCAACATACATGCTACACATTATTTTTTTAATATATCTTTGGTCTTTTAGTGTAGTTCCATATGGAACGTTTCCTCCGAAACGACAAGTTGAAAACACGCAAAAAGAAACATTGGTGAACCTCCCGAAGCATTCCTTTATAACCACTAACAGGCGTTTCGAAAAGCCGGCTCTTGAGATGTCCCCCAAAAGTTTTCGAGAGGCAGTGACTGCAAGCAACTGCTCTTGAGCCCGTGTCTGATCTGCCAGTGCGAGACACCTTCTCTGCCTTCGAGTGATATGACCGCTGCGATTTGCTTTTCGAGCCTCTGAGGTATGACTTTTTATTCTTAGCTTAGAGCAGGGGTGGATAAGCTGTTTCTCTTTGCGTGTTACTGCGGCTCGTGGCTTCATAGTATACCTAACAATCCCCCCCCCCCCCCCCCCTTTCCCGCCTCCCTCCCGGCCACATGAGCGCTTCCCCAGGAGAAAAGGAACGAGTTTTAAATCGAGACTACCGCTACCATACGTACGTACAGTTGAACTGCTTTTGACTTGGATGGTTCTAAAGTAGTTCAAGTTTCATTTAATGGTCTAAAAAAATTTAACCCCCCCCCCCCCCCCGCTTTTTTTTTCTGCCTTTTGTTTTTAGGTGGTTTTGGAAGTTAGTGGTTTTGTTTGCAACTTTTAGGCCGGGTCAGCCTGGCCACCCTTGGCTTAGAGTAATACGTCTAAATGGCTGTGAAGCTCTAAATGTTGTGAACTTAGAAGACAGCATGTAGGAGAGGAGTTCGAAAATACCTCCTTGATCTTCATGAGAGATGCCCGTGAATGTGCCCAAAATGACAGTGGTTGCTATATTACAATTGCATTAATTCTTAATTACCGTAAACGACTTAATTTTCGCGGGGGCCTCATTTTCGCGAATTTCGCGAATCGCCTCCAATTCGCGAAAAATAGGTCCCGCGAACAATTCCGGTAAAACGTAAACACGTTGGAACCTATATTTAGATTCCACCGCGTCGCGAAAATTAGAACCCGCGAATTATTCCAAAACTTCAGCTTTGACCTAAAACGCGAAATATTGAGCCCGCGAAAAGTAAGTCGTTTACAGTATTTCTTTAACTATTTGTATGGAGAAGTCTGTTAGTTTGGGACACGAGAGTTCAGTTATTAGAAGAGGCTGGACGAGGCGGTTTCAGCCCTAAATACTTTAACCATCAAGATTACTTTGTTATATGTTTTGCTTTATTGTTCAACATATGTAAGATCGGAGTAAATAAATGAGTTGAAAAAAAGTCAGTAATTAAAGGGGTCATGAAACGATATCGGGTTGGAATGTTCATGACTTTAAAGAGCCGTACTGGTCCTAGTCTGAATGTACGGACTCACCGTATAGGTAGAGATAATAAAATTTCTATAAACAATAAAATATTTAAAATAGTTTTTTTTTAACCTAATTTTTTTTACTCCCCCCCCCCCTTTTTTTTTTATTTCGACCCCTAGCCCGCCCCCCCCCCCCCCCCCCCCCCCCCATGTAGAATACACTTCCGGGGTCGCTGACATCCATCAAGGTTTTCGTATTCATGCCTTTAAAGTAAAGCTCCTGGCGTATGCAGACGGCTTGGTCCTCATTTGCACCGACAGGCCAAGCATCGCTACAGCAATGTCACGTGTTGCAGACTACTGCTCTTTGTCCGGTGCCTCCATGAATAAGGAGAAAGGCAGCGGATCTTGGTGCGGGACGTGGGGAACAACATTAATTACTTCCAATGATCGACGAACAAACCCCAACTTTTATGCGTACCACTGAGCGCTATGGACAATGGTTCATATAGGACTATGTAAGAACTAATGTTAAGTCAGCTGCTCGCATGTGGAAGCTAAGGTACATTTCTATATTAGGAAAAGCTACAGTTTGTAATATTTTCCTTTTGTCTAAACTTGCATATCTGCTCCAAGTTACCCATTGTTCCTCAGTTACCGTTAGTGAATTCAACAAAATGTTTGCGACATTGATTGGGAATTCGTCGTATGCGTTAATGAGGAGATCTAACCTCTTTCGACGAACTGAGGACGGCGGGCTCGGCCTTGGCCATCTTTGTGAGACAACTAATCGCGAGATGGACATTTTTTGGAAACTTACAGCACCCGTTTCTAGAAAGCTGCAAAGAGTTCTTCTTGGCGAGGTACACAAGATTCACAGTAGACCAAAAGTTTTCAAGCGATACAATCACTTTACGTAGTTTCTATAAAGAAGTTGCTAACACTACCGATTTCTTCAATGCACGGTTCTTCAGGGCCTATTGAGAGTCATGCTCCAAAAAGAGCTTAGTATCTCTTTTGTTTCCCGAACAATTGTATCGCTTATTGGCGGCTTTTCGAAGTTGCAAGCAGGATGTTCTGAAACGAATTGAACGTATGCCAATACCACCTATAGGTGGAACACTTTCATTTTCCGTTTCCACTCTCAAACCATACCTGTAAAAAAATGGCGCGAATCCCGTGGGTTTGACATATTTTGGAGCATGAACAGTAGACTATGCTAGACAACTGGGACATTCATTCACGCTTTTGTACTGTGCGTTGATGCTGTATTCTTCTGGGACGTTTTCAAGAGGATACTGAAAAAGGACTTCGAAAATGAAGAGTGAATTCTTCGATACTTGCATTTCGGAAGCCAACTGGATTCAGTCCTTGACACACTCGTCATGTTAGGTTTATACAGCCTACGGAAAACTCGAAAAGTTGATACAAATGGAGGTGTGGCGAAACCTTCTTGGGTAAACTTAAAAAAAACATAGCCATATTCGTAGGCCAAAACATGCTCGAAAATTATGAAGAATATGATGACTGGAAAGAAGTTGTACAAAGCCTGAGTCGTTCACCCGACATCATTTAGGTTATATTCAAAATATTTAGCTTATACAATAACAAAAAATATTTTTTTATGAGAAAATTTATGGTTTTAGTTGAGGCGAATTTTCCATTGATGTCAATGGAAAATAACTGCTTTAGAAAATGATGTGCCCCAACGTCTTGAGTGTAGTGTGCGACATGTGTAACCGGTTCCTTGTTCATTTTATGTATACATTGTAGAATAGTGTCATAGTGTGTAACCATGTAAATATACCTTTTGCAAAAAAAAGAGAAAGCTGTAGAGTAGTTTAGTGGAAAGGTGTCCCCTTCACACGAGGTGGACTCAGGTTCGATCCAGAGCGTAAGCAAGGTGTTTTCTTTTTTCATTTCCTTTTACACATTTTCCGATAAATATAATATAGTGCGCTATAGTAATAGGAACAAGAGGAAACAAAAACGGAATATATATGTTATGGCGTCTGCCATGCACAGTTGCCGAGGGATGCAAAAGTTTGTGTAATCCCCAAACACATAAAAAATAGCTCACTTTAATTGCCGAAATGCGCGGACTCCACAATTGACTCATAGGGTGACCACCTTCCTGCTAGCGAAATGCGGGACACGCGGGGCAGAGGGGGAGGGGGGGATTATTAAGACGCACACAATGAACCAAGGCTCTCTCTGTTAACACATATATTAACCCGTACTGCTTATACACCTGCTAATTGTATTACAGCAATTAAGCTCAAATAATTTTCACTACCAGTGATAGATTATTTTGAATGCCAAAGATGGTATTGCGTGTGCCGAAGTTGAAAACATAAAAATCGACTGTACCAGAACTCAATGCATCAAATGGAATTAAGAAACAGTAAATATTTTTCTGGTTATTGTTTCCTGTCCACGCTTACTTCTATCAACATGGTCCTACACAAATTTTTAACATTATGTTCTTTTTCGACCGTTGCATGTGGGGCTGCCTTCACTAAAAAAAAAATTAAAAAAGAAATCCACAGCACACCTTTCGCATTGGCACGGCAATTTGAAAATAATTACAATATTTTATATTTAAACTTTTGGCGAGAACTTTCTCGTACAATATTTTCCCACCAAAGGGAGAGGCACAACGGCGCATGCGCGTCGGTTCTCTTGTAAGAACGACGGTCGCTTCCCGCAATGCTTGGATAGATAATAGAACATGGCGTACCACTTCGATTCACACAATTACTAGCGACCTCTGCACTTCCCCGTGCCCTATTTTTCGGCAGCAGCGTGAGTTGCCGAGGGAATTTTACAACAGTGTGAAATGCGGGACATTTTGTAGGTTAGGGACTCTCTCGCGGGACGCGGGAAACGATCCCTCAATGCGGGACAGTCCCACGAGTCGCGGGACGGGTGGTCACCCTACACTAGAGTCAATCTATCACTGAGTGGATGTGATTGTCCGGGTTTTCCTTGCGATTCCCGGAACTCTAGGTCACGTGGTGCTGAACTGGCTGTTATAGTTACTCTGGAATAACTCGCGGCACCGTCCGCAGAAAGAGAAAGGCAGTCACGCGACAGCGTAAACAAGGCGTTGCGCGTTGCCATGGCATCACTTCGTCCTACATGCATCGTCTCAAAATCATTCTCTACGCGGCAATGAAATCTCGCAGTTCTTCAGCAAAGCCGTTGGGCGAGGCTGACCTCGGCCGCATGCGGTCTCAAGCAAGCGGCACGTTGCTATGAAGCCAATGCATAGTTCCATATAGAGCCACAAAATGAGCTACACTTAGAGTATCGGCACTATGTTCCCCGTTATTGTTGTGGGCGCCGCCATCTTGGTGCTCAGTGCAGAGCAGACGCAAGTATGCTCTGCACTATGCTGTATGCTGCTGCCATTTGGTCCCCACACCAGATTTACCTCACTAACAGTTCAGAATCGTGCTGCCCGATTCATTCTTTCTAATTATGCACGCACTGCCAGTGTGTCGGCCATGAAGGCTTCCTTATGCCTCCCCACTCTCATTTCTCGCCAAAGAATATCATGCATCTGTCTTTTCCAGAAGATTTTTTATTACCACCCTCTACTCAGGCAGTCTCTACTGTTAGAACCGCATCGTTCATCCCGACGACTTTTTAACTCCCTTAGTGTACGTCGCATCCATGGTTCCACTGTCACCTTTAACAACTCATTTCTTCCCCTTGCCATAATAGAGTGGAACAATCTACCGGACCGTGTAGTGCTCATCAGTGACCCCGACCTCTTCAGACATGCAGTATCGTCTATATTTAATCTGTAATCAGTGCGATGCTCCTACCTATGGCCAGTGCTCAGCCCCATCTTGTTTCTATGTTTTGTTTTTTTGTTTTTTGTATAAACGTTCTACTTGTGTGCTTCTTTGTATTGCCCCCCCCCCCCCCCCCTTATGTAATGCCCCTGGCGGGCCTTTAAGGGGTAATAAATGAATGAATGAATGAACTGCCGATCGTCATGAGTCAGAAGTGCGACTTCCTCAGCATTAGATTCGGTGTTAGGAAGCTCATGTAATATTGCTTTGCTCTGTCGCGGACTGCTTAAACATTTGTGGAGGACGAAGCGTCTCCCGTGATTTCAGACAAAGCTTCAGACAACTGGCAACCATGATTTTAAGCCACTATATGGGCAAGTGCCGTCACCCTAAAGCGTAGCTTATTTAGTCGCACTACTACCTACGATCGTGACTCGTGCGTAATCTGAAGCTAGTCATTACAGGCTCGCAGCTAAAGGCTGAACTCAGTGGAGCAAAGCTTGACTACAAAATTCGCGCTGCAAAACTCGATTACAACGCGGCGCCGCGTATTCGTCGAAAACCGAAATCCATGCGAAAAACAAGCGATGAACGCCGTCAAAGCCAATTCAAGATGTCAAGGCGTCAGTTGCGTGAGTGACTTCATCTGGACACAAATGACGCACTGGCAGACGCTGAAAACTCTGGGTGCTAACCAACGTACAACAACATAAGAAAATAGGGTTTTCACAAAATAGAGGTTTGAATGGTTCGAACGTGCACGTGGTTCCAACTTCAGAACCAGTAAAAAATCGGAGGCACTTTTTTTTTTTTTTTTTTAAGTACGTTGCTCGTGTTTCGCACCGGCCGTTGGCCCGTGACACTAAATAAGCTACGCTTCAGAGTAACGACACTTGCCCATATTTTGGCTTAAAATCATGGTTGCCAGTTATCTGAAGCTTTATTTAAAGTCGCGGAAAACGTCTTTCCGCCCTCCATATTACATGAGCTTCCTAACACCGAATGGAATGCTGAGGAAGTCGCATTTTTTAATCATGACGATCGGCAGTTGTGTCTGCACTGCACAAGCACCAAAATGGCGGCGCCCGCGACAATGTCGCGGAACAGAGTGCCGATACTCTAAGCGCAGCTCATTTAGTATATCTCTAGTTGACCCCATAGAGTTATTACAATAAACGCTACAGGCTCGGCTGGCGCTAGTCTCTAACGAACTTCCGGTTGGAAATTGAAGCGGACAGCAATCAATCTAATTTTCCAGCCTTTCTGTGTATTCCTATGGGAAAACATACGTGATATTTTCCTCTTCTCCAGGGAATAAGAGCAGTCGGCGCACTTTCTTTGCTTGTAACGGGTACTATGTAGCCTTATTCGCATTGTAAAAGTGTAATGTATTTAATTAATTTTTTTTTTATTGAGCGATGTTTAAGTTAGCAAAAACTGAGGCCCAGGTCTCTTTTGTACAGCATGATATGTCAATACAAGCTCTCAAAGATGAAAGTTAGTTATTTTAGAGCAACGACAATCGTGTTTATTTCAGAGCAACAACACTACGTACGTTACTGCTTTATTATTAAAAAAAAAAAAAATGCATGCACAGTTTGTTACTAATCCAGCAGGTGGTCTTCGTTCCATAACTCCATGCTTCGTTCTTGCCCTCTGTTTTGATTATTTAATTTGGCATATATTAGAACCCTTTGGGTGTTTTGCCAAGCTGATTCACTCTGCGTGCTTCACAGCATTCAATATATGCGTAAATACGTGCCCTATATTAGCGGTCTGCTATGTCAACAGGTACTATACATTTGTATTGGGATATATTAGAGCAGTGTTCGACGCCACGAATTCTAAAGAAACACGCTCTGACACAAATTTTTGTACATCGAATTGTAAAACGCTCAAACTTTTTATTCGGTCACAGCACTAAGCGATATTTGCTCTTATATCGATGATGCTCAGAAAGTTACTAAATGAAACTATACCTTTAAATTTACAAAATAAAACGTTAATTTCTGGAAAGTAATTAAGGATAAAATTATACCGAATGTTATTAAAGGCCCTTTGGCAAAAGCCAAAAAAGTCTACCTTTTTATCCTTTTTTGCACAATGCGTACTTTTCTTGTTTATTTTTTATTTTATTTAGATATTTGGCGTTTGTTTTGAGGAACAAGTTCTATATGATTACAATAAAGTTGAAAGCTCGGCTAGTTGGTTGTCGATACACGCTGAACAAAAACAGCGCAAAATACAAAGACAAAAGAGGAACATACACGTGGTTGCATGTCACCGTCTGTCCCGTCGTGCATGTTTCTTTCTGTCCCCGTGTTTCGCGCCGTTTTTGTTCAACATTTTTATGATTACGTCGCATCCCGATTGCACCACCGACAGCAGCTGCGCGATTGAACTGATGCAAAAAGCTTCGCAACAAGCTTCGCACGAAAAGCTCTTGTGACTTCGTTTAGACATCTATACGGCATGAAGACGACAACTGCAATGATTTCGGTCGGCGGTGCGTCGCGCGGACCTAGATACCGCGAGTGAACGTAAGAGAACGGCGTCGTCTGCTCGGGCCACAGCATTACCGAAAGTTTCGTCGCTTTCTTCTGCTCTTATATAGTCACCCAGTTTATCATCGATAGAGCATGCTGGGAAAGCCGTTTCGTTGGTTTTCTAATCCGATTCGCGAACCGACAGAAGATGAATACGGTAAGTGCATCAAAGATATTTTATTTTCTTTTTTTTTTTATACACCAGGTTTGTACGGTACACTCTCAAGAAAAAAGGGTGTAAAATGGTGTACCGTTACACCCTTTGTCCCATATAATACACGCCGAAATTTCAATTCGACGTACAGCGCCCTATAGTCGAACAGACAGCCCGAAATTTTACGAGGGGCTTGATAGCCGTGTGGTCCAACTTTTTAAATAGCTAAAGTACGTATCAAAGACCACATAAAGAAAACAACGAGTTTTTAAAGTAGGGCCAAGAAATCCCCGATTATTTTTTGTGTGGTGAGTAAAGCGTACACTAGCTATTTTAATAAGTTGTACCACACGGCCATCAAGCCCCTCGTAAAACATGGGGCCGTCTGTTCGACTGTAGGGCGCTGTACGTCGAATTGAAGTTTTGGGGTGTATTATATGGGACAAAGGGTGTAAGAATACACCCTTTTTACACCCTTTTTTTAGAGTGTATTTAGTCTTCAGGGAGTTTTAGGGAACCTTTTTTGCACATCCGGTACGGTACATGGGCCCTCCGGTACGAACAGCGCGTCTTCTGTGGCAGCGCATGCGCAGTTCGTACTGGAGGCGCCATTGTACCGTATATCGGATGTGCGAAAACGGTTTCCTAAAACTCCCTATTACGAGTAAACAAATTACTAATACCCGAACGGTTCAAAACGCTGCACCCGTTCCCTCGGAAGCGGCATGCTGAAGGCGCAGCTGAAACCTTTGGGTATAACGTCATACCCAACTTTTCTTTTTTTTTTTTTTTGCGTTTATTGATAGGTTTGGGTCAAATGCTCGCGATATTCAAATTCACAGGACAAAAATACGCTAGAATTCACATCTAAATCGTTTTTTTTTTTGCCAAGAATTTCTTTGAGTTTGACAACGGAGCTGTTAAGGGCATGGTTTCCCCAGTATCGTGTCCGTGGGCAAACAAATCTCGACACAAAACTCTGGACAGCTACCGCCATCTATTAGCGACGGCGGCGACCTTTCCAGCCTTTTCACTCCGGCTTGCCAACTTGCGGCCGGCCATTACTTTATTCTAACCATAGTACAGCTTCGCTGGTCTTCCGTCTTCACCAGAGTGAAAAGCCTGAAAGTTTTTGTTTTTTTTTTCAAATAAAAAAAGTAACGGTTATTTTTTTTTTTTGCAAGTAACGGCCAATTACTTTTGCTTTTCACGGAGTCAAGTGATCTAATTGGATACTTTTTAACGAAGAGTAAGTGTAATTGTTATCGATTACTTTTTTTCGAGCAACACGTACAAGGCTCGATACGGTACTCGATATAGCCGATTCACACGACGGACCAAATCGCGATTTTCGTCCGCGGACCGTGTACCACGTGACCGATACGTCACCGATTCCTGCGATTCGCGCCTCCTCCGCGGAGGCGCGGACTGATAAAGTCGAGCGCCTTTTTCACTCGCGGACGTTTGGCGGCAGACTGACTTGGAAAGCATTTAGTCTGGCAACGGGACATGGTTTTCTTGGTATTTTGCTTCTGTGCGTTCAAAACAAAAATGGCGCGTCGTTGCGTTTTTTGCGTTTGTTGGTTCATTTTGTCGTACGATTCTTGGTTCCACGCGTGGGAGAAACTCCAGAAACTTTGTCCGGCTGACGCGACGCAGGTTCCGGTGCTCCTCCGGGTCCGTGTCAAGAAGCTCTCGTCAAAACTAGTCTAGCACGCCGCGATCATTCTTGTACGTCCAAACAGGATTTCACCGAGCAAGCCCTCTCTTGTGGATGTGGTGTGCTTGAGTGTTGTGCACGAGCGCGGAGTGTGTGAAGGCATCTCCAAACGCCCCTCAGCGACCCCAGAAGTTCGTCGCGTCTACGCCGAAGCTTTCTCGGGCAGGATCATGCCTGTGTCACTGTCATGCTTTGGGTTAGTAAAGTTAGTGGCGCTTCGCGCGAAGCCTGTCCCGGCGTTTTGTTCTCGATCTGTACGTACACACTAAACGAAAATATACCCAGATGGGAGTACATCGCTTGTCCTCTAGCGCATTCCCTTATGGGAGGTTTTTATACTCTGCAGCATGGGAGTTCAGAATGAACTCCCACGCAGGCCAGAGGTTTTGGGGGGGTGCAAGGGAGTATGTACAGAACTCCCAGCAGTACGGGAGTCTGTTCATGGATCAATGGGAGTATTTATTTACTTCCATCAGAGTGTTCCTATGTGGATCCAAGGGAATATTCTTTCACATCCTTATGGGAGTTTTTACGTGGACTCACGGGAATGTTCCTTTACATCCACCTGGGAGTTCTTACGTGGATCCACGGGAGTATTCTTTCACATCCAAATGGGAGTTTCTACGTGCACTTATGGGACTATTTTTTCACATCCATATGGGAGTTCTTACGTGCATTTATGGGACTATTTTTTCACATTTATATGGGAGTTTTTACGTGCACTTATGGGACTATTTTTTTACATCCATATGGGAGTTTTTACGTGCATTTATGGGACTATTTTTTTCACATCCATATGGGAGTTTTTACGTGCATTTATGGGACTATTTTTTCACATCCATATGGGAGTTTTTACGTGCATTTATCGGACTATTTTTTCACATCCATATGGGAGTTTTTACGTGCATTTATGGGACTATTTTTTCACATCCATATGGGAGTTTTTACGTGCACTTATGGGACTATTTTCTCACATCCACCTGGGAGTTACTGCCGGGACCTAAGGGAGTATTCTTTCACATCCATTTGGGAGTTAGTACGTGGACCCACGGGAGTCTTCTTTCACATCCTCCTAGGAGTTGTATACCTACGGGGGTATTCCTTCGCATCCATCTAGGAGTTTCTTCAAAGCCAGGAAGTGTGGAAGGAAAGTCATAAGCAGGTAGCATCATGCACGAAATAAATTTATTGCGCTATGAATATTTTTTGCACATGTCGTGTAACAAGAGCTCATTTTGCCTTGGCGCAAACTGGCTTATACCCTGTTAGACGGCCATTTAAATGGCCTTCAGAGCAAACTCCTCGAAAAATGTCTGCGAACACCAAAGGGCACAGGCAGAGCCAAGATTGTGAACTGATTCACCAATTCTTTGAAGGAATTCATTCCGAAAGCCATTTAAATGCCTAACTGACAGGGGTATTTATTACAATGTAGGGTACGCTAGGCTAACTGTGGTACACAAGCCACGATTGCTCTGTAGAAATTTATCAATTCCAGTGCCTTCACCCGTGTCTTCATGTAGCAGTCGGCAAAACCACGTTCAATGAAAGTCAGCATCTTATGTGCCTTCTTTACATAGTGGATGTGGAAAATCCAGTAGACGGCAATGAGGTACGCCACATCCTGATGGAGCCATACCATAAGTACAAAGTTCTTCCTTAATCAGTCCTAAAATATTGAAATAAATTACCTCAAACTGGACAGAATTCGATAAAACATAATATGAGAGTCACAGATTTTTCACCTCAGCTTATTTATGTTAAACACTCTGACTGCTCCCTCTTAGACGTCGCAGCTTGCTCGTTATATGTAGTAGCGGCAGATGCAATTACTCTTCCTGCAATCAGTCCGCTGTTGGCCATTCTCTTTCCTGCGTAGTGCTGGAAGGGACCTGTAACCAAAAAAGCACAAGCATTTAAGTTAAAATGTACTCACAATCAACACAACAGATGTTTCCGATGTTATCGTATGAACCTTGCAAACCAGGTGGAGAGTGGACTTCTCTCAAAAAGTGAATTGAAGAGTTTCTTCAAAGCAATATCAATACTACTGATATTGAAAATATGGTAAAAGGGCAGAATGGTTTTAAAGTGATATAGCAACGAAATTGTAGTGCCTATTTTATTGTCTAAATGTCAACCATGTTTTTCCATACAGTGGAGACACCAATTTTTTGCTCAAAAAGACACAAAACATTTAAAACTAGTGTCTCAGAAGATCTCCCGATATGCATCACGTTCGTGACGTCTGGTTCTCCTTCAGTCAAGGCTATATGGGGGCTGGCGTGGCTGTGAGCTTCGCCACTTGATGACGTCAATGCACTACAAGCTGGTCGTTCGAGTTGTCCCTCCTCGCTCTCCGCAGGAGTTGAATAGGCACGGGAGAAAAAAGAAAACCGGTTCAGCCAAGTTAGACAGGGCTCAGGCGCACACAGCCTGCCACCATGTTCCCGTGTAGTGGTGCTGCTTCTATGTGGTGTGACGTGACAGTATTTGGTTTATTTAAATAATGTTTCGGCGTCTTTTTTAGCAAAAAAAAAAAAATCGGTGTCTCCATGGTGTGGGCAGAACATGGTTAACATTTAGACAATACAATTAGTGCTAAAATTTTGTTGTAATAACCTTTAAAAAAAAAAAAGAAAGAACAAGGTACACCCTTATTTTCAACAGTTCACATCAAACATGTTTATAACTATCTACCTTTCTGTGCTAGTTTCCTTTTCCATCGTTTCATAGTCTCAGTAACTTTAAGGGTGAGTGACAGTCCTGCAAAAATGTCATCAAGCATGTAAAAATTTTCAAAGCCGGAAAAATTGACAGCTTATTGCAAGCTTTTAAAAAGTCATACCAAACAAAACGACCTATTGCAAAAACTGTAGGATACCTGTCTTGCTGCATGTAAGCTTAAGAAATTAAAATTAGTATACATTTCTAGCGATTTACTCCTACAAACTATAATTTTCTTCACTCTCGCACAATCACTAGGCAGAAGAAGCAAACGCCCTCCCATTATCATAATTGTGTGCACTGCAAACATGCAAGAGTTATCAACTTTTTGAGAAACGACTATAAGGGATAGCTCACATATACGGCACAGAGCTAAATCAACAGTAAAACAGTGCTGACTTGAACTTAACTTAGTACTGATACAGCAGTATATGAGCATCAGATCATTAACAAAGAGCAAAGTCAGCACTATTCCCAGCACTTACTAATAGTACTGCACTATTGTAACGCCCCGAATCTGGGTGAACCCTTTCAAATCACCGCATAAATTGGCTTCACAATGTATCGCACTACGATTTACCAGAGAGGTGCCTGAAGGTGGTGAAAGCATCGCAGAAAAAATTTCAAAGAATGAACTTACCCGAGTAAAAAGTAAAAAAATTGGTTTGGCTACCTATGGCACCAGTGTGCTAGTATATGCGCACCCTCCGACTGGCACAACAACCGACAGATGGCGGCAACGGCACCGACGCCTTATGGCTGCTCAGTAGCTCCACGGTCACGCCAAAAGCACACCACATGTAGCTGAAATTACTCAACGAACCATCGGTTTGATTATTTTTGTGTCCATTTAATGTGATTTATTGGGGGTGAAAATAAAATAATGTTCTGACAATTATAGCACCGAAAAAGTGTGCACCATTTATGACTCAAAAAGGTTGTCTGATTTTGGTGTGACTGGGCGGCTGCTGAGCAGCTACAAGCCGCTAGGGTTGATGTCGCCATCTGTCAGTTATTGAGCCAGTCAAAGGGTGCACAGTTAGCAGACGGGCACCAAAGGCAGAAAAAAATAGTCATTTTTTACCTTTTACTCAGGTAAGTTTGTTCTTTGAGCTTTTTATGCAGTGATTCCAATACCTTCGGGCACCTCTGTCGTAAATCGTAGCGTGATGCATCCCCAAACCGACTTAATGCAGTACTTTAAAAGCTTCAGCAAGATTAAGAACTTGGCAGCACAGGTCTAGTGTATATGTGAACAGATCTTAAAGGAAAGGAACAGAAATTTAGATTTCACAAAATAAGGTAGCAGGAGTGTTCAACGGGGCGCCACCAACCCCTAAACACCACTCATAAAGCGATATCTTGAACGGATAGCCATATTTTTGTAAAATAAGGATGCGATGAGTGAGAATCGCGGCATTGTGTTTCCTGCAGAATAGTTGAGGAGGGGGGGAAACAGCCTCGCGGAGTCAAAGTGAGAAGAGGAGGAAACCAGAATCGCGACGTCACGGGCCTTTTTGGCCATTGTTCAAGCATGCTCTTCTTTCACAAAAATACAACCATCCGTTAGAAATATCGCTTTATGCGTGATGCTTTCGGGTTTGTAGCGTCCCGCCTAGCGCTTCTGCGTTGTTTTCCGAAATCAAAATTTCGCTTCAGCATTCCTTTAAAGGATGTACACCTAACAATTATATTTGGCAAATATATAACAAGGACTTACCTAACTTATACAAATAATTTCAATTTTTTTAGTTGTAATAGACTGATTTCACAGGCCAGTTTGGCTAAGCCACTGCTGCTGCAATGCATCAAGGGAACTTTCGTCTTTCTGCATGTGCCCCAACCTCGCTGGAGCTCTGCGCATGCAAAGCGCGAGACGGCACGAGGTGTCTCAAGCACTGCCACCTGCCTCTTGTGAACTAAAGTTATGGCGGCTTCACAGATGCACTGAACGCTAGGTGAGATCGGTCTATTCCACTAAAGACTAAAATAACCATACCAACAGGCTCTTATCAATCTTTCATGAGTCTTGATTGTTTCAAAAAGCAACATGTCCCCTATACCCTGTTTCATTATAGTAAGTTACAGCTCAAGAAGATGGGGCGAGCAGTGATGTGATTGGCCTAAGCCGTTTTGGAGCACCTTTCGGAGCAGCCAAAACAGTGTTCTGGAGCAGCAAAAGTGGCTTTTGGGGCAGCTAATACAGTGTTTCGGAGCAACAAAAGTGGCTTCTGGAGCTGATATTTTTTGAAAAATAAAAATTTATGTTTCAAGTGCTGGACAAACAAAGGGCACTTTGCTCGCCGCAGTAAACAAAGTATAGTCAAGTTAGACTACCTGGGAGTTTTTCAACATTTAACTGAAATTCCAATGCCATGCCACATTTTGCAATGCTTCAGTTAAGTGATACATATAAATGTACCCGCTATAGGTAGATAAGAACCAAACTGCACATATTAAAATTTATTCCAAAATGACCAGCTTAGTGTTAAATATCACAACATTAGGTTGACTAGCTATATAATAAATAGAAGTAGTCTCTAACTGTCGATACACGTGACCACTGCAGTGAAATGCGAAATTGTCACGCGAGCGGAGATGGTTGTTCGATCGAAACCATGCCACTCCGCTCCGTCGCCAACTAGTTCCCAAAATTGAACACAAAATGTAACTGTCCAGCATACGACAAAAAACAGTCAGTCCAGCCGTACGTGCTTCCCAGACTGGCTGGCAAGGTACAAGCTAAAAAAAAAAAAAAAAAATTAGCACATTGATGCAAGATATTGCGAGCCAGTGTCAAAAAGTTCTCGGAGCACTTTGTGCAACGACTGAACTCGAGACAAACAAGCGCGCTGTGCGGGTTCACCGTGCAGACATTGCCTTCTTTGCTTTAGCTCACTTTTCTTCACTAACTTTCTTTCGCGACGGATTTTTCGCGCACCGGGGTCCCCCTCGAAAGAAAGCCCACCGAAAAAGCTTCGACACAACAGTCTTCGAGCAAGAGTTTTTTTTTGTAGTAGCGTATTAAACAAGAACAAGGATGTTGATGAACATTAGGGCGATCCTTACGTTTCAGTTTAGAAACCACCATATCTGCAGCGACGTGGCGACGGCAACAACCGACGTCGCGCGACCACGGCAACTTGCAGGCAGAGAGAGACCACATATAGTTTTCCCACGGCCGTTGGTTTGAGGAGCAAGTGCTTCAGCTCAAAAAGTAACTCCCGCCTCGCCAAAACGTGGTTTCGCTTCACAGCATGAAGGCGTGGCTGGTACCCAACACGCTAGTGTCGAAGCGTCCGCACATGCCCGCGTCCATCCCGCGTCTACCGTCTACCATTGAAAAAGTTTAAAAAAGACGCGAGACGACGAGAGCGCTAAACGAGAGACGGCGGGAAAAACCCAGTGGAAAAACCATACAAGACCGGATGAATCACAGCAGAGCCGTAAATGTAGAGAGTTTGGCCATTCGTTGGGAAGTATAGGAGACAAATGAGGAGGCGCCATTGGCCAAAAGCGGGCTGGGCGTGTTCCAGGGCGTCTTCAGAAATTTGAATGTGACCAACCAGAAGCAGGAAATAATACCCTGGCGGTGGTCGCAACAAACAAACCTGATAACTGCAATGGAGTAACTCTCAATGGCTGAAAATATGGTACACGTATGTTTCAATCACGTCAATCCAAAATGATGGTGGACGAGTGCGACTAGCGGAACGATCGACATAATCCGTACGCCAAGCGCCGAGGGCCGGGAATCTGCCGTTCGAGCGGTCACACTCTGCCCGCGCAAAACAGATTTGCGCGGCGCATTCGGTTCTTACATCTTTCTGCATGATCATGATCAAAACAACACGTGAACCCTATTTTCAACCACAAAGAGCTACTACACTTCACTCTTACGCGCTTGTTAAAACCATATACGAACATAGACTTTTGATCAGAACTGTTTGCTGCTACCACCGCTAGGGGATTCTTTTCGGCTTCTGGTTGGTCAAGAGAGCATGACAAGCCCTCTTTCCGACTCTGCCGCAAGCCCCGACTCTGCCCGCGCCTCCCATTGACCAAACTCTCTACATATACGGCTCTGAATCACGGATGAACGATTGATGCTGGGCACTTTTTGTCGGGCGGCCGCTTGCGCCACCTAGCTCACGTGTGCTCGTTGCGGTACTCAGTTTAGTCTCAGTTTTGAAAGGCGACCAAATTTGGTCATTTGGCGCAGGCCGGGCGCAGATTACCCATATTTCGTCAAAATGTAGCAGGATGTAGCAGAGTTAGACCCTTGGCGCAGTTTGGCGCAGCAATCACATCACTGGGCGAGGGAAAGGAAGGCCGGGGAGGAGGAAGCAGACGGAATGCTAGATAGAAGAGGGAAAAACTTTCTCCTCTCTTCTCCAGCAATTCGTCTGCTTCCTCCTCCCCGGCCTTCCTTTCCCTTTCCTTACATTCTTGAGTTGTAACAGACTATAATTACGTGAACGACAGACAAAGGCAACGCCAGACGAGGGGAGAAAGGCCAAGCACTAGAAAGGTTGGGGAGGGGAGAAACCTACCCTCCTCTCTAACATTCCTAGTGCTCTCTCTTTCTCGCCTCTTCTTCTGTCCAGCCTTCCTAGTGCTTGCCCTTTTTTTTTGCCCGGCGTTGCTTCGCTTGCACTGCACACAACTAGTGACGCAGACTATTAGCAATGTGCACGACAAAAAGCGTCGCTGTAGTTGAGGTTTGCTATCCGCCGAACCAGAGCTTCCTGTATACTGATAATGCTTACCCAAATGCCGGCTAACGGGGAGGGAAATCCTGCCAATTACAGGAAGGTAGAGGCAAATATTGCCAATCAGGACAAGGGAAATTCTGTTTGTGACGTCACAAACGGAAACCATTAGAGGGTGCCAACGAAACATCTTGGAGCTAATGGAAGTGGAACATAAATAGCTCTGATGAATGCCCGGTCCGGTTTTCGAGCTGCGCAAGGGCCACTGGTCCTCTCACTCGAACAGTGCTTTCAGCTCTTCATTCTGGTACCTGGGCCACAAGTTGTGCCAGCAGGCTTGCAGCACCAGCTGAAGGAGTTGAAGGCCCACTTCTGAAAATACAAAGCATAAAAGAAGCCATCACTTAGAACAACAAAAATAATAAAATCACACAAATAATTATAGTCGAGCTTCGAAGATTCATCTCAGCCACCTAGGTATTGTTAAGATAGATGGACCTTGCAGCACAGTAAGCCTGTCAAATTGCAGGCACCTCGGTCTCGTTTACAACCTGGTAACTCGGAATCAGAGGACAAAAAATTGTAACAAAGCCAAGTTACAATTAGTGGCCAATCAGACAATAACCTCTCAATATTTAGAAAGCATTGACAAAGAAGATGAGCACAGCCATGACAATCTGCTTGACTCACAATACCAAGTTAAGTGTCAGTCAACCAAATAATGCTCTTATGCCCTTGAAAACTGTGGCACGGATAAAGACTACCACCAAAAAGATACCCTGTCACCATGCTAAACCTTGCTCTACAAACGGACGTGTGAAGAGCAACCCACAAGGGCCACAAGAAAGCACCTGCCTCTCAAGAACCTTAGCTTCACCACAGAAGATGGTCTACTTTGATAAAAAGGACATAGCCTTGCAGCTATTTCAACTATCCGCTCACGTGATGGGGAAAGTATATCAAACATCTATATCAGATCGAAGATATAGTTTGACGGTCAAGTTGACCAACTGATTACGAAGCTAATTGCACGGAACAGAGGAGCCTGCTTTAATCTGTCGGTTAGCAATTGTCTGCTAAACAAATTAAAGAAGCACTTAACCAATTTAAGTAGCTATTGCTACTTAAATCGACATCAGAAATCGATTCCTCGGGAACTATTGCAGACACGTCCACATTTATGACCGTAAATAGACTTTCGCAGACATTGGTTTAGTGCCCCCTTAAGAAAAAAGGAAGACAAGTCATTCGAATACAATGCCTGTATGGGTAGTGAGCTTCAAAGAAACTGCTCGTGCAGCTAAAAGTCTTTTGATCGCCTTGTAAATGTGCATAATGGTGACGGGGTATCTCATGAGAGATCATTAATGCTGGAGAAAATTGAGTATGTCGTAGAGCTGCGAGAAGGAAAAAACGAGAAGGAGGAGGCAGTGCAGAAATATCAAGCGAGCATTCGCACAACCGAGTCGGAGTTGCCGGAGTCTTTCCTTTTTCGAATGTGCTGGCGAACTTCGGAAACCCGTCAAACAAAAAGCATATTAATTTTTTTTTAAAAAGGCGCCCACCTAATTGCTGTTAACTGCGGTACCTTCCTAAAAGCAGGGGGACAAAGGGGAGGCCTGGTCGCTCTGACGAAACAACAGATATTCTGTCGGCCGGTCACAAATTCCCCTCGGCTCCCTGCGAGCTGGGGGGATTTGAGAACATTCGTGATGCGGAGCACGTGAGTTTAGAGCTCGATGACGTTTAATCCTGTGCTCAGGGAGAAACCTAGTCGTGCGAATACTCTATTAAGAACTCACAAAAGGATGTTGGTCTGAACTCGAAGTTTCGATTGATCCTGCTTTGACTGCTCAAAACTGATATTGTTTTAGCGGTATAAATTAACTGAAATGAAACGTTTGTAATGGCTGTTTCACAAACTTGTGACTGCTTGTGACCGGAGGGTGCAAAAACAGATTTTAATCTCTTGCGACTGCTTAGAATTGGTAATATCGCTGCACAGTTAGTAAGAAGTTGAACAAGGCTTAAAATCCGGTTTTTACCCTCACTCTGGAAAGGAGAGGATGTAGTTGTGCACGCCCTGGTGAGCGAGATTGTTTCTAACTGCTCACAGGACACTGCTGCATCTCGCCGCGCGAGACCGCGCCAACCAGGCACGTAGCCAGGATTTTGTTTCGGGCAAAAGGAGGGGAGGGGGGGGGGGGGGCCGGGGCCGCCTATGACAAAATGCTGTATGAGGGGGAGGGGGGACAGGAGGTCCCAGCAAAATGGAAGATTTCGGGGGGGGGGCCAAGCCCTATGGGCCCCCCCACTTGCTACATGCCTGGCGCCAACCACGACCGAACCCCGAGGCTGAGAGTTTCCGGCATAAGCATGGAGAGGTAGGTACTGCTTGATCTGTGGTACCAGTGCTTGCAGAGTTCCTGTATAGGCTCCCTATGGGAGCCAGAGTTGCGTGCTCATCCCCGTAGCGCCGTCTTTCCTGCATGGCACGTTGATCCCTCATCTGACTGAATTCGGCGAATATCTGCGCCGCGCGTTCGAGGCTCGCCCGAAAGCAGGGGAATGTATGCCGGGGCGCACGCAACGTCTACTTTCCTGCACGGCATTTGAGTCTGCTCCTCACGTGATCGGATCTCGGCGATTAGCGGTGCGGCAGCATGTGGAAAACAGATGCGCAACTCTGGCTCCCGTAGGGAGCTCATAGACCATTTCATTTAGCTCTCTCAGGGCGGCGCCATTTTGTTAGACCACAGCACCCTCTCCACACATCCGGGAAGTTCAGCAGGGTCGGCGGGGTAAAACGAGAGAGGGCACGCTCCCGACTCTGCTAGCAGACGAAAAACAGGGAGGTTGCCGTTCTCCATCTACCAAACATTGAACTCTCGCTCGTGGCTGCCGTTATGAAGTGGTTCGCATTCTTAGAATATTTATGGCTACTCCAAAACCAGCCTTTAGTGCTCTGTTGTTTTATCTCAGTAAATGATCAACTAGCGTATCTTTGCCCTGTTACTTCAATAGCAGTGGAGTCAGCTGGCAACTCAACCACTGCGTCTATTGCGCCAGGAGAGCATGTTTTTATTTATTATTCCAGACTTCCACTCATCGTCGCTAAAGGCCCACACCAGTACCAACTTCGTATAGTAAAATAGCTACAGCGACCGGATTTAACATTAAAAACGAGCGTGTTCGTAATTATACTTAAACTATCGGAAAAAATAAACAAAATTTGCGACGAAAGCAGACGCTTACAACTCTTTCAACTCTCACCAACATTTATTTCGTCTCCGTTCAAACGACGGCCATCGAGCAGGTTCAGGGGAGGGAGCAGAGAAGGAAAAAGGAGGGGGGGGGGTTGAAAGAGGAGGAGGAGGAAAAATGAGTTATTCGTGGCCTTCCCTCAAGGCCTCTGGTCCCTTCCGCCCAGTTCGGGACGGAGGAATTTCATCTGCCTGTCGGAAAGGGCTAGATAGAGAAGCCGAAGCGACGTTAGTGACCAAGCTCTTAATGGCGTACCATTTGGCGACTTCCCTGCCAAATCTCTGCCTGTGTCCTCCCAATATGCGCGTACCTTCGCATCTGGACGAACAACCGTCGCACGTCATACGGTGTACGACTATTGGATGCATGGAGTCGTCGGGGAGTTTGCTCAGTGATAGGCGAGTCCCTTAAGGCGATGTGCGGTGTTATGCAAGTAGGGGATAACTGTAAAACGCTTTTTGTGAGTAACAGGAGCGGCTGGCGGTGCCCGGGAGGCGGTGATCAGCCTCTTTAGTGTATTTGCCACTAAGTCTTCAGGATACCCTGCCCTCTTTAGTTTCTCTGTTTGTAGAAGCATGCTGTGCGCGCTGTGCATAGGAGCTGAATGGAGGAGACCGCGCCGGAGAGCTGGGTGTTCCGGTATGTAGATGATTATCTGATCGTGCACCCAAAGCAGACCCCTCCCGAGTCTGTCATTCAGGCCTTCGCTTCGAGACCCACCGGACTCTCCTTCAAGAGAAAAGACCCGTCTGAAGACGGTCTTCAATACTTGGACCTGCACCTGAAGATGCACCCCGATGGGATATGCTGGGAGTTCAGATAGTGCACAGAAAAGCCGGTCCGCCCTTCACGAGTGCCCACTCCAAAGCAGTAAAACGGGGTCTCGTGAACTCACTCCTAAAATCCTCTGGAACCAGGTCGTGCCCCCATCTCACCACGCACAGCGTGCTCTACAGACAGAGAGGCTAAAGAGGGCAGGGTACCCTGAAGACTTAGTGGCAAAGACACTAAAGAGGCTGATCACTGCCTCCCGGGCACCGCCAGCCGCTCCTGTTCCTCGTAAAAAACATTTTGCAGTTATCCCCTACTCGCACAATACCGCACATCGCCTTAAGGGACTCGCCTATCACTTCGAGATAGGGGTAGTGTTTAGCTCCAAGCAAAAGCTTCAACAAATGTGCAGAATGGTGAATACCCCACCCTCTGTGACCCAATGCAACAAAAAGCACGGACAGCAGTTTGTTAAGTGCAGGAAGGAGGTGGTTTATACCATCCTTTTTTCGGGGGGGGGGGGGGGGGGGGGTATATAGGGGCAGACCGGCAGGCGCCTAAATGAGCGCCTGAAGGAACACTCGCGAGAGGTGAGCAAACCCCCCCCCCCCGACTCCATGCATCCAATAGTCGTACACCGTATGAAGTGCGACGGTTGTTCGCCCAGATACGAAGGTATGCATGTATTGGGAGGACACCGGCAGAGATTTGGCAGGGAAGTCACCGAATCGTACGCCATTAAGAGCTCGGTCACTAACGTTGCTTCGGCTTCTCTAGCCCTTTCAGACAGGGAGATGAGATTCCTCCATCCTGAACTGGGCGGAAGGGACAGGGGCCTTGAGGGAAGGCCGCAAATAACCTGTTTTTCCACCTCCTCTTCTTTCAACCCCCCCCCCCCTTTTTTCCTTCTCTGCTCCCTCCCCTGAACCTGCTCGATGGCCGTCGTTTGAACGGAGACGAAATAAATCTCGTTGAGAGTTAAAAGAGTTGTATGCGTCTGTTTTCATCCCAAATTTGTGTTTATTCTATCGGATTTAATTTTCGCCGGAGCGACCGAGCCCATGCTAGCACTAAATTTAGCGCATGAGTTAGCACGCGCTGTGCCAGGGTGTTTTAGAATAATGTTTCTACACCGCAACAGAAAGTCCTAAGCACCACGTGCTTGCAACGCCACAAAGATACAGTAACACTTTTTATTTTGCACACAAATTACTAACTTGAGAAGAAAAAAAAGTTTCTTGGTTCACATTAACATTTTAGATTTGTTTAAATATGAGAATGCAACGGAAGCAGTCGACTGGTAATGTCCACTTGCGTCGCCTAAGCAAGAGAGGTCTCGTGTACTGACCTTCACACTCCATAATTTCGCTGAGAAACGTTTGCGCGTCGCAAGTTGCCGGCAATTGTTGCCCACCTTGTTGGGTCCTATTAAACGTTTCTGATGCGCACCTCCTATAGCAGTGGTCTCAAACTCATTTGAGTCTGAGGACCAGATATCCCATACCGGAAAGGTCGAGGGCCAACGCAACGGGGGGAAGGGGAGTCAGACGATTTTAAAAATGAAAAGACCTCGTCCTCTATGCTTTTTGTAACTCACAGTTTTGCCAGTGACATGTTTAGATTTGATTGGTTTATATGACTACTTTGGGGCCTCACGTCATGTGATATCAATAATTAAAATGACACCGCCCCACCAGCATGCTAGCATTTTTAATGGAACAAGAGAGAAATTGCACTGTCGTTTTCGTTGCTTAATTCGCTCGGAAATTCACCAAGCCCAACATGTCTCTAAAAAATCAATCAGTTAATTTGACAGTTCTTGCTTTCCTGATGATTTTTATTACAACACACTGAGAAAATACTGTGATGGATCTAGTCCCGACCTCGTAGCTTTATCTTTGGCAGCTACTCCTGCTGATCGAGAGTTCGCGCAGCTGAGATGTATCCTGAAACGAAAAGTTTGCGCTTGCAGCAGTAGCGTAATTGTTGTACATTACAAAAAGCCGGGAAGCAAGAAAATAAAGCGAAACAAAGGGCAACTGAGCACAGATAAGTATAAACTATGTGAATACGTTAAAATAGCAGAGCTACTTTTCGAGCGGAAATGAATCGGCGTGATGAGATCACTATGGCGCATGCCATTTAAAGCGCACAGGAACCGGAACGCGTAGCCGGTTGCCTGCGGGCCGCGTCCCAGCGAGTCGCTGGCCGCGTGCTTGAGACCCCTGTCCTATAGGAATGCAATGTCGTCCTGCGTTGTAGCTCGCAGCTGAGATGATGTGGTGAGGGTCTAGGACAAATCGCCGACGGTCAACTCGTCGGCGGTTCATTCGTCGAATAGGCCGATTTGTCATAGGGCAATTCGCCGCACGAAAAATCGTTGCAGATGTTAACTGGATGCAGCTTTTTAAAAGCCAAAATATACCTTTTTCCCTGACATTTTAAAGCAAATACTGCGCCATAGCAATCCCTAAAATGAAAATAACTTGCCACTTTCACCGCTTTCACGGTGCCATGCATAGATTTTTTTAGGGGGGGGGGGGGGGGGGGGGGGGGCTGGCTGACTGAGGAGGCTGGGATCTTTATGACCAGGGGAGGGAGGGCTGAAGCCCCATAAGCCTCCTCCCTGTCCACGCCACTGCAGTGGGGGACGACCACTATGTCGCACACGTAACACTAAGGCGCGTGCGTGTTAAAGGGATAGTGAAACGAGATTTAGAGCTAACTAAACAAGGCCAAGCGGATAGGCGCGAAGTTGCAAAACCAAAAAATACCACACATACGGCGATATATCTAACGGATCGCCATATTTCTTTGAGAAAGAAGTGCGCGATTGAACTTGGCTGACGAGGCCGACGAGACAAGGCACGTCACGATTCCCATTCTCTCTCCTCGCTACGTCCCGCCAAGCTGGTGAACCGAAGCGAGGAGGAGAGAAGCGAGGCCGCTTCTCCTCATTCTCAAATTCTCCCGGAGGACAGTTACGTCAAAGAACTCGCTTGATCACACCCTTCTTTTCCAAAAGTATAGCCATCCGTTTGAGATATCGATGTACGAGGGATGTTTTGGAGTTCGTAGAATCCGGTTCAACACTTCTGCAGCCTTACTTTGCGAAATCCAAATTTCGGTTCAGTATCCCTTTAACCTACCCGGTCCACCCATTCCAGCCGCTTCGCGGCGACAGTCTGCGACGACTTGTTACGAAACATAAGAAATAAAATTAACAAAAGGACGATCCCGAGATGGCATATTTTTCAACTTGTCTCAAGGTCCTTTCCTGTCTTTGCACTCTTGCGATCTTTTTTTTTTTTTTTTAGTTTTGTGGTTTAACGCGAGCGCTGCGCTTAGTCCAGATATAGAGTAACTGTATAGGCATTGCAGAGCTAGAGTATAGCATTCCTTTTCCTTTTGCTGCCAACTCAGTATTGGCAGAGTTGGTAGCAAAAAGCGGGCACCAATCCCCTCCCCCCCCCTCCTCCTCCCCCCCCCGAATCAAAATCCTAGCTATGTGCCTAGCTGAGAACATGGAGGCGGTGAGTCTTGTCTTGTTGGCAGCAGAAAAAAAGTGGGCACAATCCTGGGTGTCCCTCCGTAAGTTTCTCTCGAGAAGAAACGCAAACCTTTCTAGCCATTGTAAATGAGCTGAATATTGGCGACTCCAGCGAAATCAACGCAGCGTAGCGGCAACACCGAGAAGCTCAGGAGAGGAGGTTGTTTCCACTCTGTCGTCTGCTATCGCTGCTTGGTTCACGTAGGCAGCATAGAAACAAACATTGTTTCCAGTAATTATTGTTATGCTTCCGCTGTGTCATTCCTACGCACTGACTAGAAGAAGGTTTCTACCGTCGAAAAATCGCTTTGCTTTCACATGTAACACCGATCTTACGCTGCTGTGAAAGAATTTATGGTGGTCAGCGTGCTGAACGACGAAAGCAACCTCCTTTCGCCCGCCATACTGCCTGACCGGCGCGCCCCTATAGTTCGCTGGAGTCGCAAATAGCTGAGCTGCTCGGCGAGGGCGGCACCCGCTCTGGCCTTGCGCATCGGAGGGAGCCCCTAGAGTAAGTTGTAAGCAGGAATGGCGTCGCGAGCTCAAAGTGCTGGTACTGCAGAAAAAGTAGTTCCTACCTCAGTGCTGCTCCTGCTTGCACTGGAACCTCTCGTCCTTGTGGTCCAACCATGATAGAAGTAGCTGTAGTGTCTTGAAAGCCGTTGGAAACGATCTTGCTCGCCATGTCGTGTGCAGTATTGTTCCCTCGGTTCTAGAGTGGCAAGGCCCAGAACTCTCAGCGCTTTCTTCCATGCTGTAACTTCTTGCAGAGCATCAAAGACAGTGGTTAAGATCTTTATGCTATCAGAAAGGCCACCGCATGCAAAACACCAGACAGAAAATGTGATTACAATGTTCGGCTTGAGTTGGAAATGCTGGTTTAACTTTGAGATGTAACACAACATGGTGCCATCTTAGCACAGGACTTGAGCATTAAAGAGGCCTTGCAATGAATTTTTTACTGGTTTTTAATTTGCACCGAACTTGAGCGCACTAAACATAGCAACTTAATGAAACTTTTTTTTCCCCCTCGAATTTCACTTTATCTTAAAAGTTATAGGCAAATTAAAATTACAAAAAATGCAAAAAATAACTTCCTTCATGACGTCTTTGGCCACTTCAGTGGCCGTAAACTAGAGGGGGGTAGTGAGCGCAGCGAGCGCTCATGGCTGCCGCACTCTGCGTCGACAGCTCGAGAGGGCGCCACTAAAGCATGTTCTGGATAGGCTGTAGGAGCAGGCAGCCAGGGCGGCTCGCATTGCATTTGCTGCACGATTAAACACTAATTCGGCATGACACTTCATTGGCCACAAACGACAGCAAACACGGGGTAAAGATCTGTTCAGAACAGGAGCCACTTCGCGCTGCCATATCGCGAAACGGCCAAACAGCAAGCCAAACCTGTGCCGAAGGCTTCGCAACGCTTGGAACCCGTCAAATCCTCGAGTCCGTAAATGACCGCAGTGCCACTGCATACATCCGGGACCTTTCTATGCTCGCCACTCGTTGGAGCCTGATCCTACTATTCCTTTCTAGTATGCGCCGCCTTTTTTACCGCTTGGAGGCGGGTATGTCGACAGGTCATTTCTGGTTTCCTGACTTTATAAACTGCATTTGTTTCTATTCTGATCTAAAATACTGAACAAAAACTACTTGCATAAATAATTGAGACGGTTCTCGCCACTTATATTTTGTGTTTCGACTAAAAGAAGCCTTTAGCGGCTCTCACCAGTAGTAAGCCCAGGAGCAAATACCTCGCATTTCGTGCACTTTTGGTACCGCGGAACACCCCCGTAAGTGGAGGAGGTTTCCGCGTCGTCCGGTTAAAATATGATGCACTGATAATTAGTTACTCTCTCCGTACCCGCTGGCTTGCCCGAACCAGAAGAGACGTGGAAACCGCAAAAAAGGTTGACGCTTAAATATGATTGCAGGGCCCCTTTAAGGTGAATGCTGGCGTATCGGCTTAATTCTGAGAATAATTAAAGTCTACGCACTCAAGTCGGATTTATGTAAACGTGGCAAACTTGGACGACATAAACGGGAATCGAAGGTAACAATACTGGGCAGGAGACTGAGGGAGGAGGAAACGAGAGAGCGTGGGGACATCAGAATGCCGAGCTTTCGTCTGAATGATTAGTGGGTAGATCTAAATGTAGCTGCCTTTGTCACTTGTCGAATGAGCTAGAATGCGTCTGGCGTTATGCTCTTGCATCAGAATGTGTTCGACACATGCAGTGCAGACCAAGGGCTTTAGGTCTACCCACTAATCAATCCGACCAGAGCTCAGCGTTCTGACGTCCTCGCGCACTCGTCTCTTCCTCTCTCTCAGTCGCTTGGCGCATTCGACATACTGAAAGCCGAGACAGGTAAAGGACAAACACAACGTCGCTATCCAGCAAACCGGCCCAGGTCACAAGCATACTAGTAGCCCTTCCCTTGGCAAATAGCACGCGCTCGCCGGGCGGATTCTTGTGCCGCTGGTAAATCTGGAGCCGGTAGAGCGCTCGGCGAGCGGCCGTGTTTTCAGACCACGCTATTCGTAGCGGGAGCTCGCGCTGCAACTTCGATGCATGCTCTGAAGCGCGCGCCCGTAGCAGTACAAAGCCTCTGAAAACGATCTACTAAAATTCTAGCTCCAACCGATCCGTGGGAAAGTGGCGGAGCGCGTCGAGCGAGCCACAGAAGTTCTCTCTGCCTTTTTCGGAGTAGTTTATTCGGAAATCACTCGCAACATTTCAGTTTAAATATTTCTGTTGGCGATGTTGCGGCAGTCACGAAACTGATTGTGCCAGTGCCACATCGCAATAGAAAGTTACGCGGACATCTGAGGGATGCGGTACTGTTACAAGCCCCGTTAGGAGCATCAAAAGTAGGCGATCCGATACAACGCGGTGCCGTCGCACAACCACGAAGACGAGTCCAAGTGCGAAACAAGCGCTCGCGATTTGCCAGGGAAAGGGGCTAAAGGTCAGAGCATAGCTTAGCAAGCTTACGGCAAAAGTAACACTTCGTTCTGAACAAAGAAAAGAGTTGTGCTCACCGGCCGTTTGAAGTTTTCGTAGCCCTCTCGCTGCCAGCCAACGGTCAATGACTAGACGCGGCGTCTCCGGGATACCGTTTGACACACTTGAACAAAGTACTAGTAAGAAACGCCCATTATTAAGGTTCTGAAAAGTATAAAATAAGCGGCGAACGCCCGCACAAGACGACGTCACCCGACGACTCGCCTCCGCAAGTTGCGCCTCCGAGAGCAAAGTTATGGACGCCCATTCAAAACAAGATATGAGCGGGGAGATTTTGGGCGATAGCTAGCGCCACCTGCCATAGGCACCCTGTTTCGGTTTCGGTTTCAAAACCGAAAAAGATAAAATCGCTTATCTGATACAAATAGTACTTAAAACCACTAAAATCATCGGAACCTGAATTTGAAAGGTAGATTGGAGATAATGCTGCCTATCGCTTTGATACAAAATCTTTTTTTTTTTGCTGTTGCAAATGAATTTTTGAACATATTTATTTTTGCACGTGATTAGGGATGCCGCGAACCACCCTAGGTTCGATTTCGAAAGGTTGCGATATTTTCGACCTGAACTGATGCTCGAATTCGAAAGGTTTCTATATTTTCGACCGTACGGAGTTTTGAATTCGAAAAATTCGCAACTTTCCTAAATCGCGGGGTTTCGAAATCAAAAAGTTCGAAGCTTTCACAGTTTCTAAAAGTTGGGGTCGATTATTTCGATTTTTGTTTACTTGAGGTTCGATAAATTTGAAGATTTCGAACTTCCCTAATTTTAAATTCCAGAGATTCGAACGTTTCGAATTGCTTTAGATGTAAAATCGAAAAATTCGAGGGTTTCGAATTTTTAAAGACAAAGGTCGATAAATTCGAAGATTTCGATTTTCTTTCTGCATAAAGTTCCAAAAGGTCAAAGGTTTCGATTCTCTTTCAGGGATAAATTAAAAAAAAAAAAAAACAATCTTTGAAGGTTTTAAATTTTTTTTATGTCCAATTGCGCAAAGTTCAAAGTCGGGTTTTCATGTTCCGCCACCAGTTTCAGTTTCAAATAACGTTTTCACGCCACACTGGTTTTCACGAAATCAGGTTTAGAAAAGTTCGGGTGTGATATTTAGACTGCGCGAAGTTGGTCAGGCAATTAAATGAGACGACGAGTGTCCGGGATGTGCTGGAATATGTGCCAGTGCAGAGTGACGTGTGACAATAGATCAGTAATTGTGACCGACGGCCCGGGGTGGTCATTAACGTGCATCACGAAGTAGCGATCCTACGAACGCACTGTTTAACGATACTCATCCAGTTCGAAACGGCCGGGGGCAGGCAGGTGGTTGAGGCTCACAAAAACCTTGAAGTGATCTGGCAAACTGCCCTCCTACCCCCTTGCACGCTGGTAGTAATCCGATCGAACGCCGCCCGAGTGACGCTGGCATATAGTAAGTTTAGTTTGTACATGATGCAAAATCCTGAGACTGGGAATGAAATTTTGAAGAAAAAGTGTAAGAAGGCAGAAAGAAGGGGACAGGACAACGCCTCAAACTCAGCTCTGGGAATGAAATTTGAAAGAAAAAGTGTAAGAAGACAGAAAAAAAGGGGACAGGACAACGTCTCAAACTCAGCTCTGGGAATGAAATTTGAAAGAAAAAGTGTAAGAAGACAGAAAAAAACGGGACAGGACAACGCCTCAAACTCAGCTCTGGGAATGAAATTTGAAAGAAAAAGTGTAAGAAGACAGAAAAAAAGGGGACAGGACAACGTCTCAAACTCAACTCAGCTGAAAACTCAGCTCAAGACAACGTCTCAAACTCAACTCAGCTGAGTTTGAGACGTTGTCCTGTTCCTTTTTTTCTTTCTTCTTACACTATTTCTTGCGACTTTCATTCCCAGTCTCGGGATTTTGCATCATGATCAACATACGCCAGCTCGCCTGCATCGTGACAATTTTTTTGTTTGTAATTGCTTTGGAGGTTTATTTTCCGGGGCGAAAGAAACGCCGAGCCAAAAGCACAGAAGCTGATGCAACTTGGGGTCGAGGAGCGTTCTACAATACCAGTGGCGTCGGAAGAGAAAAAACGGGGGGGGGGCTCCAGTACCTCCCCCCCCCCCCTTCCAGATATTTCGGACTGTTAAAGAAAACAATACAGGGAAAGAGGGCATGGTCTAGCTTATTTTAATCTGAAATTATTTATGCATATGTATAGCTACTGTCGCTCTTCACTGCATAAAAGACCGCGTAGATGGTCATTGTTAGAAACTCGTTGTCAGAAGGCACTACTCGTCACATGCTCGGTGGCTCGGAAGTTCAGAGCTATGTATTTTCGACCTAAATAACTGTGCCACTGGTAAAAAATAATCAATAAATAAACATAACAATAAATGCAAAAATAAAAAGCTGGAATGAAAAAAGAACTATCAACAACCAGCCGGAAGTGTTGTATTCTTGCATATTCAGAGGCCCAGAACTATGAAACAAGTTTCTCCCACCAAAATGTGTACAGGCCAAAAGAAACACGTCCCAAAAACGTAAATTGAGAAAAAAATGTTTTTTTTTTTAGGACGTGCTGAACTTGAACAATTTTAGAAATCTTCCCCATGAGTTGATTTGTTCCTCAACGGGGGGGGGGGGGGGGGGAAAGATATACATTATTTTGTAATCTGCAGATGGTAATGATATGTACTGTCTCTGGTGTTAATTTAACTGCGATACCTCAAAGTATGTAGGCGAAAAAAATTACCAAGTTTAGGGCATAATTGCCCGTAGGTACATGTTTGGATATTTCTTCGAAACTCGTCTTGAACAACAATAATCATATATTAAGACGACACTCACCTAGGCTATACATAGATCATTCTTAAAAAGTTTAACATCTCTACCATAAATAGCTTCGGCTATAGCGCGCTTCAAATATGGCACGAACGACAATTGTCAAAACACCGCCGTCCTTCCTCGCTCCTTCGGGAATCTATTTCTTTAAAACCAAGAATGCCAGATGATTTAAATAAACGGCATTGTCCTTCGCAAGGAATGCGGCACCGCATGTAAAATTGCGAGAAAAAAATATTACGAATGTACCTCACTGCTTGAATCCAAATGAAACCGCCCGCCGGTCTTTCGAAGTTCCACGAACTTCGAACTTTTACCCTAAAAGCTCGAAGTTCGTCAAACCTTTGACGTTTCAGGAATCGAAAGTTCGACAATTTTTGAATTCTGTAGATTAATAGGTTCGAAAATTTTCGAATTTCTTAGCGTAGGAAGTTTGAAAGTTCGAAAAGCTTCGAACTTTTTAGTGCAAGAAGGTCGAAAGTTCGAAAATCATCGATTTTTTAGTCTATCAAGTTCGAAAGTTCGACAAGCATCGAATTTTGCCGGGTAATAAGTTCGAAATTTCGGAAAGCGTCGAACTTCTTAGTTTAATAAGTTCGAAAATCGACTTCCGTCGAATTTTTCGAAATGGAAAGTTCGAAAATTCGAAATCTTTTGAACCACTTCAATCGATCATCGAAACTTCGGTCGAAAAAAGTTCGCGGCATACCTACACGGGATTAAATATAAAGATGGACGACTTTATTTCACAGTATGATTGAATTTGTTTATGTGCCTAAATCTTGTCACTTTACCTGTTGATATTTCACGCACATTTTACGCCATATCGAAATAAAAGGGCACGGCGAGATTGGTGCGTTTTCCACCCATCGGAGATAACACGCCAGCTCGTTGTCCTTTCTGAGCATTGCACGGCGATCCGGTACTCAAACAGTTAGAAAGCAGTCCGCCAGTCCCATAGCCAGGAAATGTTTTCAGGGGATGCTTTCCTTTGCCCAGACCATCCAAAAGTAGAAAAAAAAAAAAAAAACCAAGAAAGAGGAAAAGAAATCCCGCAAACACAACTTTAGTTGCTATTTTTCTGTTTCTCAGAAGACAAGAATTCAACGTTTTTTATTTCGTCCCTCCGATCTTTAAAGAGGGGAACTTTACTGTAGAACAACGAAAACACGCAATCATAAAATATAATAATGCGCTTTGAACAAAAAAGTCTAGACAGGCTCATAAAATATTCCGGTGCGTTCACTTCTCTGCGGAACACTGGGGTATCCAATGACTGAAAACTACGTAAGAGTGCCAAAGAATAGCGAAGTTTAGAATACGATTACACATAAAAACTCCAATGCGCACCGACCGGGGTAACGAGCAAGTGAAACGTCACGCTCATTGTTCCTGCGCACATTTTTCAGAAATGATCGTGTTGTGGTCATGTTTCGGGTTTTTTCCGTTCTTCGTTGTCGTTTTACGAGAAAGTGGCAGAGAAAAGTACCAGTTTCTATCGTTTTGTGGGGTCTAAACATTTAGTGGAAGCCGCGGTCGGTCGATCGAAAGCAGCGAGAGGACCCTTTCGGAGCTGTCTTGGATGTTCCCGTGAATGTTCAAAAGCGCAACCCCTATACTCCGTTCACCCTTAGCTGAGACTAGAGGCTCCGCCTTCAGCGCGAGCTTTCTGCCCTTGCTGGCACAAGTCTGAACGCGCAGGCGCGCGCAAACAAAGCACAGCGGAAGCCAGCGAGCTCGTGCTGAAGGCGGAGCTTCTGGTCTGAGCTAAGAACGGAGCAGCAAGCGCTCCGGGGACGTTGAAGCTCTCAGGTATGGCTTCCGTCTTCGGAGTCTCGAGACCGAACGTTCCGCCTCAACGACGCTAACGGGCATGGTGGCCAGGATTTGCAGCAGGCGGTTGACATTAGAATACGAGACCTGGGGACCTGGGGACCAAGGCAAGTTGTCTCTACCGGCGACACGCGCTAAGCGGTGCGGTCCCTTCACATCTGTGTCCAAACCAGAACTTCCTCAGACAGTTTGTTTAATGAAACGAATGCTCCGCACAGGCTGGTGATTGGCCCAACCCGAGGATTGCGACATTGCAACCGACGTCGTTGGCCATGACATTGCTCTCGCCTAGGGCGGACGATGCTGCCTGACGTGAATGTGCCGATTCTGTTGGAGACGTTGATGGCACGCTTGAAGTTGTAGGTAAATAATCATTCTTTAAAAAAGCGTCAAGCGACAGCTTTGGCTATTGAATTAATTTTTGAGAGTCTATATACGTAAGGGAACTTTCACGACTCACGTGTTGAACTCAAGATTATAAACATTACCCACTGCAGCGATTAAATAAGTAACCTCGGTACGCTTTGAAACCAAAAGAATTATGAGCATTCCAAAGTGCTTCTACGGTGCATATGCTGCCGCTTTTCTCTCCCGCTTCTTTTTTTTTCTTCTTTTTTACATTTTTGTGTGCCCCCAAAACAAATAAAAGACGGGACAACAACAAAAAAAAAAAAAAAAAAAAAGAAAGCTAAGCTGTTTGTCATTTTGTCGTCCTGTTTGTAGGGTTGTAGGGTTTGCAAAGTCAAAGTATTGCTATTTTGAAATTTTGTTTCGCTGCCCTGATAGTGGCGTGGAGTCCTTGAGGCTCAAAGAGTAGGGGAACTTTAGTCAAGCCGCCTGCATTCTCCGAGGCGAGGCCAGCGTCCTTCGAGGTTAGGATTTCGCGGCTTATGTGACGTCAGGAGCGGAGTCATCCGCACCTGCGAGCCCGAAGAAAGGCTTAGGTTGCTAATAACACTGTCGAGTTTGGCGAGAGCTCTTCGGAAAGCCGGAGCCGGACTTCTATTTCTCACGCTCACGCAGTCCACGGACAGTGTTGTCATCTTCGTTTTGCTTTGGAATGTTCCGGCCCCTCGCCGTAGTGGGTTGTCGAACAGAAAGAGAAGCACATAGGACTTTTAATGCCTTCACAAAACAAGAAAAAAAAGAAAAAAAAAGAAGCTGACAATGGAAAAGGGAAAGGGGAGAAAGAGGAAAACCATGCAATTTCGAAGGTGTTTCGACCCTTGAACACGACCTGGCTACGCCACTGTCTGGTTTATCAGCGCGGCCAACCAGCGCACCCCGACCAGCTGCCACTGCTGCCACCTTGAGCATGCGTGTCTTCGCGGCAACCGCGTCGTATATACACGTACCGTATGTCGGATTCCCAGTCGGTACCTTTTCGTTCCCGTGGTTTGGACCCGCTTCAAAACAACGATTCGGGGTAGTGGTTAGCAGACCGAAAACAAACAAATGTTGGGGGATAACGAATGCAGACCAGCATTTATTTTCTCCAAAATCTCACACAAATGTGACAAAACACAAATCACACTATCGGGTTTGTCGAAACTAGCTGCTTGGCAGATTTTCCGGAGTGGTGTCAAGCGACTCTTGTGATTCCGCCGGAATGCTTCGATGAAATCGATATTCCACAGCGACCTCTTTCTGACAGATGGCCA
Organism: Ixodes scapularis; assembly: GCF_016920785.2. Lineage (NCBI taxonomy): Eukaryota > Metazoa > Arthropoda > Arachnida > Ixodida > Ixodidae > Ixodes > Ixodes scapularis. The sequence continues at coordinate 81,708,891 of NW_024609839.1, read as the reverse complement.
GTCTGTTCGCCGAGTCAAGAAACTGACACCGAAGAAAGCGGACGAAGCCCAATTACACAACGTACGCGTTTGAAATTGCAGCGCATTTCACAGAACCTTTACAAACAATGCAAAAATTCAGTCCCACTTTCATCGCGTACCGCTACTATCGTTTACCTAGCCGAGACACTCCAGATGAAAATTTCTGGCCGGCTTGGTTAAAATGTTTCATTGGGTCCACCGTTCCCGTACATTCGATGGCGCTTGTTTCGACCGGGAACGGCTGCCATATACGACTAGCACATGATAAAATATAGCACACACATGAGGTCATCCTTAATTCTAATTAACTCTACCTTTGACGCGTCATGGAGCTTCCCGCTTTCGCCGGCACCCCACCACCACCACCACCGGCTGTTAGGCCTATGGGCCCGGGCTCGTTAACGGATAGGCCTAACGGCGGTAGCACATCCTCGGAGCAGTCCACGTCCACGCGCACAATCGCCCAGTCGAGCGCACGAACGTTAAAAATGCACACCAGCACGGAAAAACGTGTACAGCAGACGACACGCGGCACGAACGGCAGGTTCAGATCGCAGAAATGAGCGCCTCGAGCACCACACTGGCCCCAGCTGCCCCGAATTCCGTTCTCGTACATTCGATGGCGCTTGTTTCGACCGGGAACGGCTGCCTTAACGTACAACTAGCACATGATAAAATATAGCACACACATGAGGTCATCCTTAATTCTAATTAACTCTACCTTTGACGCGTCATGGAGCTTCCCGCTTTCGCCGGCACCCCACCACCACCACCACCGGCTGTTAGGCCTATGGGCCCGGGCTCGTTAACGGATAGGCCTAACGGCGGTAGCACATCCTCGGAGCAGTCCACGTCCACGCGCACAATCGCCCAGTCGAGCGCACGAACGTTAAAAATGCACACCAGCACGGAAAAACGTGTACAGCAGACGACACGCGGCACGAACGGCAGGTTCAGATCGCAGAAATGAGCGCCTCGAGCACCACACTGGCCCCAGCTGCCCCGAATTCCGTTCTCGTACATTCGATGGCGCTTGTTTCGACCGGGAACGGTCGCCCGAATGGGGCGCTCGCGCGTGGGCTTCTGGGTAGTCACCGCCGTCGGGCAGCGCTCTCCGGGCTCGTTGACGACGCGAATAGAGCATTCTTGGCGGCGACGTGCAATGTTCGCGCTCGTCGCTACGAGTGCACAAAAATTGAGAAAGCTGCCACGCGCCACCGACCTGTGCGCACCCGAACTCGTATGGACCAAGAAAACGCAACCTACGTATCCATCCGTGGATCGCGCCGTGTTTATTTACTTTTTTTTTTCTGCTGTGGCTTGGAATCGGGAAGAAATCTGGCCCCGCCAGGTACCGACGCCGGTATTTCCAGAGAGGGGAGGTTAGCGTATCAGATGTCTTTTGAAACCCCCCTCCCCCCCGCCCTTTCCCTTTGTTTTCCCGCCCTAAATTTTTACACATGCACAAATCAAGAGGTAGTCAGAACATCTAGACAAACCTCCCCATTCCCCCCCCCCCCCCCCCCCCCCCCCCCCTTCCCCCTCTTAATCCGCCACTGGGCCCCGCGAACGGCTCGCTTATCCTTTTGAGATCGCGTGAAAGCTTTCTCGAGAGGCCGTTGGCTGTGTTTTTCGTGAAAACCCAGGGAGATGCAGACGCGCATTTTTCGGTCCTGTTCAGACGGCGCATTCATTTCACGAAACTCGTTTCGCGAGTCAAGTGGCGCCAGAAAAATGCATCGTGTGAAAGGGCCTTTAAACAACACACAATGGTTGCACTATACTTGAGTCTGCCCGAAAAGAGCTGGATTGTCTTCTGCTTCCCCATAGTACCCTCAACTTTTGAGTATTCGCCAGATTGAGCGAAAAGTTCGTACTTTGTGATTGGTTTTTCACTGGTGTAATATTTGTTGTTCGAGAGCGTCGGGATTTTGTACAAAAACCAGCCCCAAAACGTCTTGGACCCATTATAACGACCTCTTCCACGACGGGAAACCCGTTGGTGCCAGAGCCGGGACTGAGCGGGACGGGGGAAACGCCGGCTGCGTCAATGGCGGCCGATCTCCCGCAGACGGGTGGACGGATGGGAGTATTTTCAACTCCCATTTCGTCTTGCGGAGGGTTGTCATACGAGAACTCCAGTTTAAAATGGGAGTGAAATCAGGTGTTGTCGCTTTTATACCTCGTCTCTTAGCGACCAGAGTAAAGTGGTGGTTTCTAGTTTTTATACTCCCATGTGCGGGAGTGAATGCTTTAGGCTTGGGAGTTTAATCGGTATCTTATTCTTTAAAACCCCCATCCGGGCTACTTTTCGTTTACAGTGTAGCAGCGGCGTACGATTCTTTATCGCGGTAGAAACCGTCGATTTCTCTCTTGGACAACGGTGCTACTGTGCGATGTTGGAGTTTCGCGGCACTGTGGGGTGCGAACAGGTTCGGTCCGTCCTCACTGGCGTCTGCTCGTCGTCTCCCTCGTGTGGATGCGCTTGGGAGACGGACGAACCGCGGATATGTCGTCACGTGATCCATCCGTCCGCGGATCAGTCCGTCGTGTGAATCGGCTAATACAAGTATCAAATTACTCGCAATAGATTACTCTTTGCAGTAATCGTATTTTATGACTTGAATATACATTTATCAGGAAGTAATCGCGAAAGTAAACTGATTACTTCGGAAAACCCTACTTGTTACCGTTTTTATTTTTCCCTTTCCTTTTCTAGTGGCGCCCTTTTGTTTTTACAAGTGTCCCACCAAGGAATCCTGTACATCAACACAGTGTTTCTAAACCAGCCCGCTTTGCCCGCACCCATTGCGGCTACTGCGCCTGCGCAGAACCCAAAATCGGAAGGAGCGAAGCGTCTCCGCATACGGAATACCGACAGCAGCGCCACCGCAGTTTCGTGACGTCAGTGAGTTGAGTTGGTCGATAACCAAGTCTCCGACAGGGGGATGGTTTACCAAAGTTAGCGAATAAAGAAGATAAGTAGTCTATAATTCGGTAATTTTAGCGCAATAATGGAGAGTACGAGAGACCTACCGTCTGCAAACCTCCGGAGAAATCTCGTTTGGAAAATTTGAAATAGCCGGAAAAGTAGCGGTTACTTTCTCAAGTAACGGTCAATTACTTTTCTTCTCGAGTAATTGAGAGTCATGTGTGACGTCAGACGTGACGTCACACGTGACGTCACGTTTGACGTCATTATGGGAAACGTCCAATAATGCAACGCACGGTTACGCCGACGCCGACGGCGACGCCGCTCAAGCCGGAAACGGGCGCCTAAGAGCTACGCTCTAAAAAAAAAAAAAAAAGAAAACAGGTTACAAGTGTCGGACCACTGGCAGGCTCAAGGATCGTTAGACATTTAGTCGAAAGAAAAGGTTAGAGAGATGCTAGACATTTTTGTTCTATATCGGAGTCAAAACAAAGCAGGCAATTTCTTTTAATACCGGTTACATGTAGCTTTGTGAACACTGTAAATACAATTATTTGTAAAAATAATGTGTTGTTCTTTTTGTCTAGAAAAAATGGAAAGTAATTTGAAAGTAATGTCGCTTCTTTTTAAAAGTAATTTGTAATTGTAATTAATTATTTCCCCCGTGGTAATTTGTGAAGTAGTTTAATAACATTTTAGCCGTTTCCGGCATAGTAATTGGAAATGTACTAAAACTACAAAATAAAAGTAAGTTGGCCTGCTCTGTTCTACGGGGGAAGTGGGGAAGGGGGGGGGGGGGAGAGAGGAATGCTTGTTTACTGTCACCTGGAAAAAGTTGACTAGAGACCTGATTGACACTCTCTTTTCTGCTCCTTTATACTGATACTTATTCGCGAACATCTCTGGGGACGATGTCCTTGTCCACGTGAAAAGGACGTGTACAACACCTGCAGCGAAATCTTTCTTTTCCCGGCTGTATAGTGCGACTTGACTGTTACGGCTTGGTTACACTAGAGAGGCATGTTTGTACCGCGGGGCGTGAACTGCCTACGGAAACGCTTGCTGTGCAAACAGCCCGAAAGAATTGAGCACTTGTTCATAGGCTGTTTGGACGCAGCCGTACTCTGAGTCGTCTAAAGCGAACCACAAAAAAAAAACAAAAAAACGTCAATGTAACTGTTACATTCAATTCGTTTTCTCCTGGTTGACAAACACGAAAGTTTTCCAGTTGGATCTCCTCGCTCTTTGGAAGTATCGCATGGATGTACGCCCACAGCTGAGAAACCAATATCAGAGGCACATTATTTTGCTAAACTTGCTGCTCAAGTGAAAAGTGGATTTTACTTTGTAGATGCGGCACCTGTCTGTACAAGATTATTTGTAAATTTGGCCTGTATAAAATAATCTTGAGTGAAGATCTGTCCAAAAGTTCTGGGTAGTCTGATTTTATGCACAGAAGAGAGGAAAGAAAGAAGTGCTTGTTGTGTAGTGGTTATCACATCCGCCTTACACGCGAAAGGTCCCAGGTTCGATCCCTGGCAGGCACAATGATCCTTTTTAGATTGAGCTAGCATGCTAATTGCCTTTTAATTGCTACGTTATCCCTAAAGAAAAGGGCACAAAGGACAAACAGAAGTCAGAGCAGATGTTGAGTTAAGATTATTTCATACACACCAAATTTACAAATGGGGATCTGTGTTTGTCCTTTTTGCCCCTTCTCCAGGGATTATTCTCGACATGCCTGTCCAACTCGCTCGCACCTTTGCATTAATTGCATTTTAGCTGGTGGTTGTTCGGTAGTGGTTATCACATCTGCTTAACACGTGAAAGGCCCCAGGGTCCATCCCTCGCAGGCACAGGGATTCTTTTTAGATTGAACTGGCAGGCTGATTGCCTTCTAATTGCTGCGGCATTAATAAATCATCTGACGACGTCTTTTTTTAGTCGACTTCGTCGGTGCTTGTTGTGTAGTGGTTATCACATCCGCCTAACACGCGGAAGGTCCCAGGTTCGATCCCTGGCAAGCACAGTGACTCATTTTTTTTTTTGCAACAACGCATAAAGTTGGGCGAGTTGGTTCGACACCATGAAAGGGAAACAGTGCGAAAATAAACGAGGGACGAGTAGAATATTTAACGACTCTTTTTTTTTTTTATCTGAATTTTTTTTTTTTTTTTTTTACTTTTTGTTTAATATCCCGTGTGACTTAACTTTATTTTTGCCAACTTTGAGAAGCACAGTCGGAACTTAAAAAAGACTATACTTCGTTTCACCTCAAATCCAGACGCAACCGACGCAACGAGCTGATGGGACCAATCAGACAGTCCCGAAAGCGCACCATCATGCTGTTCGTTCGTCATGCTCCCGTGCGCGTTCTATTATCGCGGAATACATCAAGAGCCAAAGCGGTTGGGTCTTTCCCACCTTTACATCTGGGAGTGTTTCGCTTTCGGCAAACGGTTTTTGAATTCGCAAACATTAGTTTTTATTGCATGGTTACTGTCATCTATGATTCTTGGAAGCTCAGCCTAGCTCTTAAAAAAACGCGAAGGACAGTAAAACAGTAGATATTAATGGAAATATCGCTGTTTTCTGCGAACAAGCAAAAAAGAGACCGCATGTGCACGGTCACGCGTGACTAGCAAAAGCCCGAGGCAGGGCCGAGACGTTTCGAAAGTGCGCTTTCAAAACGGCTGCGCTGTCTGCCGAGCTACAAAGATGGCGCCCGCCAGGAAATCTCGATTGTTCCTTACCGCAGTGCTTGCGCGACTGCGGCGCTATGTGTCGCCCTTTTGTCGACCCGTGTGTTCTCATTTGTTTTTAGCTCTTACTGGACCTTTTATGCACTTGTTATCTGAAATCACGAGGACTGGTGCTGAATCAGTGCTGGAATTGGTGCGACATTCAAATCGTCGCTTAGTGTACACGATACCGCCAAGTCCGCAACTTGCACACAATTAATTTTGGTGAGCACGCGACCAGGTACTTGAGCGTCGCAGTGCCGGTTTCGCCTGCGTGTTGCTTGTTGCGAACAACGTTTCTTTAGGTACAGTCGTAGCATATATTTGGTCCTTCTCCAAACGCCGTGCTTCTGTACTATAGTAGCAAGCATTGTGTCTTCTTCGTGTCTGCTTTCATCTATCCGGTGTCTTTGGCTCACATTAAATATGTCTGAGCGGAGCTATGGCTTACTTTGTTTCTGCGTTGAAATTCATTCCTGCGCTAAAGTTACGGTGACTGAACAATACTTATAATCTTGAAGCGATTACCTCGCAGCCTTTGGACATTGCCAGTTTAAACTATTCATAAACAAGAAAGATGGGGAAATAATATAAGAAGTAGCTATAACGAGGTATGTCGTGATCTTGCTCATGTTCGAGTTCGACCATATGCAACTTTTGTGGCCGAATGGGCTAGCGCACACCAGCTCGAAGCATGTGGAGCGAAAGCTCGCGCTGCAGGACCCAAGAATCCTGGGTTCAATCTCCACCCTTGCCCGTTTCGATCTGGATGAGCATCGTATCGGCGTGCGGTCGTGTATCACTACTGCGTGGAGCACGTTAAAGATTCCATGGCTAGCGGTTGTACCGAGCTAGCTGGCTAAATTGCTCATCTACAGCGAGTGACTCGTCGCAACTATGAAATGGCTGACCAACTACACGCTGTATAAATATTCACACAACCGCCCCAAGATAGCTATGACTAGGGATGTCGCGAACTTTTGTCGAACCGGATATTTAGGTCGAACTTTCGGGGTTCGACCAGTTCGAACTGGTTAGACGAACCTTTCTAATCTACAGCGTGAACGCTGGAGGGTTCGAATTCCGGCCTATTGTGCCCGCAATCTGACGCGGAGAAGGCGCGCAGTTACCGAGATTTATAGCTGCACGTCAAAAAATGCCCAGGTGATCAAAATCGACCATCGGTGCCAGATGTCCTTCGTCGGTTTGGGACGTAAAACCAGTGTCACCATGGCGGGGTCACGTTGTCTACACATCTAACGTCCAGTTTGCGCTATTTTTTTTTTCTTATTTCTAAACTTCCTTTCGAAATAAAAAAGAAAAAAGAGACGTTCTTGATTTCTTTTCAGTTCGGACTTCGTGGCTACCACTGGTCTTGTTTGGAACGTTTGTCGTCGTCTTCGTGTCCGTCAGCTTCGTGAGGATCAAAATCTCGGACCATAAGGACATCTTTGGGGAGGTTAGTCGTCTTTTGAATACCAGGGGGCCCTAAACTCCTCAAACACAAAGTTGGAGCCTAAAGCTCGCGGAGCTCACCGATCTGACGTCGGCGAAAAAAGCGTGAGGTCATCGACGTAATAGGCCAATCGGTGCGCTCCGAAAGATTCGGCCCCAATTTGGCGTTTGACGAGTTTAGAAGCCCTGTAGTACCGCAATCTATAGCCATGAGGAGCGCAAGTTCGTCTGCTTTTCGCGCAAGAGTCGCGGTGACGTCAGAAAGACGACGAGCTCTGATTGGCTCCGATTGGAGGATAGTGGGTAGACCTCAGAGCAAGCTGACTTGAGGCCAACCCACTATCCTTCATTCAGAACCAATCAGAGCTAAGCGTTCTGACGTCACCACAACCCTTGCAAAAGAAGCAGACGAACTTGCGCTCGGCATTGTTCTGTGTCTACTGGCGTCGGACCGCGTCGGATGCGGAACGAGACCGAGCATGTGGTGCGTGCAGTTGCGGTAACGAAGTAAACAAATAATTAAAAAAACACTTACCAAAGAATTTTGGAAAAAAAAAATGGTGGACATAGACTGCTGAACGCGGCGGAAAACTACAACCGCGATAAGCCAGAGGTTCCCCCAACACGAAAAGAGAAATTTTTGTGCCACAATAATTTCATTGTAGCACGGAAATCATCATCAGGACGCGGCGCCGCAGGCGCCTTCTTGATATGGGTGAACTTGCCACCTCTCCTGCAGCTCGAGTCAATATCAATATAAATCTTAATTCATACACACGCAGCAGTGGTGTTTTTTGATCGCGTAAACTGGAACTTGACCGGTATATCGGAGGAGCACACCGGTTTTTTGTTTGTGTCGCTCCTTATTTCTCAGACACCTAGGGGAAATTCACAACTCATTTTTGCAGTGTACATCCGCGCATACATTTTGTGGAGTAGGCAAAAACGCAATGGAGGCTCCGCTAGGGGAGTTAAAGCAGACACTTCGCGAACACGCGCTAGAGCGCGTGTTCGCGAAGTGTCTGCTTTAACTGCGCGTGCGGCGAAGCGTTATTAAAAACCATAAAGCGAGCGTAGCCTGTCAACGACTATATTTTCAAGCAGGGAGCTGTTTCCTTCCCTAAATATCCTAAATAAATAAGAAACGTGACCAGGCAACACTGGAGCAACAGGAAATAAAAGATGGCGGCCTGCAAAGTGCGCGCGTGGTGTGCGATCATCGCCAATGCTGTATCATTTCTCGTTATCTGGCGATGGACTTGTTTTGCGTTGATAGATTGTGTATTTGAAGGGAGATCTGAACAAACAAAAGAAAAAGTGGTACACGTACAGTGGTACCAGTCACGCTTAGTTCCAAAAAAAGAAAAAAAAAATGCGAACGAGAAAGGAATGCGCGAGTCGCAGACGATGACCCGAAACCGAAACTAACGAAAAACAAGAATCCCGGTCGCGAGGAGGCCGAAACAACGATCCGCCGGTGTGACACTCCTGGCACGGGTTTCCCGGGGAAAAATGTCGAGCTCTTGTTTTCACTGTCCTCCCATAACGAGAACGACGAAGTGTCATCAACAGATAAACATCAACGAGCGATTCCGAGTAAAGAGGAAGGACAGTCAGCAACGCGGCTTGTGACCTTCCCAAGCGACGGCGACAAAACAGAAAGTGGGCTGCAAAGCTGACAGCAGAGTAGACAGTAGGGTAGACAGCAAAGTATACAGAAAAGTAGATGACATGAGCAATAGCGGTATGGGTGGACTTCAAAGCAGACTATTGAGGTACGTCACCTCCTAGCTAGCAAGGGCGTAGCGTTGAATGTCTGACGTCACCTACAAGAGGCCAACACGGGGCAGAGATCGGTCACGAGAGCTACGTCGGCATTTGGCCTGGGACTGGCGTTCAATCAGACGAGTCTCAGCCTAACACTGACGTCACAGAACACGTATTCAATGCGTGCTTCGGGTTTACCTCTTGTAGGTGACGTCAGGCATACAGCACTATACGGCCTTGTTGTTTTAGAGGTGTTGTGGGGAATGGAGAAAGAGAGGGAGGGAAATATAGAAAGAGTGAAGCAGAGCGGCGAGAAAGAGGTGATGACGTACTTGCGATAATTAACGTCATCGCTTTGGTGCAACTTTGATCCGCGCTTGGTCTCTGACAGAATAGATAAGAGTTTTTCCTGTTTTGATGCTGCTCCGCCAAGCGTATTTTACGAGTGACGCTCCTTAGCTCTGGACAGTTTCCACAAGTAGGACAACGAGACTTATAACAGATGAAGGCTGTTTGTTTCGTAGCGTATTAGTGTCAAAGTTCAGCACTATATACACGTTAAAACCTACGCGAAAAGTGCCGACTCATTGGCTGTGGATGCGAGCACGGCATCCGACATTCTGCAGAAAAGAGCTACTGCGCATGCTCAGAACGCATTCCTCAGCCCAGCAGACAAAGATGGCAGCGCGCAGGAGGCGGTTACCAAAACAACTCGTTACAGAAAGAATAAACAAAGAGGACGGACAAGGACGGACATCTCCTTGTCCGTCCTTGTTCGTCCTTTTTGTGTATTCTTTTTGTAACACGTTTTCAAAACCAACGCTCGCTCACGTTCAACTATATCAAAGCAACCCCAAAGTTTTTTTGTTTCGTTTTTCATGTTACAGAACAGAATGGCGGTCTCCACAGTAGACTTCTGTCGTGGTGGGCTAATCTTCCTTGCGTGAAAGACACCCAAGAAGGTTTATAGTATTATATCGGTTGCCCTTTGGGTGGTAAATACGCTTTCTATGCCACAACGAGGAATTGGTTTGCTCGGCTCGGAATACACCATTTCAGCGTTAGCAATGAGGACCGTAGAGAAATGCTTGTAGTCGTGCGTGCTCTTGAAACTGTTAATGCAATGAACCTTCCGATTTTGTAAGATCAGTGAAATTATGTCATAAAAAACAACAACAACAGATTAGTGTCTTGGATGTTAGGCTTGATTGCAAAAATATGATCAATGGTCATGAACAAATTCTCACCGGAATCGGTGCCCAAATAGACTAATGATAACCGGAAGTGTCATCACGTCGCTGCTTCTTATTTCGCAGCATTTTCAAAAGGATAGATTGGGTCTGGCTTTGGGGTCGTGAATCGCTACGGTTGTGATGAAGCATGAACATAATACTCAGACATAAATCTGTGGAATGGAGGCAGAGCAGCTCTTACTTCATGAAAGTTTTGAACACTGGAAAAGGGATCACGGCACCTGTCTTCCGGGTTACATGGGGGATACCCTTGGAGCTTTCCCTGTGAGAAAAATAGCGCTCGCATCTTCTACGCGAGGTCGTATTTAAGAATCTTTATTTTAATGTTAACGTTTATTGCCGCCTATTAAAATTGCAAAGAAAATGGTAAGTAATTATGGCTTCCAGTTGGATTGGCTCAAAACCACAATGGCGCGTCCACTTTTTTTTTTTTTTTTATTTCAGCGTGATAACAGACGACGGATTAATTCGATTTAAACGAGAAGCTGCAGTTCTGCCACTTGACGTGAACTTTAGGGCGCCATATTGCGTTCGAATACGGGTAGCATTGCCTGTCGGCTACTTTAGGGTGCGCTGAAATAAGCACAGCTGTTAACTGTGAGTCCGTGGGACGTGCTTGCCATTAATGTTTGGAATCTTAGCTTCGAGCATGTTGTCACAGCAGACGTTGGTCTAGTTAGCTCGTTCAATACGGGATTTGGTTTGGAGAAGATAACGATGACGCTTTTAAAAAGGTAAAACAAAGTCTCCAGAATGTTATTATTCGATACCAAAGGCTATGTGTCATTTTAGCACCTACACATAAAAAAAAGAAAAAAAAAAAAAACATTTAAAGTTTTTTTTTATGCTTGAGTGTATTATACTTCGTGACAACTTTTTCTGGCATTTCCGAAGAAGAGACGACCGCGCGGCCACAGCGCAGGGTCCCCATAACTTCGCCTTCATTGCCAAGGAAAGTTGTCCCCAACTGTTGGCGGCTAGATTAAAGCCCCTTCGTGTTTTAAAAGTAGCGGAAGATGCGTCGATGCACGAGGCACGTGCAACGTGCAGCCCTTGGGAAGATCATGGCGGCACAGCGCAGCACTGAGCTAGGTTCCAGACGCCATGTTATTCCCAGAAGTGGCACGCGGCACGTGCCTTGAGCATTTCCACAACAATGAATGGCGCCACTTTTCCAAGGCTAGATCAGAGTCGTATATTAGGGCTAGATATTTTGGCGGCGGCCTCCTATGGTTCTCTCTCGTGACGTCATTACCTATCGAACAACAACAAGTTCGATTGTGTTTGTAATTAGCATGGTGGAAACTTGAAATCATTGCGCACTGAAAGCAACACTGCCAACACCGTCAAAATTGAAGCATCACTCATGCTGACTATGACGTCATCAAATCCTTTGCTGACGTCATAGTCCGTATTCGAGCAATCGTAACTGGCCAAGCACTGCGACGTTTTCGACCGCGCTTACGTCGCCAATAGAGTCACTACCTGCAAGGTGCACGTTAAAGGGGCGATGCAACAATTTTTGTACTTTGTGCAAATACCGCTTAGAAGGGACCCCTGACGTTTATCATTAATGAAACACGGGTTCGTTTTTCACTCCACGCAATAGAAGTCCCAGAAAAAAATTAAAGAAAAACGAGCAGCGTTCACCCCCTCAACTCGCAGCCAGGACAAGCGGCCACGTGATCTGGAGCCGATTATATGCCGCCAATGCTGATCATAGCCACGCGCTGGGGTTGGCAAGGCACAGGTCACGCGCTGAGTTCCAGACATTGTTATGGATCGGCTCACTGTCGTCGTTGCAACTTGCAGCGATTGGACACGGGCCACTACCTCAATGGTTGTCGAGCTATCGATTATCACGAGCCCAAATCGAGTGCTCACGCAATGCTCGGGTCCAATCTATGAGCCGCATTCAAATATCGTCACTGGGCGGTACTGCTACCGCCCATCTACGTCGTCAGGTTTTGCGAAGGAGAGATTGAATGAAAACACTCGGTTTTGTCCTCGAAATTACTGCGCAACAAAGGAGTTTCTTGGTCAGTGGCGTTGCGTGCGAGTATCCTTGAGTCCCACTAGTGCCAGTAAGCTCGTGTAAAGTGAAAAACATTCCAATTGAACATCGTTGCACCGCTCCTTTAAGATGCTAAGTTAGCGGTTGTACTGCACTGGCTAAATTACTCATCTGAGATTACTCAGCTGAGAGAACAGTCACTCGTTGAACGCAGCCTAACTTCAAGGCTGTATAAACATACCCACAACCATTTTTTTGTTTCGCCCAATAGAGCCACATTTTAGAACAACTGACAACGAAAAAAAAAAAAAAAAAAAAAAAAAGGTGCACCATGTTTACGGATATATGGTGGCAGGCTTGAGTCAAGGGGCTGAAAATTGACGTTTGCTATCTCTCTCAACCTCTCGGTGGGTGCTCGTGAAGTAAGCACGAGTGGTTGCAAGACTGTCAAAGATAGCAATGCGTTCACGTTGTCTGTGTCGGTTGCTTCTGTTTGTCGCGTTAGTGCCGCTAGAGCAAAATAAGAGAACGGCACTTAATTTCCCTCAGTCATCGCCGTCGCGGGCTACACAAAATGGTTCCACAGACGGGCAAAAATGGCAGCGAGGATTAGGGCCGCCGCAGTTGTCCCCACCCTCCGGTCCCTCCAGGTGCTTCGTCTAACGAGGCCTACATAGGGACTCCAGAGACGGAAACGTGTTCTATCTCCCTTCCCAGCACCCACTTGCCCCTTTAAAACAGCGCACCCCCTTTCTCACGATTCCCCCTCTCCCGCGTCAACACCCTCGCCCCTACGGGGAAAGAAACCAAAAATATTCGTAAAAAGGACAGGACGAGTTTTCTGTTGCCAAGTCGCTCACACAGAACCGTCGAAGCACGGCCAGCAGGCAAGACGTGTGTAGTTGACAGCCATGTTTCTGCGTGCGAGCACGACTCTGGCAACGGTCTGCGTCGTCTGCTTTTTTCAGCAGGTCGTGGCAGACGACAAGCAGACGTCAGCGGTGCGTCTGTCAAACGACAGTTTAGCGATTCCGGAGTCTGTGTCTGTGTCGCCGTCTAAGTTGGACACTCTTCAGAAGTCTGTGCTCCCGGAGCCCGACAAGGCTGTTGAGTACCCAGATGATGAAGCAGACGAAGATGAGTCAGCTGGTGTCAGCAACGAAACTGAGGTGAGGCTTGTGCGCTGCTTGTGTTGCACCATCGTTGAGAAGGTGACCTGAAACAGCCCTCCAGGGCTTTTTAAGCGTATCGGCAAGATTTAAAAAAAAAAAAAAAAAAAAAGGGTTTTGGCTTAAACGCACGTTAAAATGCAAACCTTAGGTCTTAATCTTTTAGATATGACAATTTCAGATGTGATAACGCTTGTAGGAACTACATGCCCAGCTATAGTGCAGATCGAGTGTTGCAGCATATACTATATTCCCTTTGAGCATGCTTCTTTCAACCTACTTCAAGTGCTCATGGTTACACCCAGGCAAGGAGTTTGTAACTCCACGTCGAATGTGACCCTCACTCGTGAAGGTTGCAGAACTTGAACCACTGTTTCGAACGGCAGGCATATGAATGAGTCACTGAGTCGACATAGTGCTTAACAACCTGGTGATAGCATAGCTCAGAAACTGAGCCGAGAGGTTAGACGAGACATTTTATGAAGGTGGAGTCATGAACTCCTTGCCAGATTTCACGTACATATTATATATCTTAACTGAAATCACGGATAACTTACGCCAGCCTTTTTAGGGCTTCATAGCGTTTCGAATATGGGCTCGCGAAGCAAAAGATCTACAATCTTGATGATGACAACAGCGCGGTTTTGAATACGCACGAATTGTTACACGCAGATACCGTCATGACCATATCTGTTTATTTATTTATTTATTTACAACAACAACAACAAAAATTTCCTAAGCTGACAGATCCTTTAGTTGTAGAACGAAGATCATTCTAAGGCGGTTCGTGTTGTACAGACGCGTGTCTAGATTTATACACTTGATTCACTACCAACACTTCGTGCTACGACTCTTTAATATGTTTCCGACACGGCGCGGTAAATATTCTTCCAATTAAGAGAAGTACAGACAGGAAAATGCCAACTTAAACAGCTTCCAGCATCGACGCACGTTTCGGAAGCGGTGGCAGTTCTTTTAATGCGGAAACGATTAGCACGATCCTAATAGACGTCGTCGTATGTGGCGGCGCGTACGAGACGGAACAACGACATCTTCATCAAGAGCCGGTGGGACCTTAATGACCCCCTATTAATTGAAACTTTTATGCTGACCTCGCTCTTTTGGCACGCCTGGGGAAACAATGGGAGACGCTTAGGGTGTGCGAGTGACTTACCCTTTCATCGCTTAGGCAAGTGCCGCGTCGCATCCTGAATTAACTCTGCGATAATAGATAACGCGTACTCATGGCGTCGCTACTATTCAACGTATGTGACGTCAGCGAATTTTCAGCAGACAATGAAAATGAGAGTTGCTCAAGTTTTGCGTCCGGCTGGGTGAACACCTCCCGGAAAACAAAAAGCATAAACGTCCGTTTCGAGGCACTGATTACGTACCAGTGTAGTACGCGTTACCGGGAGAAAAAAAAAAAAAAAAAAAAAGAAAAGTAACGAAATACGTTACTTGCAACTAAAAGGAACGCGTTACAGACCCGCGTTACTTCAGAATAGAAGGAACGCGTTGCTTTTTCCCAATAAAAAAGTAACGAAGTTATTTTTGCGAAACTGTGCTTTTTATTTATGTATTCAAAGCCCGTACTTTTTTGACGTCACACTGAACATAATTGCCTTGTTTTTTTTTTTAATTTTTTTACGGTTTTAGTTTTGAAGGTATGTGTGACGGAGTGCAAGAATTCGTGTGACTTGGCGCCTAGAAGCATGTGAGCAAATTGGAGTTAACTTTTTTTTTCAGCCTTGGAGAAGTGTAAGGAGTAACGTTACTCCAACTAATTGACGTAATTACGTTATTCGTTGCTATTTCGAAAAAAAAAAAAACCTAACAAATATGTTAGTACGTTAACGAAAAAAAATTGGCAGCGACCTTTACTTGTAAAGTTGAATAATGCATGATATGCCTTATAGGGAATTGGTGAGGTAATTGTTGTGTCACTTGACGGATATATTCCGCTAAATTTAGCGGAGAAACTGAATGGCTGTTTTACGTGACGTCAGCTCACGTGACGTCAATTTCCCCCGCTAAAATCAGCGGGAAACTGAATCGGTGCCTAGGTCAGAAGACATAAATTTTCCCGTTAAATTTAGTGGGTAACTGAATTCGTGTATAGGTCTCGTGGTATCAATTTTACCGCTAAATTTAGAGGGAAATGCATTTAGGTCGTGCAGATACGCTTGAACGGCTCGGGAACGAGCGGGCATTTATACTTAGCTATCGCGTTCCACTCTTAAAGGCGAAGCTTAAATAAGGCCCGTTCACACTCTTGCGACCGAGTAAGACCGAAAGAGAGCAGACGGTTTTTAAGCCTCTTGCGATCTCTTAGGACCAGTTCCGCTGCAGCGCATCCGGTCCTAAGAAGTCGCAAGAGGCTTAAAAACCAGTCTGGTCTCTCTCGGTCTTACTCGGTCGCAAGAGTGTGAATGGCGCTTAATGTATTTTTTTTTTTTTTTTTTGTATGATCAATGTGTTAGGATCGTCATACAAGGAAGAAACGCGGCCCAGACTGTATCTGCAGACTGTCTTTCGTATGACGTATGCGAATCGAGTGCGGTAAGGAGGGGAAAGGAGGAGGGGGGGGGGGGGGGAACTTGCTCCTGCCACGGACTCCGAAGTACAGTTCAGGGGCCCGACTCGTTGAACGCAAAGTTTTGGCCGAAGTTTACGGAGCGCGCCCATTGGGCTCTCGACAACGACGATGCCAAAAATTTAATGTTTCGCGAAAAAAAAAAAAAAAAAAAAGAAACGACTTCTCATGACACGTTAAAATGATGTAGCGTTCACACATAAAAATGTGACGGGTCGTTTACACGCATAGAGAATGACCTAGCATACGTGTGGCGCCAAACAACCACTGAGCAAAACTCATTGATATTGATAAATGAAACTTAAAAGATTTGATAAAAAAATATCCGTGAAAGCTACAATAATCCGGTTTGGATAGGTGAGTTACACGGCCAGGGGGACATAATGTGGGGGCATAATCGTCAAGATAAGTTCAATAATTGTGACTAAAATTTGTCGATTCACTTTTTAATTGGTAAAAGTACGCAGTTTTCTAGGGTAGCGATAATAATACCCGAAAAAGGGGGACAAAGGACCGACACAAATATCCAAACACGACTAGGTGACTGAGGCGCGACTGAAAAGATCCGCCTGGTCCCGGCATCAAACCAAGATCCTCTCTATTTCCAGTGGAGCGCCCTACCAACTGATCTGACCAGGAGTTAGACGTCAGTAGAGCAAAAAGCTGCCACCAGTCTAACACCAATGGGTGAACGGACTATATATTAAGGTGACGATGATAACGGAAATATTGCAAAGGTGCAAACGAGCTGGACAAGAATAGCGAAAATAATCCCTGGAGAAGGACAAAGGACAAGCATCGTTGTCCCCTTTGTTCCCCTTCTCCTGGGAATATTATCGCTATTCTTGTTCAGCTCCCTTACACCTTTGCACTAATTCCATTATCAACATATCGTTCCAAATAGAAACTTGCTGAGCGTCATCAAAAAAAAGTGAAAGCCGCTTACAACTCCATGTAACGCCGAATTAGAGCGCAGCTCTTGAGGAGGAGGAGGGAAGATTACTGGGGGGGGGGGGGGTTCAACTAACCAGGGGGGGTCACGTGACCCCCCAATGCCGAAGATGTCATCACTGACGTCACTGATGACGTCATCAGTGACGATGACGATGCGGATACCGATGACGTCATTAGTGACGTCACTGATGACTTCACCAGTGATGATGACGATGCGAATGTCGGTGACGTCATCAATGACGTCACTGATGACGTCGTCAGTGATGATGACGATGACGATGCGGATGCCGGTGAAGACATCAGTGACGTCACTGATGGCGTCATCAGTGATGATGACGATGACGATGCGGATGTCGGTAACGTCGTCAGTGATGATGACGATGACAATGCGGATGCCGGTGACGTCATCAGTGATGATGACGATGTGGATGCCGGTGACGTCATCAGTGACGTCACTAATGACGTCATCAGTGGTGATGACGTCATCAGTGATGATGACGATGTGGATGCCGGTGACGTCATCAGTGACGATGACGTCATCGGGGGTCACGTGACTTCGGGGGGTCACGTGACCTCGGGGGGGTCACGTGCCCCCACGAGGTCACGTGACCCCAGTGGGGGGCTCGCGCGGTGCATTATGGGACATTTCCCATAATGCACCGCGCAGTAAAGCGCGAAACACATGTACGACGAAACCGTCCGATCCGACGTGCGGACTGCCGCAATGACCTTGGGGGGAGAGGGTTTTCGTTGCATCGGAGAGCGTTGAAAACCCTCGCCTCCGACCGTCGTATTGCGCGGTCGGACGTCGGATCGGACGGTTTCGTCGTACATGTGTTTCGCGCTTAACGCCGACGGCGACGGCGACGCCGACGCCGCTCAAGCCGGAAACGGGCCCCTATGAGCTGCGCTCTAAAAACTCTAAATCGGTAACATCTAGAACGATTTTGTGAGCGTGGGAAGCGCACCAGTGCTTTAGCCTATGCTAGTGCGTAAAGTTACCGTTCGTGTGCAACAGGCACAAGGCTGGGGGGAAAAAACGTGGAAGAGACAAAAAACCGCGCGGGCGTGTTATCGTATCAGTACACACCTTGTTCCTGCTGCACGAGTGTTAAATTTAGCCTTCCACCGTGCTTCCCACGGTGGAAGGCTCCGGTGCTCCAAGCCTTGCTAAAATTGACCCATTTAGTGGTTTTCGATGACGCTCAGAAAGTTCCTAATCCACCATATGTTGGTTTTCATGAATTGAAACGGTAATGAGCATATTTCTGTTAACCTTTTGACGGTCGTCGCCGTAGATGTACTATCGGTCTCAAATGAAATGCAAACATCGGAGCGCTTGGCCGTCGGTACATGCTGCGCCTTCTGGAATTCTCCTGAAACTGATAAAACCACGGGTTGGAGAGTACGGTGCTGCGAGGGGGTGTGCGTCCTACTCCGATGTGTTTTACCGTCGCACAGCACAGCCCAAGCTTCGAAGAAGCGCAAGATATACCGACGGCCACGCTGTTCGCGCTTCCCTCCCACGCGAAGGGCCAGGGTTCGATTCCTGGGAGCGGCGCATCTTTTTGTTTATTCCTGCAGACTAGTATTCTGGTAAATTCGAGAATCATGTTGCTTGTTCGAGATCCGAATGTTCTACGCGTCGAACTTTCTACGCCGATTATTCCAGAAGCCCACGCATGTACTGTACGTAAGGGGCTCTGCTTGGCGAGCCACAGTCAGTTTCGCCCCAGCATTCGACTCTGCTGCTACGCCGACTTCGACGCCCGCGACGCTCTGTTATTATCTTTTGTACCCTTTTATTTTTGCCACAAGTTCGCCACATTAAATGTTTATTTCTTCCTGTTCATTTATTGTTTGTTTGGTCACCACCCGTGACAATATTCCTTTAGAAAAAAAACCCGGCCACAGGAAAACATTTTTTTTTTTCAGGAAAACAAAGTCTTGACTGTTAAAGGGTTAATTAGCCGACTGATAATTATTATGAGCCCCCTATAGTCTCGTAGATAGTGCACACATTTAATCTGTCAAATAGTGCAACAACCCTGAGTTTTAATCGGTGACGGGTTACGAACCCAGAAGGAGCCCTATCTCCACCACCCGCTCATTGCCTCCAACACCAGTGAATGGATGCTAACGGCTGCACCTTTTATAACGGGCGGTAGCTTGCGCCACCTTGCCTGAGCCCCCCCCCCCCCCCCCCCCCCCTCCCCTTTTTGCTTAAAAAAAGGTAAGATTTCTTTTTTCGCCTTTTTAAACAAATTTCCTGTCCGTTTGCACTTTTGTAACTGTCACCGGGCAGTGCGAGATATCGTCAGAAAGACCTGCCAACTAGAAAGTGAATGCTGCCCTTACAAATCAACGGACACTTGCCACGTGCTATAGACGACTGCGAGCAAGCCGACTGGCTGCCGCCATGTTTTCACTCATGCAGGAAAGCCCGTGCAATTTCAAGCTTGCCAAAGCTACCGTCACGCGCACGCTTCACGTGCTCGCACGCATGGGGCACCAGTCGGGGCGCCATTCTTGCAATTGTCTATAAGGAGTATTCACTGGGCGCCATATTTGTGGGTGCTGTCTAGAGCGCATGCCCAGAACGAGCACTCATTAATAGGCTGCTAAGACCGGCCATTTTGACGGTGTGGAATGCACGTTGCAAAAGAACCCTGGAAGCTAGCCATCAGCACGCGCTCTGCAGTCGCGCACACAGCTATGGCCGCTAGTGGATACTTCCTTTACATGGCTCGCATTGACCTCGTATCAGCCGCCATTGCTCTGGACCATTCTCTGGTGCGCGTATACTTACTATAGCATACATTTAGCACCATCGAGTTTGTTCTTCTCGGCAACCCTTGCCGAGAAGAACAAATTCGATGGTGCCAAATGTATGCTGCAGAAGGTGCGGTGCCATATGACGTCACGTGGGACGCATGTCCCACGTGACGTCATATGGCACCGCACCTTCTGCGGTGCCAGTTTTTATTGTTGCCACCTGTTCCATTTAATGACCTTGAGTATTTAAAACAACAACTGGCCCTCGAAGGTCTCGTCAGACATTTTGCGTTATTTCTTACTCAATATGTCGACTGCTACGCTGAACACCATTTGAGCTGAGGCACTGGATGGGAGTGCCATATTGTTCCTCACGAATGCTTCATGCTCTGCATTGAGCTTTTTCAGCGAAGCAAGCGAAGTACTATTTACCTCGAATGTAGAGCAAAGCTTCGTCGTTGCAGCCGTTGCCTGCTATTAAACAGATTTAGTAAATCCTTCCTGTTATGTAGCGGCTGGCAAGCTGGCGCCCATCGGCTCGTGACCATCGGCTGCACTCGCACCGAGCGCTCGAGAGCCGCGGGGCACGGGCAGACAACGCCAGGCTAGGAACGTTGCGCCAGGCTTAATCGGAGGCTCCATCAGAATAAATCGATTAGACAACCTTCGAAGGCTACATCTCGTATTTAACATTGGCGACGAGGGCGGAAGAGAACTCCAGCAGCGGTTCAAGTATGTCTGTGACACAAGGCAAGCTCGAAGAATTCCAAGGGACAGGATGGTCGGCCTGGGCGGAGCGATTGGAATTCTTCTTCCAGGCAAATGACATAACGGACCACGCGAAAAAGAGAGCCCTGCTGCTGACCCTTTGTGGCGCTGAAACCTACGAGACTGTGCAAGCGCTGACGGCCCCGAGGAAGCCCGGCGAAGTTGCCTTTGAAAGCATCATGTCCATGCTCCAACAACATTACGATCCACGGCCTTCGGAACTATTCAGCCGAAGCCAATTTCAACGCCGCGACCAACAGCCGGGTGAGTCCATCACTACCTATGTGGCGGAACTAAAGAAATTAGCCGCCAACTGCAATTTCGGCGTGCTGACACCTCTCTCGGTGGCCACAACTAGCGCCGGAGCATCGACCGCTTCAACTAGCGCTGAAGGACGAGCGGCCGCCGCCCCTTTGACATTGAATCCAACCATGCTGCCGCTGGATGTAATGCTGAGAGACCGTTTGGTGTGCGGTGTGCAAGATGAGCGTTTGCAGCAACGGCTTTTCGCAGAGCAAACGCTCACGTTCAAGCAAGCATACGACATGGCAACAAGACTGGAAAGTGCGGTAAAACAGCAGCAGGAACTTAAAACTCCCAAGACGGAACTGCATAGGGTCACACAACCACAGGCTACGAAGCAGACCTCGGATCGAGATCAAACGCAACCGGATCTACGATGTTACCGCTGCCATGGACGGCACAGGCAAGACAGTTGCCCATTCAGCAGGGTAGCGTGCCGTTTCTGTAAGAAAATAGGACACATCGAAAAAGCTTGTCGAAACAAGATGAGGACTGGCACACGTCACTCAACCTATAAGATGGACTGCGGCGCAGAAGAGGACGCCCTAGAATCACAAAGTGGAGCTTCTGTTAAAAGCTACGGGATGGACATGCAAGAGCTTAACGCACAACGTGCAACCAGTTTCGTTCCCAAGTACCTGGTGACCCTCAAGGTCGAGGGAAAGTTACTAGAATTCGAGGTAGACTCAGGAGCAGCATTTACGGTAATCAGTGAGGCCACATACCGGAAGGTGTGGCCAACCAGGCCTCCGTGCCTACGGAAAGAGAACGTCACCCTTCGGACATGGACCGGCGAAGGCTTGAGTGTCCTTGGCTCAGCTGAAGTGCGCGTGAGACATAAGTCCAAGGACTACGTTCTACCGCTGGTGGTCACAAGTGGAACCGGCTGCAACTTGATGGGCAGAAATTGGTTCCCAGCGCTAAAGATCCAGGTCAGCGGGATACACCATCTTTCGCCAGACAAAGAAGTCCAGAAGGTTCTCAGTGCACACAAAGCGGTGTTTAAGTCCGACATCACAGGATACAACGGCCCACCTGTCCAGTTGGAAATGAAGGAGTCAGCAACGCCAAGATTCCTCAAGGCACGCCAGGTACCTTTCGCCCTGCGTGCTGTCGTGGAATGCGAACTGATGACACTGCAAAAGCAGGGCATCCTGGAGCAGGTCCAACATTCAACATGGGCCACGCCCGTGGTGGTGGTTAGAAAGACGGATGGTTCGGTGAGGCTCTGCGGAGACTACCGCAGCACGGTGAACAAGACAGCAAAACCGGTGGCTTATCCGCTGCCGACACCCACTGAAGCCTTATCTAACCTCCGGGGTGGAACAGTCTTCTCGACGCTGGACCTTGCGCAGGCTTATCAACAGCTACGCGTGACAGACGACACGGCCGAGGTACTGACAATCAACACCATCAAGGGCCTGTATCGAGTGAAGAGACTTCCCTTCGGAGTGGCGGCAGCTCCTGCAATCTTCCAGAAAGTCATGGACACAACATTAGCAGGCATCTCAGGAGTCAGTGCGTACCTAGACGACATCATCATCAGCGGGGAGACTACGGAAGAACATAACTATCGACTAGATCAAGTATTGACGAGACTAGAAGGTGCAGGACTAAGACTAAAGGAAACCAAGTGCCGCTTCGGGGTGAGTGAAGTAAAATTTCTTGGCCACCTCATCAATGCGGACGGCATACATCCCACGCAGGACAAGATTCAGGCCGTAGTACAGGCGCCCGAGCCAAGGAACAAGACAGAGCTGCAGTCCTTTCTGGGACTGTTAGCTTTTTATGACAGATTTCTAGAGAATCGAGCAACGATTGCGAAAGAGCTCTATCACCTACTGGAACGGAAGGCAGAGTGGCGGTGGGAGCAAAACCACCGCGAGGCTTTCCAGAAGTTGAAGGATCTGGTGGTGCAGTATACAGTACTGGCACACTATGACGAAAGAAAACCACTACTGTTGTCCTGCGACGCTTCGCCTTACGGTGTGGGCGCCGTACTAGCACAGTTGGACTCCGACGGCCGAGAGGCTCCGATTGCGTTTGCGTCCAGGACCCTGGGAACCGCTGAGCGCAACTACTCACAACTGGACCAAGAGGGCCTAGCCATTGTGTATGGAGTCAGCCATTTTCATCAGTATGTCGCAGGGCGAAGCATGACAATCTACACAGATCATCAACCTCTTCTTGGCATCCTAGGAGCTGACAAGCCCGTTCCACAAGTGTTGTCACCGCGGATGACCAGGTGGTGCGTAAAATTGGCCGCTTATAAGTATGAGCTGAGGTACAGGCCAGGAAACCGCCATCAGAACGCGGACGCTCTAAGCCGACTTCCCATGTTCACCACGGAGGAGGAGCCAGAAGTACCCGGAGACATACTGATGTTTGAGGCTTTGACCCGTCCACCGCTCTCCGCGGACCAAGTAGCCAGGGAGACAGCACGTGACGCCGTCCTGTTAACAGTATACCAGGCAGTACAAGAAGGCACTATTCATCGGTATCAGTCCCCAGAGTACTCGCCGTACAGAAGTAAAGCGGCAGAGTTGTCGACACACAGAGGATGCGTAAGCTGGGGGACACGGGTCGTGATTCCTAACAAATTGAGAAGAGAGACGATGGCTCTAATTCACTCGGGACATCGCGGAATTGTGGCGATGAAAGCTTGCGCTCGCAGCTACGTTTGGTGGCCCGGGATCGACGCCGATATTGAAGCATGGGTCGCTGCATGTAGCACCTGCCAGATACACCGGAAGTCACCAGCGAAGGAACCGATCCCAGTGTGGAATAGGCCAACCGAGCCGTGGGACACTGTTCACCTGGACTTTGCAGGTCCCGTCGAGGGTCATGTGTTTCTGGTTGTGGTGGACGCGTTCACGAAGTGGCTGGAAGTGCGCGTGGTCCGCAACATGACGTCGGCCGCCATCATTAAAGAGTTACGGACCATTTTTGCAACGTTTGGACTACCAAGGAAGATTGTGTCGGACAATGGCGCGGCGCTAGTTTCCGACGAGATGAAAACATTTTACCGAAACAACGGGATCATCGCTGTAACTAGTGCGCCGTACCATCCCGCCACTAATGGCCAGGCGGAGCGCATGGTACAGGAGCTGAAACTTGCACTCGGGAAGAAGGGAAAGGAAGAGCTGAATTGTGCGTTGGCCAGGTTTTTATTCAAACAGCACACTACCATTCACGTTGCAACGGGAAAAACGCCAGCATGGTTGCTTTATGGCAGGGAACTTCCATCAGCTCTTGAACGATTAAAAACTGTACTTTCTGAAGAGCCAGTCCGCACAGAAAGCTTCACAAACGCACGGGAACTGAGCGTGGGACAGTCTGTCTGGACTAAGAAGTTTCCACAAGGCAAAGGCTGGGTTCCTGGCGTACTCGAACGTCAGATGGGCCTCCGTTCATGGATGGTGAACACAGATGAAGGTTCGGTACGCCGGCATACCAACCATATACGTCAGCGATGTTCAGCAGCCAGCACCCAACAAGAAGCGAAGACTCCGTCTCCTGTGTGGGACCTCAAGATTGACCAGAGTCCAACTCCACCACGGGCACCATCTCCCGGCGAAGATACTCCAGCTCGAGCAGACGCATCACCCCAGCGAGACAGTAGCAGGCCGGCGGCGTTTCCTCGCGAACCAGCGTCAGCTCCTTCGACGGCAGACGCTGGCCCTTTCACTGGTACCCGGAGGGGCACTCGAGCGCGGCGACAACCGCAACGCTACGGGAGCAACGACTAGTTGGAGGGGGTGTTATGTAGCGGCTGGCAAGCTGGCGCCCATCGGCTCGTGACCATCGGCTGCACTCGCACCGAGCGCTCGAGAGCCGCGGGGCACGGGCAGACAACGCCAGGCTAGGAACGTTGCGCCAGGCTTAATCGGAGGCTCCATCAGAATAAATCGATTAGACAACCTTCGAAGGCTACATCTCGTATTTAACACTTCCGATACCTCCGATACCCGCGATAACGGTGCCCGATAACGATATGATGCATACGCAAAGACGAGGGCGAAGTATCGGATATCAGTATCGGAGTCATCGGATCGATGTACTAAAATTCTCCATTGTCTAAATCGCGAAGCTGTAGAAGTCATCAACAGCAAAACATAGTTGTAACAGTAAGGGGATAATTAAAGAATAAATAAGGTTTGGCTCGATATTCTTCTTCCTTTGGTTCTGAACAGTTCGAGCCTCACTTGAGACATTGGTGAATAAAAAAAAAGTTTCCTGTATATAAATTAAAGTAATAAAAGAAAAAAAAGGGCACTCATAACAACAATTAATTAGAACGTCGGTTAAAACAAGGAAATGTAAACGCACGTTTGCCGTGTTTACCTTTCTTGGTGCCGTTCAAAAACGCATGAAGCACGGACCGACTGCAGTTTACTCCGGTGTTCTCCAGATAGACGTCCGCTGATGCTACGGGCAGCAAAGGGTAGAGTACTAAGTAAGCCGCGCTGTGGCCCCACTCACGAGTTTCACTCTCTCCTCAAGTCCAGAATATCAAGTATACGTCAGCGACCATCATGTTTTATTTGTAAAAATCTCCGCTTGAGATAAGATGCGTCCTGCTGGGGAAAAACAGGAAGAAGAAAGGAAGACTGTTACCATTTTCTAAATGCTGGCAAAAAGCTGACTCACAAAAAGGGAAGGGTAGACGGAGCGTTGTCTGGTGTTGTGACATTATGAAAATGGTCCTAGTCACTATAACCGAGAAGGACATTGTTAATTCTTTTCAGTGCACTTACCGCCTCGAGCTTCTCGAAGAGGCGCACAATCACTTGGTGTCCTCCTCTCCCCGTCTTCGATCGCAAAAAAAAAACAAAGGAACTTAAAAAAAAGCGGAAATGACTTGTCCCCCCCCCCCCCTTTTTTTTTTCTTTTTTTTTTTTTGTAGAATTGTTTATTTGGGCTTTTTGACATTGATGTTAGGGTCTAAAAAAAAGTTACATTCAGGGGCTTGGTGTTGCAAAAAAAGGGTTTGCGGAACTGAAAGAGTGCCAAGCCTCCCTTTGCGCTGGTCGATTCGCGTGACAGTGTCACTGCGCTCGACTTTACAAAAATGAAAAAAAAAAAATCTTTATTTAGAATTGGGGGGGGGGGGGGGGGGGGTTCTGACAAAAAAAAATGTAACGGATTACAAGGAATCCGTTACGTCCAAAATGTAAGGGAATTACTTTAAAATTACTCTGGAAAATATGTAATTATTTCGTTAATAAATTACTGATAAATGTAAGGGATTACAAGTAATTTCGTTACTAGTAACGGATTACGTACAAGTCTGGTCAAGGCTCGCTACGGCATGCCCACGGTTCGCAGACTGGCGCCCACACAAAGTGTTTTCCATCCACGGTGATCAGATTAACTTCTGAAGCGTGGCTGCTTGCAGACGTCTATACGGTGTAGCGCTTATCACGTTATGTAAACCCCTCAACGTAATCCGAATATACGTCCAACCACGCCTCTCAAATCGCAGCTCTTTTTTTCTTTTTCTCCGAGAAGCAGTGATTTACAGACGTTCATTATCGCTCCCGTCGTCTGCTTCGCATTGAAGCGTTGTTGTACCGCCCGCCGCCTTTGCTTCTCTTTCTGAGAACGCTCTGCACGCGTGGTTTTTGTTTTCTTGAGTTTAGGAAAGGCAGCGCGCGCGAAAAATTCTTACCTTGGCGTTTTCTCGCGCGCGCCTTTTTACACACGGCGGAGCGCACATTTCGACGCCCTTCGGCAAAAGCGATTACTACGCAAAGCGAGCGACCGACCGACGTGCGACACTTGAAAAAGATACGCCTTTCGGGCGCCCCTTTCCCTCTTTCATTTTCATTTTCTTCGGGACTACGAGGTACCAAACCAAAATGACAACATAAAAAAAAAAGAGTGCCACGTCTAAACCAAAATGCAAAGTCTATACTTTGTTCACCCCTAAGCTGACAGTGCAGTGGAAGCTACGTGCTCGTCGGACCAGTCACGCGATTTTTCTTTCTCGACCTGATCACGCTGCCGCCCCATACCCGCGCTCAAAGAGCGGCGTCACGTGATGAAAGGAAGGCGGCTGATTGGTTCTGCGAATGCGTAGCTCCCACTGCACTGTCAGGTTAGTGGTGAAAGGTGTAGAAACCGCCCATCCCGCCCCCTGCTATTTTCTTTTTATTTTTTGCTTCCCTTTTTCTATCAACGAGACAGAAAAAGAAAAAAAATCGTGTCAGTGGCACCGAAATTTGTGCGTGTCTGCACGTGCGTGTGTACGCATCCGCGTACGGACACATTCGGTCGCTTGCATAGACGAACGCAAAGCCGTGCAGACCGGTGAGCACAAACGCGCGCACACACGCACGAGAGCATTGGTGCACGCGCGACAAAATGGAAACGGGTACGCAGACACAAATAGAAGGCGGTCAATGCTGGCGGTGAAAAAAACAACAAAAAAAAACGGCATTATACCTTCGCGTGGTATACGTTGTATTGCACACGTGGTCAAACATGTGCAACGCACCAAACCGGGCATCCCCCACACACAGTTGAAACGCGTACAGCAAAACTATGCGGAGAGCATGCAGGTCGTCTGCTTCTTTTGCGGGCATTCTGGTGACGTCAGAAAGACGACGAACCCTGATTGGCTCCGATTGGAGGATAGTGGGTACACCTAAGAGCAAGCTGCCTCGAGGCCTACTCATGATCTCTCATTCAGAACCCATCGGAGCTCGGCGATCTGACGTCACCACAGACCCTGCAAAAAGAAGCAGACGAACTTTCGCTCCGCATACTCTCGGAGATAGGGGCATTCTTGATTGCCCGATCGTCTCGTCGGGCCCCGCCATGGTGGTGCTTCATGCAGAGTGAGGTCACTGGTCTTCCATCCCTCCCTCCCGGCCTGCTAGCAGGATACAGGCGTATGTTAACGCACGGACGACCCGAAACCTGGTTAGGCGGCGATTGGCCGATCCGTCTTTGTTGCCGTGGCAAGTCACCATTTTAGTCCTCTCAAAATTCTTCGCAGTTTCGGAAGGGTTGCTCTGGCCTTGCCGTGCCCAGATCGCCGTGGAGTGTCATCGTGCCAAATTCGTTCCTCGTCAATGTCACTACCCATGCGATCGACTTGTCAAAAGTGCTTACCTCCACGTCCTCATATAATGATATTGCTGTTCTCGCGTGTTTCGAGACCGAAAAAAAATCTTTTTTTTTTCTTTTTTTAATGTCGCCAAGCATTGACGGCAAGTTACTGTTGTAAAGCACAATCCTAGAACAAATGGCACCTTGCATACGCGTTCGTCAACGCTTTGTTTTGATTATTTGCTTCGAATCTTTTATATCGGATAGGCGAGCGCGTGCGGCGCTGGTACCTGTATACATTCTCAGCATTCTCCTCGATGCTCGGACAATCCAGCTATATTAGCGGCGAGATGTTTTGGTGGCGCCCTCGTATGGTTACCTATTGTGACGTCATTACCTTGCGAACAACAAGTTCGATGGTGTTTGTTTTTTGAGGGTGATGTTTAGAGCGCATGTTCCGAACGAGCTCACAATAATAGGCTGCCGAGACCGGCAATCTTGACGGTAGGGAAATGCACGCTGCAAAATAACTGTGGAGGCTTGCCATCAGCACGCGCTCAGCAGTCGCGCACACATTTGTGGCCGCCAATGAACACTTCCTATTGGCGACGTGCGCGATCGAAAGCGTCGCTGTGGTCGGCTTGCCACGATTGGCCGAATTTTGACTATGATGTCAGCAAAGGATTTCTTATCGACGGAAATAAGAAGAATACGAGAACTTTAATTTTGACGGTGTTGGCAGTGCTGCTTTGAGAGTGCAATGATTTCAAGCTTCCACCATGCAAGTTACAAACACCATCGAGCTTGTTCTTTGCAAAGTAATGACGTCACGAAAGGGAACCATAGGAGGGCGCCACCAATACATCTCGCCGCTAATAGGTCTATTGAACGCAGGATCCTTGGGATCTGCAGCGCGAGCTTTAGTTCCACGTGTTCCGAGCTGGTGTGAACTTAGTGTGCGCTAGCCCATTCGGTCATCCATCCCTCGACCATTCGCAACTTTCACGACCTGTGGGTTGCGCACTGGTGCCTGGATGGATGGATGGATGAATACGGCTGAGCCCTTTGGATCGGGCGGTAGCTTACGCCACCTAGCCATTTTGTTTTACCATTTAAGCTTAGAATATTTAAATGTGAAATCTATATTCACTCCGCAGTGCAAGGAAAGTGAGGCTATGAAACCCCCTTGCCATCAGTGATTAAGAAAATACCTAGTTTTCTCTCGATTTCTGCCACCATTCACTTAATCTTTGCTTGGTAATCTCTACAGTCTTGAAATCCACTCTCCCTTCGCTGTCTCTAAAACCCAATGACTTTATTAAATCTATGTTGTCTTCGGTAGGCATAGGGTGAAGCCCTTTACAGTAGAGTATCAAGTGCTCAGCCGTCTCGTCCTCCTCTCCACAAGCAGTGCACACTGTATCAATTTCCTGGTACTTCACTCTGTATGTTCTGGTTCGCAGAACACCCGTTCTTGCCTCAAACAGCAATGAGCTTCCCCTAGAATTGTCATAAATGCTTTCTTTGGCAATAACTCTTTTGTTTAATCTATAGCTTTCCAGAGCAGTCTTTGTCTGCATTCCCTCTAGCCACCGATCTCTTTCTGTGGCCTTAACTTTCTTCTTAACTGAGACTTGCTCTTCCGTATCTTCTCTATAGCCCAAAAACCTTCCTCTTAATTTCCTAGTGCGCTGTCTCCACTTTGTGTCTACACTCCTCATGTATAAATAGCTGAAAACCTTTCGTGCCCATTGCTCCCCATCCATTAGCCTCAACCTATCCTCAAATTCTACCTTGCTCACCGCTTCCCTGCTCTCAAATGATGCCCATCCCATGTCTCCTTGTACTCCCTGGTTTGGCGTTTTGCAATGCGCCCCCAAAGCCAGTCTACCTACTCCGCGCTGTTTTATTTCTAGTTTCGCATGCACTTCGGATTTCATGCATAGCACTGCGTTTCCAAAAGTCAAGCCAGGCACCATGACCCCTTTCCAAATCTCTCTCACCACCTCATACCTGTTGTAGTTCCAAAGTGCTCTATTTTTCATTACAGCTGCATTTCTGTTGCCCTTACCTATTATATACTTTTCATGGTCTCTGAGATATTCTGCACCATCACATATCCATACTCCTAGATACTTGTATTTACTAGCTCTCTCAACTGTAATATTCTGTATCTTCAGCCTCTCAACTTCATCCTCGTTAAAAATCATGACTGCCGATTTTTCGCTACTGAATTCTAAACCTAATTCCTCTCCTTCCCTACCACAGATGCTCATTAATTCCTGCAACTCTGTCCTGTTGTTAGCCATTAGTACAATATCGTCCGCATACATCAATCCCGGTAAGGATTGCTGAATTTTTTGGCCTAGCTTACTGTAAGAAAGGTTGAACCCAAGCCCACTCTTCTCTAGTCTATCCTCCAATCCTCTCAGATACAACATAAACAGCAAAGGCGATAACGGGCACCCCTGCCTAAGGCCTCGTCTTATCTCTATTTTCCCTGTCGCCTTTCCTTCCCATGTTATAATCACCTTGTTATCTTTGTAAATGTTCCTTAATAGTGCTGTTAGTCCTTCATCTAGGTTTAAGTTCTCCATTATGTCCCACAGGCTTCTTTGGTTCACATTGTCATAGGCACCCTTGATATCCAGAAATGCCAGCCAGAGCTGTCTGTTTTCTTTTTGCGCTATTTCTATACACTGTGTTAGAGAAAATAAGTTGTCCTCCAACCTTCTTTGTTTTCGAAACCCGTTCTGTAACTCGCCCAGTATGCCCTCGCAATCTACCCATTCCTCCAGTCTGTTCTTTATAATCTGCATTACCAACCTGTAAATAACCGGTGTCACGGTTATAGGACGATAATTCCTAATATCAGACTTATCTCCCTTTCCCTTATATATCATACTCATCCTACTAAGCCTCCATTCATCTGGAATATTTCCTTTTGTTATCATGGTACTCACTACCTCCCTTAGTTTTGCCTTAGATTTAGGACCCAAATTCTTCACCAGCTTGATAGGGATACCATCTGTGCCTGTCGACGTGCCACTAGGGACTCTTCGTTCCGCCTTTTCCCATTCTCTGTGTCCAAAATCCGCGATGTCACAAACTGGACTGCTACTTCCTTCGGTTCTCCTATCTTCCACATGTACCCGTTCCCGAAATTTCTCCTCCATCACTGCTCCTATATATTGTATCGCATCATCTCCCTCTAATTGATCTCCCTGATGCGAGAGTATAAACCTCTGTCTAGCTTGCGTTGTTTCACCGAGTGAGTTCAAGTGCTCCCAAAACTTCTTGGCAGCATTTCTATCTTTCTTACTTACATTACTCATCCATTCCTCACCCTTTCTCTGAATTTTCGCGTTGATCAAACTGGATGCCTCTCGGCGACATGTTACAAAATTGTCCCATTTTCTTTTTACTTCCGTTTCGGACTCCCCACTACGCTTGGAATACCTGTGTTCTCTAGAGGCTTCCTGACGTTTTTGTATCGCTTGCTTCACTTCTTTGTCCCACCAACTTTTTGGTCTATGTCCTTGCTTCCCCTTTCGTTTACTCTTAACTTTGTCTAGTTCTAGAGAAAAAAGCCTAGTTAGGCTCTCATAGGTCCAATCTGTATGCCGTTGCCCTGAAACTGCTGCCTCTATTCTTTCAACAACTATTTCCAACTCTTTGTCGCTGCAGAAAGTTTGCTTTGAATTATGTTGTCTAGTTTCAGCATTTACTTCTCTGGCAAAATTCAGCTTAATACGTTTGTGATCACTACCAAGACTTTTGGAACCTTCTTCATCTATTTTCATTACTTGTAACTTACCATATATTTTGTGTGACATGAGTACGTAATCTATAGTTGAATGCAGATTGCCAGTTTCCCAAGTTATGTGCCCGTCACACTTCTGACTGGTATTACATAAAACTAAGTCATGTTTTTCCACCAGTTCTAGTAATATGCTTCCAGTTGAGTCCGTATACCCATCCAGACCCTCAATATGGGCATTCATGTCTCCCATAATAATTATTTCGGAGCCTTCCCCTAGTTCACTAATGTCTCTTGATATGCAATCAATCATTTTTCTGTTTTCCTCTTTAGCACCTGTCCCTGTCCATAAGTAAACCACTCCAAGGACTGTTGATTCCCCAGCGACTTTTCCTTTCAGCCACAAATGTTCGGCGCACTCCTTTCTGATCCTTTGAAAGTTCATATTCTTCTTAATGAATGCTCCAATTCCACCTCCCTTCCTCGTTCCCTCCATTCTGTTGCATTCTTCCCACACATAGTCAGGGTTGCAAGGTGGCTGCTCCATGTCTCTGAGATGTGTTTCCACAAACCCATACACCATTAAATCCTCCTTTCTTAGTTGCTCCTCTACCTCTTCCCATTTTAACCTATTTCTACCACCCTGCATGTTAATATATCCAATGTCTGATTGTGCTGATTTTTTATACCTGTTCTTACGTTTTCTCCTCTTTTTAACCCTGGGTGCCTCTCCTGACTTTGTTGGGTTTTCAGTTACTTCAGTGCCCCCAGGGCCCTCGGTCCCCCCAAAAAAGCAGTCACCGTGCGGCCCATCCTATCCCCCACCCTGTAACCCGTGGCCTCACTGTAGTGAATGCCATCTGCAAAAGGGCGGGAGCCAGCCTCGTACACTTCTCTGTTTACTTCCATTACGTCGTACCGAAGCTGTCGACTCATACCCTTAATTACTCCGTTGGCTTCGACAACCCTCCTCTCCGTTAACCCGGACTGCCCCCGAACTTCTGGAATGGTGCACACCACCACATGCACATTCTCAGACACGTCCCTCAGCTTACGTATTCCCACGTTTAGCTGCTTTCCGAGGTTCTGGCTCCTACCCTTCAGCACATCATTAAGCCCCGCATGAACTATTACTAGGTTCCTTCCCTCCCGGTTATCCCACACCCCCTCACGTGCTGCGGTCATAGCATCCACCATACACTTCCCTGGCTGGACCTCTACGGTTACCCTCTGGTCTCCCTTCACCCTGTTATGTACACCCCTCCTAACCCGTGCTACGTTAGAGCTCCCCACTACCAGTACCCTAGATCCCCCTGGTGCCTGCGCGCCTTTGTCCTGCGACTTATCTCCTGTCACCTGACTGCCCGACGCCTGCTGCTCGAAGGCGCCATTGAGCTGAGGTTCAATCAGCTCTCCAGCGTCGTCGAGCCCGCCTGCCAACAGGCCGGACTCCCGACCACCAGGGACCCCAGCCTGCAGACTGGTGGTTCGTCCCGCTAGAACTGACACTTCCTCCTTTCTTCCCTCGCTACTCTCACTCGCTCGAATTACCCCTTCCAGGCGCTGTACCCTACTGTCACACTCCCTCTTACGCTCCTCTAAACCCGCCTTCCATACTTCCCCCAGCTCTTCCGCCTGCTTCTCGAGGCCGACCCGCTGCTCCCTCTCATGATTAAGCTGCCTAGTCAGCTCCTCTACCTGGGCCTCGAGACCCACCCGCTTCTCTCCTTCTGCCTTAAGCTGGGCCTCAATCTCCCGAACTCTACCCTCCCATTCCCCAGTTACCTGCTGAAGCTTCACACAAAGCCGACACTCGAAACTCACCTCCGCCGCCACCTCCAGGCTCCCGAAACCCGTCTCCTCCAGGTAACACCACCTCCCACACCCCTCGCACTGCACCAACTCGTCCCCACCCTTGTCATGCCGACCCAAATCTAGACCCATGTCTAGACCGGGAACAAACCGTCCCTTCCCGCCAAAAATTCAAACAGAGCCTACTTTGCGAAACTAACGTTAACTGCTGCTGTTCAAACCTAATACTGCTACCGCATAGTCACTTCCAATCAACTCTCAAAAAAAGAGAGAGAAAGAAATCCAGATGACAGCCTATCAAAAAGGCTGTCATCTGGATTTTCCGTTTTCGTCGTAGACCAGCGGTACGAGACTGGGTCTATGTAATATCTAGTTTTGCTATATACGAGCAATATTAGAGCCCGGTCGTGATTAGAGCCTCACATTATTATTTTTTTTTTTACGTCAGGAATAAGGTGTAAGCAAGCACCTTTATTAAGCCACCATCCAGGAACCATTATAGGAGCATGTTTCCCACACCGCGGTACCCCCATCGCTGAATGTTGCGAATACGGGGAGTTCGGCGCTACTTTCCCATGCGATCCAGTGGCCTTAATGTCAAGCCGGGCGCAGATCGTTGCGAATCGAAAATGCGACTTCTTCCTAGCTTTAGACGCGGTGCCAGAGAAGCAATATCCTTTTGCTCTCCCTCTCCCTCCCTCCCCCTCCCCCCCCCCCCCCCCCCCCCCTTTGCCTCAAGGGCAGAGGACCGTCTCCTGTGATTTCAAAATAAGCTTCAGATATAACTGCAGCAACGTTGTTCTTAAGCATCATTATCGTTACTCAGAAGTATAGCTTATTTAATAGCTGTATACAACGTGCACTCCGCAGACGAGATCGATGCACGCGCGAAAAGGTGGCCCAATTGCCACGTGCATCAAAAGTCGCGGGGAGGTGGAAACTAAATTTGCGCAGTCGTCTGAAAGGTGACATTTCTCTTCACGTTCTCCACAAGTGTGCTGCATTGCGTTGCAGCTTCCAGACGCAGCCGACGCTACGACCTAATGGGACCAATCAAACGTTGTCAAAAGCGCGAGCAACTGGGCCTCTTCTGTTTATGAT
The DNA here is from genome assembly GCF_016920785.2 of Ixodes scapularis. Lineage (NCBI taxonomy): Eukaryota > Metazoa > Arthropoda > Arachnida > Ixodida > Ixodidae > Ixodes > Ixodes scapularis. The sequence continues at coordinate 81,674,414 of NW_024609839.1, read as the reverse complement.
TGGTTCAGCGATGACGGAACACGTACAGAAGCATGACGAACACTCTTCCAAAACTAATCAGTCAAGCAAAAAAAAAAAATGCCTATCTGCGGTTGTCTACGCGTGCGCGGCGACTGACAATCCGCGGAAGAGAGCTAGTGCGCATGCTCAGTGCGGCCTCAACATCCCAGCATACAAAGATTGCATCGCGTAGAATGCGATTATTGGAATGGCTCGCGGCTTAACGTGCGCTACATACCGGATAGCGGCTTGGTAAAAGTAGATACGCGGTAATGGCTTACTGGGTTGATTGCCTGCCCTGACAAGCGAAACTTGAGACTAGAAATGAGCTTACTTGCTAAGCGTGCAATAGACCTTTCCGAAAAATCCAAGGGGACATATCGCGGAGAGAAGAATTGTGGGCAGAATTCTTTTTTTCGTTCAGCATTCATTGGCACGATTTTTTTTTTTTTTTCTCTTATCGTTGGGATATCGGAACACTACAAAATAAAGCGAACGCAACAGAGATGATCACGTGCCTTGTTTTGCTCTCCTTCCCCCTTCTCTGCCATCTGAAATCCCAAAATGTTAAATCAACGTCGACTTCGTCTTCGATTCTTGCATAATTTTACGTGCATCGTAACGTCACAATGCGTCCAGCTGACGTTGGAGGGTGCCACACTTTTCCGGAACGGTCTATTAAGGCAAACCGGGAGGTAATTGTTTTTTTTTGTTTTTTTTTTATTGCGAACGTGGTGAAGCCGAGACTAACAACTGGCTGTTAACCATTTCCTTGTCACCACAAAAGCGTTTTTTTTTTTTTTTTTTTTTTTTTAGCATAAGTGTTTTTGATTAGAAAACCAGCTTCTTTCTTACTTGCGTCTGCATAATCGTCCCGGTCCCGACTATAGGCTGCCTTGTATTCTCTGTGTGATAACTTAAAAAAATTGTGCCCTAGTTTTTTTTTTTTTTTTTAGCATAAGTGTTTTTGATTAGAAAACCAGCTTCTTTCTTACTTGCGTCTGCATAATCGTCCCGGTCCAGACTATAGGCTGCCTTGTATTCTCTGTGTGATAACTTAAAAAAATTGTGCCCTAGTTTTTTTTTTTTTTTTTAGCATAAGTGTTTTTGATTAGAAAACCAGCTTCTTTCTTACTTGCGTCTGCATAATCGTCCCGGTCCCGACTATAGGCTGCCTTGTATTCTCTGTGTGATAACTTAAAAAAATTGTGCCCTAGTTTTTTTTTTTTTTTTTAGCATAAGTGTTTTTGATTAGAAAACCAGCTTCTTTCTTACTTGCGTCTGCATAATCGTCCCGGTCCCGACTATAGGCTGCCTTGTATTCTCTGTGTGATAACTTAAAAAAATTGTGCCCTAGTTTTTTTTTTTTTTTTTAGCATAAGTGTTTTTGATTAGAAAACCAGCTTCTTTCTTACTTGCGTCTGCATAATCGTCCCGGTCCCGACTATAGGCTGCCTTGTATTCTCTGTGTGATAACTTAAAAAAATTGTGCCCTAGTTTTTTTTTTTTTTTTTAGCATAAGTGTTTTTGATTAGAAAACCAGCTTCTTTCTTACTTGCGTCTGCATAATCGTCCCGGTCCCGACTATAGGCTGCCTTGTATTCTCTGTGTGATAACTTAAAAAAATTGTGCCCTAGTTTTTTTTTTTTTTTTTAGCATAAGTGTTTTTGATTAGAAAACCAGCTTCTTTCTTACTTGCGTCTGCATAATCGTCCCGGTCCCGACTATAGGCTGCCTTGTATTCTCTGTGTGATAACTTAAAAAAATTGTGCCCTAGTTTTTTTTTTTTTTTTTAGCATAAGTGTTTTTGATTAGAAAACCAGCTTCTTTCTTACTTGCGTCTGCATAATCGTCCCGGTCCCGACTATAGGCTGCCTTGTATTCTCTGTGTGATAACTTAAAAAAATTGTGCCCTAGTTTTTTTTTTTTTTTTTAGCATAAGTGTTTTTGATTAGAAAACCAGCTTCTTTCTTACTTGCGTCTGCATAATCGTCCCGGTCCCGACTATAGGCTGCCTTGTATTCTCTGTGTGATAACTTAAAAAAATTGTGCCCTAGTTTTTTTTTTTTTTTTTAGCATAAGTGTTTTTGATTAGAAAACCAGCTTCTTTCTTACTTGCGTCTGCATAATCGTCCCGGTCCAGACTATAGGCTGCCTTGTATTCTCTGTGTGATAACTTAAAAAAATTGTGCCCTAGTTTTTTTTTTTTTTTTTAGCATAAGTGTTTTTGATTAGAAAACCAGCTTCTTTCTTACTTGCGTCTGCATAATCGTCCCGGTCCAGACTATAGGCTGCCTTGTATTCTCTGTGTGATAACTTAAAAAAATTGTGCCCTAGTTTTTTTTTTTTTTTTTAGCATAAGTGTTTTTGATTAGAAAACCAGCTTCTTTCTTACTTGCGTCTGCATAATCGTCCCGGTCCCGACTATAGGCTGCCTTGTATTCTCTGTGTGATAACTTAAAAAAATTGTGCCCTAGTTTTTTTTTTTTTTTTTAGCATAAGTGTTTTTGATTAGAAAACCAGCTTCTTTCTTACTTGCGTCTGCATAATCGTCCCGGTCCAGACTATAGGCTGCCTTGTATTCTCTGTGTGATAACTTAAAAAAATTGTGCCCTAGTTTTTTTTTTTTTTTTAGCATAAGTGTTTTTGATTAGAAAACCAGCTTCTTTCTTACTTGCGTCTGCATAATCGTCCCGGTCCAGACTATAGGCTGCCTTGTATTCTCTGTGTGATAACTTAAAAAAATTGTGCCCTAGTTTTTTTTTTTTTTTTAGCATAAGTGTTTTTGATTAGAAAACCAGCTTCTTTCTTACTTGCGTCTGCATAATCGTCCCGGTCCCGACTATAGGCTGCCTTGTATTCTCTGTGTGATAACTTAAAAAAATTGTGCCCTAGTTTTTTTTTTTTTTTTTAGCATAAGTGTTTTTGATTAGAAAACCAGCTTCTTTCTTACTTGCGTCTGCATAATCGTCCCGGTCCAGACTATAGGCTGCCTTGTATTCTCTGTGTGATAACTTAAAAAAATTGTGCCCTAGTTTTTTTTTTTTTTTTAGCATAAGTGTTTTTGATTAGAAAACCAGCTTCTTTCTTACTTGCGTCTGCATAATCGTCCCGGTCCAGACTATAGGCTGCCTTGTATTCTCTGTGTGATAACTTAAAAAAATTGTGCCCTAGTTTTTTTTTTTTTTTTTAGCATAAGTGTTTTTGATTAGAAAACCAGCTTCTTTCTTACTTGCGTCTGCATAATCGTCCCGGTCCCGACTATAGGCTGCCTTGTATTCTCTGTGTGATAACTTAAAAAAATTGTGCCCTAGTTTTTTTTTTTTTTTTTAGCATAAGTGTTTTTGATTAGAAAACCAGCTTCTTTCTTACTTGCGTCTGCATAATCGTCCCGGTCCAGACTATAGGCTGCCTTGTATTCTCTGTGTGATAACTTAAAAAAATTGTGCCCTAGTTTTTTTTTTTTTTTTTTAGCATAAGTGTTTTTGATTAGAAAACCAGCTTCTTTCTTACTTGCGTCTGCATAATCGTCCCGGTCCCGACTATAGGCTGCCTTGTATTCTCTGTGTGATAACTTAAAAAAATTGTGCCCTAGTTTTTTTTTTTTTTTTAGCATAAGTGTTTTTGATTAGAAAACCAGCTTCTTTCTTACTTGCGTCTGCATAATCGTCCCGGTCCCGACTATAGGCTGCCTTGTATTCTCTGTGTGATAACTTAAAAAAATTGTGCCCTAGTTTTTTTTTTTTTTTTTAGCATAAGTGTTTTTGATTAGAAAACCAGCTTCTTTCTTACTTGCGTCTGCATAATCGTCCCGGTCCCGACTATAGGCTGCCTTGTATTCTCTGTGTGATAACTTAAAAAAATTGTGCCCTAGTTTTTTTTTTTTTTTTTAGCATAAGTGTTTTTGATTAGAAAACCAGCTTCTTTCTTACTTGCGTCTGCATAATCGTCCCGGTCCAGACTATAGGCTGCCTTGTATTCTCTGTGTGATAACTTAAAAAAATTGTGCCCTAGTTTTTTTTTTTTTTTTTTTAGCATAAGTGTTTTTGATTAGAAAACCAGCTTCTTTCTTACTTGCGTCTGCATAATCGTCCCGGTCCCGACTATAGGCTGCCTTGTATTCTCTGTGTGATAACTTAAAAAAATTGTGCCCTAGTTTTTTTTTTTTTTTTTAGCATAAGTGTTTTTGATTAGAAAACCAGCTTCTTTCTTACTTGCGTCTGCATAATCGTCCCGGTCCAGACTATAGGCTGCCTTGTATTCTCTGTGTGATAACTTAAAAAAATTGTGCCCTAGTTTTTTTTTTTTTTTTTTTTAGCATAAGTGTTTTTGATTAGAAAACCAGCTTCTTTCTTACTTGCGTCTGCATAATCGTCCCGGTCCCGACTATAGGCTGCCTTGTATTCTCTGTGTGATAACTTAAAAAAATTGTGCCCTAGTTTTTTTTTTTTTTTTTAGCATAAGTGTTTTTGATTAGAAAACCAGCTTCTTTCTTACTTGCGTCTGCATAATCGTCCCGGTCCAGACTATAGGCTGCCTTGTATTCTCTGTGTGATAACTTAAAAAAATTGTGCCCTAGTTTTTTTTTTTTTTTTTTTAGCATAAGTGTTTTTGATTAGAAAACCAGCTTCTTTCTTACTTGCGTCTGCATAATCGTCCCGGTCCAGACTATAGGCTGCCTTGTATTCTCTGTGTGATAACTTAAAAAAATTGTGCCCTAGTTTTTTTTTTTTTTTTTAGCATAAGTGTTTTTGATTAGAAAACCAGCTTCTTTCTTACTTGCGTCTGCATAATCGTCCCGGTCCAGACTATAGGCTGCCTTGTATTCTCTGTGTGATAACTTAAAAAAATTGTGCCCTAGTTTTTTTTTTTTTTTTAGCATAAGTGTTTTTGATTAGAAAACCAGCTTCTTTCTTACTTGCGTCTGCATAATCGTCCCGGTCCAGACTATAGGCTGCCTTGTATTCTCTGTGTGATAACTTAAAAAAATTGTGCCCTAGTTTTTTTTTTTTTTTTAGCATAAGTGTTTTTGATTAGAAAACCAGCTTCTTTCTTACTTGCGTCTGCATAATCGTCCCGGTCCCGACTATAGGCTGCCTTGTATTCTCTGTGTGATAACTTAAAAAAATTGTGCCCTAGTTTTTTTTTTTTTTTTTTAGCATAAGTGTTTTTGATTAGAAAACCAGCTTCTTTCTTACTTGCGTCTGCATAATCGTCCCGGTCCCGACTATAGGCTGCCTTGTATTCTCTGTGTGATAACTTAAAAAAATTGTGCCCTAGTTTTTTTTTTTTTTTTAGCATAAGTGTTTTTGATTAGAAAACCAGCTTCTTTCTTACTTGCGTCTGCATAATCGTCCCGGTCCAGACTATAGGCTGCCTTGTATTCTCTGTGTGATAACTTAAAAAAATTGTGCCCTAGTTTTTTTTTTTTTTTTTAGCATAAGTGTTTTTGATTAGAAAACCAGCTTCTTTCTTACTTGCGTCTGCATAATCGTCCCGGTCCAGACTATAGGCTGCCTTGTATTCTCTGTGTGATAACTTAAAAAAATTGTGCCCTAGTTTTTTTTTTTTTTTAGCATAAGTGTTTTTGATTAGAAAACCAGCTTCTTTCTTACTTGCGTCTGCATAATCGTCCCGGTCCCGACTATAGGCTGCCTTGTATTCTCTGTGTGATAACTTAAAAAAATTGTGCCCTAGTTTTTTTTTTTTTTTTTTAGCATAAGTGTTTTTGATTAGAAAACCAGCTTCTTTCTTACTTGCGTCTGCATAATCGTCCCGGTCCAGACTATAGGCTGCCTTGTATTCTCTGTGTGATAACTTAAAAAAATTGTGCCCTAGTTTTTTTTTTTTTTTTTAGCATAAGTGTTTTTGATTAGAAAACCAGCTTCTTTCTTACTTGCGTCTGCATAATCGTCCCGGTCCCGACTATAGGCTGCCTTGTATTCTCTGTGTGATAACTTAAAAAAATTGTGCCCTAGTTTTTTTTTTTTTTTTTTAGCATAAGTGTTTTTGATTAGAAAACCAGCTTCTTTCTTACTTGCGTCTGCATAATCGTCCCGGTCCCGACTATAGGCTGCCTTGTATTCTCTGTGTGATAACTTAAAAAAATTGTGCCCTAGTTTTTTTTTTTTTTTTTAGCATAAGTGTTTTTGATTAGAAAACCAGCTTCTTTCTTACTTGCGTCTGCATAATCGTCCCGGTCCCGACTATAGGCTGCCTTGTATTCTCTGTGTGATAACTTAAAAAAATTGTGCCCTAGTTTTTTTTTTTTTTTTTAGCATAAGTGTTTTTGATTAGAAAACCAGCTTCTTTCTTACTTGCGTCTGCATAATCGTCCCGGTCCAGACTATAGGCTGCCTTGTATTCTCTGTGTGATAACTTAAAAAAATTGTGCCCTAGTTTTTTTGTTTTTTTTTAGCATAAGTGTTTTTGATTAGAAAACCAGCTTCTTTCTTACTTGCGTCTGCATAATCGTCCCGGTCCAGACTATAGGCTGCCTTGTATTCTCTGTGTGATAACTTAAAAAAATTGTGCCCTAGTTTTTTTTTTTTTTTTTAGCATAAGTGTTTTTGATTAGAAAACCAGCTTCTTTCTTACTTGCGTCTGCATAATCGTCCCGGTCCCGACTATAGGCTGCCTTGTATTCTCTGTGTGATAACTTAAAAAAATTGTGCCCTAGTTTTTTTTTTTTTTTTTAGCATAAGTGTTTTTGATTAGAAAACCAGCTTCTTTCTTACTTGCGTCTGCATAATCGTCCCGGTCCAGACTATAGGCTGCCTTGTATTCTCTGTGTGATAACTTAAAAAAATTGTGCCCTAGTTTTTTTTTTTTTTTTTAGCATAAGTGTTTTTGATTAGAAAACCAGCTTCTTTCTTACTTGCGTCTGCATAATCGTCCCGGTCCCGACTATAGGCTGCCTTGTATTCTCTGTGTGATAACTTAAAAAAATTGTGCCCTAGTTTTTTTTTTTTTTTTTAGCATAAGTGTTTTTGATTAGAAAACCAGCTTCTTTCTTACTTGCGTCTGCATAATCGTCCCGGTCCAGACTATAGGCTGCCTTGTATTCTCTGTGTGATAACTTAAAAAAATTGTGCCCTAGTTTTTTTTTTTTTTTTTAGCATAAGTGTTTTTGATTAGAAAACCAGCTTCTTTCTTACTTGCGTCTGCATAATCGTCCCGGTCCCGACTATAGGCTGCCTTGTATTCTCTGTGTGATAACTTAAAAAAATTGTGCCCTAGTTTTTTTTTTTTTTTTTAGCATAAGTGTTTTTGATTAGAAAACCAGCTTCTTTCTTACTTGCGTCTGCATAATCGTCCCGGTCCAGACTATAGGCTGCCTTGTATTCTCTGTGTGATAACTTAAAAAAATTGTGCCCTAGTTTTTTTTTTTTTTTTTAGCATAAGTGTTTTTGATTAGAAAACCAGCTTCTTTCTTACTTGCGTCTGCATAATCGTCCCGGTCCCGACTATAGGCTGCCTTGTATTCTCTGTGTGATAACTTAAAAAAATTGTGCCCTAGTTTTTTTTTTTTTTTTTAGCATAAGTGTTTTTGATTAGAAAACCAGCTTCTTTCTTACTTGCGTCTGCATAATCGTCCCGGTCCAGACTATAGGCTGCCTTGTATTCTCTGTGTGATAACTTAAAAAAATTGTGCCCTAGTTTTTTTTTTTTTTTTTAGCATAAGTGTTTTTGATTAGAAAACCAGCTTCTTTCTTACTTGCGTCTGCATAATCGTCCCGGTCCAGACTATAGGCTGCCTTGTATTCTCTGTGTGATAACTTAAAAAAATTGTGCCCTAGTTTTTTTTTTTTTTTTTAGCATAAGTGTTTTTGATTAGAAAACCAGCTTCTTTCTTACTTGCGTCTGCATAATCGTCCCGGTCCAGACTATAGGCTGCCTTGTATTCTCTGTGTGATAACTTAAAAAAATTGTGCCCTAGTTTTTTTTTTTTTTTTTAGCATAAGTGTTTTTGATTAGAAAACCAGCTTCTTTCTTACTTGCGTCTGCATAATCGTCCCGGTCCAGACTATAGGCTGCCTTGTATTCTCTGTGTGATAACTTAAAAAAATTGTGCCCTAGTTTTTTTTTTTTTTTTTAGCATAAGTGTTTTTGATTAGAAAACCAGCTTCTTTCTTACTTGCGTCTGCATAATCGTCCCGGTCCAGACTATAGGCTGCCTTGTATTCTCTGTGTGATAACTTAAAAAAATTGTGCCCTAGTTTTTTTTTTTTTTTTTAGCATAAGTGTTTTTGATTAGAAAACCAGCTTCTTTCTTACTTGCGTCTGCATAATCGTCCCGGTCCAGACTATAGGCTGCCTTGTATTCTCTGTGTGATAACTTAAAAAAATTGTGCCCTAGTTTTTTTTTTTTTTTTTAGCATAAGTGTTTTTGATTAGAAAACCAGCTTCTTTCTTACTTGCGTCTGCATAATCGTCCCGGTCCAGACTATAGGCTGCCTTGTATTCTCTGTGTGATAACTTAAAAAAATTGTGCCCTAGTTTTTTTTTTTTTTTTTAGCATAAGTGTTTTTGATTAGAAAACCAGCTTCTTTCTTACTTGCGTCTGCATAATCGTCCCGGTCCAGACTATAGGCTGCCTTGTATTCTCTGTGTGATAACTTAAAAAAATTGTGCCCTAGTTTTTTTTTTTTTTTTAGCATAAGTGTTTTTGATTAGAAAACCAGCTTCTTTCTTACTTGCGTCTGCATAATCGTCCCGGTCCCGACTATAGGCTGCCTTGTATTCTCTGTGTGATAACTTAAAAAAATTGTGCCCTAGTTTTTTTTTTTTTTTTAGCATAAGTGTTTTTGATTAGAAAACCAGCTTCTTTCTTACTTGCGTCTGCATAATCGTCCCGGTCCCGACTATAGGCTGCCTTGTATTCTCTGTGTGATAACTTAAAAAAATTGTGCCCTAGTTTTTTTTTTTTTTTTTAGCATAAGTGTTTTTGATTAGAAAACCAGCTTCTTTCTTACTTGCGTCTGCATAATCGTCCCGGTCCAGACTATAGGCTGCCTTGTATTCTCTGTGTGATAACTTAAAAAAATTGTGCCCTAGTTTTTTTTTTTTTTTTTAGCATAAGTGTTTTTGATTAGAAAACCAGCTTCTTTCTTACTTGCGTCTGCATAATCGTCCCGGTCCCGACTATAGGCTGCCTTGTATTCTCTGTGTGATAACTTAAAAAAATTGTGCCCTAGTTTTTTTTTTTTTTTTTAGCATAAGTGTTTTTGATTAGAAAACCAGCTTCTTTCTTACTTGCGTCTGCATAATCGTCCCGGTCCAGACTATAGGCTGCCTTGTATTCTCTGTGTGATAACTTAAAAAAATTGTGCCCTAGTTTTTTTTTTTTTTTTAGCATAAGTGTTTTTGATTAGAAAACCAGCTTCTTTCTTACTTGCGTCTGCATAATCGTCCCGGTCCCGACTATAGGCTGCCTTGTATTCTCTGTGTGATAACTTAAAAAAATTGTGCCCTAGTTTTTTTTTTTTTTTTTAGCATAAGTGTTTTTGATTAGAAAACCAGCTTCTTTCTTACTTGCGTCTGCATAATCGTCCCGGTCCAGACTATAGGCTGCCTTGTATTCTCTGTGTGATAACTTAAAAAAATTGTGCCCTAGTTTTTTTTTTTTTTTTAGCATAAGTGTTTTTGATTAGAAAACCAGCTTCTTTCTTACTTGCGTCTGCATAATCGTCCCGGTCCCGACTATAGGCTGCCTTGTATTCTCTGTGTGATAACTTAAAAAAATTGTGCCCTAGTTTTTTTTTTTTTTTTTAGCATAAGTGTTTTTGATTAGAAAACCAGCTTCTTTCTTACTTGCGTCTGCATAATCGTCCCGGTCCAGACTATAGGCTGCCTTGTATTCTCTGTGTGATAACTTAAAAAAATTGTGCCCTAGTTTTTTTTTTTTTTTTTAGCATAAGTGTTTTTGATTAGAAAACCAGCTTCTTTCTTACTTGCGTCTGCATAATCGTCCCGGTCCCGACTATAGGCTGCCTTGTATTCTCTGTGTGATAACTTAAAAAAATTGTGCCCTAGTTTTTTTTTTTTTTTTTAGCATAAGTGTTTTTGATTAGAAAACCAGCTTCTTTCTTACTTGCGTCTGCATAATCGTCCCGGTCCCGACTATAGGCTGCCTTGTATTCTCTGTGTGATAACTTAAAAAAATTGTGCCCTAGTTTTTTTTTTTTTTTAGCATAAGTGTTTTTGATTAGAAAACCAGCTTCTTTCTTACTTGCGTCTGCATAATCGTCCCGGTCCAGACTATAGGCTGCCTTGTATTCTCTGTGTGATAACTTAAAAAAATTGTGCCCTAGTTTTTTTTTTTTTTTTTAGCATAAGTGTTTTTGATTAGAAAACCAGCTTCTTTCTTACTTGCGTCTGCATAATCGTCCCGGTCCCGACTATAGGCTGCCTTGTATTCTCTGTGTGATAACTTAAAAAAATTGTGCCCTAGTTTTTTTTTTTTTTTTTAGCATAAGTGTTTTTGATTAGAAAACCAGCTTCTTTCTTACTTGCGTCTGCATAATCGTCCCGGTCCCGACTATAGGCTGCCTTGTATTCTCTGTGTGATAACTTAAAAAAATTGTGCCCTAGTTTTTTTTTTTTTTTTTTTAGCATAAGTGTTTTTGGTTAGAAAACCAGCTTCTTTCTTACTTGCGTCTGCATAATCGTCCCGGTCCAGACTATAGGCTGCCTTGTATTCTCTGTGTGATAACTTAAAAAAATTGTGCCCTAGTTTTTTTTTTTTTTTTTTAGCATAAGTGTTTTTGATTAGAAAACCAGCTTCTTTCTTACTTGCGTCTGCATAATCGTCCCGGTCCAGACTATAGGCTGCCTTGTATTCTCTGTGTGATAACTTAAAAAAATTGTGCCCTAGTTTTTTTTTTTTTTTTTAGCATAAGTGTTTTTGATTAGAAAACCAGCTTCTTTCTTACTTGCGTCTGCATAATCGTCCCGGTCCAGACTATAGGCTGCCTTGTATTCTCTGTGTGATAACTTAAAAAAATTGTGCCCTAGTTTTTTTTTTTTTTTTTAGCATAAGTGTTTTTGATTAGAAAACCAGCTTCTTTCTTACTTGCGTCTGCATAATCGTCCCGGTCCCGACTATAGGCTGCCTTGTATTCTCTGTGTGATAACTTAAAAAAATTGTGCCCTAGTTTTTTTTTTTTTTTTTTTAGCATAAGTGTTTTTGATTAGAAAACCAGCTTCTTTCTTACTTGCGTCTGCATAATCGTCCCGGTCCAGACTATAGGCTGCCTTGTATTCTCTGTGTGATAACTTAAAAAAATTGTGCCCTAGTTTTTTTTTTTTTTTTTTAGCATAAGTGTTTTTGATTAGAAAACCAGCTTCTTTCTTACTTGCGTCTGCATAATCGTCCCGGTCCAGACTATAGGCTGCCTTGTATTCTCTGTGTGATAACTTAAAAAAATTGTGCCCTAGTTTTTTTTTTTTTTTTTAGCATAAGTGTTTTTGATTAGAAAACCAGCTTCTTTCTTACTTGCGTCTGCATAATCGTCCCGGTCCAGACTATAGGCTGCCTTGTATTCTCTGTGTGATAACTTAAAAAAATTGTGCCCTAGTTTTTTTTTTTTTTTTTAGCATAAGTGTTTTTGATTAGAAAACCAGCTTCTTTCTTACTTGCGTCTGCATAATCGTCCCGGTCCAGACTATAGGCTGCCTTGTATTCTCTGTGTGATAACTTAAAAAAATTGTGCCCTAGTTTTTTTTTTTTTTTTTAGCATAAGTGTTTTTGATTAGAAAACCAGCTTCTTTCTTACTTGCGTCTGCATAATCGTCCCGGTCCCGGCTATAGGCTGCCTTGTATTCTCTGTGTGATAACTTAAAAAAATTGTGCCCTAGTTTTTTTTTTTTTTTAGCATAAGTGTTTTTGATTAGAAAACCAGCTTCTTTCTTACTTGCGTCTGCATAATCGTCCCGGTCCAGACTATAGGCTGCCTTGTATTCTCTGTGTGATAACTTAAAAAAATTGTGCCCTAGTTTTTTTTTTTTTTTTTAGCATAAGTGTTTTTGATTAGAAAACCAGCTTCTTTCTTACTTGCGTCTGCATAATCGTCCCGGTCCCGACTATAGGCTGCCTTGTATTCTCTGTGTGATAACTTAAAAAAATTGTGCCCTAGTTTTTTTTTTTTTTTTTAGCATAAGTGTTTTTGATTAGAAAACCAGCTTCTTTCTTACTTGCGTCTGCATAATCGTCCCGGTCCAGACTATAGGCTGCCTTGTATTCTCTGTGTGATAACTTAAAAAAATTGTGCCCTAGTTTTTTTTTTTTTTTTTAGCATAAGTGTTTTTGATTAGAAAACCAGCTTCTTTCTTACTTGCGTCTGCATAATCGTCCCGGTCCCGACTATAGGCTGCCTTGTATTCTCTGTGTGATAACTTAAAAAAATTGTGCCCTAGTTTTTTTTTTTTTTTTTAGCATAAGTGTTTTTGATTAGAAAACCAGCTTCTTTCTTACTTGCGTCTGCATAATCGTCCCGGTCCAGACTATAGGCTGCCTTGTATTCTCTGTGTGATAACTTAAAAAAATTGTGCCCTAGTTTTTTTTTTTTTTTTAGCATAAGTGTTTTTGATTAGAAAACCAGCTTCTTTCTTACTTGCGTCTGCATAATCGTCCCGGTCCCGACTATAGGCTGCCTTGTATTCTCTGTGTGATAACTTAAAAAAATTGTGCCCTAGTTTTTTTTTTTTTTTTTAGCATAAGTGTTTTTGATTAGAAAACCAGCTTCTTTCTTACTTGCGTCTGCATAATCGTCCCGGTCCCGACTATAGGCTGCCTTGTATTCTCTGTGTGATAACTTAAAAAAATTGTGCCCTAGTTTTTTTTTTTTTTTTTAGCATAAGTGTTTTTGATTAGAAAACCAGCTTCTTTCTTACTTGCGTCTGCATAATCGTCCCGGTCCCGACTATAGGCTGCCTTGTATTCTCTGTGTGATAACTTAAAAAAATTGTGCCCTAGTTTTTTTTTTTTTTTTTAGCATAAGTGTTTTTGATTAGAAAACCAGCTTCTTTCTTACTTGCGTCTGCATAATCGTCCCGGTCCCGACTATAGGCTGCCTTGTATTCTCTGTGTGATAACTTAAAAAAATTGTGCCCTAGTTTTTTTTTTTTTTTTTAGCATAAGTGTTTTTGATTAGAAAACCAGCTTCTTTCTTACTTGCGTCTGCATAATCGTCCCGGTCCAGACTATAGGCTGCCTTGTATTCTCTGTGTGATAACTTAAAAAAATTGTGCCCTAGTTTTTTTTTTTTTTTTTAGCATAAGTGTTTTTGATTAGAAAACCAGCTTCTTTCTTACTTGCGTCTGCATAATCGTCCCGGTCCAGACTATAGGCTGCCTTGTATTCTCTGTGTGATAACTTAAAAAAATTGTGCCCTAGTTTTTTTTTTTTTTTTTAGCATAAGTGTTTTTGATTAGAAAACCAGCTTCTTTCTTACTTGCGTCTGCATAATCGTCCCGGTCCAGACTATAGGCTGCCTTGTATTCTCTGTGTGATAACTTAAAAAAATTGTGCCCTGGTTTTTTTTTTTTTTTTTAGCATAAGTGTTTTTGATTAGAAAACCAGCTTCTTTCTTACTTGCGTCTGCATAATCGTCCCGGTCCAGACTATAGGCTGCCTTGTATTCTCTGTGTGATAACTTAAAAAAATTGTGCCCTAGTTTTTTTTTTTTTTTTTAGCATAAGTGTTTTTGATTAGAAAACCAGCTTCTTTCTTACTTGCGTCTGCATAATCGTCCCGGTCCAGACTATAGGCTGCCTTGTATTCTCTGTGTGATAACTTAAAAAAATTGTGCCCTAGTTTTTTTTTTTTTTTTTAGCATAAGTGTTTTTGATTAGAAAACCAGCTTCTTTCTTACTTGCGTCTGCATAATCGTCCCGGTCCAGACTATAGGCTGCCTTGTATTCTCTGTGTGATAACTTAAAAAAATTGTGCCCTAGTTTTTTTTTTTTTTTTAGCATAAGTGTTTTTGATTAGAAAACCAGCTTCTTTCTTACTTGCGTCTGCATAATCGTCCCGGTCCAGACTATAGGCTGCCTTGTATTCTCTGTGTGATAACTTAAAAAAATTGTGCCCTAGTTTTTTTTTTTTTTTTAGCATAAGTGTTTTTGATTAGAAAACCAGCTTCTTTCTTACTTGCGTCTGCATAATCGTCCCGGTCCAGACTATAGGCTGCCTTGTATTCTCTGTGTGATAACTTAAAAAAATTGTGCCCTAGTTTTTTTTTTTTTTTTTAGCATAAGTGTTTTTGATTAGAAAACCAGCTTCTTTCTTACTTGCGTCTGCATAATCGTCCCGGTCCAGACTATAGGCTGCCTTGTATTCTCTGTGTGATAACTTAAAAAAATTGTGCCCTGGTTTTTTTTTTTTTTTTTAGCATAAGTGTTTTTGATTAGAAAACCAGCTTCTTTCTTACTTGCGTCTGCATAATCGTCCCGGTCCAGACTATAGGCTGCCTTGTATTCTCTGTGTGATAACTTAAAAAAATTGTGCCCTAGTTTTTTTTTTTTTTTTTAGCATAAGTGTTTTTGATTAGAAAACCAGCTTCTTTCTTACTTGCGTCTGCATAATCGTCCCGGTCCAGACTATAGGCTGCCTTGTATTCTCTGTGTGATAACTTAAAAAAATTGTGCCCTAGTTTTTTTTTTTTTTTTTAGCATAAGTGTTTTTGATTAGAAAACCAGCTTCTTTCTTACTTGCGTCTGCATAATCGTCCCGGTCCAGACTATAGGCTGCCTTGTATTCTCTGTGTGATAACTTAAAAAAATTGTGCCCTAGTTTTTTTTTTTTTTTTTAGCATAAGTGTTTTTGATTAGAAAACCAGCTTCTTTCTTACTTGCGTCTGCATAATCGTCCCGGTCCAGACTATAGGCTGCCTTGTATTCTCTGTGTGATAACTTAAAAAAATTGTGCCCTAGTTTTTTTTTTTTTTTTTAGCATAAGTGTTTTTGATTAGAAAACCAGCTTCTTTCTTACTTGCGTCTGCATAATCGTCCCGGTCCAGACTATAGGCTGCCTTGTATTCTCTGTGTGATAACTTAAAAAAATTGTGCCCTAGTTTTTTTTTTTTTTTTTAGCATAAGTGTTTTTGATTAGAAAACCAGCTTCTTTCTTACTTGCGTCTGCATAATCGTCCCGGTCCCGACTATAGGCTGCCTTGTATTCTCTGTGTGATAACTTAAAAAAATTGTGCCCTAGTTTTTTTTTTTTTTTTTAGCATAAGTGTTTTTGATTAGAAAACCAGCTTCTTTCTTACTTGCGTCTGCATAATCGTCCCGGTCCAGACTATAGGCTGCCTTGTATTCTCTGTGTGATAACTTAAAAAAATTGTGCCCTAGTTTTTTTTTTTTTTTTTAGCATAAGTGTTTTTGATTAGAAAACCAGCTTCTTTCTTACTTGCGTCTGCATAATCGTCCCGGTCCCGACTATAGGCTGCCTTGTATTCTCTGTGTGATAACTTAAAAAAATTGTGCCCTAGTTTTTTTTTTTTTTTTTAGCATAAGTGTTTTTGATTAGAAAACCAGCTTCTTTCTTACTTGCGTCTGCATAATCGTCCCGGTCCAGACTATAGGCTGCCTTGTATTCTCTGTGTGATAACTTAAAAAAATTGTGCCCTAGTTTTTTTTTTTTTTTTTAGCATAAGTGTTTTTGATTAGAAAACCAGCTTCTTTCTTACTTGCGTCTGCATAATCGTCCCGGTCCAGACTATAGGCTGCCTTGTATTCTCTGTGTGATAACTTAAAAAAATTGTGCCCTAGTTTTTTTTTTTTTTTTTTTTTAGCATAAGTGTTTTTGATTAGAAAACCAGCTTCTTTCTTACTTGCGTCTGCATAATCGTCCCGGTCCAGACTATAGGCTGCCTTGTATTCTCTGTGTGATAACTTAAAAAAATTGTGCCCTAGTTTTTTTTT
The DNA here is from genome assembly GCF_016920785.2 of Ixodes scapularis. Taxonomy (NCBI): domain Eukaryota; kingdom Metazoa; phylum Arthropoda; class Arachnida; order Ixodida; family Ixodidae; genus Ixodes; species Ixodes scapularis. The sequence goes on along the minus strand of NW_024609839.1, from coordinate 81,658,487 downwards.
TTTTTTTTTAGCATAAGTGTTTTTGATTAGAAAACCAGCTTCTTTCTTACTTGCGTCTGCATAATCGTCCCGGTCCAGACTATAGGCTGCCTTGTATTCTCTGTGTGATAACTTAAAAAAATTGTGCCCTAGTTTTTTTTTTTTTTTTTAGCATAAGTGTTTTTGATTAGAAAACCAGCTTCTTTCTTACTTGCGTCTGCATAATCGTCCCGGTCCAGACTATAGGCTGCCTTGTATTCTCTGTGTGATAACTTAAAAAAATTGTGCCCTAGTTTTTTTTTTTTTTTTTTAGCATAAGTGTTTTTGATTAGAAAACCAGCTTCTTTCTTACTTGCGTCTGCATAATCGTCCCGGTCCAGACTATAGGCTGCCTTGTATTCTCTGTGTGATAACTTAAAAAAATTGTGCCCTAGTTTTTTTTTTTTTTTTTTAGCATAAGTGTTTTTGATTAGAAAACCAGCTTCTTTCTTACTTGCGTCTGCATAATCGTCCCGGTCCAGACTATAGGCTGCCTTGTATTCTCTGTGTGATAACTTAAAAAAATTGTGCCCTAGTTTTTTTTTTTTTTTTTTTAGCATAAGTGTTTTTGATTAGAAAACCAGCTTCTTTCTTACTTGCGTCTGCATAATCGTCCCGGTCCAGACTATAGGCTGCCTTGTATTCTCTGTGTGATAACTTAAAAAAATTGTGCCCTAGTTTTTTTTTTTTTTTTTTAGCATAAGTGTTTTTGATTAGAAAACCAGCTTCTTTCTTACTTGCGTCTGCATAATCGTCCCGGTCCAGACTATAGGCTGCCTTGTATTCTCTGTGTGATAACTTAAAAAAATTGTGCCCTAGTTTTTTTTTTTTTTTTTTAGCATAAGTGTTTTTGATTAGAAAACCAGCTTCTTTCTTACTTGCGTCTGCATAATCGTCCCGGTCCAGACTATAGGCTGCCTTGTATTCTCTGTGTGATAACTTAAAAAAATTGTGCCCTAGTTTTTTTTTTTTTTTTTTAGCATAAGTGTTTTTGATTAGAAAACCAGCTTCTTTCTTACTTGCGTCTGCATAATCGTCCCGGTCCAGACTATAGGCTGCCTTGTATTCTCTGTGTGATAACTTAAAAAAATTGTGCCCTAGTTTTTTTTTTTTTTTTTAGCATAAGTGTTTTTGATTAGAAAACCAGCTTCTTTCTTACTTGCGTCTGCATAATCGTCCCGGTCCAGACTATAGGCTGCCTTGTATTCTCTGTGTGATAACTTAAAAAAATTGTGCCCTAGTTTTTTTTTTTTTTTTTTAGCATAAGTGTTTTTGATTAGAAAACCAGCTTCTTTCTTACTTGCGTCTGCATAATCGTCCCGGTCCAGACTATAGGCTGCCTTGTATTCTCTGTGTGATAACTTAAAAAAATTGTGCCCTAGTTTTTTTTTTTTTTTTTTAGCATAAGTGTTTTTGATTAGAAAACCAGCTTCTTTCTTACTTGCGTCTGCATAATCGTCCCGGTCCAGACTATAGGCTGCCTTGTATTCTCTGTGTGATAACTTAAAAAAATTGTGCCCTAGTTTTTTTTTTTTTTTTTTAGCATAAGTGTTTTTGATTAGAAAACCAGCTTCTTTCTTACTTGCGTCTGCATAATCGTCCCGGTCCAGACTATAGGCTGCCTTGTATTCTCTGTGTGATAACTTAAAAAAATTGTGCCCTAGTTTTTTTTTTTTTTTTTTAGCATAAGTGTTTTTGATTAGAAAACCAGCTTCTTTCTTACTTGCGTCTGCATAATCGTCCCGGTCCAGACTATAGGCTGCCTTGTATTCTCTGTGTGATAACTTAAAAAAATTGTGCCCTAGTTTTTTTTTTTTTTTTTTAGCATAAGTGTTTTTGATTAGAAAACCAGCTTCTTTCTTACTTGCGTCTGCATAATCGTCCCGGTCCAGACTATAGGCTGCCTTGTATTCTCTGTGTGATAACTTAAAAAAATTGTGCCCTAGTTTTTTTTTTTTTTTTTTAGCATAAGTGTTTTTGATTAGAAAACCAGCTTCTTTCTTACTTGCGTCTGCATAATCGTCCCGGTCCAGACTATAGGCTGCCTTGTATTCTCTGTGTGATAACTTAAAAAAATTGTGCCCTAGTTTTTTTTTTTTTTTTTAGCATAAGTGTTTTTGATTAGAAAACCAGCTTCTTTCTTACTTGCGTCTGCATAATCGTCCCGGTCCAGACTATAGGCTGCCTTGTATTCTCTGTGTGATAACTTAAAAAAATTGTGCCCTAGTTTTTTTTTTTTTTTTTTAGCATAAGTGTTTTTGATTAGAAAACCAGCTTCTTTCTTACTTGCGTCTGCATAATCGTCCCGGTCCAGACTATAGGCTGCCTTGTATTCTCTGTGTGATAACTTAAAAAAATTGTGCCCTAGTTTTTTTTTTTTTTTTTTAGCATAAGTGTTTTTGATTAGAAAACCAGCTTCTTTCTTACTTGCGTCTGCATAATCGTCCCGGTCCAGACTATAGGCTGCCTTGTATTCTCTGTGTGATAACTTAAAAAAATTGTGCCCTAGTTTTTTTTTTTTTTTTTAGCATAAGTGTTTTTGATTAGAAAACCAGCTTCTTTCTTACTTGCGTCTGCATAATCGTCCCGGTCCAGACTATAGGCTGCCTTGTATTCTCTGTGTGATAACTTAAAAAAATTGTGCCCTAGTTTTTTTTTTTTTTTTTTAGCATAAGTGTTTTTGATTAGAAAACCAGCTTCTTTCTTACTTGCGTCTGCATAATCGTCCCGGTCCAGACTATAGGCTGCCTTGTATTCTCTGTGTGATAACTTAAAAAAATTGTGCCCTAGTTTTTTTTTTTTTTTTTTAGCATAAGTGTTTTTGATTAGAAAACCAGCTTCTTTCTTACTTGCGTCTGCATAATCGTCCCGGTCCAGACTATAGGCTGCCTTGTATTCTCTGTGTGATAACTTAAAAAAATTGTGCCCTAGTTTTTTTTTTTTTTTTTTTCACAAGGACGCAAAAAAAAAAAAAACAAGTTTCGTTTTAAATTAATAAAAACCCTGAGACACGGAGGGATAAAATAAGAGACAAGTCGTCTTGTCTGTTATTTCATTTCTCCGTGTCTCGGGGTTCAGGTTATGTGCTTCCTGACCGGATCGCCTGCAAACTTTCGCCTCTTGCAAAAACAAGTTTGAGCGAAAGTACCATCACCGGAATGCCTGATCGGCGATGTATGTACAATATGCTTGTAAATTGAACTTTCATGCTTGATTTTTTTATTAAGCACAGGCAGAAAGAAATCGAATCAACTATATAGTCCCTGAGAGGGTGACAACGACAACTAGGGCGTCTCTTTTGAATGCCCGTTGCCTTCCAGCGTGCTCGCTGCCTTCCAGCGTGCTTTGGTTGCGCGTGCACGCTCGAGCCTCATCAGGAGCTGATCTCAGGTAGAAGGGACAACTGAAACTGATCCCTGCCCTTCTCGACGACTGTAAACGTGACAAGGCAGAAAAGAAAAACCCAGGTGATTTAAATCGGGATTTAAGTCACGATTTGAATCGCGATTTAAATCGGACAAATTTTATTTTTAAGATTTCAATAAAACCTTTGCCGAAAAAATATCCCGTAGATTTTTTTTTTATTTTTTTTTTATTTACCGGTTGTCATTTGATTTCTTTGTATTTAAATCAAGGAATCATTAAGTAAGGAAGATTTATATTAAGAAATCATCAAGTAAGGATTTATATCTAGGAATCAAGTAGGGAAGATTTACATCAGGCTAAAGACAAGCAAAAATCAATGTTCTTCAGAGCAAATCTGAGCGTTGAGCTTTCTTTTTATCTTACACTTCATTCGTCAGTTCCGTAACGCGAGTGAATCCAAAATGAGAAATAAAAAGCAAAAGGATTTTTAACTAGCTAAAAAATCGAGGTGTTTTTTTTGTTTTAGAGCGACTTTGTTTCCAAAAAGTAAGGTGTTTCAGCAAAATTCTCAGCTCGATGATGGCTCCCATGTCACGAACTGAAAAGAGTTGCGAAACACAATTAAAAATATAAGCCTGTGTAATAATGTATCAAAAGGTGCAAAACACCCTTTAATACCAATACAAAAAAAAAAATAACGCTGCTCATTAACCTGTGTTTTAGCTAGTTACAGTGACTCTTTCTTGCGCATTGTTTTCAGAGATCGGAAGGATTCGTAAAACGATCTCCAAATGTTTGAAAATACGTTTTCTGATAAAGAATCAAACATTTTTTGTTACGGTCATATAAATCGGATTAATCTGATTTTAATAATATAAATATGATTTATTTGACTTAAAAAAAAGTCGTAATTCTTTTTCTTTTTATTCTTTTGCACCTTGAAACGTAATTATATTTGTTCTTGTCACAGATGCCCATCCATATAAGACAGGGACGGAGTACGTTGCGTGCACTGGAGGTCTAGCTACTTTAAAGAATAGCGTCTTAGCTGGGACTGGGTGAAGGAAAGCACTGCCAAAGCAAGCGCACGAGCTGAGCGGGACTCTAACCATAGCCTCCTCTGTACCGACAAACCCTGGCAGATCGCCACGAGACGCGGCCACTGAAATGGAAAAGGTGGAGCGGCAGACAACGGATGAGAGGAGAGCCAGGTGACTGGCGCCCCGCTGCGGCGAGACGCCGAAACACACTTGTCCCGAGCGATGCAATGTCCGCTCGTGCTCCTCGCGTTCCTCGCGCTACCGCTTCTTTTCTCGTCGGGTTTGAAAAACCATGTTTCGGGTCCTCGCCGCTGCAAAAGTTGTGCTCTGCCGACCAGGTTCTCCGAAAAATGGTCTGTCGTACAAGATCCTCGCGCTCCAAATCTGCGACCGGGCACTCTATGGCTCCGTCGTCGAACTGCCAGGGTTCGTGAGTATAGAGGGTGCTATGCTCAAACCCACTCAAACCGCGTCTCAAATAAGACGCCCGCGAGCCCCAGCCTTTGCAGCGTTTTCTTCACCCAGCCTCAGCTGAGACGCTGTTCTAGATGCGACCCTGTTCGCGATAGATTGAGTTATCTCATCCTTGTTTATGAATCGTTCCGGCCTTCCAGAAAGCGACTCGGAGGAACAGAATCAAAGGGAAAAGGGGCAGCGGTGAAATGTGTCAAGCCAGTCTCGTTTTGAGTCTCCGCCTTACCGGAGACTTCCTGTCGCGCTTGGCCGATCAAGCTCGACTTGCAGATGTGATGTAACGCCTCACTTGAATCGACCATTTCTTGATTTGTGCGTTCCTTTAAACTTTTTCGTTTGGGTTATGCGGGTTAGTCAAACATTAACATTATAAAAAAAAAAAAAAGGAAGAGTAAAGAGAAATGTTGTTTTTATGCCGATCCGGGTGGCTATCGAGAGGCCTCGCTATGTCAAGAGCTCAAGAGGCCACGTGAATGAATCTATATAGCGTTTTCGGTTTTGGGTACATTTACCGATTGTCAAGAATAAAAATGTAACCGATTATTGCTGCGATGGAAGCGCGTTAACAAATAAACACCGAAGGTTCGTACAAGCGGTCGACGTTATCTCGGTTAAATAATAGTCAAAACGAATGCCGTATTTCGAGAAAAAAAAAGAACAAAAAAACATGCCAACAAAATGTACAGTCCAGGTTTTGCAACAACTAGTCAAACGATTGGTGGCCACGACACAACAGGCCAGCATCGTCCAACCTTATATACGCGGCTTGCAGTAACGCCACATCAGCGGCCAGTGTTGCTGCCGAGCGCGTACAGTCTTTACCAATCTGAAAGACCCATTCGTCCAGGCAGTTTACGCGGCAGTGCCTTGCACACTTTGGGAGGAGATTCTCTATTTTCAAAGTGGAAAACGAAGGTTTATTTATTTTCTCACACCAAGAAATGTGAGCCGGGCCAAAACGAATCCATCAGAGCTACCGAAACTGTCACCTCAAATGGGTCTTTCATCATATTGAACAGTGTATCTTCTCCATCACACGTTTCGTACCACGGAATCTGTTTTCCTAGGTCACAGAAAGTAGGAATGACCACCAGCATTGCCTATGCGATGATGTCACCTGCATACCATGTACTGGTACCCGTCTGCACAGGCAAAATATCGCCCTTGGCCTTGTAGCAAGAATCTCGGCATTTCGTTATCCATACCCTCGACTTTGACAATGACTTGCTGGCTTCCTTTTGACTAAGGAAAGGTGTTTTATGATGTTTTCTTTGCCTACAAACGCTGCCGGCTTTCTTTTTTAAATATTTATACGAAGTACCTAGTTCCGTTTCTATTCTTTCAAACCTAAAAAGAAAACAAACGCTCCTTGTGTTCGTAAGCGTCGAAGCAGGTTTTCTGACACCTCACGTAACTACAGCGGCTTTTCTGTTTCGATGTGCTTTGTTCGCGCGCTTGACATGTTTATTGCGTTACCAAACAGGCAGGAAGGGTTGGGGACAGAAGAAAGAGGAAGGGAGGAGGGGGAGAAGGGGGAGGAGGACACCACTTGGAAGAAACTTTACTACAGCAACACGTGAGCTGCTGCTTCACGAGGTGCTCTTTGTTTTATCCGAAATCGCACGAAGACGGCTTTTCGTTCTCTAGATAAGTTAAAACAATCCGCAACAGGAAAAAAAAAATCGCTCGAGCTTTTGGCGCCGGGATTCGCTACTTCGAATCGTATAAGGATCGAGCAATAGGCACAAACATGGCGGCGCCCACAAGAAAACTGAGGCACGGAGTGCCGATAATCCAAGCGTATCCTTTTTAGTGGCTCCATAAGTGACGACAGTCGAAACCGCGCATTAGGCACGAGTACTGCCTGAGACTCTCGACTTCAGCTCGGTTACAGTCAAGAGGGAGTTCTTTGTAGATCGTTTCGGCTGGTCCCGCAAAGCTCTCCGCAACCCGCTGTGAGATCCGGAGCACGAGGGATGACGGCAAGCGGCTCGCATGCGCGGTAGAAGTGTCTTCGTTGCGGAGTCCGTTCCGGGACGGCGGAAACAATCTACGAAAACTCCTTGATGCCTGTGCGGGACACTCGGGTTGGGGCCATGTGTCCAATCGCCACGGAAGCGGTAATAGCCGAACTGTATGGTGCCCGCAGCACAGCGCTGCATTGTCATCCATCTCCAGATTGTGAGTATCCCAAATCCGCCTTCGCGCGCAAAGTTAGGGAACAGTAATATTTCTTTGTGCTCGAACATGAAAGCTAAGTGCAATGTTTTAGAACGGTGGCGACGAGAGGGCTCGTTCCTATTCGAAAATTTGCCCTATTCCACAAGTTGACCTATTCGACAAATTGCCCTATTCGACAAATTGCCCTATTCGACAAATTGCCCTATTCGACAAATTGCCCTATTCGACAAATTGCCCTATTCGACAATTTGCCCTATTCGACAAGTTGCCCTATTCGACAAGTTGCCCTATTCGACAAGTTGCCCTATTCGACAAGTTGCCCTATTCGACAGCTTGCCCTATTCGACAGGTTGCCCTATTCGACAGGTTGCCCTATTCGACAGGTTGCCCTATTCGACAGGTTGCCCTATTCGACAGGTTGCCCTATTCGACAGGTTGCCCTATTCGAAGAGTTGCCCTATTCGACGAGTTGCCCTATTCGACGAGTTGCCCTATTCGACGAGTTGCCCTATTCGACGAGTTGCCCTATTCGACGAGTTGCCCTATTCGACGAGTTGCCCTATTCGACGAGTTGCCCTATTCGACGAGTTGCCCTATTCGACGAGTTGCCCTATTCGACGAGTTGACCTATTCGACGAGTTGACCTATTCGACGAGTTGACCTATTCGACGAGTTGACCTATTCGACGAGCTGACCTATTCGACGAGTTGACCTATTCGACGAGTTGACCTATTCGACGAGTTGACCTATTCGACGAGTTGACCTATTCGACGAGTTGACCTATTCGACGAGTTGACCTATTCGACGAGTTGACCTATTCGACGAGTTGACCTATTCGACGAGTTGACCTATTCGACGAGTTCACCTATTAGACGAATTGCCCTATTCGACGAATTGCCCTATTCGACGAAATGCCCCTTGGCGAGTAGGCCTAGACCCGTTCTATATCTTCGTCTACTGGACCCGTTGAAGCCCATAATAACTGGTGAAGGTGACAATATTCGGCCTGCAATGACGTAAAGCAGACTTGACCCGGTGCGCTGAATCGCGCATTTTGTGCGGATTACGGGGACGCCATCAAGACGTCACGAACTCCGCAGGGCGAACAATGGATCTCAGGAGGAAGGAAGTGACCTTGAGACGGCACTGCGGAGAGAGGGACGCCTCGCTTCAAACTTCGCAACGGGGAAAGAATAGCACGCAAGGCAAATGAGGCCACCTTTTATAGTTTGGCACCGCTTTGCCGCGCTTTATTTTTTTGGCGCGCTTTTTGACGCTGTAGGACTGTTACTCAACAACACTGATTCAAACAAAAAGACGCTAAAAGACTGGTTTGCATCTTAACTGTACGATCGTCGAACGCGTATCGACTTTTCATGGTCGAAAGCCAGTTTCCGGCACTCGCTCAACTAGGCAGTGTTTTAAACAACTTGTAAAGCGTGTCTACACTAAATTACTTCATCGCGTAATTTTAATTTAACAAAATATACGAGAGGGAGACAATGATTATCTGCAGTGCAGTTGCATTTCTCGGCGCTGTAGTTTTTGCGCGCAATCGCCAAGTGAGGTTTTCATCTGATCACTTTGCTGGTTGGTTTTCATTGACGCCGGGCTCATTCGATTTACTCGCTCCCGCCTGCACCGGTGCAGAAAAGCGCATTGTAGTATTCCGGTTGTGTATTGAGATAGGATACACTCATAAATCGAATACGGTGGTGCGCTCAAAGTGCAGGAGGTGCAAATGAGCCCACTGCCATGGCGTTAACCATGGTCGCATCGGTTTTTGCTTACACTATAAAGCTACTAGGCGGCACCGCGTCTCATGAGTTTGTGTGGGCGCCTCCGTTTAGGTGCTTAGCACAGAGCTGGCGCCACTGACGATCGTTACGACTCTAAAATGCGACTTCGCCAACTTTAGATACGGTGACAAAAAGCTCAGGCGGTAGAGTTTTGCTCTGGATTCTTCTCACAATTCTGGAACACAACCAAGCGTTTCCTGTGATTTTGGATTAAGCTTTTAGATAACCGGAAACAATAAATTTAAGCACTACGGTGCCAGAAGTTTTGCTCTAGAGTCTGCTAACAACTCTGGTGCACGAACAAGCGTTTCCTGCGTTTTGAGATTTAGCTATCAGAGAGCCGGAACTAAGGATTTTTAAGCACCAAGATGGTGCTTAAAATAATTAATTTAGCGAGGGGCGGTAGCTTGCGCCACCTGGTTTACAGGCTAGGGGGCGCAAGCTACCGCCTGTTACAAAAGGTACAACCGTTAGCATCCATACATCCATCCGTCCATCCATGGATGGCTGTAGTGCCGTTACTTTGACACGCAGCTTATTTAATGGCTTATATAGTTTTCACCGAAGATGCGCAACGTTCAGTCATCCGTTTTAAAACATGAAATGCTTTTTAACGATAACCCCCCAATCCAAAAATGTCGTCCATTCATCCGTCCGCCCGCGCATTTTCCGCTAAATTTAACGGGGAAAGTTGCGCCTCGTGCCGTCACGTGACCCATAAACCTTGGTAAATTGACGGCACGTGAACTATACGTCATCTCAGTTTCCCCGCTAAATTTAGCGGTAAAATGCACGTCTTTTAGCTAAAATATCAATTCAGTTTCCCCGCTAAATTTAGCAGGAAATGACGTAACGGGACCAGACTTGTTCCGTACGCATTACAAGTAATCAAATTACTTGTAATCGATTACTATTTTGAGTAATTTTGTAATCAGTTGATTACTTTTATTAGGCAGTAATCACGAGAGTAATCTGATTACTTTTTGAAGTAATAGAATTACTTGTAACCGTTACAATTTGTCCACGGGACCCCCCCCCCCCCCCCCCCCCCCCCCCCCCTCCCCGACACAAGCCTTTTTTCTTATGAAATGACAAAAAGAAAATTTGCTTTTTTATTTTTTCGAACGGAAAAAAGAAAGATTTTTGCGGAGCTGTAGGAAACGTGGTCAATCTCTTTCTATGGACAGTTTCTGTAGAATGTCCTTTATTTTATTTTTTATTATTATTTTTTTTCGGGCTGGGACTGGGGATCGGGAAGCCCCAGGGTAGCCACACTGCGTGACAAAGGCCATTCAGGGCGAAGTTTGAGGAAGCAGAATGTAGCTTTGTGAGTCCTTCGTTCAAACTAGCCCCCTCACGCACACACACACTGAAATAAAAAAAAATAAAAAATCCTGCTTAGGCCGGGTACCTATACTCGCAGCCCGTAGGAGAACCAGAAACGAAGAATGCCTAAAGCGGATGCAAAATATAACAAAGGCAGTTGAAATATTTCCCCATTTCCCCTACGTGGTCTTTGTGACAAGCAATGTTTCGAGTTGAGAAGTGGTTGGGGCGACCTCTTCCGCTAATGGATACTACACATGATCCGTTTCAAATCCTGGAGCTGCTGCTCTTTTGTATAACATGCGAGCTCATCCACATGTGAAGAATAAAATGAGCGACGCAAACTTTGAGCGACGACCCTTGCTCAAGCTTAACAAGATATAGAACCCCCTCCGCTTCCCCCCCCCCCCCCCCCCCCCCCCCCCCACACACACACACACTGGCGAACGCCCAAATCATTAAACGTCTTCAAACGAATTCTATGCTTGTGTCCGCATTGTGAAGGTGCAACGACCACGAAGAGGGAGCCAGTTTTTCTTCTTCAATACTTGTGCAAATGTGAAATATCGGTTGGAAGTAGTTCATTGTTATGAGCGCTAAAGATGTGACTTCACACAATAAAGTAATCGGAAAAGTAACGATTACTTCTTTAAGAAATGTCCAATTACTTTTGCCGTCGAGTAATCAAGTAATCTAATCGAATACTTTTTAGCCACGAGTAATAGTAATTGTAATCGATTACTTTTTTTTAGTAACGTGTACAACACTGAACGGGACCTATACAGCAATTCAGTTTCCCGCTAAATATAGCGGGGACAATCGACGTCACGTCACCTGACGACACGTGACTTATACAACTATTCAGTTTCCCCGCTAGATTTAGCGGGAAAATATACATCACGTGACACACCAATTCCCTCACAATTTCCTCACAAGTTCCCTATAATGCATTATAAGATTTTTTTTTTTTCGGTGTGTGGTTTGAGTGTATCAGGGGTCGAAATTAATTGAAAGCATTCAGCACAGTAACAGTACGTGTTATGCCGCAACAGACTCTTACAAATAAATAAAATGTAAAAAAATGGTGGTCACAGAAGTTTTAGGCATTGATGTCGAAGAAAAATTGCTGGATCGCTCGTGTCGCTCTGTCATTGCAACGGAAGTGCGGCCACTGGAGGTTTTGAATCGGACATCTTGGGCCTATGTAAATCTGTCAGGTGAAGCGTTTTAGGGGTTGGGTGGCTGCGTGGGGAAAGGCACGCTTTCTGTTTGTTCGCCGTCATTCGCCGAAAAAGTTTTTGAAAACCCTGTGTTGAACAAACTGTGTTAAACAAAATGTGCCTTTTTCCTGCGGTGTAGTGCTTTTGTTAAAAATTGATTTTAAAAAAATTCCACGGGTTTTCAAACGCCACCACTACCGTTTACGTAAGATCAGCGAAAAAAAAAAAAAAAAAACTTTCGACGACTGACGGCAAACGAGCAGAAAACTTGTCTTGCAGTAGGCAGCCATCCAACCTCTGCAACGCTTCCTCTGGCAGATTTACATAAAGCCCAAGATGGCCGATTCGGAGCATCCGGTGGACGCATTCGAGGAGCAGTGAAGCGCGATCCAGCAAATATACTTGTTCCAAAACTCAGAGCGCCGCATCGCGGCGTAATACCACGTTATGCATTGTGGGAATCAGTGGGAAGCAAAATCCATACGGGCGCTTCGCTCCTGGTCCACTGGTTCCCAGAATGCAACGCGCGCGGTGACGGATTTATGGAAGCAGCCTATCGTCATAGAGATCAGTGAATGTTAGGCGTGAAAATGTTCGTGGTCCGAACCTTTAACAAATAACTGAAGATTGCAGTGCTTGTATGACTCGCTGCTCAGACAAAAACAAGTTTTCTTTCCTTGAAAACCTAGACCTACGAGAGCTAGACCTACGTGAGGACAATTGGCTGCCTGTGTATACTTTTTTACCCTGAACGCAACATTTGTTGTTAAGCATTGAAAATTAAAATATTTGCATTGCGTTCATATCGCCATTTTTTTAAACGAAATTAAAAGTGCGATAATACTTAAAAATACAACCCTTTTCATTGAACACTCGTGAAAATCATAGTTTATAATCAACCTCACGTACAGCCATGACGCACAGATAAAAGACGGTTCGTGATAAACGTAATGTTTCAGCCCCCCGGAACTCATCTTGATGAGTATTAATCCCTTGATGTCCCAGGCAGAAGCCAGTCACGTGCTAAATGGCACCACCTGTCCAGAGCCATCTGTGAACTCACAACACAAACCTGCCGAAGTTCGGTTTCGACCAGGTTCGACTTCTTCGAACTTTGAACGCGAAGTTCGACAGAGGTTTGACTCAACTTTGACTTTGATGCGCGTGAGGGAAATTCAATACGAGCTAACGCCTCCAGCCGGACGACTGGTGCAATACTTATCGGGTATGTAGTTACCATTAAAAGCTAACTAAGTCCTTAAAGGTGCGCTAAAGACATTTCTGATATCGTCTATTTTTGGCCATAACTTATATTACGGTCCCCAAGCATCCTAGAAATCCAAAAATTATTCTTGTGCGACGTCTATTTCCCTACTAAAAATGTGATCGAAGTTCGTGCCACGCCCCTTTCTGGGCGGAAAAATCTGGAGCACAGAATTCAGCGGAGGCGCCTTCGGCCAATCGCAAGCAGCCTCTCTCGGAAAGGCGGCTTATGATTGGCTGGCGCGCACCTGTCGTCACGCCGCCGGCGCCTCCGCTGATTTCTGTGCTCCAGATTTTTCCGCTCAGAAAGGGGCGTGGCACGAACTTCGATCACGTGTTTAGTAGAGAAATAGACGTAGCACGAGCATAATTTTTCGATTTTTGGGATGCTAAGATAGCGTAGAATGAGTTATCGCCAAGAACAGACGATCTCAGAAACGTCTTTAGTGTACCTTTTAAAGCTCGTATGTTTTCGTTTACACTGCGCAAGCGGTTAACATCATTCCCTAAAAAAAAAGAAAAGGGTTAAATTATATTTCCCAAACTCTCAAAGTTTTACGTTGGAGTCGGGAAACACTGTTCAAGATGTCTAACTTCCTCGAATTTCGCCAAAAGTTCGAAGGTTCGCCAAGCGTCGACCTCCGTTCGGCGCCGAACCTCCGTTTGACGCGGAACCTTCGTTTGACACCGAACCTCAAGTTTGACGATAGGTTGCGATATCCCTAGTCACGTCATTCAACAACTAGAACAAAGTTAGCCCTCTATGTGCATCGAGATTGTTTGATAAAAAAAAAAAAAAATTCCGAGAAAGAAACTAGCTAGGCGTGTCCTCTTGTCAACCGTCATGTTTTCAGTGGCTGCTCCAGATAAGCGACACGAGCAAAATAAAATACAAAAAATAAAAATTCCAGAACCGGAAGTGGGTAACAACAATTGTGGCGAGCGGCCATAGACTCTTAATGCAACAAAATACGAATAACAAAGACAACGACGAAGCCGGAAGTTTGTCTAGTTGTTGGAAGGCGCTCGCCGGTCGGAAATGAGGGTAAACTGAAATAAATAAAGAATATCCGATCTGAATGCAGGGTGTCCACTGCAGAGAAGCTTACGGCTATTCTTCAGGAGGGACTCTGAAGACGGGACCGAGTTACAAACGAAACGATAGTGACGCCATCTCCCGCTCTTGTTGACAAACAGATGTCGCCTGATATCACAACATCAGGGGAGAAACGGCTCACAAGCAGTGTTTCAACCACCGTTCTTTTTTTTTTTTTTTTCTGTGATTATTAGCCCATATAACCGTGTTCATACTACTTATCGGAGAAAGTGACCCTCGAAAACTCACCGTCAGAGCAACAAAGCAACAACGAATGACATGCGCAGAAACCAACGATGGAAAACAATGTGTATAGCTTTTTTTGTCCCTTTTTTTGATACACGTAGCTTCGAATCTTTATTTTCATAGGAATCTAGGCACGGTCATATGAAACAGGTAAAAAAGGACGAGGGCGGTTCTGCTTGCCTTTGAGACAGTACGAGCAAATACTTTGCTGGGGAATACATGTTACTCGGTAAAACTCTAATAAAAAAATTGGAGCCGACAGCTTTTTGCGCAGCTAGAAGGGCACGATGCGCGTAGCCTCGGTGTTTTCCCCATCAAACTGCGAGGAGCGGCTGCCGACATCCATCATCGTGGAAAGCCATTGAGAAAGCGGAGACAGTCGTTCCTGCTGTCTTGCCGAACCCGGTATCTCGGTGTCGTCAGCAGCCCTCTCCCTCGGCGTAGCACAAAAGAGTGGAAAGCGCGAAGCGCATGCCTTCTTTCGGGCGCGGTCTGCTCACGCCGATAGGGGAAGTTTCGGCGCTGTAGGCGCGCTGTCTAATGCCGATAAGTGGAGTGGAATATGCATTCTAGTAAAGTATTATTTGGTGCGAGGTGCAGAAGGAAAGGATTCGGCAACACAAGACGGCGGTGAAACCGCGTATACATTCGTTTCTCGTGTCGGAGCACGCAAGACATAAGGCGCCCGACGTGAGGTACGTCAAGTATAACGCCGAACACGATGTGCATCAAATATGGCTCCCAACGTGGAGCACGTCGAGTGTGGCGCCCAACGTAGGGTAGTTCGAATATGGCGCCCAACGTGGGGTGCATCAAACATGGCGCTTAACCTGGGACAAGTCAAGTAAGGCGCCCAACGTGGGTCCTGCCATTTATGGTGCACCCACCAGTCATAACACTCCTCCTTCTAAGACAGTCTACTCTATAAAGTTATACATGTTAGCGCTTGTCTGTGTCGTGTGTGTTTCCTTCTTCGTCATTGTTGTTTTGCGCTTTTAACCTTTTAAATTGTCATAAAAAAAAAGTCGCTAAAGCTAAGCCTTCATTCAACTATAAAGTTCAACCGCCGTTCAACCGAGTGCGCGGCGAAGAGCGCGAGGGAAACGTCACCGCTGTCCACCGATAAGAGGACCCGGCTCGGCGCAGCCCTCATTTTATGGGCGTCGCCGCGCGCTCATAAACGATGAAACAGGAAGCTGGGAACGGGTCTATGAGCTTTGTTCCGATAGCATCAGAACGGTGTCGTAAGAAGACCATTGTGCGTGACGGCTTTCATTTCTGGCCGGACGTGAGAGAGAGAGAAAAAAAAAACACAAAAAAACGTGACTCAGATGCTTATGCCGGTGGACCATATACTCGAAATGATTACGAGCGCTGTGCTATGTTCCATTAGTTTAGCTATCTTATTTATTTTTGTGCAATAATGACCTACAATTTAGGCATTTCTTTCTTTCTTCTTTTTTTTTTTTTTTTTTTTGTTAAAACGTTAGGTAATCAGGACACCACTTTTTTCTGAGGTAAAGTTAATAGCGTAATGGTAGCATGGTAATCCGCGAATTACGTTTTTAAAAATCGAGAGACTAGCCTGAAAAATACACACAGACACACGCAGATACACACATACACATACAAGCACACACACACAATCAAGCCCAGTAAATTCACCGTGACCTTGAACTCTTAGTATCCGTGTCCGTGGTCCTCTCGCCATTGACCATGCGCCCTTATGGTAAAATAAAGTATACAATTCCATCTGCTCAAACTATCCCTCGATAAAAGACACCTGTCTGGCCGAAGGTCGCGCAAGCATATACTGGTTACTCTACATTTTCATGAACCATCGAGGATAGAGTCACCTGTCACGGGCTCCTCTGGGAAACGGCGGTGGAATAATTCAAGAACGCTGCCCAAACAAATGTACGGGCGGCGAGGACCAATTTGCGAACACCATTCGCCCGTGTTCGTCGGCGCGCAATGCGAAGTCGTCCACATCATTAACGACGACGTTCAATCCTTCCCCTTAATGTAGGTTGTAAGCATTATTTGCTGTCACAACACCCCGGATATGCTTATTTCAATGCGTTCGCCAACAGACCTCTTCCAAGGTCGTTTCTTGCGACATCGTCGTTTGCGGTTGGCTCGCGGAAGTTCAGAAAACAAAGCATCGGCCACATTGGATGCTCACTCACGTGACTAATGTCACTCGCATCACGTGACGTTGGCCGTCGCGAGTTGGTTGTTGATGAGCACGGCACGTGACTTGCTTTAAAATGTTAGGTCCATTCAGACAGTCGCGTTTGACTTCGTTTGACTGTATACACGAATGCGAGTAATCGGAAGACTTGTCCTTCGTATGCTGCATATCAAGCTATATACTCTTTGAATCGTTTGCCACGCTTTAAGGCCCGTTCACACTCTTGCAACCGAGTACGACCGAGAGAGACCAAACCGGTTTTTAAGCCTTTTGCGATCTCTTAGGACCAGCTCCGCTCAGCGCATCCGGTCCCAAGAAGTCTTTCTCGGTCGTACTCGGTCGCAAGAGTGTGAACGGGCCTTAACATGAAAGCCGGATAGCTCTTTATCAAACGTAAGCGAAGGCTAGTGCGTGGGGTTTTACGGTTGAGATGACGAGTGGTTGCATTGATGCGCCATGATACCAGATGAGCTGGACTGGACCAGACTGGACGACAGAAGAATTTAGCCCTGGGCTTGTCAAGCGTACACTGACCCCTTTCACGAAGCGTCAGCGTCAACGTTCAATCATATAGAAGCTACGTTGTCTCATGAAATAGTTGGTTGACACGGGGACCTCGTTCAGAAATGCGCTTTCTAAGTTCACGCGACCATGACAGCGTCTAGAAAAGCGATCGCTGCAGTATTTTTGTTACAAACACGGCACTGTAAATTGTCTCTGGGAAAGCAAGAGCGTAATAAAGCAGGTACGCTAGCATTCGCGGACCAAGCTTTGGAGGAAATGTAGGTTGGTGACAGGTTAAGACTGCATGCAGTAAAGGTTCCGCCTCAAGCACTCGCACGTTGCCTTCCGTCGAGCTTCGGTTGCCCATGCACCGAGAAGCTATGAAAGAGAGAAAGCTGGCGCTGTAGAGGCGGAGCATCTAGTGCGTTCTTAACCTGTCACCAACCACAAGGCGGAAATAAGCGCTATACGTATTTCCTAAACAAAGCTGACTGGGGCTCCTTCAAAATGGCTAGCAAATTTACTTCGTGAAATTTGCTCATGCGCCTCTTGACCTCTCAAAACGCCGACAAGAAGCACTCAACGTTGGTTAGCTCCAGCCCGAGAAAGTGGATGCGTCCTTGTCGACAGTCGTGTGGACGGAAGGCAGAGAGGCCCTTGGAAGTGAACTCCAAGAAATAACCTTGCACGTAGAGACCACGTCTTTGTCTATCACCCAAGATCGTTAAGCTTTTACGAAGTTCCCTGTTGTTTCAATAAATAACTCTTCTTTCTGCCTCTCTTTGCTTAGCAGAGTGGATGGGTTTCTTGAACCGTTTGCGCGCCACTATCAAATACGGCGATCGTTCAATGTCGTCGAAACTCTCGGTGCGTCAAAACATGGCCAGTGCTCACGAACACACGTCGGTATGCGATGCTCATCCGGTTCGAAACCCAGAGCACCGGCCTTTACCCGTAAAGCCGCGGTGGCAGCTCTGTTACATCATACAAAATACAAGATCTGGTCCCTCGATCCGTAATAAGAATGGTACACAATTCACTGGACAAGTCCTCACTTCAATGTGGAATAACAGTCTACGGATACTGTGCCAAATATCTACAACTTAAAATGAAATGGATCCAGAAAAAAAAAATAAGAAAGGATATAATCAGAAATATGGGTTAGCTTAGTAAAAATCTCGGGTGCATATTATGCACCCGAGATTTTTATTGAATTATAGAAGAGGTTACTCGAGGCAAGATCCCCCAAAATAAAATTTAAAAAAGCTGTCAAAAACGGTTGTACTCAAACAAAATAAAAAAACAAAACAAAAAAAAAACCGGAAAAATTACGAAGAATTAGTTTCCTTCGACGAGTTGATTCGTACTTAACCAACGTGACGTAAGTAATAACTAAATCCAACATATCTGACCTATTACAGCCGTTTAATGAATTAGTGGAATAGACCGTAACTATATATTGTTTTTGTTTTTTTCTGGAGATAGAAACTTCATTTATCTTGCCATGGTGCGCTCTAGTACCAGTTTAATAATACTTTAATAGAAGAACAGAGGGATCGGTCGCGACCCACGCACAAGCCAATATTGGCTTACGTGTAATTTACATGTAAACTGTATCTTGAAAAAAAAAAAAAACTTTCAGTTTTTTTACTTTGGTGAAGAAGGAAGACCAGCGGAGCTGTGCAGTGAAAAGTAATGGCCGGCCGCAAGTCGGCAAGCCAGAGTGGAAAGGCTGCCGCCATCTATGAGCGACGGCGGCAACCAGATACTTGGCTTGCCGACGTCGCTCATAGATGGCGGTAAGTGTCCAGAGTTCGGTGTCTTCATTTGTTTGCGGGGGACACGATCCTGGGGAAACAAGCCCTTAACAGCTCCGCTGTAAAAGAAAGGCGAATGGAGATGATTTCTTGTTGTTGTCGGACGGCCCTCTGACATTGGTCACAGAAAAACTGCCTGCAGGCATGAAGAAAGCGCGCTTCGAACATGCATGAGGCATGGTCCGCAGATAATCATGTCGTCGTTTCTGCAAAGAACACGTTGTGCGGTGCATGAGCAATGCGACTACGACTCGAGTGTATCGCGGGTGTAATCACGTGTCGTTAAACAAGCCCGTTCTTCGTCGGCGACGCTGCAGGTGTCCAAGCCGGCGGTGCGGAGGGGCTACGCCAGGCTGGCCTTCAACAACTGCGGCGAGGACACGGACCCGCTGTTCGTCACGGGCTTCGACCTGGAGCCGAACCCCGTGCAGATCCCGGGGCCGCTGTCCGTGGGCATTCGCTTCAAGCTCAACGAAAACCTCACGTCACCCATTTCGGTACGCGTGGTTCTCGCATCCACTTTACGCCGAGGTGTCAGGAGGCGATTTCGGTTTGGGTTTATTTCAGTTGTGCGCGTATCGGGAAGTTATACAGTCGGCCCCCAATGGGCGCCTGCCGTTTACGCTGTAGGGGAGAAAATTTTGCCAGTGTAGTGTTAGCCTGGGATGTTTAAAGTGCCTGGCGAAAATTTTGCCAGTGTCAATCAGTCGCTTCGTGTCTAAACAATGGCGACCACCGAGGTTGCTTGACGGACTTTTGAAAAGGGTCTAATAGACACCTTTTCGCAAGTTCACCAAGCCGAGGATACCTCACCGATCCCCGCTTGAATCACCTCTTCCACAAGGGCCCCGCCATCTTGGATGTCGTGACTTCCAGCATGGGCGAAAACATTGTTTTGCCGTCGCCACGCCAATAGGACACATCCCGGATATAAGCGTAACCGTCTTCCATGCTCGCTTTGCCTTACCTTTTTTTTTTTTTTTTTTTACAGTTTGCAGAATGATATTTTTTTGTATTTTTTGTTGACAAAAGTAAAAAAAAAAGTGTATATTTTTTGTTGTTTGGTCATCTGATCGTGCCAGTGTTTTAATTGTTTTATTCTTTCTTCATCCATTACTTAAACCAACACGCTCTTCTCCCAAGCATGTAATTCCTACCCGTTCTTGACGTGAAAAGCGAATTTCCTGGAGCAAAACGTTTGCTGTGTAAAACGTATGGGCTCAGCAGCAATGCCCAGCCACTGAGCTCACGTCTTCTGACGTGAGCTCAGTGTAATCACTGGCAGAATTAGAACGGCAAGGATGTCCTTCATTTGTCCCGCCTCCAGCACGATGCTTCCCAACTTCGATGGCGCCTCAGCGTCCTGTGAGCCTCGAGCGTGCACGGGCAGCCAAAGCACGACGGAAGGCAAAGAACGTGCGTTGGACGCCGCGCACCGGAAAGAGACGCTCTGCCGTTCTCGCCCTGCCGGTGACTATACGGTAGAATTTACTGCCAAGTCAATGGGGCTAGACTTACGCCATTGGGAGCCACAATCAGCAAATTCCATACGTTTTAGATTTCGTCATATCTATAGATCATGGCTCTCCACAGTTACAGGACGCTGACAAACAAGAGCTCATGCTGCTCAGATTTAGGCGATCGTACCAGCGCGGCACCTTGGAGTAGAGAGGAACCGATTCCTTTAGAAAAAGATGAATAAAAATGAACGACCCTGAACATGCGTTTTATTTCTCTGACTAAATAAGATACATTTAAAGCATGCATCGACACCTTATTCCCTGATTGGCTTGTGGGGGCCGTCCCTTTGTTGCTTCGTGGAGGGCGGGCGCCATCGGTGATGGTTACGATTTAAAAAAAAAAAAAAGCGAGTTCCCGAGCTTTGGATACGCTGCCAGGAAACTGGGCCGATATCGGTTTGCTCTATATCGCGGACTGGTGTACTATTCCTGGAACTTTGAAATTGCGTGTCCCACGATTTCCGATAAATTTTATGATGACTGGCAGCAACGATTCTAAGCAACAAGATGGCTGAAGTGCCATTACTACGAAGTGTAGCCTCTTTAGAGGCTACACTTCGTAGTAATGGCACTTCAGTAATTTAGGCAAGCAAGAATAACCTGCCGTCAAAGATGTGTGCTTCAACCGCGCCATACGCCACTATAGACCAACACGCGGCCCTGACGTCACGCAGCTGCGGTGGCGCTGTCAACGGCACTGCGCGTGCGCAGACACTTCACTTCGCGCGAATTTGGTTTCTGCGCATGCGCAGTGCCCACACCTTGTGTGGGCAAACGCGGCTCGTTTATTTAGCTAACTCCAACCACGCATTTATTTGCGCCGAGTGATCGCGATCCTAAGGGAGCAGCATGTCCATGGTCAACATACGCCGATCGCAAGACACTCATTTTCTCTAAAAAAAAAAAAAATGTATTAAAAAAAAAAGAAAAAAGAAAGCGTTGGGCTCCTCACGGTATGTTTTTAAAGTCCCACTTATGTGACGAATTAGGATACTTGTATGTTTATTCAAGATCAGTTGTTTAACGTTTTATGACGTTTTCAAATTAAAAACGCGTTGTTTTTTTGTTCTTGGCTTTTTCAGGCAAATTGTGTATTTTGCGCGGCGTACTAAATACGCGCAAGCCCTACTTTTGCTTTGTGTCTTTACACTCGGAAGGAGAGCGAACTGGTAATTCCTCAAGAAAAAAGTTAGCCGTATTCTAAAATGTGTGCTCAGTCCACGCCATACGCCTGGAGTTACCCACCATAGCCGTGAAGTTCCGTGCCGATGCTATGGATCTGAGCATCGCCATAGATCAACGCCATGGATGTCAGAGTAGCGCATGTGTTTCGCGCTTAAAACGCGAAACCCATGTACGAAGGAACCGTCCGATCCGATGTGCGAACTGCCGGAATGACCTTCGGGGGCGAGGCTTTTCATAGCACCGGAGAGCCAAATAGTCTACTCTAATAATACTTTACTAACGGACGGTTTCGTCGTACATGGGTTTCGCGCTTTACATTGGGCAGAAGACGACTGGTCCCTTGTATCTAGGCCTTGAAACCAAGAACGTGACTACAAGGGCACACACACACACCGCCGTTGCCAAGCCGGAATTTACAAACGTTGACACCCCACCCGGCTCATTGACGCGTTTTCTTCTTCCCCTCGCGTCAAGTGGGCCGAGGCTAGGCGCCGTGCCCGCCGACCTTGCAAGGTTGCCCCTTGTGCAGGCGAGCGGAAACGTCGGCGCTGGTTCTCCCCGTGCCCTTGGGCTTCTTCGAACGGTGCCTGTCACGAGGAGCGACTGGGGGGCCGCTCCAGGTCGACTCGATAGGGACACGCAAGCGAAAGCATCGGCACACTTCCGCGTCCGAGCGAGGACGGCTCCCCGGTATCGTTCTTCTCGCGTTCCAGACGGGGGTCATCTGACTCATCTTGCTCCTGCGAGTGCCGACGCCCGTTCAAGTTTCTAGTCGAGGTTCTTTGCAGGTGGCACGATCCTATGTTTAGTCCCCTGGTCACCCGACGCAACACCGTCCATAGACATGGAAACCCCTAAAAGTACTAGGAACTTTTAGTGTTATTAGGTAGCGACTGTTCCTTTTATATAAAAAAAAACACGCAAATCTATATACGTAAGACCAGACAAGACGCAAGTTTACAGGATCAACTTGATAATGAGCCTTTTGCAGACTTTAGAATGGCAGCTTCCTGGAAGCCTCAGAACGTGTCTCAACATGACATCGTCAGCTATAGTACCTTGAGGCTCCCAGGGAAGCTATGTCAGGAGCTGCTTTCTCAAGTGTGAGCGTAAGCAGGACACGTGGCCACAGAACGGAATTTTAAACCCGCACTAACTAATAGGAAATCAAGCGGAATCCACTGGACTCCTTTATTGGTGTCCATAGGAAAGAAATAACATCTCGTGTCACCAGAGCATTGAACTGAAGCCATAAAAAGATGACGATAAAGGGATGGTTCCTAGTGACTTCATCAAACAGTTACAGTTGCCTAAAAGCATCTTGCAGTGCTCCCCCCTCAATATTAACGATGTGCGTGACCAAAAGCGTCGCTGCGGTCAGCTTTCCACGATTGGCCAAACCATGGGCTTATATGAGCGTTGTCAGATTGTCAACTTTGACGGTGTTAGTTTCCGATTGCAATGGCTCTTAGCTTCCACTGTGCTTTTTAAACACACCATCGTACTCGTCGTCACACCTGAAGGTAAGTAGCCGGGGTAACAACTGGTGACGTCACGGCGAGGCCAATCCCACTCGTGACGTCACGGATGGAAATCATAAGAGGGCGCCACCGAAACATCTCGGCGCTAATACCGAGCGCACTAAGCATTCCACACATCGGTGACGCCGCCGTAACTGTAGTTCATACGAGGCAGACGCCAGTTCACGAGACAGCTCGTGCCGCCTCGTGTACTGCTCGCGCAGGCCCTTAGCGGGGTTGTCGCGCATGCAGAAAGACTATAGTTCTCACCGTGCATGGTGGCAGCGGTGGTGTAATGAAGCTAGAGTGCCTTCATACACACGCGCGCTTTTGCTTGAGTGGTGACATCTCAGCCATTTTTCCGCCCAATCGTTCTTTCTATGCATTTTGAAGTGCGCGCAATCCGGTGTCACTCAGCTCAAGCGCGTAGCTTTGGCTTATGCATAGACGCCATCTTACCGCCCAAGTCACGCACCGAGTGCGCGAGAGCGTCACGCGCTGGCACATTCCGGACAACAATGGATGTCTTCACCCTGAGACAGACAGACATCTAGGCACCCTAAATGAAGCGGGCTGTGAGATATTGGTCTCGGACGTCCACACAGCCGTGATGACAACATTCTTGATTTCTGCCAGGTCCGGCTCGAGATGCAGAAGAAGCTGACGTTCCTGTTCGGCCTGTCCACCTGGTTGACCATACCTTGCCTTCCCAACGGAGTGGGCTCGTGCACGTACGACGACATCTGCGACATCGGGCTCTTTGCCAAGGGAGAGTGTCTGGACATAGTCACCGGCAAGGAGGTCCCCTGCAAGTGTCCATATCACGAGGTACGCATTGCCGCATCTCGTGTGACAGTATACTCTGCAACCCAATTTTGCGGCTTCCGGCCACCAGTGGGCTGCAACTATACACCAACTCATGTTTGGATGGATGGATGGATGAATACGGCTGAGCCCTTTGGATCGGGCGGTAGCTTACGCCACCTAGCCATTTTGTTTTACCATTTAAGCTTAGAATATTTAAATGTGAAATCTATATTCACTCCGCAGTGCAAAGAAAGTGAGGCTATGAAACCCCCTTGCCTAAGTGGATAAGAAAATACCTAGTTTTCTCTCGATTTCTGCCACCATTCACTTAATCTTTGCTTGGTTTAGAAACAAACCGGAGCGCCCCTAGGGGACACCACCGGCGCCGCGCATGCGTGATGGGGGTGTGGGCAAGAAGCTCGCCGTCGCCCATGAACAAACCAATGGAATGCGATGTTGTCGGCGTCGGTGTGAGTCCTCCTGCCCTTTTTCGCGTTCGAATTGCTGATTCTACGTCTTCCTGGCGATGTCTGGACTACTTGAGTGGCGTCAGCGAAATTCCCGAGGCGCGTTACACCACAAAACTTCGCGTGAATATTGTGACATGTGGCGATTCATTCCGCGCGGACGGCGCAAATGAAAATTATCGATAGTGCTCTTTCTGCTACTCAGCAGCGGCATTAGCCGAAAAGTGCCACTGACATATCAGCCCTCTTCTGTGTGGCGCCGAGCTTGTAATACGTTGTAACAAACGTGATACGAGTTCACGCAGCACCCGCCCCCATACAGATAAAATACCGCATAAGTCAACCGCGTCACAATAACTACAACAAAACAATTCAAAATGTAAAAAAAAAAAAATAATAATAACGCGGTAAAAAGTAGAACGTGGCAGACATTCGCCACACCACTAGCGTGAATATTCACGATGACAGTATTTAGCTTTCCAGCGCTTATCATCCCGGCGAAAAATGACGAATCACTCGGCCGTGGGCGGATGCGCGGCATCACGTCTGATATTCTGCAGAAGATAGCTACTGCCCGGAGGGCGCCCCGCAGCCCAGTAGACAACAAAAATGTCAATGCGTAGAAGGCTATCATTGAAGAGGTCCGTAATGACCCACATTTTCGCAACTTACGCAGGGCGAATGGCGGTTGAAGCCGTCGACGTTCAAAGTGCCCGAGCTGCCGCCCGATCTGCCGTCCTACCTCCTGGACGGGGACTTCTTTGTCAAGGCCACAGTGCATCGGGGATCGGAACAGATCGGCTGCTACTCCACCGACGTCGAACTGAACCTTTAGAAGGTTAAACACTCGCGTCCTTAGTGCCGGACTGTGCCAGCGTTCACCGCACATCCGTTCCAATCCAAAGCCAAGACCGCGGACCAGAGAGCAAGCCATTGTTCCGATGGCTGTCGACAAGTCTGCGAGGCGTCTCTTCGACGCGGCCATCGCACCCGTGTACTTGTCCCCCAGGCCGCTGAGCCTGATTTGAGCATTCAGCACAGGTGTTTAAGTGGTGTCTAGCCTGGAGCTAACACCAATGTTGTTGTTTTTTCGACGCCATCTTTGTCAGCCGACCGTTAGACGAATAGGCAGCGGTGTACCTTGTGAACAAGCAGTTTGACTCAGGCAGCAGTTCAGCGCCACACAGCTGATTATAGGGCAGAATACATCTTATTGTGTCTGCGGAAAGAGATTACTGACCCATGGCCTAGGTAACGTAAAGCTGCATCTACTATATATGACTAATTTATCTCTACACTGGCTGTCCTGATGGAAGGTACCTCGTTTCCTTGGATTGGAGATATTGATAATACAGATCGGATACAATTATTGATACTCCTGATGCATGAATATTGGATTTCCCTTTATAACGGCTTACCATTTTCTTCAGAAAGGCTGTTAACTGTTTTCGCTACAAAAAGCTTTTAGACTCTTTTGGGGGTGGTCACGCGGTCAATAACAATCATTGCAATTTCAAACACATGACCTAGGATGAAAGCGCAGGGTTTCAGACCCAGTTGTACATACAAATTTGTTTTTATCCCACTTTTTGTTCTTGTTTAAGTTGTGAACTTTTCTACTGCTTCAAACTTACAACATTGTGTGCGTGAACTGATGAAACTTTTTTCAGCAAGCGAGTGATCGTGACGTCGCGTTCACGCGTTTGTCGTTGTTGCCAGAACGTTGCGTTGATTGCAGCTTTGAATATGTTTAATTCTCTCGACAAGCCAGTATTTAATGCATTGTTATACTTGAAAGATTACTTGAACCTATACAGAACGCTATGCCATCTCTGTACCGTTCAGTGCCGGATAATGCCGTATGTGAAGACAAGCTACTGAGCTGTTCGTAAGATATTGTCACATCGACAAAAGAGGCTGGAACTCGACTATACCAAGGTCATAATTTAAAACACGAGCACCCGTTTTTCCCCCATGTGCATTTGTACCAAAGCAAATTAAGTGCATTACAAATATTCCCTATAGGTTCGAAAGTAGGCGGCTAGAATATTTCCGCCACTGTGAACCGGGAATTGTTTTACTGTGCTGTTCAGACTTTTTTATATTTTAATATTTTCTTGCTTACATTTTAAAACGGACCCAATAAAATATGTATCGTCTACAGCGTTTGCTTGCATCATCGTGTCTGCTATTGATCAAACTGCAATTTTTACGCCAACACACGACTCTGTCGTCACGATGCTTCGATGACGCTGCTGTTTGCGTCGTGCGAATCTGTTTTCAGCGCGCGCGCAGTGCCATAGCTAGTTTGGGCAAATGCGGACCTGTTTTGCAAGCAGACAAAGACAGTGACTCTATAATCCACGGTGTAAAATATAATATATAGGTGACGATACAAAGCACGGCAAATGCAGCTACGCGATTGACCAGATAAAGTCCTATTAGCACGCGTCCCAGTGGCCTCATCCGATAGCGTCTCCACCGTCCAGACGACGCAACTGAAGAAAATAAAAGTATTTTTTCCATGGCAACCGGGCACGCGCTTCTTCCGCGCGGAGCGTCTGCTCTGACCTCGACAAACACTGCGGCTTGAACACCGCGCCAAAGATCTTTCCGCTTCAACGCGTTCATATAACCTGTTATTGCCACCATTGGGGCACGAAACTAAAGGTCAGTGACGAAGCAGCGTGCAAGTAACACTTGTAGCGCAAGGGCCAAGTTTGACATGGCATGCCTTCCATAAACAAGCGAGGGAAACCGGGCTCGCGAGAGGCTGTCATTAGCCGCATATCAAGGAGACATCTGGTGGCGCCGCTCGAAACCAAAGCGAGGAGAGGACGATATCTGGTAGATGCGACACACGCCGTGTCCATGTATAGACGATTGCAACCATGGGGCCGGACTGGTGCCTCATGGGTGAGGCACTAGTCCGGCCCCATGGTTGTGATCACGCGTGCAGCGCGCGCGTGAACATAGCTTTGGCAAGCTTGCAGTTCCACGGGAACAGTGTATTCACGGGGTTGCCCGCACGAGCAGGGACATATGGCGGCGGCCAGTCGCCTTGCTTGCATTCGTCTATATCACGGGGGAGGAAATACATTGTGGTCTATATATATATATATATATATCTCTCTTAGACCGTGCATCTAGTCAAAGCTATGGGTCGCACGGGCGCTCGAGCACATTGAGTTCCGTTCACGGCTGTGCCACACGCACTCTTCACTTCTAGAAAGTCAGGGAAGAGCCGTATATAGAGAGAGTTTGGTCAACCATTTGGAAGTAGCAAATGAGGAGGCGCCATTGACCGAAAGCGGGCTGGCGTGTTCCAGGGCGTCTTCACAAATTCGATTGTGGCCAACCAGAAGCCAGAAATAATACCTGGCGGTGGTCGCGAGAAACAAACCTGGTAAGTGCATCGGAGTAACTCCCGGTGACTGTAAATATGGCGCACGTGATGTTCCAATCACGGTCATCCAAAGCCATGGTGGAAGAGCGCAACTACCGGGACGATCGACATAATCCGTACACCATGCAGGCGCCGGAGGCTGGGAATCTGCCGTCCGTGCGGCCGCACTTTGCCCAAGCAAAACAGAGTTTGAGCGGCACATTGTTTCTCCCATCTTTTTGCCTGATCATAATCGAAACATCACGTCCACCATATTTTCAACCATGAAGAGTAACTTCATTTAACCTTTAAGCTCTTATTAAAACTGTTTCCCGCTACCACCGCTGGGAGATTTTTTTCGGTTTCTGGTTGGCCAAGAGAGCATGCCAAGCACTCTATCTGCGTCTGGTGCACGCCCTGGCTCTGCCCGCTTCTCGACCAAACCCTATAACGACTCTGCGTCAAGGAAAGGTATCAACGAGTATAGACGCTTTCAGCCAGGTGTGCATAGGTACCACCATAACTGACTTGCAGTTTTTGTTTCCTCTTATTCCGTTCGCTTCACTTCATCATTGCCATAGAAGGACAAGTTATTGTCACTTTAGATGCAACTGTGTCCTTTTCCTCAGCCCTTGTGGAGGTTCGTGAACGCCCGCTTCAGTGGCTCGCTATCTCGGTAAGATAAGATAAGGTAGGCAATGGCGGCTCAATCTGGCGCGTGTTTAAAGCGTTCATAGCTCATAGTAACGTTCGCTTTTACGATCCTTATTGAAGCCGAACAAATCCGGTTATGAAGCAGTGTATATCACCGTGAGTATAATTTTCTGGTAGATTGGATGTTCTTCATTCTTTGTGGTCCGGGGGAATGAGCCTGCATTGGGCCTTGACGGCAGTGAGCGGATCAGAGTGGACAACTTCTCGTTTTACAAGCGTGACAAATCTCCAAACACAGCTGTGTTTGGAGACTTGTCCTTTGTCCATCTTGTTTCCCTTCTCCAAGGATTATTTTCGTCATTGATGATCATATTCGTCACGCGGGTCTTCCGACCCTTGGTAGCGGCTCGAATGGCGAGCAGAATCGCGTGGAGCTCTGCCGCGCAAGAGCTGCTTGTGCTCCCTGGCATCGTTTGTTGCCCGGTTTCGCCTGAGCAGTGCGTCCCTGCTCACCTCTAACAGTGTCCATGTAGAATATCTCTGTGTCTTCAGGATGTCCGGCTACCTCCTTCAGGTGGTTGGAGGAGTCATTCGGCGTCCGACGACGTTGTTGCCGCCGTGGTTCTGGGGCAACGGCTTGGCTGGTATATGATGAGCTAGTTGTCCCACGGTGGAGGTGGTATCGGGAGGAGCGGGCCTTTCGTCAGGTGGACCTTGCCGCTCATGGTGAGGACGACTTTTCCGTGGTACGAACGGGCGAATCATTCCTCTTGGCATTGTACCATTTCTTGGGCGACTTCTCATAATGTGTTCATCTGAGCAGCTAACTTCAGCTGCTCCATCGGAGTGAAGTCGGGAAGGCCGGCCCTGTTCATCACCACCAGGGATCCCTCTACGCGTTTAGTCAGCTTAAGTTAGTTTAGTCCGTCCATCACCTTAGATACAAGCAATGCTCGGACCTTTGTCTCGTTTGTGATCTTATAGACTTACACCTATCCCTCTTCCCCGTTTCCCCGTGAAGGTAATCGTTCTCATCCGGTGCTCAAGCCCAGAGTCGAGGCGGTGCCGGGCGTACGAGACACAGACGAGTCTGGCCCTCCAGACACAACAAATCACCTCGCACTCCGAACACCGGCTGGAGGGTAAAGTGCGGACAGACGAAACAGAGTTTGAGACACTTCTAGGAGGCGGTCTTACACTTGTTAACGGAGAGCGGCAAGCGGTTCCAGCAACGTCAACAGCCCTCGAGTGGTGGCAGTGGATAGCAAACCAGAGAAAATACGTTAGGCGGAGAGTTTTCGCGGGCCGCCCCACCGCCTCGGGCGCTCCGCTCGGGGCTCCCCGCCTCACGCACAAAGTTCTCCCGCTCAGATGTCGTAAACATTCCGGAAACTTGGAACATCGCGAGTAGCCGTTTTCTCGTCAATGTGAGAAGGTACAACCTTATTTGCATGAGACGATTCGGCACGCGAAGGTGCGCCGGCAGCCGCGCTAAGATTGACCACTTATGTAATCGGTAACCTGAATTGAAAGAACGTATTCGTAGCCACGACCGGTAGGACACCCCATGTCCTTCGGTATAAAGAGTGGTCTTTTAGGTTAATCAGTAGGTTTATACTAGTTAGCACAGATACCTCTGGTATCTGTGCTAAAATATGAATTTAACATGATTTTGAATTGAGCCGAAGCTGAGTTGTAGGACATGATTGTTGATTCAGTCAAATCCTCATATAACCCCCCCCCCCCCCCCCCCCCCCCAAGAAAAAAAAGATTTTCTTTTTTTTGCAAGTCGTGCATTTGTATTGACGACTGCGAGTGGTTTTGGTTTGCCAACGATTGATACGGTGGATGGTGTGTATTCTTTGAAATATGGTGACTTAATCTCCATGCTGCAGAGAAAGCAATTATGTCTAGTGTGTAGTACCTGACAACTCTTCAACGTTCATCAAGGTATAGTAATTATCTCGATGCACACCATTTTGCTTCAGTCGAAAAGTTTCATTTGTAGTTATACTTTTAGACAGTCTGAGGTTAGTCTGCCGGAGTTTTTGTGGGCAACATAGTTACACTCTGTAAATTATAAATTTTGCCAGTGCAGTATATACTGCTGGTCGGATCTTTACAGTGCCTCCCGCAGTAGTGATCACACGACCGCACGCTGATATACGATGCTCATCCAGATCGAAACGGGCAAGGATGGGAAAGTAACCCAAGATTTCTGGGTTCTGCAGCGCGAGATTTCGCACCACGTGCTCCGATCTACAGTACATTCACACACACTCTTTTGATTCAGATCTGACGAACAGAAGAAGAGAACGTCAAAGTAGCACGCGGTTCGAGCACAGAGCTGAAGAATTAGTTTTTTTATCGGCCGACAACATTCAGGTCACTGAGGTTACAAGGTTCGAGGCGACAACGTTCTGTACCACCGAAGCACCTCCCTTCCGATCCGCCCCCAAAAGGGGCATCACAAAGGTGCCGAATTCCACCCCGAGAACGCATCTGTAGGGTCGTGCCGTCCTGGGATCGTGGGACTCGATGAGTCCCTATAGCCGCCAGTTGCGCTCACAGCGGGCCGTCGACTCCAGGAAGCACCACTAAGTTCGTAAGCTTGACACTGATTCCTCTGTTAGGACCCGTACATATAATTCAAGGAACGACACACAGACCGTTTTAGTGCACGTACAAAATTTAAAAAAAAAGAGTCAGCTCTTTTGCATGCCCGGGGAAAGCACAAGGTAAAAAAACTTGTTAAAAGCCGACGACCGGACTCGAGATTCTGCAAGGCAGAAGGTCCTCCTCACGATGAGGGAGGAGGAAACAGGCAGTGGCGGACAGGGTAGAAGAGGGGAGAGAAGGAAGCGGGAGAAAAGTTGAAAGCGCGAACTGGTCGTCGGTTTTTAAGGCTAGTCAGTCGTGCAGCATTGTCACTAGTAGTCGAAAATTCAGGTACTAAATCAAACATTACGTTGTATGTGCTCAAGGACGCAATCGGTAGATATTTACGCAGTATTGTTACCGTACAGGAAAACAACTTTTATCATTTCGTCTCACTGTAGTTTGAAAAACAGAGCTAGACTACCGTTTGGAGAGGTGCTGTAGAAACACCGCACTTATTCATCATAATAGTAAAACCTAATACTAAAGCGCAAAAAAAAAATAAGTTGTATTAGTATGATGGACTTCCACTAGCCCGCTCGCACTTTTTACAGCGAAGCTGTTAAGGGCTAGTTTTCCCAGGATAGTGTCCCCCGCAAAGAAGTGAAGACACTGAACTCTGGACACCTACCGCCATCTATGAGCAGCAGCGGCAAGCCACGTATCTGGTTGCAACCTTCGCTCATAGATGGTGGCAGCCTTTCAACTCTGGCTTCCCGACTTGCGGCCGGCCATTACTTTCCATTGTACGGCTCCACTGGTCTTCCTTCTTCACCAGAGTGGAAAAGCTAAAAGCTTTTTACGTAATTTGTCTATATCACATGATCCTATTCATTTTTATTGGAATTGGGTTAAGCCTGCGGTGCGAAAGCGGGAGCGGGCAGGGGACAAGTTGTTCTTAATTTTTTACAAGAGCCCCGACTTCAAATCTGTACCTTTACATGTACATTTATCACAGATCAGTTAGTCCCAGTACAGGCGTACAATCTAAACTGCAATAATGCCTATACTTCGTTTCAGCTTCGGTCCGAGCGCGGCCGATGTTATGAGCCGAAGGGCCAATCAAACTGCGAAAGAGGCACAACGTCATGACATGCTCTCTACACTTGATAGGACCAGCCGGTATTTGCCGTCTCTCTGTGCGTGCTCCTCAACCGGCTAGTCTTATCAAGTGCAGAGAGCACGCCATGACGCTGCGCTTTTTGCGGTGTTTGATTGGCCCTTCGGCTCATAACATTGGCCGCACTCGGACCGAAGCTGAAACGAAGTATAGAACGGCTTGCCTCTCTCTCTCTTCCCGCTTCTCGTCAACTTCGTCTGTCGCCATTTTCGGTTTCCTGGGCCCTGTTTTGTCGGAGATTAGAAGTCGCTTCTTTTTTTAACTGCCTTCCACACCTTGTTTTCCATCCCTGGGTCATGATTAGAAATGCGCAATATTTCAGATCTCAAGCTTTTACTTCTTGCATGGTAGCATAGGTATTTTTCGGTAAATACCGAAGGTCAGCTACCCAACAGACTCCTAAGTGAATGATTTCACACTCTCTGGCTTCAACTACGGTAATTTTTAAAGTGTAAACGTCGAAAGCATCGTTCAGGTTCTCAGTACTAGCAAAGTCCTCGGTCGTGACAAAAAGCAAAACAAAAAAAAAAACAAAAAAACAGCGCGGTGAACGAAGTTTTGTTCGATGCGAAACGTCTGACGCTGAACGTACGCGCTAAGCGACAAAGCCACCACTTTGGCCAGTCATGTGACGTCACCGCAAGTCATAGATACACCTTCCCAGCACTTGTCGCCCAGACAAAATCTTTTAGCCTTTCCACTTTGGTGAAGAAGAAAGACCATCAAAGCTGTACAATGGTGGAAATGAAGCAATGGCCGGCCGCAAGTCGGCAAGCCAGAGTGGAGGCTCGAAAGGTGTCGCCATCTATGAGCAACGGCGGCAAGCCGACAACCGGCAAACGCAACACTCTGGACCACTGATCTCTATGACGATTGCTGGATCGCGCTTCCCCGCTTGTTCGCTGCAGCGCAAGTGAAGCCACCGGACTTCACTCGCTTGGGATACGATTTGCCGTTTTTGCTAGCCTTTGCTGCGGTTTTCCAGCGTGCTATAGAAACGTTTTCTACTCGTTCGTTGTCATTCGCCAAAAAAGTTTTTTTTTGAAGACTCTGTGTATTGTTGAGAATTGCCGTTGTGAACACGTGGAAAATTTTACGAAAGTGCAGTGTCGCAGGAAAAGGCACAACGCGTCGAAAGGAAGGGCTGGCGGCGTGTTCAAAGCTTCCTTGGCACGCCGAAGTGCCGTGTCTCTGTGCCTTCGCACGCTTGGATACCGACCAAGAACCGACGCCGTGTGTATGCGTTTAGCGAGTGCAATGTGCGTGAAGCTGTTCGTGCCTCTGGATCAGCGTCTTTTCCCCTCGCGGTTTAAGAACGAGCTTAATCCAGCGTCCACTAGCGACGGAAGATGGGGGAAAGGTACGTCTTTTTTTCGTCCTTAGACGATTTACACAATACCGTGCACAACAGCTCCTCATCACTGATTAGTGCTGGCTTATTATCAACCTACTTAATTGCACTTGACGTTTGAGCGCGGCTCGCCTAATTGTAATTGGTGAACAGATTGCACACGACCATATCGGCCGCGCTTCAAAGATTTTCATTCTCGCCGTCTTGTACTTTTGCTTTCGAAACCCCCCTGGCTCCGCAACGCTGCCCTATTCGCGCTCCCACGGAATCTATTAGAGTAGATTTGGGACATAGCCATGGTTAATAAGTACATAAGAACACGTACAGATCTCTCCCTTTTATTGATAGCAACTCACCGGAACAGCTGGACGATCCAGAACTCCGTGGCCGATATATATAAATGATCTAAAGGCATCTACGCGCGACACACGTTCAGAACTTTGGCGCGGCGTCAATTCTTGACCGGTACCCAAGCGTGCGAAGGCACAAAGATGCATCACTCGGCGTGCCGAGGAAGCTTTGATCACGCCGCGACACCGGCGACACGTTTTCGACCAGTTGTACCTTTTGATACGGCTTCACGCACATTGCACTCGCTAAACACATTCACAAGGCGTCGGTTCTTGGTCGGTATTCAAGCGCGCGAAGGCACAGAGACACGGCACTTCGGCGTGCCAAGGAAGCTTTGAACACGCCGCCAGCCCTTCCTTTCGACGCGTTGTGCCTTTTTCCTGCGACACTGCACTTTCGTAAAATTTTCCACGTGTTCACAACGGCAAGTCTCAACAATACACAGAGTCTCAAAAAACTTCCTCGGCGAATGACGACGAACGAGTAGAAAACGTGTCTACAGCACGCTGGAAAACCGCAGCAAAAGGCTAGCAAAACGGGAAACCGTATCCCAGCAGGGTTGCGTCCGGTGGCTTCACTTGCGGGATCGGCAAGCGCGATCCAGCAAGTGTCATTGAGATCAGTGCTCTGGACAGTTACCGCCATCTATGAGCGACGGCGGCAACCAGAGTTTTGTGTCGACATTTCTTTGCGGGGGGAACGATCCTCAGGAAACTACAGGAAACAAGCCCCATAACAACTCCGCTGTAAAAAAAAAAAAAAAAAAAAAAAAAGAATTGGGGCAAACACATAAATGGGGTTCTTCCGCTCCCTTAGTTCGTCTGCGGTGTACTGGCGTGGACGGCCACGTTTGGAATGGTTTACGCCTCGCGCTTCCAGAAACCACCAGGATGATGTCCGACGAGCTGAGTGTCATCAACGACGACGACAAAGGCGGCCGGCGCCTGATCAAGAACAAACTGTTCGTCACGGTCGGAGCCGTCGGGTCCTGCGTCGTGGTGCTCATGCTGCTCACCATCGTTACTATCGGCGCCAGAAAGGGCGCCAGCGACCAACCCTCCGGCAAGGCCGTACTCAACGTGGAGGGGACTTGTAGGTATGGCCTTCCTCACACTTAAAATTTCATTCTAGCAAACACACACACACACACCAGAAAGTGTGTGTTTTTGTTTAACACCCAGTTCGCCTTGATGTGGAACACATACATCGAGACAAGCTGACAAAACCACAAACAAAATGCAAGCTTAAACTGAAAAAAAAGATCGGGACATTAAGTGTAAAGGGTGAAAGCAGGCGGTGTTTAAGTTTGAAAAGGTTATGTAATTAAGGACACGAATTAAAAGAAACTATACGTAGATACGACTGGAATAAACCGTACGTATACAAAGATGCCTTTTACGTTCATTAGTATACTGTATAGTCAACATTTTGAAACAACCCGAGACTGAGGAACACGAAGGTTGACACCATGAGAAGAGAAAGAGAACGTTACAAACACAGCCTAAATTTTATTGCGGACAGGTCCCTTTATATAAAGGTTGAACAGGCCGAAACAAACCAGCTGGACGCCGACTCCAGTCGCCGACAGGATGACAATAGCGGCTCCAGGCCTGGCAGATCGCCTGGCAGAGGGCCACGAGAAGCGGCCGCCGAAATGAATAAGGTGGAGCGGCAGACAACGGATAAGAGGAGAACCACATGACTGGCGCCCCGCTGCGGCTAGACACCGAAGCACACTTCTCCCGAGCGAACAAGTGTGTTTCGGGTCCTCACCGCTGCAAAAGCTGCGCGCTGACGTCCAGGTTCCCCGAGAAATGGGTCTTCAAAGTTCTGTGCTACAAGATCCTTGCGCTCCAAATCTGCGACCGGGCATTCATGGCTCCGACGTCGAACTGCCAGGCTTCGCGATTATCAGGAGTATTCACTGGGCGCCATATTTGTAGGTGCTGTCTAGAGCGCATGCTCAGAACGAGCCCACATTAATAGGTTGCTAAGACTGGCACTCTTGATGGTGTGGAATGCACGTTGCAAAAGAACCGTGGAAGCTGGCCGTCAGCACGCGCTCAGCAGTCGTGCACACAACTATGGCCACCAGTGAATACTTCCGATAGGGAGTATTCACTGGCGGCCATAGCTGTGTGCGCGACTGCTGAGCACGTGCTGACGGCGAGTTTCCGCACTTCTTTTTTTTTTTTTTTTTCAGCGTGCATTTCACACCATCAAGATTGCCGGACTTAGCAGCCTATTAAGGTGACCTCGCTCTCAGCATGCGCTTTAAAGAGCACCCACAAATATCGCGTCCAGTGAATGCTCCCTATAGAGGAGGCTATGGCCACACTCTCAGATGGCCGGCCTCCAGCACGCGCTCGTTGCCTTCCGTAGTGCTTTGGCCACCTGTGAGCGCTGGAAGCTGAGAAGCGCGTGATCAAGCGCTCGAAGAAGACGCTGAAGTGTTCTCGAAGGTTGGAAGCTCGCACTGGAGGCGGGACAGCTGAAAGATCTCCCCGACATTCTTATTTTGTCAGTGACAGTACGCCAACTACAAGAAATGGTCTTCCTTTGCTGTATTACATGGTCCACCAGAGGTATATTTGGCGAGTTGTGAACAGCGCAGTAGTAAACAAGGATGTGAGTGTGCAGATTTATAAAAATGAAAGCCGTTTACAACTCCCTGTAACGTCGAATTAGAGCGCAGCTCTTGAGAAGGAGGAGGGAAAGGTACTGAAAGGGGAATCACGTGATCTCGGGGGGTCACGTGACCTTGACGATGACGATCCGATGATGTCATCAGTGACGTCACTGATTACGTCATCAGTAGTGATGACGATGCGGATGTTGATGACGTCATCAGTGATGTCACAGATGACGTCATCGGTACTGATGATGCCATCAGTGATGTCACTGATGACGTCATCAGTAATGATGACGATGCGGATGCCGATGACGTCACCAGGTTGCATGCAACCTGGAGTGCATGCAACAGGTTGCACACAACTCGTTGCGAGTCAGTTGCATGCAACAGGCTTCATGTAACCCAGGTTGCATGCAACCTGTTGCATGCAACTTCCGAAGGAACCCGGTCCTCCCGAAGGAACCCGAGGTCCTCCCGAGGTCCTACCAAAGAAACTCGAAGAAACCCGAGGAACCCGAGGTCCTCCCGAGGTCCTCCCGAAGGAACCCGAGGTCCTCCCAAGGAAATCCGAGGTCCTCCCGAGGTCCTCTCTTAGGCGCCCGTTTCCGGCTTGGGCGGCGTCGCCGTCGCCGCTCAAGCCGGAAACGGGCGCCTAAGAGCTGCGCTCTAAAAACAAAGTGAACCGAAGCTGAGCATATGATTTAGTGTAATAAGGCTAAGCGGGTGGAGCCTGCTGAACTGTGAAGGAAGGAGAAACAGAAAAGACAACCGATCGCTGGACACCAGCGATCGGTTGTCTTTTCATTGTTCAGCTGGTTCCACCCGCTATGTATAATAAGCTCAACTCATCTCGGTAGTAAGGCTAAGCGCTCATTACTGCGCCATTCAATAGTTGTTTTGTGCGGCGCAAGTTCGAAATTCGAACATAAGCCGGTTCTGACATAATTGTAAAATCCATGCCATATCGTACACATTTACGCAGGTCAATGACTTGTAACCGGCTGGGTTACAAGATCAATGTGTCCATGAGCCTCAAAGACTCCCCCTGCCAGAACTTTCATCGCTTCGTCTGTGATGGAAGGCAGACAAACACAACAGCGTCAACTGTCGCAAATGGAGCATCGAACGAAACAGGAGGTTTCGGAGCAAGCTGGGCTTTCCAGATGCTCAGCGAATCCTTCCACAGGGTCGAATCTAATCCTAAGATTCCCGTCCGGTCGCAGACCGACGCCCATAAGTTCCTTACGTTTTACCTGTCGTGCTACCACAGCATCGCTCCGGGATACAGAAATGTGAGAAGCCTGAAGCATTACCTGCGTTCTTTCAACTTCAGCTGGCCTGGAGCAAAGGTCGACGAGCTAAGCGCCTTTGATCTCCTCATTAGGATGGAGCTTGACTTTAATATTGGGGCGTTCTTCAGGTTTGGCATCTCGCTGAAGAGGCAGAACGCTTGGGATTTTACTCTGAAGCCTCCCAAAATCTCCAAGTTTCTCTTTTCGCCGACGAGGAAAGAGAACTATAGGAAGTACCTCGACAAGATGGTCAGAATGATGGGCGGTGGATTGAAGCACACCAGTACCGTGGAAATCATTGCCAAGATGGAGGAGGAGCTTTTTGAGCTCGCAGTGATGGACAAGAAACAAAGGTTGCCCCTCAAAAATCTGTCGTTTCTAACGCCCAACATCACGCCCGAAGTATGGATGCAGACGTTCAGCAAGTACTTCGTCTTGTCCAAGTTCCTGGACAACCATACCATGGTCATCACAAGCCCGGAGTACTTCCGACGACTGTTTAACTCGCTCTCGAAGAAGGAGGGGGCCCTGTACCTGGGCTGGAGGATCACCCGATTCGGTGGCTGCTTCACCAATGAGATCCGGAGCCTGGAGCACACGCTCCAGATGAACGTAGACTCGTGTAGTCACCCCGTCGCGGACGCTCGGACGTTCTGCAGAGAGTATTCATCCAAGTTGATGCTACCACAGTTGATCTCTTTCGCCACCGAGTCGCTCACCACGAAAAACGACGTGAGTGCTGTTGCGAACGTCGTAGACAGTATCAAGAAGCAACTCTTGAAGGGTCTTAACCTCAACCCCTGGTTAGACAACAACACAAAGGCAGTGGCGATTCAGAAGATCAACAGTACCCGTCTGGTGCTTCCAGAAATTGGTCGACGATCAGACAAAAACGCGACTGCCGTCGAGTTTCCAGATCTGGGAGCCGACTTTCTCGAGAACTGGATTCGTGTGGTGCCTCGAGCCGGCTTTCCTGCCAGGAAGTTTGAAATTGACGAGGCTGTACAGAAACTGTACAAGGACCACATCAAGTACGACGTGTATGCCAACGAGCTCCACGTTCCCATCGTAAGCAGTAGGCCACCCTACTACTCGCCCGACCTCCCGGTGTCCACAACTTACGCAGTCCTGGGTACAGTCGTCGCCCACGAGCTCTTGCACGCCCTAGATGCCCAAGGCCGCGACGTCGACGTCAAGGGCCAAGCGTTGCCTTGGTGGTCCGAGGACTTTACGGACATGTACAACAGCAAGTCTACATGCTACGTGAACCTGTACGAAAACCGAGGGAACTACACCAACAACACGATACAAGAAGACGTCATCGACAGTGCCGCCGTGCGGTACGCTTACTCAGCCTTCAAAGCGGCGCTGCCACTGGACAAGGTCGGCAACGTTCTCGGAGGACTGAAGGCTTTCAACCCGGATCAGACGTTCTTCATCGCGTACTGTCACAACTTCTGTGACAACGTGTCGGATCACCCGGAGTCTCATGGTGGATCGACAAAGTATTCGGAGGCCGAGAACCGCTGCAATATTCCCTTAATGAACATGGAAGAGTTCGCGCGCGCTTTCTCGTGCGTGCCGAATGATCCCATGAGTCCGGCGAAAAGGTGCTACCTCTGGTGAAGTGTTGATTGGAACGAAATGTGAAAACGGTGGGCTGGGCAAAACTGTGATCGTTGTCTGACAGAAGCTGTGATTTATAAATAAAGTTGTTGCTGGGTTACTACAAAAACAAACACAAAAAAAAAAATGAGTTTTTTTTTTTTTTTTTTTTAGAGGGGGGGGGGGGGGGTTATTCCGTTTTACTTTGTAGCTGCTTAGTGATCACTACCATATCTGCCATGCGAGCGGGCCTGTTTGCTGAGTATGATCGGGCAGGTTCCAAACCCAAAGAAAGAACTAAACTTGGAGGAGGATAAGCACAGTGGCATCAAAACAGAAAAAAGGAGGAGAGGAGGGGGGGGGGGGGGGCGATCGCGACATGAAAACATTATCACGAAAAAACATGCTGCCGCGAGGAACCTATGTGAGACCTACATACTGGAGCAGATTTATAAAGATTGACACATAAATCACATCAACAAAGGAAAAACGTACATAAATGTCTAAACACCTCCTCTTTTCTGTTTTCGTT
Source organism: Ixodes scapularis (assembly GCF_016920785.2). Classification (NCBI taxonomy): domain Eukaryota; kingdom Metazoa; phylum Arthropoda; class Arachnida; order Ixodida; family Ixodidae; genus Ixodes; species Ixodes scapularis. Next base: position 81,618,864 of record NW_024609839.1, on the reverse strand, counting down.
TTAACGTGCTAATGAAAAGGACATCAGAACCCTATCTATCAATTCGGATATAAGACACGTTATCAAATTTGATTATGACGGCGTGTTTATGGGCATCAATTCTCACGCCTGACATGTAATAATTTAAGCGAAGACCTCATTTTCGCGAATCCCCCGCCACTCGAAAAAACATTTGGTCGTTCTAACGAGCCAGACAAAACATCAATATTTCGCGAAGAAGAATGACGTTTTGTTCAGCATCAGCTTAAATTTCCAAAAATGCACGACCATAAAAATTTTGTGAACGCTCTTATCAATAATCTCATAAAAATATAATAAGCGGACGCGTATCAAAGCGCACGCCTACCTATAAACTTCATTCCACGCTTCCACCGACACTATTTGCTGAAGTGTAGCGGGGTCGTATTTTCCCTTCATGATCTTGAAACTTTTTGACATAAAGGCCCGTTCACACTTGCGACAGTCACTGGAGCGACCAGCGACTAGCGACTGATTTTTTGGCCGCGGAGCGACCAAAACAGGTCGGTAGCGACCGATTTTGGGCAGTCGCTCCCTAACATATTTCTCAAGTCGCAAAACCGAGTTGCTGGACGGCGGTGCTAATCAGAGTCTCGTCGGAAGTGATGTCTGCGTTTGTTTACATCCGGCACTGCTACCCGCGGGAAATAGCGACGCGCGCAAGGCGGCGGTCACTGGCATGGAGTTCTCCGCGGAAGCTCTTATTAATGCTCTCAAAGACTATTTGTTTCCTTACAATAAGCGGCACCCCGACCACAAGGATCGGGGCAAAAAGCTGCAGGCCTAAAATGAGATCGGCGACATTTTCGGCATGGCGGGTACGTACAATATCACGGTTGAGGGAGCGCACATATAGCCGTCGTTTTACGTTTCGAAGCACCATTACGTTTTCTTGTTTTTTCCTACCGGCACCTCTGATCAGAAAAACCTTTCAACCGGCTCGAAAAGGTGTTGATTACTATCCCTTAAGTTGGCAGCGAGCCTGGCGACTCGTCGGTCGCTCAATAAAGTGTGAACACTGGTGGTCGCCAGTCGCTATCTCCAGCGACTGTCGCAAGTGTGAACGGGTCTTAACTGCTACAATCACGCTTTCACTTGCTAATGCAAGATAAAAAAAAAAAAAAATTGCAGAAGCTTCCACTTCACGTGAAGATGGAGGACCAGCAAAGCTATTATTTTTACGATGTCTAGGATGACGCCTAGAGGACCACGTCTAAGATGGCCTCAAGGACGACGCCTAGAGGACGACTTCTGGGACGACCTAGAGGACGATTTTAAGGAGGACTTCTAGGACGACCTCGAGGACGACGCCTAGAGATGATAACAAGAGATCAGGACCTCACTATCTAATAATGCCAAGGACGGTTGACTCACGCTGGTTGCCCCCCCCCCCCCCCCCTTTTTTTTATTTTTATTTATTCATACTTGCCACGACCAATGGGGAGCTTTCTGTTGACTCGTGAGGACGCATTCTTGCAGATCCTAACGCCATCCCAACTTCGCTATAAAAAAAAAAAAAAAAAAAAAATTGGCACCAATTTTTATTCTGAGGGGATTTTGGGCACCGAGAGCTCTGGCGACGGTGCTTGAAGTCATATAATGCAAGCAATGTATTGTTGCGAATTGGAGAGAGAAATCGGTGTCACGTGACGTATATTTTCCCGCTAAATTTAGAGGGGGAAACTGCATGGTTGTATAGCTCACGTGACGCCGATTTCCTCCAATAAATTTAGCGGGGAGACCGGATTGGTGTCTGGATCACAATACGTGAATTTTCTCGCTAAATTTAGCGGGTAACAAGTCTGAGTCACAAAACGTGATTTTTCCCGCGAAATTGAGAGGGTAGCTGAATTTGGGTATAGGTCGTGTGACGTCAAGTTTCCGCTAAATTTAGCAAAGAAACTGAATTGATGTTTTGGCCACAAGATGTGAATATTCCCGCTAAATTTAGCGGGGAAACCGAGTAGAAACTTGCAGCTTTTACTGGAAATATTGTACGAATGTCACTTACCCGTGCGTGACAACGACGTAGTTAATCTAATTAGTATTTTTAAGATTAGAAGGTCATAAAGCAACTCTCCTACAGCTCGTCTATTAAGTTACGACGACTGAAAAAACTCATGACAAACATTAGCGACTACACCCTTTCCACAATTATTTAACTGATTAGTCTTCTTTGTAAAACCAAAGAGATTCTCTGCAATCACAAATATTTTATTTGGAATATATTTTTGACGTCCATGCTTACCGCGCAACTAGAAAATATGTGAAATAATATTTACTACTAGCGCATTCAAGTTATAGTTTTCTGAAAAATAAAATAAATGTAACAGCACGATCTCGACCTCAGACCACAGGTTGAACGGTCACTTTTGTATTTAAAGCGTACGAAAATAAGTGACGGCTCGCTAATTGAGGAGTCATTTGTTTTGAATAAAAAATATTTTAATAGAGACACGCAACAAAAAATGTGACTGATTGACAATCTGTAACAAAGCAGTAAATGAACGTGACACAATATATAGTTCATCTATCGAGACTTCCTTTTTGCCTCCGTTTCGGGTTTTAGTATGTCGGTCTACGTCGTGATTCCTTCACACTTGATGTTTAAAACAACGCCAGCTTTTATGGGAAGACGGACAGCTGCTTTTTGGCCGGAGGAGAGTTGACATTCTGCCTAAGGCATCATATTTGTGCTTGCAGACAATGTTGAGAAGAATGGTTGTCGACACTTGCACAAATGTCCAACTCTTCGAACTCTGGCAGCGTAGCTAGTATCAGGTCTGACAATATTTCGTTGATTACGTAACCGCAAGAACTGAGCGATGTGCTGGGGCGACATAAGCTTGTTCACGACAACTTCAGCATGCATTACCCCACTGACGACCAGGTGCGTTGAAAGGTGCAGTTCCCCTCAATTTAAAGCATCTGTCAGATGATGAACCACTGCATGCATGGCGAGAAAGTGTCTTCTCCAAAACCAAATGTTCTCTGCAATACCTGAACTTGAGTTTTTTCACAGTCACAGAGGCGAAGTTCCCAGCTACACAGGTGAGAAAAGGAGTCTTGGACGACAGCGCTGCTAAATCATAGTCGATGGTGTCCAATGCAAAAGCCAGAGCACAAAGCAAAACACTCTCATATCATTTCATTTATTCGGCTCAGCAGAGTTGGGAGGAGAGCAGAAAGGCCGAAGGCCCATGCCAGTTGGTCTGCAAACACCCATGAAAAAAAAATCCAGCAAAAGGCAACACAATATTTGGACAAAAACAAGTTAAACGAAATATATAACAACATGGACAACAACAAGGTACTCGCGCAAAGGCTATGTGAGTGAATGGCGGAGATGGCTAGTCACTCTATGGCAAAAGTCCTTCACTTCATCACGTGCCGTAGGTGGGTACTAGGTGAAACTAGCTTGTACAGGGTGAATCTAACTAAGCTAGCTGGTATAGGGTAAAACTAACTCTGTGCAGGCGACTGGCATGCTACAACCAACAAAGTATCTCAAAACCCTCTGGAAGTGATAATTAGTGCAGAAAAAAAAGATAGCGGAGTTGTTTCTCATACTATTGTCGCTCAGGGCACACTGACTATTCGAAAGTGCAAGAGTGCAAGGATAAGGCAAAAATCTGCCACAACATACCATCGAAGAGCTCACAACTTGAACCTCTCCGTTGAATCTCGTGCTTGATCGTCGGCCTTTAAGCCTAGACGCAGCCGACGCTACGAGCTAATGGATCAATGAAGCAGCGTCAAAAGCGCAAGTCACGGGGCCTTTTTTTTCCTTCATATTTAGTTCAGCGATGATAGAACACGTACAAAAGCTCGGCAAACACCATGATGGTGCCCTTTTGACACTGTCCGATTGGTAGCAGCAGCTCGTAGCGTCGAATGCGTCTGGACTTAGGGTGAAACCACTGATCTCCACTAGAGGGGGCTGGATGGCGCATTGAGCAAACAGGTATGAAGCCACCGGAAGTGAGGGGCTTGTCCCGGAAGTGAGCGCTTGGCAGGCTTTGAAACCCTTCCGAGTAATGGTTCGAATAGCGTCGAGGGCGCTGGATTTTCGCTTGTTCCCTCAAGAGAGCCTGCTTGTTGCGCAGTAAGAGCGCATGCGAACCCGAGAAGTATCATGGGAAGCCATTCAATGTAAACATTTTGAGATTCTAGTTGATCAAGTTGTGAATATGTCCCAAGTTCAAATGCCTCATTCTCGAGATTTAATCCAAAACGGGAGTATTAAAACCCAATCAAAGACACAAAAAAGCATGGTCCAAAATATCGACTGAATGCACTAGGAAGCCCAGCGCACGCCCAACTTCCGGGACAATCATCGAACTTCCGGTGGCTTCACTTGCGCCAGGCTCGGAGAGCAGCTAAGCGCCGTCCAGCCCGCCAAGCGGGCAAACCGGGAACCAGCCGGTCCAGGTCGCTCCGCGCCCCTCCGCGTCTCTGGTGGCTTTCGCGAAGACGCGCGATGTCGGCGCGGTGGCGAACAATGTAATTCGACGGAGGTCCGAATATTTCTTAAGTTTGCCTGAGTGATCATTAGTGTGGTGAAGCCTCAGTAGATTGTTTTCTTCTATTACGTGTTTGAAAGCCCGTTTACTCCACAGCACACGGTCGCGTGCTTTCGATTTCTTGGATGGGGAGGAATTACGGAAAAACTTTTTAATTTCTTTTCTGTCTCCAATATCATTCAAATTGACGAATGTTTGGTAACTGATACTGGAGGGAACATCAATTTTGCAGTCAAGTGAATGGGAAGGTTCGATAGCTGCTTTTCTTGAGTTTGGTTGTGTTCGGTTAGCTTCAAGTTGAGCCACCCACGCCGGTCGGTGCGTTGGCTATTCATCTCGGCTGCTTTTCGCCGAAAAAGCCTCTGAACCACACTGAAGGAGTTGGACTGATTTCGCAATTACTTGATTCAGGAAAACTTGCTCGCTGCAGATGATGAATGAGGGAAATTATCTGTTTTCAAAAGGTGGGAGACAAGTCTCGCAACGTTAGATGCTGTCACGGCATTTTGACCTATCGCGCCTCCAATATTTATATTACGAGGACGTCGAAGCCAGCAGCAATATATGTTTACATTGGTCGAAGCAAAGTTCAATGCAGAGAGGTTCTGCGTGTATCTTCAATGAAGACTCTCTTCAGTTTGTCTCCGTGCTGCCGGCTATAGAACCATTTGGCTAAGTTTAAGTAGTATGTCTCCGTCTGTCAAATATACTTCTATTCAGCAGCTCACCTAATAGCTAGTCAACTAAGCTCATATTTCAACCCGAAGGATATACTAATATCGCTCTAGTGGGACCATGTACGTAATATAATACATAACCCGCTCGTCAAAACGACTTCCCGATTGCTACTAAAACCTGAATTGAAATACGAGTATCAGCTGTTTAGTGGGGCGCCGGCGGGTTAACATGGTCTTTGGCTCAAGAAGCGGTTGCTTAATTTTCGTAATTATCCTGCAGCCTGTGTTGTTGACCGAGCAGACGACTGGAGCTGTTTCGTAAACGCGGATACGCACAAAAGCTCGATTTCGCGGACAGATAAGTCGCATGGTCGAGGCATGCGAGTTAGCTGAAAAGTTACTCTCTGTGGAACAATTCTATAGTCATCGCCGCTTTCCTTAGATGATCCAAACTGATTAGTATATTACCGTCTATCCGGAGCCCATAGTTTCGGTTTTGAACGAAATCTCCGAAACGAAAGTTTGACACGAAAAGAACAAAAAAACACCAGCAAAACAAAACTATACTTTGCAAGTTTATCTGCACCGGCTACACTTAACCGTCTCAGTTCAAATGCCTATAAAATAGGGCATTAAACAAAAGAAAATCTGTTAAATTGAACGCGCCACCTGTTCAGGCGGCCCGGCCGAGCCGCCGCGACCTGGACTCAGCCGCCATGTTTGTTTGGTGGTGGCGCCCCCTATAGACGCTTTGCAGCAGCTGTGCATGGACGCCGCCATAACTGACCTTCAGTTTTGTTTCCTCTTATTACGTTTATTTCGCTTTATCATTACCATAGCAGGCCAGGTTATTGCCATATTAGATTCAACTGTGTCCTTTTCTAAAGCATCGGCCTTTGTACAGTATCGTCAACTACCGTTTCAGCTGCTCGGCATCTCGGTGAGACAACAGAAGGTCAGCTATGGCGGCTGTAATTTGGCGCGTGTGTAAAGCGTCTATAGGTCGCTGGAGTCGCGAATAGTAGAGATCAGTGGGTGAACGAAGTATAGGAGCAGTGACGTAGCTGACGTAACAAAATGAAGCGCGGAGGTTTTAGCTTCTAGAAGGTGTTGGCCACGGCAGACGAAATGCGCAAGGTTCAAACGCGAATGGCGCGTTTTGAGACACACCCCTTTCAAAAGCCGCAGTTTCAGAACCTCATATGACGCGAATCCCCCGTGTCAGGTGGCCGGATCCTCAATCTGACGGCGCGGAACATTATGCTCTTAACCAAAAGAGAGTGAGCGCGCACGCGACCTTGTGTAGCGTAATCATACCGTGCCCAGGACTCCAGTAAGGAATAGTGATTAAACTTCACGTTCTTCAGGCGTTCGCTAAACACATTCACGTCTCCGACGTTAGAAGATAAAACATGCAAAAAATATCGGTCACATGGCGAAACATTTGAAGTGAGGGCTTTTTTCAATAAGCATTGAACCAAAGCTTTGGTTAACTCTGAAACAGGCACGGAAGCACAGATAACACGAAGTGGGTACTGTCAAAACGGTTAGCCTGCAGCTAATGGCGCCATACATATCACAACATTAAACACCATGCAGTTCCAATCTCCTTACGTCGTTCTAAAAAAAGAAAAAGAAAAAAAAAAGTGTATTTATTTAGTAGATACAATTTAAATCTGCGTGTCAGCTCCCATTATGACAGCTGAGTGCATTGCTGGTGATATGCCTTGTGCAAGAAAGGACCAGCGTTTCTTGGCCTCAAGGTATGTAATGTTCTCTTTAGCCTTCAAGCTCAAGATCTCTTTCTCTATACTACCACAGGGGACAAACACGGGAGTACGCTGCATGGGTGTCTTTGCAGTTGGAGCAGCACACAGCGTTTTCACAGATGTCTGCGACATGTTCGTTGCTGCCACACTTGGCGCAGATCTTTCTTCCACGGCAGCTCCTAAACCCCTGCCCGAACCGTTGGCACTTGAAACACCTTTGGGGGTTCGGCACATAAGGACGGACACGACAGTTCTGATAGCCTGCCTTTACTGTTGCTGGAAGACTATGCCGTTCAAAAGAAAGAATAAGATGTTTTGAGGGTATCTCCTGACCCCCGCGGTGAAGTATAATCCGCTTACTGCAGTGACACCCAAATTTTGTAGGCCTTCAGGGATCTCATCCTCGCTTACACCTAGGAGGTCTTCTTCAGAGATGACTCCACGCACAGTGTTCAACGTCCTGTGCGCGCATTACCGTGACGGAGGTATCGACGATGCTTTTCATCTTTTGAATGGCCACACTTTGCGCTTGTGTGGTGACCTCTACAAGAAGGTCCCCAGAATGCAGCTTTTTTGCTTGGTAGGAGTGTCTGATCAAGTGCTCAAGGACTTTGGCAACGATGAATAGAGACAGCTTGGCGACAGGGCGTTGATCGTCTTCAGAATGAACTACAAAAAACTTGACAGAGTGTTATACTTCTGGTGCTTTGGCCATGACTTGGTTCGGGCAGTGCCGTTTAGATTGCTGCCTGGAACCGGGTTTAGACAGAGAGGCGGAAAGTGTTCAGAATCTGCGGTGCACCACCCACCACCGAGCCCAACAAGGGGTTAGGTAACGCACCATAACAAGAAGGGCTCGGCTGAAGACGTTACGCTAACAGTGCTGCCGGGAAACTATATCCAAGTGTGGATCTGGACGAGGGTATGTGTCAGCACCCAAGGTTAGCCCTTGCCGCCAAAGAAGGTGAAATAAGAAGGAAAGGTATAGAAAGGAGAGGTAAAGAAAGGCGACTGACTGAATCATCCTGGTCGGCCCAAGCCAGGACATTTGTCTACGAGAAGTAGGGGCCGAAGCGGTGTATTTCCTCGCCCGGGGGGCCCCGAAGAATCCAAACGTACCCCGGGCTCAGCTCAACCGCAAGGATCCCCTTTTCCCAGGACACGGGTACGCCACGCACAGCCACATGTGGGTGGGCGAACCCACATGGCTCGGGGTTCGTAGTGACGCCACTCTCCAAGCATTTACTAGAGTAGGTGCCCCCTGCGTGCGGGTATGGTGGCCCACGTGGCTGGGGTCCGTGGTGACGCTACTCACCATTGCACCTAAGGTGCAGGCACCCCCTGCGGGGCTCGGGGTCCGTGGAGACGCCACTCTCCAAACACCTGCTTTCTCAGGTGCCCCCTGCGGGGAATGTGGAGAGGTGAAAGATGTGGGGAGGGAGGGGGGGGGGAGAGGGGAAGAACAAAGCGCTTGCCTTTCCGTAAGGAAATTCGGGCGTAGTAGCACAGCGGGATGAGGCTCAAGGGAGGAACAGTTTGTTTTCACCTCGGGCAGCCAAAAATGAATAGTACAGCTTTGTCGATGATATTAGGTTTTTGACGCACTTACTCATGTTGAAACGACAATATTTATAAAATATAGCATTAGACTGAGCCCATAGTGGCACTTTTCGACAACTTACTACATTATAACAATTGCGCGTCACACCTCAGCAGAGCCGTATATTGGGAGAGCTTGGCCAGTTTATGATCTCGCCGCCGTAGCGCACCCCGTCCCGAGTGAGCCAATTAGACCGCGGCGCATAGTGAGAGGCATGAGCGCGTGCGGGTGAACTCTCGGCAGCTCCCAGCTCAGCGGGTAGGGCCGCCATTTTCATTCATTCGCCCGGTGGAGTGCACGGGATCGGCATCCAAATTTCGGTTATTTCATTTTATATCGCTGTCTCTGGCAAGAAAATTATATACTGTTATTCCTCGGTGGGTTAAAAAGCCAACGAATGAAATTTTCTCGACGTTTGAACACAAACTTCCATTCATGTAATAAGTAGTCGGCCCGCAGCAGACGACGCTTAGCCACGACAAAACTTTTTTTTCTTTTGCCTCTGCAACCAACATCACTATCTGATGATGATGTAAATAAAATTAATTTATTGATTGATTATCCAAAATATGGACATGGTTCCAATTAGAGATTTACTGAGCGTCATCAAAAATCACTAAATCAACTCTTTTTAGAACGACTTGAAGTTCGTGGGAAACTCGGGGACGCACGAAAGGTACCGCTCGTGCAGCAGGCGCAAAGCCAGCAGTGGCGAAACGCGGATGATTATAGATTGTCATCGCGTTCCGCCACTGCTAGATCATAATGCTGGCTATTTAGCTCGCCGAATATGCTTACGGAAAACTATTCGAGGGTTTATTATTTTGCGACTCTGCGGACTTGCGCGTTTTGAAAATATGCCCTGATGGGTGATAAGCCAGCGCAGTGCCTGATAGGCGACTGGGTTCCGACATATCATCATCATCATCATCATTTATTATTCCTTGAAGGCCCAGGGGGCATTACACAAGGGAGTGAACACTTAAAAAACAAACAAGTAACAAAACAATTTATCTACAAAAACACGCTGTAATCTAGTTATGGGTTAGAAAAAATAAGCTAATGGCTGCAGAAAATTTCTTAGTATCAGATAAGGTAACAATTACGTCAGGCAGTGAGTTCCAGTCGTCAATGGCCAATGGTAAAGTAGACATTTGGTGAGTGACGGTTGACGATGAAATCGGACGGAGTTTACAAGAATGGTCGAGACGAGGGAAAATGCGGTAAGGAGGTGATAACAAACTTTGTCTGAGATGACTGTTGTAATAAAAGTTCCGATGAAGAAGAGAAAGACGAGACACCCTGCGGCGGTGAGAAAGAGTGTCAAGGTTAGCTGATTGGCGAAGTCCTGATATGCTTGCGTATGGGGAATAGTCGGAATGAATAAAACGGAGGGCCCTGCTTTGAACGGATTCCAGGTTGTTAGTTAGGTATGCCTGCCACGGTGACCATATGGAAGAAGCGAATTCTAGTTTAGTTCTGACCAAGGTAGTATAAGCTAGTTGTTTTACGGGGGATGTAGCTTGTCTGAGGTTACGGCGAAGAAATCCGAGAGTGCGGTTAGCATCGGCGATGACAGTTGTTATATGAGTGGTCCATGACAGGTCAGATGTCAGATGAATTCCTAGATATTTATACGATGAACAAGCAGTTACTGGGATGCCAGAAAAGTGGTAAGAGGAGGATAGAACATGTGAACTGCGGGAAAAAGATAGCGATTTACATTTATTATAGTTTAAAGCCATTTGCCATTTATGACACCACTGAATTATAAGTTGGAGATCGTTTTGCAAGGTTAGCTGATCGTGGCGTGAATGAATGGGTCTATATATGACACAGTCATCGGCGAACAAACGTACTTCAGAAGTGATGCAATGATGGAGATCATTAATGTAGATTAAAAAAAGAAGGGGGCCAAGAACGCTTCCCTGAGGGACGCCAGACGTTACAGCGCTTGTGGTAGATTTTATATTGTTAATAGAAGTGTACTGTGTGCGATTAGTAAGGAATTCAGAAATCCAATTGACTACTGAGGGGTGAAGATTAATATTTCTTAGTTTCATTAAAAGACGTTGATGAGGGACCCTGTCAAATGCTTTGGAAAAGTCAATAAAGATGGCGTCAGTTTGAACATTGGAATCGAAATTTGAGTAAACGTCAGTTAGAAATGCTGTTAGCTGAGTTTCGCATGAGTAGGACTTGCGAAATCCGTGCTGGTGCTTAAAAAGGAGGTTATGAGAGTCTAGGAAACATATGGGCCATAGATTCGAGATTCGCGTAGTGAACTGCTTATCATTTTGGGTTCACAAACATTAGGATGCAGCGAAATGTAAAATGAAAATAATTATGCTGAGACATTCACTAAATTACTAGAAACTGAGGTGCATTTAGAGTTGAGCGTGTTGATAACAAATTCATATATGAACAAGCAAAACGTGCACGGAAGGACGACTCAGACAATACGCTCAGGTCGAGCTTCTGTGTATGTCTCTCTTTTGTTAAAATTATAATATATGTACATTCGCCCATTCACCCGTTTTTTTTTCTCTTGGGGAGGGGGGGGGGGGGGGGGCGAAGGATGTTCTAAGTCTTGCCGCAAATTTAAATATTTATTTGCTGCCAAGCTCGAAAATATGAGGTTTGCAATGTATTTCACCAGGAGATAATTCGTGAATAGGGATGCTTATTTACAATATTTATCCCAACTAAAACATGATATTTACATGCATCTATTTCCAACACAAACAGGATATGCACATTTGTCTATCTAAAACTAAGACAGGATCTATGTAGGATATGTATACATGCATCTCTTTACAACTTCAACAACTTACGCGACATGCATTTATCTTTGCAATAGATTTTGTCTGTGACGTTTAGGGCATGGTTGCTTAGAAGAGGCTTGATGAACTTCCGACACAAAAGATCAAGGAACATCTTCCTGTGTCCTGGGTCTTGATTTGGGCACACCAAAATTGGGACGTCCGTAAGAACCCCAACTGCATGTTCCACACTGGCCTCGAGCGACTTGGCAATGGTCCTCAAAAAAGAAACTAGTCCCCTAGGGAACTAGTTTCTCGTTCCTGATAGGCGATGAGGCCATCCACAGGAGCGTTGCTCTTCGGGTTTTCGACAAGGTCGGTGCAGTCCTGGGGAAGGGGGGGGGGGGGGGGGGGGGGGGGCTAGGTTCGACAAATGTTTTATTTCTTCTAAAAAGAAACGGAAGTGACGATATCGCGTCTGATTGGTTAAAGGCTCAAATGACGAAAGTTCCCTCTTTCGTCCTTTGAGCCTCTAGCCAATCAGACGCGATATCGTAGCTTCCGTTTCTTTTTAGGAGAAACGATACATTCGTCGAACATAGCCTCCCTGGCAGCTCAGTTTCTCCGTCACTACACGAGCCAGATAGCCCCCTATCAGAGCGATGCTCGCAGCCACAGGGTGGGGTAGCCACTGCCCTAGTGTCGTGCACAGCTCTCGCAGTCTCGCATCTGCTGCCGATGGGAAGAACTCTTTGGTTCGCCAGCTGTCATTGCGGATACTGTTGGGAGAGAGTGCTGAGGAGCAAGCAAACGACATTGAACAGTTAACATTGCTTTGCACTGACGAAGACACAATATCGGTCTAACATTTTCTCCAGTCCGCACAGCAAACTTTTCACGTCCATCACACCGTTGCAGCCGGCCATTTGGCGAAGGAAGCCAAACAATGCTTTGATGAAGTCGCTCGAAAACTTGTGTCAAGACGAAGTTGAACTTCTCATCGAGGAGATAACGGACGCACTCGACACTCGTCGTCGTCGTCGTTAGAACCAGTGTGTGGTACGTTTCCTTGCTCAATAAGTTTTTCGGCTGGCTTTCTTTCCTGAGCTTAATTCCCGACATACTTGAGGAACGTGGTCTCAAGCCATGTCAGCCTTGCATCATCGGTGTCGCTAAAATGCCGGGTGTCTTTGTCATTCTTGTGGACGTACTGCTGATGAGTGCTGCTGACATCCATTGTAGTGAACCATTTAGTGAATCATCATCATGAAATCAACAAGAGGGCGCACAGATGCAAAAACTATGTCACATGAGTGACCTGCCTTGTCTTACAGGTACTGTAGTGCAGATGGGACTGGTGGTGAAAAAATCTGGACAGCAGGTCACACACTCATCTTCTCGATGTTTGAGGGATAGAGGTGCTTTCGGGTGGGAAATCCAGTGATGTGATTGGCCTAAGCCGTTTTGGAGCACCTTTTGGAGCAGCCAAAACAGTGTTTTGGAGCAGCAAAAGTGGCTTTTGGAGCAGCCAAAACAGTGTTTCGGAGCACCAAAAGTGGCTTTCGGAGCAGATAATCTTTGAAAAATAAAAATATGCGTTTTAGGTGCTGGACAAACGAAGGCCACTTTGCTCGCCGAAATAAACGAATTATGGTCAAGTTCGACCACCTAGGAGTCTTTCAAGATGTAACTGAAATGTCAATGACATGACACATTTTGCAATGCTTCAGTTAAATGATACATATATATGTACCCACTATAGATAGATAAGAACCAAACCTCACATATTCAAATTTATTTGAAAACCAAACTTCACTTATTAAAATTTATTTGAAAATGACCAGTTTAGTAGTAAATATCACAGCATTAGGTTGACTATTGATATAAAATAATAAATGGAAGCAGTCCCCGACTGATGAAACACATAGCTACTGCAGTGCAATGCGAGATTGCACACAAGAAAAATGTGCATTACAACTAGCAAGTACTTTTTGCTTTTCAAAACTTTCTGCAAAGCTTCGCTTCGGCTTAGGCTAGTAAAGAATGTCCACTTTCAATGTCTCCCGCTTTGGCTTAGGCTAGTAAAGAATGTCCACTTTCAATGTCTCCAAAGAGATATTGGGACATCCCAAAAGTGTACAGTGATGTATGCGTTGCCGAGAAATTCTGAAAAAGCGCTTGCCACCGGTTTTCTGATTCCCGACGTGCCAGATTTTCGTCAAATGTAAACGTGAAATAGTGGATTGCAAGCGTCCAGGCTGGTGCCTCTGTCGTGCAATCATGTTCGCATGCACGTCAGGGCAACTTCGGCAGGCTTGCAGCTGCACGTGCTTCGTCGCGCGAGCGGAGACGGCTGTTCGATCGAAACCGAGACCATATGTCTCTCCGCTCCGTCGCCAGCTGGTTTCCAAAAATGTATGTAAAGTGTAACTGCCCAGCATGCGACAAAAAACAGTCCAGCGGCGCGTGCTTGCAAGGCCGGCAGGCGAGGTACAAGCTAAACATACAGAAAAAAATAACCTGAGCGCATCGACGCGGGACAAGTCAGGGTCAAAACGTTCTTGGAGCGCTTTGTGCAACAACTGAACTCAAGACAAACAAGCGCGCTGTGCGGGTTCAGCGTGCAGACATTACCTTCTTTACTTTAGCTCACTTCTCTTCACCAACTTTCTTGCGTGACAGATTTTTCATGTAGCGGGGTCCCTCTCGAAAAAAAGCCAACCAAGAGAAACCCAGGTAATCTATACTTCCACCCAGCAGTCTTTGAGTTAAAAAAGGGATTTTTGTAGAAGCGTATGTTTTAAACAAGAACAGAAATGTTGATGAACATGCGGCGTCCTTATGTTTCAGTTGAGGAAGCTCCGTATCCGTAGCGACGCGCGGACTGGCCAGGCAGGGACCAAATACAATTTTCCCACGGCCGTTGCTTTCAGAAGCGAGTGCTTCAAGCTCAAAAAGTAACTCCCGCCGCGCAAAAACGTAATTTCGTTTCACAGTGTGACGGCATGGCTGGTACCCAGCACGTTAGCGTCGGAGTGTCCGCACTCGCCCGCATGTATCGTTCCAAAAAAAAAAAAAAAAAAAAGTACACGCGAGACGAGATTTACGAGACGACGAGAGCGCGAAAGAAGAGACGGCGGGAAAAATTATGCGAGACCGGATGGACGATTGATGTAACTAAAGCAAGGGTGCAGGCGAGCTGCTTCAATAATGACATTGGAGTTTTGTGCCTGCCCTACGTCCCTTCTTTTCCCCGGCTCCAGGGTTACAATGTCACGATTGATGCAGGGTACTTTGTGATGTCGGGTGGCCGCTTGCGCCACCTAGCTCACGCAGGCTCAATTACGGTACTCAGTTTAGTTTCGGTTTTGAAAGGCGACCAAAACTGGTCCTTTGGCGCAGGTTTGGCGCAGATTACCCATATTTTGGCAAAATGTAGCAGGATGTAGCAGGGTTAGCCCCTTGGCGCAGTTTGGCGCAATTGGCGCAGCAATCACATCACTGGAAATCTAATGGGTTTTACGGAAGATCCTTGCTGCATCTTGTACAGCTCTTTCAGGGGGTCTGCGGTTTCTTTGCAACCGCCCGTGTTCTGTGCAAGGAACTGCGATCTGATATTTTTGATTATGTGGCACTGGTCGAAAGCACAAAAGGAAGCCTTGAACAAGGATCCACTGGTTGCGGAGCCAATGTTGTCACCTGCTCTGTGCAGAGAATGCCCATTGCGGCAACATTAATTTAGTGATTATCTGTGACCAATCATGCAACCTCAAACCCAAGCTGTCCAGTTTTCTTGATCACATTAACAACAGTTTCAGCAAGTTCAACCCCAGTACAGCCTCCCAGTACAGGTAGGGTGACCACCCGTCCCGCGACTCGCGGGACTATCCCGCATTGAGGGCTCGTGTCCCGCGTCCTGCGTGAAATCCCTGAATCTTCAAACTGTCCCGCCTTTCACTGTCGTAAATTTCACTCTGTAACTCATGGTGCTGCCGAAAAACGGAACACGGGGAAGCGCGGAGGTTGTTGGTAATCGTGTACAAGCATTGCGGGAAGCGACCGTCGTTCTTGCAGGAGCACCGATGCGCATGCGCCGTTGTGCCTCTCCCCTTGGTGGCAAAATATTGTAAGAGAAAATTGTACTCCAAAAGTTTAAATATAAATTATTGTAATTATTTTCAAATTGCTGTGTCAATGTGAAAAGGTTGCTGTGGAAGAATGTTTTTAGTGAAGACAGCCATACAAGGCAAAAAGCCTGCGACTCACAACGGTCGAAAAAAAACAACAACTTAATGTTAAAACTTTGTGTAGAACCATGTGGATGAAAGTAGCGTTGAAAGGAAACAATAACCGGGAAAAGATTTACTGTTTCTTGTTTGCATTTGATTCATTGAGTTCTACTGCAGTCGAGTTTTATGTTTTCAACTTCGACACATTTAATAACATACTTAGCATTAAAATATATCCCTGGGAGTGAAAATTATTTGAACTTAATTGCTGCTAAACAATTTGCAGGTGTATCCACAGCACCAGCATATTAAATCTGTTAACAGATCCTCGGTTCGTGGTTTGCGTGTTAATAAATTTCCTCAACCGCCCCCCTGCCACGTGTGTCCCGCATTTCGCTAGCAAAAAGGTGGTCACCCTAAGTACAGGCCTTGGTAAAAAGCACCCGACAGGTAATTTAAAGCGCACAGCCCACCCACACAGCAGAAAGCAAAGCAATGAATTTGATAGGTTATCACCGTTAGCTTACATCAAGTGATTCGAATTCGGGCTTATTTCGACGTCTATAATAAAGGAGTCTCGCTGTTTATGGTATTCCACTTTTTGCCTAATGTGCATCTCATCCACCACCAAGCTGCACACTCTTGGCTGAGGTGCAGTTAGACCTTGAAGCTGTTTCCAGCCTACACCAAACTAGGGAGTTGAAGCCGACCTCGCCGGCTGTAGTGCCAGTGTACTTCTGTAAAGTGTTCCTGATGGCAAGCACAGGAGCTGTTAAGAACGAATATACTCATAGGGTTTCGTACACAGGATCCTGAATATAATACTGTACCCCACAGTTGCTTCAGTCCATGTCGGTCGTTTTCTCTTGTAATCGGTCACCTGGTCTAGAATTAATGTAGCCTACACATTCTTCTGGTCACTGTCTGCAGCAACATCTAAGAAAGCACTGACATAATAGTCCTCTTTCAGCTAAAGCTCCCCCTTGTGTTTGTCGACTGTTTGTTTCAGCTTTGCTATCTTTAGCCGGAGAGCTTGCTTTTTGACTCTCCATTTTCGTCTAAAAACAAAACGCCTGCAGCTTGTCTTTGCTTTCTCCGTTTGTGCCGCAAAAGCTCGTTTCGCCAACTCAGGTGTGCTTCCACCACTAATGGTACTCACAGGTGTTGTTTCTTGGCTGCCCTGCTCACGCTTGTATCGCAGGTTTAAGCTGGAAGGGCACAGCCTGGTGTAGCGGCAACTTCTACATGGTCACAAACTGGAACACTAGCAGAGTCCACAGTGCTGCCGACAGGCTGCACGTACGTCGCCTGTGTTTTCGCTTCTCCCCGTTTTAAACTGTTTCCTTTCAGTTCTGCTCTTGGAAAAACCGAGCTCCAGTGCGCGCTTGCGGAAGCTTGCGTCTCATTGTACCTCAGGAGGAGCAGGGGTCATATGAGGGATTTCCCACAAATACACTAGGCACCGCTCCTTTCTTGATTTGGTGAATCTTCGTGTTCTCTCTAAAGTCGGAAGCAACGAAATGCTTGCTACTGTCGACGGAGTAATTCTACGTAGAATTTGGCTCCCAGTCCTTGCAGGATATGACCTTTAAAAGCTGCTCACGCACCAGGAGGGCGGCCGGAATCTCGTGGAAAGAAACCACAGGATCCTTCTTCCTAGTGCTTTGCGTGCACAGCGGCACGCAGCAATCGCGCACGGCAAATTCGCTAGGTCTGTTCACTCAAAACACAAAAACATCACGCGACGGTGGTGGTGTGTTCGGCCAACGGTTCGGCACTGGAAGGAGCCCGCGTCCTCCTCGTCTTGCGTTGCAGCAGTGCCTTCCACTTATGTACTACCGCGACTCGTAAAACGCTGGATATCTAAAAATAAACTGAGTTTTAGCAGACTTACCGGTAGCCAGGCAGAATGCCTCTGGCAAGCGAAGCGGCGTGGTAAATGGAGTGGTACCGGAGTGGCATACGCTGGTTTGAATAGGCGAGCATCTCGCGGCCAACCACAGGCCACGTAACAGCCCCTAGCTGTGATCATAAGCTCTAAAAATGCAACTCGACTAATTTAAGCCGATTTAGCGTTACTCGAGTAAAAATTGACCGTATCTCCACGTGGTGACTGATGTTGATTGGGGCGAGGTTCCTGTGGTGCTTGTCTGCGTAGAGACCCAGCCGCAGCACGCCGAGCCTTTCGCTCGTTTTCATCCATGTCAGAAAGAGAATGTGTGGTATGGAACGAGGTTATATACACATTTGACCGCAGCGCCCTCTCGTCTATAAACCTTGAGCCAATGCATACAAAGTTTAACGCGATTAATACGCATTTGACTGCATACATGCAACGTTTCATCCATGACATCTCCAGCTCTTGAGTTAGTGGTTAAGGCGATGGACTAGAAATCCATAGGGGTCTCCCCGCATAGGTTCAAATCCTGTCGATTCCGCAAACATTTTTGTTTTTGCTTTACACGAGCACGTGAGCTCACGAGCACGAGCACCAGCAAGATCGATGTGAGCACGGACGCCGGACGGACAAGGCTAGACCCTAAGGAGCTTCGCCCCTAAAAGGTATAACTCTTGGTGACTGAAAACCTGGCGCGTGTGAGGTTTTCGTCACGTCCATATTTAGCAGTGGACTAAAAGAACCTGCGTGCCAAACCAGGGCTGACTTGCTAGAAACAGTGTCTCAGCTGAGACTGGGGGAAAGGAAGCGCACAAGCTGAGCGAGACTCGAGCCGCGTCTCAAGACGCTCGCGTGCCCCACCCTTTGCACTGTTTTCTTTCAGAGTTCTATCAAGCCGGCCCAGAGGAAACTGTCAACGAGACGTCGATATTGGACGCTTCTCTTTTATGCTTTAAATGTCTCCAATGTTATGACGTCGCGGTCTGCTGATTGGTCGACGCTGTGCCGCACTTTAAGTTTACGCTCCAACCGCGGGGGGAACATTCGGCGCTGGCGGCGGCCTTTGCTCCACCCATTGGCCAATCGCGGGGTGGCAGCTGGCAGCGCCACGAGCGGCCAGCTCTTGCAAATGGGAGAGGGTAACTGGGAAAGAAATCACTTGGGCAAAAAGCGTTTGTGTGACAGGCATCTAAAAATAGAGGGGGCGTTGGGACCACTGACCACAGGACTGCCATCTCCGAGGTACCGGAAGTCGATCGCTTGGAGCATTCCAGAGGCTGGGCGGTGGAGTGCTGAAGACATGTTTTCTGCTCGGTCACTGTCATTCCCCGAAGAAGTTCTTTAAAACCTTGTGTAAAAAGTCGTAAGTTGCTTTTGAGAAAACCTGGAAATTTTTACAAAAGTGCAGCACCGCAGGAAAAAGGCACAACTCGTCGAACGCAAGTCTCGCACCACCATCAAAGCACATGCCTTGGCACACCGACGTGCTACGTCTCTGCCTTCGCACGCTTGGGTACCAATCCTTCACTTTCATGAAGAAAGTGAAGACACACAGGTGCAAAGGAGAGCTTAAAGGGATACTGAACCGAAATTTCGAGGTCACTAAACAAGGCCGGGCGTATAGGCAGGAAGCTGGAAGACCAAAAAATATCACTTATACGGCGATATATCTAACGGATCGCCGTATTTTTTTTTGGAAAAGAAGTGCGCGATTGAACCCGACCGACGAGGCCGACGAGACAAGGCACGTCACGATTCCCATTCCCTCTCCTCCTCGCTACGTCCCGTCAAGCTGGTGAACCGAAGCGAGGAGGAGAGAAGCGAGGCCGCTCCTCCTCATTCTCAAATTCTCCCGGAGGACAATTACGTCAAAGAACTCGCTTGATCGCGCCCTTCTTTTCCAAAAGTACGGCCACCCTTTTGAGATATCGATGTACGAGTGATGTTTTGGGGTTCGTAACGTCCCGTTCAACACTTCTGCAGCCTTAATTTGTGAAATCCAAATTTCGGTTCAGTATCCCTTTAATAAAAAATCCCTCAATAAACGTCAAGTAGATAGAGCTTCAATAAATTTTTGCATTTAATAACCAAACTGTACTTCAGCTATAGCAGCGCTGTCATGGAAACCGCAATACTCATTTGCATAAAGAAATCTAGTTAAAATGTATCTTTTCTGCACTATTAAGTACCGGCCCTCGTTACAATAAACAAACATTTCTTTGGTAGTCCTTTTTGAAGATTTCATCTCACACAAACACTTTTAAGCAGCACCTCACACACTGCACAAACCACCAGACTTGCTCCCTACGAAAAACATTGTTCAAAGACATTTTTGCAAATTATGTCAGGGAGTCTTTAAGCATAAGGAAAGCTTATCCTTATCCTTTGATACTGAAACACAACAGCAGCCTTGTAATAAATATAATTCTGACCACAGCTTCCTAATGCATGCCCAATAGAACCAGTCACGTTCGGCGACTGAACTCAGCACTAACACATTGAGAAACCTAACACGGGATTTTGAAACACTTGATCTTGCTGAACCTTCAATAGAGCTTTTCCAAATCAAACATTCGGCTAAGCTAACATAAACTGAATCAGAAAGCAGTGCATGCAACACCTAACCAAGCATCAACATAGAGCAAATGCATATAACTACACAAGAGTTCTGATGCCTCAGCAGGGAGATAATTGTACGTATTGCCAAGTACCGAAATGGGAAGTAACCATAACTTGTAATGGAAATTACTGCAATATCTGATAACTTTTTATGCTCATGCTTTAAATATAAGTGTGAAAATTTTAGACTTTCTAAGCCACTAACTGTAAAAAGATAAATTTTTTGAGTTGCACTCTAGTGTATGGTGTGAATGATCAAATCCATAGAAACTAGGCGAGCCTCGAAGCACAGGTGTAATGTGAAAGGATAAAACAGCAATGTGCGCATCACTGCATTTTGTACCGAAGGAACAAGGCTCCAGCTTAGTGCAACCTTAAAGAGTGCTAGTTTGGTCGAAGGCACTTTGAAATGGCTCATTATGTAGCTAACGTTCTAGACCTGCGAACGTGCACACCAATCCGTGCGAGTTAGACACGACGCTTCATCTAGAAACGTGTTGCGACGTGTTCTCATCTGTAATTGCAAACGCCCTAGAAAGAAAGGAGGAAGTGGAACGCTTACAAAGAACGAAGGCATCAGATCTTCCAAAATATCTCCGGCATTTCAAAGCCCAGCACAGACGCACGTCCTTGAACTGCCAGTTTTCAAGGCTTCAGATAAGGTATTCACACTAATAAACACACGGGCAGTGCCAGTGTTCCAGAGATTAACTAGCAGTGATGCCAGCCAAAACAATTCTGAGACGGCCACCTTTGAATAACTTGTATATACCCCACCCTGTTTCCCTTTTAGTGTGAACACAGCAGAACCTACAACAGGCTTTCAGTGCCCCTGCCAAGCATCTAGCATGTGCGCTCATACAATGCAAGCATTGTTCTTGGCAAAATGCTAGTGCTTGCAACTTTAACTCTGCTAGCACCTAAAGCGAACCAGAGTTGGTAAACAAGGCGCGAGCATACTCTGTTCTGTAAAATAATGTTATCTCCAGTATAGTCAGCACCTCAACATAGGACAGCCAGTGTGGTATACATTGACGATAGCCAATTTCCAGTAAGAAAACACAGCATTAGCCTTAAAACGTTGAACACTTTTACATTTTAAAAATAAAACTTAAAACCTGCATACTGTCCGATGCCGTGCCGTCAAAACATGCTAAAAGCTGCAAGAGAAATTCCTAACTGTACAAAGTTTTCATATATCTATTTCATACTGTAGAAGTCTAGGTGCAATATAGTGTTTCATTCTGAATAGTAAATTTGACTAGGCACACTATGAAACTGGACATTCCAATTACGGCCAAACATTACCCGATTGGTTATTAGGCCGAGGCACAAACTCTACCTTCTGCGAGGCAGAACATATACGCAGAAAGGAAAAGCAAAGTAAGGATTTCTGAAAGAAGGAAAGAAAAAAGCGAAAAGGATGAAGTGTACGCCGACCCTTGAGCTCTAAATATTAAAACTGCAAATTTTAGCCGCGAGCAACTGACGCCTGACATTCTGGGAGGTAAAAAAAGCAGCATTAAAGATTACTCTAAAAAAACAGAGTTATCTTTCACACACTTGGCAATCAGAACCACATGCTGGAATGCCTGAAACAAACTGGACACTTCACTTTCATGCATAAAAACTTAAGTAACATGCCTCATCGCCTACACAACGTGCAGCTGTATCAACTGCATGCTGCCACAGTCCAAGATATGCATTGCATAGAAGCCCTCCGGTGCTCTGACTGCACCCACACCTTTCGCACCAAAACAGAAACCATACTGCATTCGTCCATCGCATAGACTCGATCCCCTTTTCCTAGCAAACGTTACGCTGCCAGTCATTTGTGACTAGGCACAAACGGACAAAGGCAATACGCTGCCAGTATCTCAGACCAACCGTTCAATTAAAGGCCTATCCTGCTGCTATGAGCTACTGGAAGTAAACAATACGTCCAGCAGAAAACATTTGATTTCTGGTAGCTACAGCGATGGATGGTGATGAATGGTGCCCTGGCTATATGAGATGCATTGTTTCCTGTCCTGCCATCAGGAAGCCTAAAGTTAAAACCAAAAGCTACATTATTTCGAGCTGTGCTCTAGCTATGTTCACGGTGAACCAAGCATTCACTAAAGGCATTTTTAGACAGATTGGTCTCCTTCGAAAATGTGCCTTCCAGCCTCGATAACGATCTGCAATTTTATACAGCCAGTAAAGAGCTTTTGTGGCTGTGGTATACTATTTCTTAGCAACCATTATATTAAGCTAAGCGGTTGACCAGAAAACAAAAAGCAATAGAAAAGACGCATAAACGAGTCAGGTCGTTCAAACAAGCGACCAATATTCGATGGAGTCACACGTCACTTCACGAAAGACGATCCACACCAGGCACCACGACTGTTTAGCGGCGCAGATATGCTGGAAAGAATACACAGTGCCGGTGTGATTTCTGAATTCGAGGCTGTTCACTCTTCCTAGTCGTCGAGCTTAGTCACCGTAAAGTCACTAGTGGTTCGGATGACACTGCGCAGTGCGTTCTGCCGCAGTACCCACATGAATCACTCGGGGCCTGAAGTGTCGATTGCAGTCAAGCTATCGTCTCTCTGTGGTGACAAGCAGGGAAGGCACCTATGCTGCTGGTGACTCTGCTCACTGTCACCATGCCTCACAATGAGTAAATTATTGCACGGTCCCTAGGGCACTTCACAGGAGAATAAAAATTAAGATTGAAGTCCCGCTTTCATCCCAGAACCGTGTGACATCACCGCACGGGCTTCAGGGATAGGTTTGTGTCGTTCTGGCCATTTTTGAAGACTTTTATCCAGATCTGAAAAAGCAACAAGTTGGTGGCAGTCAGAAAACTTCACCTGAACAGACAAGGGTAAAATGTGATTAAACCATTAGATCATCAAGGCGAGACAAGTGTCTAATTTGGTCTCATAATATTGGTTGGTTTCAGATTGAGGCTATGTTCATGGTATAGTCCAGGCCACTCTTGTGTCGTATCTGATGCTTATCTAATCAGATTGTATCAGGAAATATCAACTTAAGCACCAATCTGAATCATACCAGACACACCTAAATTTTGTTCACTTCAGATTCGGAGAGAAGAAACCAGATACAACCAGATTTAGTAAGGATCAGACCAGCCCCTGGTCTTGTCAAGTCTAACCATACCAGATTATTCAGATCAATATCACAGGCAACTCAAGGCCACACTGTCATGAGTGACAAGACACTGGCACACTGAGAAAACCCAAAGGTCTAATGAGGCAAATGAGCGCCTACAAATAAAAGACTTTGCGATAGTCGATCAGTGTCATCGGAGGTGTCAATGATTGTGTGACAGATACGTCTAAACCAGAGATGGCAATCATGCTGGAACACTCCCAAGTTGTAGTTAGAAAAGAACAAGGGTAACAACCACTGCCCAGAATTGATCCCAAGACTCCCAGATAAGAGGCAAGCATGCTAGCATACTCGTGAATGCACCAATTTCGGTCCGGTCACATGAAAAAATACAGAATAAATATCAGACATCTACCGCTCACTTTCTTGCAGGTATCCGGAGTTGTTTCTCAGCTCTTCGCACACTGGGAATATTGGACATTAACCCCGACACGAGAATGGCAGGAGGCTACACCCACAGGGAGCAATGCTCAGCCTAATACCCAATGCGGCGATGTGCACCAGGCACCAACAGATGCTCCTTTCTTTGAGCAGCGTCAGAAAAATGACGTGTTCGTACCGAGCGGCACACCGATGCCATTTCTCTGCGAGGATTTGACGGCGGAGCCTTTCCAGTTGTTCTCAAGCTCTAAACACGATGCCTAGAACACGGCTCAAAATGCTGCATTTACTGCGTCCTCATTTCACGGCGGCGACGGCGACGCAGCTAGCAGACGCCCGGAGGTCACTCTTCAGCTCGAGGGTCTCCCCAGAAACTTCAGCTGCCAGGGGTTGGGACGCCATGAAGATGGCGACAATTGCATTCACCCGTCGTCTTTGCCGGAACTTTTGCGATCAACCAGATCGCCGCATTCGACAGCACGATTCGCCGGTTCTGGTGACGTAATCGGCTGCCACTTAGGAACCACTTTCGATGCATGGGCAGCGTGAGACGCTGTACAGACCAGTCGAAGATGCGTTTCAGGCACTGGAGCTGTACTTAACAGGCTAAAGGCTCTTTCGTGAAAATGTCGACCCATATCCCGCATTGCACAAATAAAGGCTGGTTCACACATCTGCGTTTGAGTAGGATTAAATCCGTTGCGCTCGCTCGTTTCACTTACGATGACCGAGCACTCTGGTACGGTGGCGCCGTTTTTCAGGTAGCCCAAGAAAACTTCCAGGGCTGCCCGACTGCATACAAGGTTCAGCAGTATTTGCTAGGTCAAATCCATCCGCAATATATTAGGAATGGTCGCTTGGAACATTGTAGAATTGCTTCAAGCAGTGAGAGAATGAAGCAGAAACAAATTGGGAAATACCGCGCGAACCGGCGCTAACGTGACGGTAAAGGTCGGTGCACTTACCTCGCTGAGGATGGCCCAGTGATCCGAGTCGGACTGGACATTCAGCCGGAGGACGCTCACGGCGCCCAGGTCCGCTGGCAACACGCGCTCCGCGACACCGTTGGACTCCTTGAAGCTGCCGACGACGTAAAAGCCATCGGCCGTCCTCGGAAACGCGGACAGGAGGAGGGGCTCGTAGTCCAGCCGCACCTCCACCGTCGTGTTGAAGAACCTGTCCTTCGGGTGCTCGGGGTTTCCACTGCGGAACAGGAAACTGCGCGGAAAAAAGTAGGAGCATGTTGGGACGCGTTGGGTCTTCGCGAGTATGTGGCAAGTCGCAAGAAGCGCGCCTTCCTGTACAAAGGAGGCCTCCCACGGTTGGATGCCAGGTGGCATGTAGCCACTAGAGTCGCCGACAAAATCAAACCGGCAGGCCGTCTCATTCAGACGCCCAGCCTGCAGCAGACGCTCGTTGCCTTTGGCCGTGCTTTAGCTGTGCATGCACACCTGTGGTTCACAAGACGCTAAGGGTATTTTTAAAAGGCAGGACACTCACGCTGTGTGACAACTGAAAATCCCTCCTGGCGTTTTCTACTATACTATGCACAAATAAATAAAGAAATAAATACATTGGTGTTTCTGTATGCTTTTTTCCTTTTATTTTTACTCATGAAAATATTTCAATAAATGTAGAAGTAAAGAGAATGAGCAAGGCACCGGAGTACCCCATTAACGGATAAGCTCTTCACAGCAGAGGCGATGTAGCTCTCCAGAAAAAAGCGTGCCCCTTCCACAGTTTTTGCATTTTGTTTTTTAAATTCAAACGACTCCTTTTTTTCCACCCCCCCCACCCTCTAATTTACACCCCCCCCCCCCCCCCCCCCTCTTCTGCTCCACGCTGCTGCCAATCCCCTGAACCCTGCACCGTTCACACGTCGCCGTTGGAGGTGCAAACACCGGCACAGTGCCGTCAGTGATTTCTGTTTGCCGCACAAGTCTAAGTAGAGGAAATATTGCCAGACAGTTGGGAGATCTGGCCAATATTGGTGGAATTCCCTCAAAGTCTGGCGACCTAGGGCTTATATGACTGTGGGCTTATATGACTCCCATCTTGTATGACAGTTGAATGCCACTCATGAAGAAACCAGAATAAATCTTTTTGTTGCAGCTAGCCTTCAGATTTGGTTTGAAGGTAGCCAGAGTGGCACTTACCTCTCGATCTGCACCGGAGGCGTGAACTGGAACGTGATGTTGTCTCCCTTTTGAGGCCCCAAACTCCAGAAGTAAGAGATTCCCTTGTAGGCCCTCGTGATGGTAAATGTCCTGTACGACTTGAGTGTGGTGCTCACGCGAGCTTCTGGGTTCTGGTGGGCCACAAACATCGCCAGTTTCCCAAACTGGTGGTCCTGGAACGAAGAAAGCCGTGAGTTGAAGCGTTAATTCACGTGCACCAATGAACAGAAGAACAAATCAGTAGATGATGATGAGCAAATTGCAAAACACTGGCTGTACAAACTGCTAATGGTGGAGCAGTGAATGACAGAACCTACAATGACAGTGTAGTACATTATTAGAGCAGTGAATCACAGTGCAATAAACAATGGAGCAGCAGCCTACAGATGCGATGGCGGTTAAGATGGGTCATGGTAGTTCATTTTAGAGCCGCAGGTCCACTGGGGGTATTACACCAAGTTGTTTTACTAGAATTCACAGACACTACATGTGCAAAATTCTTGTTCTTATTCATTTTGCTCGAATGCATATAAAGAAATCTTTGCTGTGGAAAGATTTATGGTTTTACTCGTCCCCTTTTAGGCAATATGTTCATAGACAGTGTAACCTTTTCAACAAAAAATGTACAGTACACTTCTTTCAGTAAACAAGCTAAAAAAATCAGTAAACTATACTCCGTTTCACTTTCAGTCCGAGCGCAGCGGACGCTAGGAGCCATCCCAGCCAATCCAGTGTGGAGGGAGTGTTATGTGACCTTGAGGTCCCTGCGTCGCTCCGCCCAACCGGCAGGTCACGCGATTTTCTCCCGGCGCTGTATCGGCTGGGATAGTTCGTGGCGTCTACTGCGCTCGGACTGAAGCTGGAACAGAGTATAGCATTAGAGCTACACTCCACAGCTTGACCTTTTTCCTAACAAAATTATATTGGGCTTCAGAAGGGGGTGTCTATGCCCTTCTAAATGATGTGGCAGTAAACACGCTTTTCATAGACCGCCTTGGCTGCCTTTGACACGTTCAATCCACCGGCAACCTTCCATTGCCAACAATCGTCGGACAAGCCCAAACGAACACGCTAGGGCATACCTTCAACTTCTGCACTTTGCCCTTCAGAGAGGAATGCATGCCCACATGCTGGAACAAAGACGGCTTGTAGTGGATCCAGACATTCTCTATCCTCTTCCTACAGTCTTTCTGCAATTCCAGAATGCAACAAGAAATGCAATCAGATTCATCCATACCTCACACACATTCACTAGACACTCTTCAATACCCCGTCGAGCAACGCTGGAGGTTGCTATTTCTTGGGCAGGAAGCTTACGATTGGATGAAAGTTCACATCAAACACTAACACTCGCGTCCAATGCAGACTCGATGCAAGTGACCAAACCATGGAGGGTCGGGATGATTGGTGTAGGAGCTATGAGAAGGTGTGTACTTTTGAAAAGAGTACAGTAGGCTCGCTAGATATCAAACCCTAATATTTCATACTTTTGGTTAAGTCAAACAAATTTTGAAATTTTGGTTGCCCCGCTACGCTTTCAATGTAATCATAAGCTCTTTAATTTGAACGGCGTTTTTGTGTAGGCTATTTCTACCTTCTGTTCTCGGGGCCCCGTTGGCGCGCTTCTTTCCGAGCACCAGTGCACTGCGGAGAAGCACCACCCGCGAGCTCGCATCGCTGGGCATTGCTTTTCTGCGGTGCACCGGTGCTCGGTAAGAAGCGCGCCTCACGGGGCTTCTTACCGAGCAGGGCTTAACAACAGGCAATAAAGTTGGCTGTTGCTAACAGCAGGCAACTTTATCTCATGCATTTCAACATTGTCTCATGTATCATAATTTTATCTTGCATCATCCTTAAAGGGACACTGACACCCCCAAAAATGTTTTTTTATTATTTTGCCAGGCGATTCAACATGGCGTCAGAAGACTACCCAATCATATTTTGCTACAGTGTCACATTTATTTTTAATAAAGTAAAAAAAAAACGCAATTGCTCAAAACTGAAACCGAAACTAGACTGAGGAGGAAGAAGAAGTGTATTGAAAGAGAGCATGGCTGAAAATCAGGTAACTGCGCAACTATTTTTTTTTAATCAACGTTTTTGCAGTTCTTTCGAAGGCGCAAATACGGGTATCATTTCCTTTTCTATATTTAATCTTGAGTGTGTGCCTTCAGTGACCCATGGCTTTAATTATATTTGGTGGTTGTTTCTAAACCATAAAAAACGGCACGTAACCACGGAGAACAGAGTGAGCACGACTCAAACCGGCCAGTTCTCGATTGGCAGTTTTCAGGCGGAAAGCAAACAAATTTTGAGCTGCACATTGTGTTCTGGGTAGTTGGGCTTTCGCGTGTAGTGTACAAATAAAAACCTTGGCAAGCATATAAACACTGTAGTGTCCCTTTAAATAAATTTCTGGTAATTCAAACAAAATTCGCGACTTTTTGGAGTTTGAAACAATGAAAGTCTACTGTATAATGGTCACAACTTGTGTCAAGTATATAATAAAAACAAAGAAACCCCAATAATATTTTTGTTTTTGACTTATGAATGTCACAAGGTGCTGAACCTTTGAACAAACGTTAAAACCAAATGTATGGCACTAACTATCTCTGTTGAAACAAAAAAAAAATATGAGCAGGATATTCCGAGTATTTTGCTAGATTGATAAATAAATATGTTCAATAGATAAAAATTAACTCGTAGTGCTAAAGGCTGGGAACACTTCTCCGCGAGGTAATGAATTTGGCAGGAGTGCTGGATTTTGCAGGCGAGCACGAAAGAATGAACGAAAAAAGAATTACAATCACAAAGAAGAGGTTAGAAAATTGATGGAAAAGGTCTAGAGAAGTGTGATAATACACGAAATTGGTGGGGTAGACAATCTAAAAAAATACCGAATTTAGAGCAATATATTTAATGGGGAGGGGTGTAAAGGTGCTAGGTGGCACAACTTACCACCCCATGAAAAGGGTACAGCCAATACCATCTGTCCATCCAATATGATAGCCTCCATCTTGAAACTTAATCTGCCATAAAGCACAGACCAGTGCACGACCGTGTTGAAGCACTGTGCCATTTATTCTAGCAAAGTATGTACTGGTTATTTAACGAGTTTCCCATACAGCTCAATCTATGCAACGCACTATCTTGCAACGCTTTTCTTATATAGATATCGAAGTCTCAAGAAGGAGACTTTGTCGCTTGCACTTGAGTGGTGTCTTGCTATCTCCGGAAAGATCTAGCTTCGTCTGCCTGGTGGTTTACCAGGCAGTTGAAGCTAGATCTTTCCGGAGATAGCAAAACACCCCTTAAGTGCAAGTGCAGCCAGCAAAAGCTCAAGGGAATTCATTAATTAGGTATCAGTGTTACTATATTCATTTTCACCTTACGATGAGCCGTGGAGGGCAATACAAGCCATAGAAGACAACCCAGTGCCGTAAGAGTGTCCCTTGACCTTCAGATGGGATGCAGCAATGTGCGGGGCGTGTGCATGTGGTACGTTCACAGCACTGAATTGACTGGGATGGCTCATGCCATCTGCTGCAGCAAGTGGTGCAGCCAGGAATTTTTTTTGGGAAAGGGTCAAAGTGCATGTGTACATTATAGGGTCGGCTGGATATTTTGTGGGGGGGGCTGAAGCACCATAAGCCTCCCTGGATATGTCACTGGCTTCGGTCTATCGCAAGGTGATACAGGGTACAGTGATCATTTGTGTTTTACAGAGACATCGCTCACCTGATCTTTATCACTGCGGCACACCGTGGTGATCATCATGTTGTCAAGCAACCAATCGACCGGCTTGTCGTTGTAGAAGATGAGAAAGAAGGCCACGAACTTGGACAGGTCCACACACTTGAACATCTTGCCTAGAACAAGTGCACAAGGAAAAAGAAAGTTTTTTCAAAATCGCAGCACAGATTGCCACTCAAAATAGCATTTTGCAATGTCTTGTACTGCGTAAACATATCTTTATCAAACTGCCTACTACATGAACTGCGGTGAAAATACGAGGAACGATTTCCATCCCTAGAATGTCAACAATGTCTACTTCCCGCAGGCGGGCTTCCCAAGACCAGCCAGCAATGTTTCTTGTAGCATTACGGCCATTCAAATGTTTCTCTCTTATTATATACTGATACAAATATAATATGTATGTGAACATTATAGGACCCTTCGTAACTGTATTTGCCATTCAGAACCTAATGTACTAGGTATATTAACATTGTTGGGTTATGTAAAAGCTGATGTTGGGTTATGTAACAGCTGTGCAACAGATGCGTGCTGCCCGCTTCGTTGGCCACAAACCAAACCACGCGTGCAAAAGTGCATAGGGCTTGCTCGGAAATGCTACCACACTTGAAACTGTCACGCCCTAAACATCTCATTAAAAGCCAATCCTTTTGCTTGGCCTATCATCACAGATCATGCAGGCACTGTGCCCTCCTGCTGAGAACTGTCATACTCGAGTCTTGTGGCAAGAAAGAGAGACAGATAGGTAGATAAATAGACCGCTTGCCTATGAATCCAAGCTGGCAAAAGTCGAGGATCAGCCAGTGCCTCTTCAGGCTGACTTGCTTGTAGGCGCTCTCACGCATCTTGCTGATGTAGCCCGGTTTGCTCAGGATGTCATCCTCAAGCTGGGACAACGAAAGAAACCTTGTTGCATCAATTGGCCTCTGCCAAAGCTGAAGGATCAAGATGTCAGCCACTCGCACGACAAGCAGTACAAGGAGGTCTGGTTGTCCTAATTCCGATACAAGTGCACAACCATACGACTGTTCTTGGGTGCACGTGCGTGCATGTTTAACTCTTTCCTGACCGCGCCCATAGTCCATCGAACAACGGTAATCGATGGTTCCCAAGCGCCATAAAAAAATTAAATTTAGGCTGGAGAATTATGTTCCCCAATCTCGTGGATTGGCGGTGTGCGCGAACTACACGAAGCACTTCTCTAGCCATCATCATCATCGTTTGTGACATCACGGGTAGGACAGACTGGGACAGACCCGCAGATCCTGGATCGCTCGGCTCGTCAGCTCGCTTCATGCACTGTTTGGGCACCGCGTGGCAAAGCGTTTCACGCGTTATGTTTATTTGGTGAAGTGATATTTGTAGTGGGACATTTTACCAAAGTTCCACACGTGGCACGCATAGTCGTGGCAACAAGCACATTTGGTGCCGAGGTGTCAAAGCCCCCAGATGGTGGTGTGCCCCCCTGTTCTCTACCCCCAGTACAAAAAGCTGGAGGACGAAAATAGAATATTCAGCACTTTATCCCAATGCAACATCTACCGCAGCGAGTAGGGTGTATTTTCTATTACGATGAGGAAAAAATAAAACTAAGAAAGGAATTAAAACTTGTTGTTGGCATGGTTGGCAAGTTGTTGGCCTGGTTGGTTGGTATACTGTAAGAAAGGAATGTCTCATCAAATTGAAAACAGGAAAGCGAAATTCGAGAACCTCTTGTGTGTGTAGTAAACATTTCAGTGAAAGCGACTCCGTGTATCCTGTTGGTTTCAATGTGTTCTCTGAGTGCTGGTCTCCGATTAGTTTAGAATTGATTCCTCTTGAATTTCAGAAACTAGTAAACGAACATTTCCTCAAAATAACTGCCGGGAAGAAGCGGTGGCTGGGTTCCGGAGTAGGATCGACTAAATCCCTGCTTATTCACCTGTTCGATGCAGGAAGATCAAGACCCCCTCGCGATCGAAGACTTGAACATAACAAGTCAGTGAAAATTGAGCGTCCCAAAAAATGAAGTACACACTCGCTCCGAATTACTACCATTTGTATGTTTAATTTTTGCGGACCCAAATGTGCAAAAATGCGTATGCAGTTCTCAGCCAAGCGACTTTATATTTGTAAACAATCCTGAGTAAAAATAGAATAGAACAAATTAATGAATCACCTGGATTTGCCAGGCCATGGCCGACAATTTAAGAATTTATGAAAATTTCTGCTTTCCTTTCGAGCAGAAGGTGGGATGTGACACACTTCTTTGCCACATATTCGATTCGGGGGGGGCTGACCGTCAGTTGCTGACAAGCATTTGCTTGGCAGCCACTGTCGAGTCACACTTCGATAGCAGCGTCGGTATCGGCAAGCTCGGTGTAGATAAAACAAGTGTGCAGCGCTTCGCAACACAACTGTGCGCAAGGCGCCTCACGTGCACAGCTAGGACAGGATGTCATTTACTCTGGTGAATGCAAAACCTTTTCCTACAGCAGCCTCCACAGATTAAAAAAAAACAAGAAACAGAAAGGCTGTGAATAGCCCCGACGCACACTGTGCAAGCTGTAATGCGAGGCTCCAGGCTTGTTTTTGAACATTTTAAAGTTTTTCTACAATAAAAAGCACCTTCGAGGTGCTGTTATTCATTAGAACGATCACTCACAAAACTGTTACACAGATTTCTCTATTAAATAAACTGTCTTTATTCGGCATAGATGCAAACTAACGTAGCCACTCATCGTCTGCTCGCATCCCACCAGCTGCTTCACAGGAGGCCTGCGAGGTGGCGCCACCAAAACATCTTGTCGCCAATAGCCGAGAAACAGTAGTTTCAGTTTCAAGGTAGGTTTGAGCTTGATCACAAGCTGGTTGGTTGTTAAAAATAGCCCTGGGAACGGTGGTTGCACTCGTCTAACATAGCTAACTGCTTGCATCAGTCTTCGTAACATGTTTTATGTTCCCAACAAGGTGGACAAAATAGGTAATTATGAAGAAACTGCAATCAAGGCTATGGCAAAACCAAGGTAGAACACAAAAAGCATTCTGCTGGGAGTGTGAGGTGCATTTTCTGCGTTTCACCAATGTAAGCATTCCTTCATTGAAAAGCACAACACGTTACGGAGGCTAACTATCCAACGAACCACAAAAAGAGTACAGTAACTTTCAGAAATAATACCCATCGGTGTGGAACACATTTTGTATTGGCGATTCCAGCGAAATCAACGCCACGTGGCAGCAACGCCGAGAAGCTCAGAAGAGGAGGTCGTTTCGACTCTGTTGTCTGCTATCGCTGCCTGATTCTCGTAGGCAGCACAGAAACAAACATTGTTTCCAGTAATTATTTTTATGCTTTCACTGTGTCATTCCTACACGGTGACTAGAAGAAGGTTTCTACCGTCGAAAAATCGCTATGCTTTCATATGTAACGATTGTACACTACAGTGTAAGAAATGTATGGTGGTTCACGTGCTGAACAACGAAAACGACCTCCTTTCATCCGCCATTTTGTCTGACCAGCACGCCCCTTATAGTTCGCTGGAGACGCAAATATTCTGAATTTTCTTTTTTTGTCATTTACGGTATATTGACATAGCTGTAGAAGTTTCAGCTTCTATACACCTTCTGCACGTACATTGTATTTTCAAGAAATCAAATTTTTAAATAATTTCCCCACATTTACCAACCTTTGCTTTTTTTAAATAACTAAGTGGCCACATTTTGATGTGTCATATAGCTCCATACACGAATTAGTTCATAAAATATAAGCGTTTGCACAGATCCTTTGAAAATCAATACTTCTCCCATGGTCAGGAAAGAGTTAAAAGCTCAAACGATGCCCGAACACAGAACGCCAATGGTTTAGGCAGGGAGACTAGAAGACCTTTCTGTCATGTCAACACTGCCAGAGACTGCACACGTCTCTGAAGAAGAACAGACCTTGTCTCCTTCTTGTGTTTGGAAAGGCAAACTGAGAAATTAATTTGGCAAGTCTTCCGTGAACTGCGACCCGTGACGTCTTCGACAAATGAACATTTCATTGTTAAGCTACTAGTTGTTCACACCAAGTTGCCAGCTTAAACCACTGATTCAAAAGCCTCCATAAATAAAAAAAAAATGACATGTACTTTTCTTGGAGGTAGCGAGTGAAAATCCCCTTTGGCTTACCTGAAGAAAAGTGCATAAATATTATCCTTTGGTAGGATTTGCAAGCAGTAGGAAAGTAGCAGCTGAGTACAATGCACACCATTCCAATTGAAGACTGATTAGACACGTACAAAGACTTTCGAATCACCTTGTACTATATTAATGGCATAGCACTCAACCAATGTTATTAGGAATTGTACCATAATGCATGTGCAATTAACTGGCATCTAACAGGTACAGCTACTTGGCACATATTGCAGACTTTATATCGCATGTTTGCTTTCCCGCTCAGACTTACCTGCACATAAAATGTTCCCCTGCTCTGAGCATACATCATAAGATATGCAAAGTCCAAAGTCTGCTTTGCCCTCCATCTGAAGAAGATGCAACCGAAAAGACGCCAAGCTTGAGTGAAGAGCGCAGGCAGAATTGCCAGAAAGTCACTTGCAACGTAACACAGTCACGCACAGAAAGTAAAAAAAGAACCCTGAAGTTATAGTTATATCTAGGGTGTGTATAGAAAAATCGGCATATGTTTCTCAGTGTTTATTTATTTTTTAAACACCAGTGTATATCTCAGTTTGATGACTCGAGGCAAGGCTAAAACTGTGATTATCGGTGAAAAAAGTGAGGCCCTGTACACCCTGAGTCAACTTGAATACATGCTCCCACAGCGAAAGTAATTGAAGTTCAATATTTCAAAAGAGCTCAAGGGGCACGTCAAATGTTGCAGATGGTTTTTCTGTAGCCGCAGCACTAACTTCAGTCTCAGAATTGCCAAAAAGACGCACAGCTTCATCTTGTTTCTAAGTTCAGTCTTTGTTATCGAAACCTGCAAAAGGACGCACCGAATCTGCATATTACTGGGAAACTAGGCAGGAGTTTTAGGGCACCTTCCACGACTGCGAGATGGACAGAACGTACTAAACGTTTTTTTAATCAGATGTGGGAATTCTAACTGTGCTTAGAATAGATGGGGAAGAGATCCTTTTGTTCAAGTTAGAAGGAGGATGGATGTTCCTTATTGCGCCGACCTGTAAGGTTGTCCACATCCTTGCATTGCGTGATGGAGACTGTGGCACTTAAACTGTATAGACTTTGTCCTTTTGCGTTGGTGGAAATGACCTTGAGGTTGAGACCATATAAGAAGGCATGCACCTGTCAACACACATCCAAAAAAGTGGAACAGTTCTAGCGAATCCAAGACAGGGGGGTGACATTAAACCGAACCCGTAGCCCCGGAAGCCTGTGAAAACTAAAATAGATAACAGTGAACGCTGTTATCCCTCCCCCAGGTGAAGAGATGCGTTTTTCAAGGTCAGTGGCCCTGAACTACACTGATGATGGTAGTGTCTTCAGAGAACCACAGCGACCTCTAAATAGACACAGGAGGGATGCAGGATCTACGAGATAATTTGATTGACGAACCTCCTACGGGGGAAGAACCTTTAAAAAAAAATAGCTGTCGCTACGGCAGAAACATTCGACAACCAGTGTTTTTCAGTTCTAATAGAGGCAAAAACATTCAACCATCAATGTTTTTCGGTTTTAACCGATTTCATATTTTCGTCACTGCTGAATGTTTATCAATTTTTTTTTTGGCTGAAACCGGAAAACGCACAGCCTAGTTATACCTCATGTTTTGTTTTATAAATAGTAATTTTATACTTTTTGTACCTAACAGTGCAAAAATGTTTAGTTGATATATGCTTGAGCAGATACAAACAGAAGTTTGTATTAATATAAATTATCGCTGCAGGCTTTCTTCATTTCCGAGTCCAGTTTTGAGAAGAAGAGATAGCGTGACATATCAAGAATCAAGAATTAATATATTATTTTTAAATCCTCCTAGCCCAATTTTTATTAGTTTATTAACAATTTTGTGCCGTAATATTCAGTGCCTTGTTTCTTTCATCAAACACAAAGAGATTAGACAAGTTTTCAACAACAACTGAAATTTGATCAAACATAGCCAACTGAGAACTGCCTCTAGTAGAACGAGTGCAATTCTGAGCTCGAGCATTCGTGAAAGAAAAAAGGCTCAACTCCAACTCTTCAACCCTTCTGCAGATTTGACAAAATAAACCAGACTGCAGCAAATAAACCAATAGCACCGCCCTCTAAATCCAAAAGAAATAATACCACGGCCATAGGAATTGGCCCCCCATTTCTTTTATTCTTCAAAATGTCGGAAGAACAAGATCAGAAAGTGAGAATTAGTTCATCAATGATTAAAAAAAGAATGATTTCATGAGGGGAAAACCAGTGCAGTAAAAAAATAAAACACACTCATCAAATGAGAGTTAGTTCAGTACATGGAGAACATGGGCCCAGTTGAGCAAGTAGAAACCAGCCCAGCTTGTGAAAATCAGTTTGGCAAACAAGAACCAGTTCAGTGCAAATGGGGACTGGTTCAGCAAATGAGAACCAGTTTAGCTAATAAAAACAAGTTCAGCAAAAAAATAAAAAAAGAGCCCAGTAAATGAGAACCAGCTCAGCACATGGGAACAATAGTTGGTGACAGGTTAAGACTTCAGGAAAACCTTCATCCCTTTCCACTTTGAATGCTCGACGAAAGGTCACCTCCTCCAAGCATTCACTCTGCTAAAGTAAAAAGAGGTACAAGGAGCTTTCCCTAAACCCTCAACCTGTCACCAACTATAGTTCTGGAAATGAGAACCAGGTCAGCACACGAGAACCGATTCAGCAGACGAGGATCTGCGCAGGCAACAAAAACAGGACGGCAGTATACTCACTTCACACGCTGCAAGGGATCGCCCAGGGTCTCCCTTAGACGATCCATGTCTGGATAGTAGGACGCAGGTGGCGCCACAATCTCGAGCAGACCACTTTCCGTGTGCTCATGAAGTCTGTATTGAAAAAAATCAAAATGGCGAAGTTTACTCCAATGTTTGTTTTCTTTATATCAGCTGATAAAAACGAATGATGTAGGAACAAATAAAAATGTTTGCAGAAATCAACTGCAGAACCGAGCACCTAACAAGTTAAACCATTTGGCAGTGCCTCTCATCAACGACACCACTGGTATCAGGCTCCAAAGTGTTAGAAACCTAATGAATCTATTTCTTATCCACAAGGGGCTGATATTTGAAACACTACTAGTGCCCTTAAATTAGTAGAAAACATCTGTGAAAGGAATACAGCATGTTATATCCAGTTGGTTTTTGAAAATGATTTCAGATCCTTAACTTCTTTTTTTTTTCTTTTTACAACTCTTGTTCTCATTCAATCTTCTGAAAAGACTTACTCTTCTTGTATCTCAGCTGCTTGCTTGTTAACAAACTCCAAGTCAGTCTGTCAGAAAAAAAGATGCATTTTAAATGTTAATTAAACACAAATTACAACATATATACATACATGTTTTATCTGAAGGCACTCTCTACTATCTCTTTACATATTTTGTCAATCTTAGTCATATATAATTTCTTATTTCTATTGAGTGTTGTGGACAGATTGATTGAAGTTAGGCCCTTATATATATTCAGTTTCTTTAGTTAAAGAAAGGCACATAAAACAGGACAGGAACACAGTACTTTCCTCAAAATTGGCCCAGATGCCACCAGCTCTTTCACTAAAGGGACTCCAAGCAAACAAATTTATGATTGTGAGTTCAAAGGAACGCAAAAATTTGGAGTTTATATTTGTTTTTTGACAGTCTATGCAGCCTAAGCATCCTAAAATATCCATCAAATTATGATTTAAATGGCTTTCTTCTCTGTTAAAAACGCGAGCAAACATCATGACACGCCCCCCTCTTTTTTTACATAAACACAACCAAACATTTTGACACTACACTTTTTTTTAGAAAACACAACCAAACACCGCGACTCGCCCCCCTTTCGAGAAAAACGCGACCAAGCATCGTGGCACACCCTCATCTTTGAGATATCTCCAAAGAAAGGTTGTGTAGTAGGGTTGTGCGAATATTCGAAATTTCGTATAGTAGTTCCGAATAATACACTATTCGGGTTTTTCGAAGTGTTCATTGCGGCGAGTTAGCCCTGTTGAGTGCGCTTCTCACCAAGCACTGGTGCGCTGCGGAGAAGCAATACCCGCGGAAGCGAACTCCGCGGGTGTTGCTTCTGCGCAGCGCACCGGTGCTTGGCGAGAAGCGCACTCAATGGGGTAACCCGCCGCGATAAACACTTGGAAAAGTATGAATATTGTAATTGCGTGCTTGGAAGTAAAGCATACACTCAAAGTTGGATGGTGCACCTGTGCCGACTGTATTCGAAAATAAATGAAAACTTTGTGAATGTGTGTATCTACATTGTAGTAAAAGTTTCAAAATTAAACTGTTATGCAAGAGTATACTGTTAGGCAGGGATGCCCTTACAACCTGCGTTCATCATGCATGATTTATTCTTTTTTAACTCGAGATTAAAGAAAGAATATTTTATATAGGAAGATTTGTAAATTCACTCCTTTGGGTATAGTTGGCCATCTCTACAGGATTCATTTTATGCCAAATCCGTCGTTTGCTTGCCATTCCAAGACACCAGACCTTCTGAGGTTACAGTTCATTAATATAGATAGATTAAACTTGGTTTATAAATAAGCAAGTGGAACAACCTTCACAAATTTAGCTGGGTTTTCGTCTAAGTATTATGCAATGGTAGTGAAAGGCGTAGAAAAACTATCTGATATTTGAATAAAAAATATTCGGACAAAACCACTATTTGCTTCGAATTCGCTTCGAACTCAAAATCCACTATTCGCACAAGACTATTGTGTAGCGATTTTTGGTGGCATTTTTAATAGGGCATAATTACCAGGTTTTCATTACTTGCCCCTTTTTCTGAAATGTCTATTAAAACACCTCTAAAATTATTTCAGCGCTCTTTTAAGACTAGTTCTTACAAACTGTGTCCAGATAACATAAAACTTGCATGGCATTCAACAGACAAGTTTCAGAAATGGGGGGGAAGAGGCATTTACAATACAGTTAATGCCTATGCTGCCAACTCTAGCAATTACTGCAACTACAGTGCAAACCCTAGAAGGTTATAGTCAAAAAAAAAAAAAAAAAAGGAAGTCACGTCGCGGCGAGTTTGCGCCTCGTCGGGAACCTCTCGTAGTGGTTCGACCCAAACTTTTTACAACGCGAGTATTTTTAAATGTGTTAGCCTTTCAAACTTCCTCTCACAGGGCTACAAACTTTTCTGATATTACCTCGAGGAGCAGGCTTCCAAACGGCAACTACGAACGCTAGATCCGGAAGGACAAAACCGCAATTCTTTCGAAATGATATCTTAGTTAATAACCTTCACTGTTTCATTGCTTTCAAACATGAAGAAACAGCCCCTACATTCGCAAAAATTACAGGCACACTCATTCGACCAATTGCGATAAAATGTGGTAGCTTTCCAGGAACGTCGTTAGTGAAAACAATTAGGAGAGGAAGTGGTTGGCGTGGTGATGAAATGGTTGTAATATGCCGTGCACACATCGAAGACGACCTGAAGACCGACGCCTAGGACGACCTCTAGGACGATTTCAAGGGAGGCGTCTAGGATGACCTCAAGAACGACGCCTAGGGCGACCTCAAGGACAACGTCGAGGACGACTTCAACGGCAGCGTCTCAGACGACCGCTAATACAACCTCAAAGACGCCGTCGAGGACGACGTCAAGTTCCTGTATAGGCATCCAGCAATGCTGTTTGATTTGGCGCTATGAAGCAAAAAAAAAAAAAAAAACCATTGGGTATGCCAGGTGGTGGCGGTTGTATTGTTCAAACGTGAGCTATTACTCTGCTGGCGCCGCTTGGCCTAGCGTCTGAAGCAAGAAATACTGGGTAGGCCAGGAAGTCGTGATCGCATGACATGCCAGTACGGCGAGCCAATTGTAACGCGACAATGTATCTCCAGAGTGCGCTTTTACTGCGAAGAAGTATCAGGCTTTTCGCTGCGTCATGCTCTAATATGTGTGCGTTGCGCTGGTATGTACGTAGCACACATCGAAGCCGTCGGCACGCGATGTGGGGCTTGTCTTTTAACATTTGCAAGTTACAACAAGACAGGGTATAACCGTGGGCTCTCACTCTTCTAGCGCCTCCTGGCTGTAGCCGGCTGGCTTAGGCTCAGGACGACGTCGAGGATAGCGTCCTAGAGGACGACGTCAAGAACGACCACTACTACGATCTCAAGGGCGTCAGGTCGCGATAGCCTCAGCCACCGGCGCTTACGTGACCTTGCACTTCAGCCGCGGCATTGCGTGACCTTGAGTACATGACCATGACGACATGACCTTGAGGACGAGGACATAACTTTGAGTGTGGTTGGGCCAATATACTACCGCTTTAAAAAAGGAAACACGTAGGGCGACGGATGTCATCTCCGTTGTTTCGTTAGTGAAATCTGTTTCTTAGCATTGTCGACTCAATCAGCAACAATCCCCGGCACCACTTTCTGATAAACAGACGACGCTCTCGAATCTTCATGTGTTGCACCACCCCATTTTTGCTGTTGCAATATCAGTCTAAAGCCTAAAGGCCTGTCGGCACATACACCCCAGCCCTAGAAACGCGCTGCCTGGCCGATGCAGAGCCCCGCGCTAGATGAGAGATACACCGATGGTACAGCGCTGCAGCGCTGCATCAGTGCTCAGTACGTTCAAGTCAGCGCTGCATATTCCGTTTCACTGTCAAGTCTGACCGCAGCCGACGCCATGATCGAATGGAGCCAAACAAGCGGTGCCCAAACTACATTGTCATGGTACTCGTAGTCTTTGTGGGCTTGCTGTCACCCGCTAAACCAGTCACGCACAGAACAAAAAAGAAAGCGCAGTATAGCGGCTGAAAACTGCGCGTGGCCCGTCATAGCAAACGCACGGATGCGATGAGCGCCATGACGATGCATTTTTGACGTTGCTTGATAGGCTCCGTCGGTTCGTCGCGTCGGCTTTGAATTGGCGCTGCGATGTACTATCGGGGAAAAATGAAATGCGAACAGAGGAGCGCGTGGCTCGCGGTACAGGCTGCGCCGCCTGGAAGTGAGCCTAGGGGCGAGGGTGCGTGGCCTACTCCGACGTGTTCAGGCCCCTCCCTCTGCGCTCCCCAAGCTTCAGCAGTGCGCCTTTTAGTGCGCTGAAAGCTATCACCGTTATCTTCGCTGGCTCTGCGCGTGCGGTGCAAAGAAGCTTGCCGCACTCGCCGAGCAGGCAAAGATAGCGGTGACAGCTTTCAGCGCACTGAGAGGCGCACTGCCGAAGCTGGGGGAGCGCCAATTGAGGGGCGTGAACACATCGGAGTAGGCCACGCACCCTCGCCCCTAGGCTCACTTCCAGGCGGCGCAGCCTGTACCGCGAGCCACGCGCTCCTCTGTTCGCATTTCATTTTTCCCCGATAGTACGTGTGAACCGGCCCCGAAGCCGGGATCACGCTGCCCATACCCATCATGCAGAAGACAGTCTGCAAAACACAAATCACCGCAATATCCGTGGTCCGAATGCCGCGTGTCCATAGTATCCTCTTTGAACTCATTGCCATGCGGCATTCGAAGCGCAAGACCTCGCGCGGTGACTCGCGTTCGAAGCTGTACGCAGACTGTCTTTTGTGCAATGTACAAGCAGTGTGACCCCGGCCCTTATTAACATCGCCTAGAAGACAAGGCCGTAGTGCCGACATTTTTGCGTCACCAGCAAAGGCCCACGTTGGACGCCGATTGGAAACGAGTGCTGCGTCAGCGCTCGGCTTCGAATCGAGTTTGAGCCGAACGTTGACGCAATCGTCGTGTCCAATCGGTGATCAGCGTTAACCTTCGCTGATGACGACATCTCTATCGGCACCACGGCTTTGTTACCTAGGAGGTGTTGCCCAATTACGCTCCGCTAACGAGAACGCGGTGAAGGAACAAAAGAGGCGGCCGCACCTCAGCGATGAGGACGACAATCAGCGACGTCTCCCTCTCGTTGGGGTTCATGTTGGCGATGAGGTTGTGCAGCGTTCCCATCAGGTAGCTCTGCACCTCCCGCTTCACGGTGGGGATGCCTAATACCATTGTCGCTGCAAGCGAATCAGAGGGCGTGTGCAAGTTTGAGGAAACGTCGGAAGGCCAACGTGCTGCTGTTTAGAAACAGGCTCGCGTTTGCCCACGTGACACCAGGAGTGGCCACTGCTCATGCGCCATGCCGAAAGCAACGCCACCGCTGCGGTGTGACGTCATACCACATACCAGCGTGTTGGTGCATACAAAAAAAGAACACCCTACCGAATGTCCTCCTTGAAGTGATTAGTGATGGAGCATTGTTCACAAACCGCCACCAAAATATGCTAATCAACATAATATTAGCAGGGAATTTTAATGTTCTTCCAGAGTGCATGCTGCTGGATGGGGTTTAAGGTTACACTGTTTCTGTTCATACCGTGACAAAAAAATATAATAGCCATATTAAAAAAATAATGACACTTGATTATAGGTTTTTCTTCTAATTATGAACTGAAGATCATTATTATGTTACTCGTATACGAAATACAACAGAACCACCTCTACAGAACCAGAATTAGTTTTAAATATTTTAAAAATATGTAGATTCGTCCATTCGCTAAACATAACTAAATAGGAAGGTATTTTTTCCCGGTGGCTTTAGTAAACATGTTTTTGTATTGCAAAGAAACAAGGAACGTAAGAATATGAAAGCTAAACCTAAAGGAAGGTCAGAAAGAGACAGGTAC
This sequence comes from Ixodes scapularis, assembly GCF_016920785.2. Classification (NCBI taxonomy): domain Eukaryota; kingdom Metazoa; phylum Arthropoda; class Arachnida; order Ixodida; family Ixodidae; genus Ixodes; species Ixodes scapularis. The sequence continues at coordinate 81,576,463 of NW_024609839.1, read as the reverse complement.
CCGTCCCTATCCTTTGTGTTGAGCTTTCATATTCTTAGTAACTACAGTCGAAATCATCAAACTATGTAACCTCCCTCCTTGGCTCACTTCAACTATAAAAACAATTTCGTAACTATGTTCCAGCCTAACTTTGCACAGCTCAAAAATCGAACTTCGTCGACTTTAGCCAAAACTGTAAAGATTCGGACACTGAGTTGGACCTGAAGGTTTGACAGAAGTCTGCCACATCCTATATTTATGACCACCTCCACTGCACAGTATTACAACATCTTAATAAAGCCTATTCCCACTTCACAATGCACTGCCAAAGGCATCTCGGTAGAAACAATATGACATCCCGGTGGCCATGGCACAAAACGGACGTCATAATGCACTGCCAGAAGGAGTTTGGCAACGGCAATCGGGCGGCCCGGCGACCTCCTCCTGGCAGCACCGAACCACCATCCAGGCGATGCTAAAGATTATAGAGGCTCAGCCACGTCCCAGTCGTTTACCTCCGGTACGGCCCTTGGACACCTTCAGGGCGGGCCTGATGGCGTCCGGTCCATTGGCCAGGTGCGGCAAGAAGTTGTAGATGGCGGGCAGCTGAAGGTCCAGCAGGGTCCCTTCCCCGGTGCCGTTGCGGTTGCCCAGGTCCCGCTGGAGACTGAGTACGTCCTCCCAGCGCTGGTGGTTCAGCATCTCGGCGTGCTTCAGACGCTCCTGGAGTTCAGCGAGCCGTTGGACAAGGACCATCTCTTGCGACATGTCTGCAAAGACAGACATATTCGAGGTCATCTTTGGGGAACATCCTTGGCTGCGCAAAGAACGTTTCAAGGGCTGTCCAAACAGAACACAACCAATGCCATGCACAAAACACACAAAAAAAAAAAAAACGGTGGGCTTTTTCTGAAAAGCGTAAAGACCCGGTGCCCGCGTACGTTTTCAGGCAGGACATTACGCAAACAGCAGGACTTTGCTCCTCGCCACTTTGCAGTCGTCTCCTTCCCTTCAGTGTTTTTGGGAGATTGGGGAGTGAGAACAGTTGACGACAGTCATCAGAGCGGAACCATGTGATGAGCATGCTCCAAGCCCCTGTCCAAGGACGTAGTGGTCGGTGCCAAAGGGACCAAAATATTAGCGGTAGCTGTCCAGAGTTTTGTGTCGACATTTATTGGGTGACCAACACGAAACTGGGGAAACTAGCCCAAAAGAAGAAACCAAAAGCATAAAAAACTGGGTTTTAAAAACAATAAATTAAACTTGACACTTTATGATTTTTTACGATTTTCAATTGACGTTATTGAAAAAGATAACGATAACAAATGAACGAGACACATTATTATAACGAGCTTCTTTCGCGCTTTCCGTCGACATAAAAACTATAAATATAACGTTCACAGACATAGCACCATCGAGTATGGTCATTTATTAAAAAAAAAGTAAAATGCTTAGAAATATTTAAATACATTAAGACCTCTTAACGGTGCACATATATAAAAGTCAAAACTGAAAGTAACGTAGATGCAAACACCACGAGAGGAGAGTGAGTCGAGCATGCGACCTTCGACAGCTAGGAAAAGCGCTATTTCCACCGCGGTCGCTTCTGCGTTCAAATACTCAGGAAAAAAACAAAAACAAAATATATATATATATATTATAATCTGACATCTTGCCGCTTTCGCCATTCTTCCAGTACGTAGAAACATTCCTTGCGAGATTTTGTTTTCGTCAAAATTAGAAGTTTGACTTTTTTTGTCGGCACAATTTTAGGATGAAATTACCCATGTATAATTTATAATTAGCCACTGGTAGGGCGAAAACGGCCAGGCGTCTCCTTTTTGGATACCCGACTTCCAGCACGCGTTAGACGCCGTCCGCCGCGAACCAGCTGAGCGTGTGCGCTCCAAGTCCACGTCGAAGTGTCTATCGAAGATATAGGACGAAGCTCGGGCACTGGGGATGGGACAACCGAAGGGCTTCCCCGCCGCCGTCCTCATCGTGTCAAAGACCATAGATAATCGGACGAAATGATGAATTAATGATTCGTTTCCGCTCGTTGGGAGAGACAGCCGATGTTTCTCGCAACTGCGATGTCCTGGCGTGTGTCACACACAGCCCAACGGTATGATGTCTCTGAACACCCGAAACAACAATCATCTGAAATGTAATCGCAGTAAGGATTCTATAAATCCGTCCTAAGTATAGGTTTAATGCTTACGCGTCCTCTGTCTTGAGTTGGCCATGTCATGACACTGTGAGAGGGAAACATGTAAGCTCGTTGAAACCAGCACACATTTTGATACAACCGCTAAAATGAATGCAATACGATAAACAGTTTCACGCTAAAACCCATGCAAAATTTTTTAAAGTTTTTTTTTTCTTGCGTTTTTCGTGTAGTTTCGACTGTCCGTCGGCTGCTAGCCGATGGACTTAGGGCGAAACGAAGCAGTACGTTGATAACTGTCCGCGATTGCGTAGATAAGGCAGTTTTATAGTAGGCTGCTTTTGCATTCCAATCATTTCATCTTGTCCACTTACGATTTTTCTGTCAGTATATCCGCGTTAAAAAGTCAACTAACCCGGTCTTCTTTGCAGCTCCGCAGAAAACTCTCTCGCCTCTGTCTTCCTCATAAAGTCTACTATCATTGCCCCGACCTCAAGAACTCTTTGTTATCACCTCCTGACAGAACATCCTCTCGTCTTAACAACTCCTGCACAATCAAACGTGTTTCCGGTTCCACAAACGCATTCAATCAGTCTTTCCTTCCTCAAGTCATCTCCGACTGGAGCAGCCTACCATCCCAAGACCATCCTCCATCGCCACCATCGTGGACCCAGAAGTATTAGGGGCGAAGTTCCTTAGAGGCTAGCCATGCCCGTATGCCTGTCCGCCGTCCGGCGTGCCCCTGCTCGTAAATTCAGCAGCGAGAGCAAAAAAAAAAAAAAAAAAAAAAAAAACAGGGGGCTTTGAGATGCCATCTTATCTGTCTTCTTAAAAAAAGAAAAAGAAGAAAATCACACATTCTTCTACTGACATGAATGAAAACGGCACCATCAGCACTACCTACGACCAAAATCAGTATCAAGAAAAAGAAGAAAAAAAGAATAGGGGGTTCTGAGTTGCCATCCCATCTGTCTTCTTACAAAAAGAAAAAGAAGAAAACCACACATTATTCTACTGACATGAATGAAAACCGCACCATCAGCACTACCGATGACCAAAGTCAGTATCATCAACACCACCCGAGCTTCGCCCCAATCAAGATCATTCACCACGTGGAGATGCGGTAATTTTTGTATCAAGCTTACGTATTCATTTTTCATGTTATTAGTATTTTTGCCAGTATGTACGATTAATGAGCTTGACCTGGATGTATTAATTAGCTTGTGTTTCTTCCTTTTCTTGTTTGTGTAACATGTATATATCCCCCCTCATGTAATGCCCTAACCGGGCCCTTAAAGGGACCATGAAACGAATTTTGCGAATTAGCGGATTATTTTGTACCTTCTTGCCTTCGAAAGCTCTTCGCCTTTTCACTATGATACATCCGCGGTTCCAAAAGCGCGGCACCGGCGCCAAACTGACGTCAGTAGAGCCCAGCTCACGCATTGGACACGAGAACTGCGTCACTCGGACGTACGCGCTCGTCAACAATCAAATCCGTCGACGAATATTTGGATTCGCGTTCGTGGCCAATGAGTGCCCTGACGGAACTTACTGTCACTAGGGAATGACAAGTTCTATGGTGTGCATATAAAGCACGGTGGAAGCTAGGAGTCATCGCACCGGTGCCGAAGGAATGTCACGACCACGTGATTTCACAATTCGCATTTGAGTTGAGGATTACAGCTAAGGAGGAAGAAGTAGGAAAATCGCTTCATGACCCCTTTAAGGTGAAAATAAATGAAATGAAATGAACTACCCACGATGTACACTACCTGCACGGGCAATGGGCGCTGCGTGAGCAATGGTTCCTGGGTAGTACTGACCGCGTAACGTTATCAAAGCGAGAAGAAGAAAAAAACGATCTACTAAAACTCACTTTTTAGAACTGCACTTCTAGGGTGTGCTGCACTATCAAGTGCCACTCGGGCAATTTAACTCCCGAACGGAAGTGGTATAAAAATAGCCCAAGCGGCCCCTAAAAAAATAAAAATAAAATGAACACCTCATAAGGTATGCAGTTGACGTGAAGCGATAAAAAGCGTCAAGCCACAACCTTTCTTCACGGTCGACTTCACGGCAGAGCGCACACATCGCTAATCTCTCGCCCCATAACGAGATTCGGAGTCCATTTGCGCCTCTCCGCCGAGGCTCGCTATGACGTCACAAACGACACCCTTTCGACGTCACACCCAAGCCACCAGCCCCTCGCCACTACACCTCGTCCACTCCCCAAGCTGACAGTGCGGCGCGAACTGTATACGGGCTCGGCGGACCACCCGACCGCCCCCCTTCCATGGCCCGACGCCACCGCCCGACTTGTACGTAACGCAGTACAACTAACGCATCTTCGCAGTAACGACCCAGCATATTTCTCAGACAGGGAACAAGTGAACACATCTTCATTACTTTGACGAAGCAACGAGCGTCGATAGTTAGTTCCTCTAGGTATGCAAACGCAAAGGGAGACAAGGGACACACAAAAACATTTCAAGCCGACGTACTGAATCGCGCACGTTCGCCCAGCACTCTGAGCGCGTGGGTACACGGGCGGTTGCGGGCCGCGCGCGCGATCACGTGTCGAACGATAGACGTATCATTGGTCCAAAGGAGCACGTAGCTTCCACCGCACTGTCAGCTCGGAGATTGGACGGAGCACACTCGCGGACTTCATGAAGCGGCCAGCCTTCTCCCGTGCATCCTAAACGAGAGCGCCACGCGCGAGAACGCCAAGCAGAACAAACACGCTCGACGCAGCGCGGGTGGACGTCCGGCCACTTATCTACGGGGCCAATATATAGACTTATCAGGCATTGGCGTCACGACGGAGAAACTCTGCGCGACGCCTAGTCCAGTGCGCGGAACGCTCGGACGAGTCCGAGACCAGTAGCAGCTGACCACGGCGATCAGCGTAAGCGTTTCCGGATGACGCGGTATACACAGACTACCGTAACGACCCGCCACCCGTTTTGCAGACGCCACGCAGCGTAATCTGGCCGGAAGTTTTCATGCAAATGGTATATTATACGGCGGCGATCAAGGTCACGGACACACGCGCCATCGCGGACGATGAGAGCGGGAGCGTGCCGTGCCATGGACCTTCCTTGGCGCACCTTCCGATGTTTGCTGTCCTGACCAGGGTTGCCAGGTGTTTGAACTCCAACCCGCCAAACGTCTACGAGATATAGCCCAAAAATAGCCAAATGTCGATCCCGCAAAATAGCCCAAAAATAGCCCAAAAAAACTTATCATTTGAAGCGTTTATTTTGAGCAGAAAAGACACATAATGCATTTTTATCCATCAAATGCCCCAGAAATGGCGTCCCTTGCACGTTCGGCGAACTTCCTGAAACGCTCGTACAAGCGCATGACAACATACCTTCCACTGTATTGGGACCAACGTTACTAAAACACTCAGTTGAGAAACTCCCATAGAGACAGCTTTGAAAAAGTGGCCCCAATCTGTCTCCGAGCACCAAGCTAATGACGAACACAACGCCACCATTTCTCCCGCAGCGGCCACTCGAGGAACTGCACGTGACTTCTATTTTGGCTTTAAGAACAGATACAGCGGAAGAGGTTACATGGGTGCCACCCCCGTCTCCCCGGCGGACGCGCCGCGTCGACCTACCGAAGTTAAAATGCACCTAGGCCGGGACGCGCTACCTGAAAGGACCGCTGAGGCATGGTTGTATAAAAACAATATTAATTGTGCCGCAAAACCCTGCAAACTAAAGATTTTAAAAGCATAATCGCCCCTCTATTTGTACTAAACTCCAATAAATTTCATACAAAAAGTCTTTTCCGTTGTTTTTTTACGCAAAAACAGGCTTTCCAAAAGCTCAAGGTGACCACAGTACAGACAAACGATAAAGAGTGGCGCTGTTGTCGCATTTAGCTCGGTCTCGGTGGACGCCAGCGGCCCAGGTTACGACGGCAAGTTTCCCAACTGAGTGTTTTAGTAACGTTGATTGGGACGTCCGGTCTCAGGGCGCCGCCATCTTTCTCAGTGGGGTGCGCTCTTGGGCGCGGCCTTAATCCGATTACGACGCCTTAGCAAGGCTTTGTAATCGGGTTATGGCTCGTCCAAGCGCACCCCAGCCAAGCAAGATGGCCGCGCCCTGAAGCCGTACCGGTGACCAGAATGACGTCACGGGAGAGCTATGCAGAATTCAGACAACCTAAAGAATGCGCAGAACAGAGGCCAGATTCACGAAACGATCTTACGCCAAAAATGTGCGTAAGACAAAACTTAAGTACAAATCCGTATTCACGAAACGAAATTTTCGTAAGTTTTGCGCAGGTTACGACGAAATCCTACGACAGCTCCGAAGCTGTCTTACGCACTTCTTACGATCAAATCAGCATGGCCGACAGCGTCGCTCTGTTGGTCGCGACAGCCAACGGATGTTTATTTTTCTACGTGCGCTTCTCACGAGTCCCGACTTCAAGCAGCAAGAATCAAGTAAAAAGTACTTGAAACAGACCACGACGAACGAACAAGAACGCTGGATCCACAGACACCCGGGAAAAACTCCAAGGGCCACGAGTACGGACTCCGACCGATCGGCAGATAGGCCTAGCAGGCACTCCGACTCGGCGCAGCCGTCTGCCCACGACCGATCGGCAGATAGGCCTAGCAGGCACTCCGACTCGGCGCAGACCGTCTGCCCACGACCGGCCGGCGTGCTGAATGGAATAGGCCCGCGCGACCCTTGTGAACCCTTCCCGTATTATAGTTTGATCGCTGACCTCAATTCTAGATTGAGAGATCAATCTCTTCCTCTTTTCATCTCCTTGTTTTCCGAGGCAACGGTGACGAACGCTGTCGTCGAAAAGGGGCTCTCATCAATTCTATCTCTGTTTTGTGTGATATCAAGCTCAAATAAACGCCGTGTGGATTACCTTCGCAACATGGTATGTACACTTTGTTATTAGTATTCCATTTTATTCTGACACGACTGCACCTCACTGTCGATCGCTGTAACAGTTCGTGGGTCGCAATGCCGGTCCAACCTTTCTTCGCCGGGTGTCACGTCAGCATCGAGTTGCAATTGTAAAGGATCGGTCCCGAAGCGCTTATCAATTCACGGTCCAACAGCGCAAATCCAGCACTTCGATCAAACGCGCGCGTCCGCTCCGTAGTGTAAACAAACATTTACGTGGCTCTTGCTTACACTGTCGTAGTTCAAACGTATCTTTTTTAACGTCGACTCGCTCCCGCATCTCCGAGGCCGCAAAAAAACGCCGCGGCAATTCGTTCCCATCTACGTCGCTTTGCAAACGACTGCGGGCCGTCTTTTACCAACGATGACAGTTGTGTTGACTTGGTAGCGATCGAGTTCGTAGCAGTCAATGGGGGTGGTTACGCATCCCGGCCTCGGCATTCGGGCCAGTTTAAATCGTGTTAGCGTCGACATATCACTGCACGGATACGAACCCCAGACAAGCGGTGGCAGAAAGGCCGCCTGTGTTATGAAAAATCCACGTGCTCCGAACGGCTCCGAACGGCTCCGAACAAATGCCGAGCTCTCCGATTGGTTGTTCGTGCTGCCGAAGACGCCGTCGCCATAGCAACAGCACCGGTAAGTTTTAGTTTCTCCGTACGACAACGTCGCTTTCCTCCTCTCACTTAAGAACGCGTTCGTGAATACCGATTTCTCCTCTTCTTACGATGTTCTTAACTTACGAACTTCTTAGCTAAGTTGTCGTAAACTAAGAAGCTCTTCGTGAATCTGGCCCCAGGTGCTGTTAAGGCCGCAAGGAATCGCGCCGTCACTTGTTGAGATGGAGGAATAACAGCAGATGCTTGGCATTCGGACAAAATTCGGAGGTAAACAATTGCAGAAGGCGCGCAAAAAGAAGACGAATTTGTTTGCTGTGGCAAACTTATCAGGGTTAAGGGACTGAAGCGCGAAATGTTCGCGTACCTTAAGGCCCGTTCACACTCTTGCGACCGAGTACGACTGAGAGAGACGAGATCTCTTACAACTTCTTAAATGTTTCTAGAATGAGGGAACACACTGACATTGTGGCGCCATCTATGCGGTGACCCTAGAACTGCATTTCACAAAAGCGAAGGTTTTGCGGGATTTCCGAGGTCAAATGTGCGTAATACCCATAGAAAGGCTCGTTTATAACATTGACAAAAGTTTTTCGAGCCAAAAAAGAAAGGATATTGCGCGAGAAATAAAAAAATATATGCCGGACCGCCGAGTTTACACTGCTTCCCAATAGATGGCGCCAGTGTGTTCTCTGGTTTAAGAAGTTTTAAGGAACCCAGGTTTAAGAGGTCGCAAGCAGTCGCAAGAGTGTGAACGGGCCTTTACTCTAATAATACATTCGAAACTATAAACCCAAGTGCTTTCAGGCATTTTGGTTCCAGCACAGGTCAGAAACTGCCCAATGCACAGTTCAGAAATAGCCCAATGCACAGGTTAGAAATAGCCCAATACTAGCCAAATAGCCAACTACCATTTTTTCCCGCCAACTGCAAATAAAACTAGCCCAATTTGGCTATTTATAGCCCAACCTGGCAACCCTGGTCCTGACTGCGGGTTTGAGATTACGCGTGCCGTGCCATGGTCCTTCCCTGGCGTATTCGCGACTCCAGCAAAACGAACGCCACCAAGCGGGAAAACCGGGAACCAGCCGGAACAGGTCGCTTTGCGCCCCTCGGCGTCTCTGATGGCTTTCGCGGAGACGTGTTGTCGGCGCGGTGGCGAACAATGTAATTTGACGAAGGTCCGAACATTTCTTAAGCTTGAGTGTTCATTAAGCCTAGTTCACATGCAGCGGTTTTGGCCCTAGAGCGGCGCGATTTCTGCCGTCGCGGCGCTCTGGCCAGCACCAGCAATTCTGCGGCACGAGCGCCGCGACGGCAGAAATCGCGCCGCTTTAGGGCCAAAATCGCTGCATGTGAAACACGCTCAGTTAGTGTGGTGAAGTCTCAGTAGATTGTTTCCTTCCATCGCGTATTTGAAAGCCCGTTTACTCCACAACGATGGCGCTAGATATCAGGTAGCGAGAAGTATCTGGAAAGGGGTATGGTGCCAGGCTTAACATTTGAAAATACTTTCTCGTGCCTGACGCCGGAAGTACAGTCAGGATTAGAGCTCAAACAGCGTGGCATAGGCAGGTCGGCTCTATAGGAGCCCCATGGGAAAGGTCACAACGAAGGCCTACAGGAGGATATCGGTTGAGCTTCGTTCAATAGGTACGATGCCTGAAGCGCGACAGGACGGGAATCGGTGGCCGAGTGGGCTGGCGCACACCAGCTCGGAGCACGTGGAGCGAAAGCCCGCGCTGCAGAACCCAGCGTAAAAAAAAATTCACTCCGCGTAAAACGGCCTTCTCAACATAGACGCTGAGTAGTAAGTTAGTAATAAAGTTTCGCGAGTCTAAAATTTCTCGCTCACGTCTAAAATTACAATCCTCGGTGATTTGGTAGTAAATGAAGCCGATCGCTTACGTTGAATTTCCAGAACGTGCAATAAATATTCTCAATATATTAGCGGAAAGTGCCGTTTTGGAAGTTGTACAGGTAGTTCAAGTTGGCCATGCCCACGCTTTGCCTTCTATCTTTGCTAACTCTGCCCCCGCATTGCCAAGGTGGAACCCACGGTCTAAGCATTCACTCCTTGAGCACTCTGTGCGGTCTAAATGAAAGGCATAAAAAAAGCGATAAAAAAACCGTTTTCCTTTTAAATTGTGCTAAATTTGAACATCTGAAAACATGAATTTTCCATAATTTATTTCTTGGTATTACTCAACAATTAAAACAGAAACCTTTACATCGCATCGAAGACAATGATACGTGTTGTAGGGGACATCAATTTGAATGTGATACTCTCAAAACTCTGCTCGGGAAAAATATACAAGTTTTGGGCAAAGTTCACCGCAGGGCATGTATCCGAATTTTATAAAAATCTAGGCTATCTAGAAACACTAAACATAAATGCAAATGTTGTCTTGCTAGAGTACACATAGATTACCTTGGTAGAGTATCGAGGATCTGTCGCTAACACTTTGGGATCAAGAGAGAGAGATAGAAGTGTTGAAAGGAAAGGAATCCTGGAACTTATTAACCACACCGTCGATTGGGGGCAAGCCAGATCGACGGTGTGGTTAATAAGTTCCAGGCTTCCATTCCTTTCAACACTTCTCCCTCTCAAGTGGGAATCAAAGATGTCACAGACGGCAATTGTCAAAACCCTGCCGTCTTTCTCTGCTCTTTCAGACTTGTGTAAAACTAAACGTAATCGGACTTTCAAATAAGAAGCGCTGTCTTTCGTGCGGTGTACGACACAACATACACACAATTAAAGAAAGGCTAAAAAAAGAAAAAAAAGATGGAATTCAACTGTTTTAAGCCAAACGAAACCACGCTATATGGTAAGGTGAAGCGAACTGAGACACAGGACAAAGTGCGACAATTTGAGCTGAGTGCCATATGTACGCGAATCTTACGATATGACACGTGCCAGCACTTGTCCGCTTTACTTCACAAACAATCGTCCGCGATTAAAAGTAACACAGTGGCGGAAAAAAAAAACAACAAGAAAAATAGTTTGCAGTTATTGTTCGTGGGTCGACGAACCGTCAAATTCTGAAATTCTGCACTTGCGTTCTTCTAGACGCGTGCTGCCGAGTTTGTAAAAGATACCGTACCAAGATAAGCCCTAATCTCATTTGTCCTTTCGTTATATAACTGGGTATGAAATTTGATCGCTCCGGGTTGTCACCCCCCTCCCCGGCTATCCCCTTCTCTCTGGACAACACCGAACAAACCAACAAGCTCCAGGTCTCGATTGTTACAGCGATATAATTATTTACATAAGAGCGTATAAGCGGGGACAAAACGCGACAATATCGCTATCCAGGCGTAAACTGACTTTTGGCGGGGTCAGTGTTTGCTCCCGGGTTAGTCTTTTTTTTTTTTTTCTCTCTCTCTCTTTCTTTGTTATTGTTGAAGATGGTCCAGACGTACAGAAGAAAAACAGTCCAAGCTTCATGGTGCCACAATGGCATGAAGAATGCCCTTCAAAGTGTGCACCAGCAGCGCCAGTGTACTCATGCCGCAGCCCAAGTCTTCGGACTACCGCGAAGAATGCACTCAAAAGCCTTGCAAATAAACTCAACGATTTTACAGAGAAAGTCAGTCAGCATCCAAGCGACGAGTTCATTCCCAACAGCAAGAAAAAGTGGAGAAGTATGGAGAAGTCCCTCTTTGGGCTAACGATACAGACATGGGCAAAGGACATCACGCATGTACTCTTATTAAACAAATGAAGCTCAGGGGGAATATTGCCAGACAGTCCGCAGACTCTTCGCTTACTGAATACGCCGGTACAACTAGAGGCGTTCTTCAAACCGCGCCGCGAGTGCCAAATAAAACTATCAATGCCTAATGCATAAAAAAAAAAGAGGTATAGTTGTTGTTTTTTGTTTTTGTGAAGGAGGTAGATTAGCCAAGCTGTACTATGGTGGAAATGAAGTAAGGGCCCGCCGCAAGCCGGCAAGCCAGAGGGGAAAGGGTGGAAAGGTCGCGCCATCTACGAGCGACGGCGTCAACCAGACAACCGGCAATCCGATTGTCTGGTTGCCGCCGTCGCTCATATATATATATATATAGATGGCTATCACGAAACTCTGGACAGCTACTGTCCAGAGTTTCGTGTCATCATTTGTTTGCTGACGGACAAGATGCTGGGGAAACTAGCCCTTAACAGCTCTGCTGTAAATAAACAATATTATGAGGCAAGCTGGGTGGAGTACACATCAAATGTTAGAAATGCAAAAACTAAACTGTCCCCTTCCTTTTTCCTTTTTTGGAAGAGGGGGGGGGGGGGGGGGCTTATTTATAGTGCTCGGCATTCGATCGATTAACCTACCGATTAATCAATTAATGCTTTAAGCGCGACTAACTTTCATACCTCCCATACCTCCACTTTACAAGTTTCACAAGTTTCGTGAAACGACCTCTGCGATTTCAAAGTTAACTATCCCCCCCCCCCCCCCCCCCCCTATAGTCTAAGTTTTCATACATCATAATAATCTATCACTACCTCACCTCTATGCTCACTGACCGCAGACACGGCGAATGCGCGTTCCACGGTGCGATAAGTGCGCGGAAAAGCCAATATCGCGCGGGCAAAAAAAAAAAAAAAAAAAAATGTAGACAACAAAGTGGGAATGAGTCAGGAATATGGATGTCGCAGACTGCGGACGCTACAGATTCGCACGCTACGTTGCGATAAGCACGGCGGAACCCGCGGCGAACACTCTATGCACCGATACCGCAGACGTCATTCCCCGTCGGACATTGCGTCATCGATATCCGGCGGGATTCGAGGGGGGGGGGGGGGGGGGGTCATTGATGTTTCGCAATTTTATGTTAGGAGTACTCAGCCCCAAAAAACGGGATGGGTGGTTTATCGGGGGCGGGTGTTCATACGAGACTTTACGGCATACGCGGTTTATAGCGCGCATATTTCGCACTGTGCACCCCCCCCCCCTCTCCCCTCAAAAAAAGAAGAAAAAAAAAGTGAAGGACGAACTGATGTTTTAGTAGATCTGAGAAAGCGCCATGTCCTATGCCCCATTTTCGGAGATCATGACACCCACACGCCGTTGTTGGCTGAGCTGTGGCACTGACGGCACAAAGCAAGGCTCCCAAACAAGTGCTTCGAAGACACTGGTACGGGGAACAGAAATAAACCCACGACTTTCCTTGTACGTGTTGTTCACATTCGTCCAAATACGGTATATATTTCCGAACAACAATCAAAGCATTTATACTTTACCTCGCGTTCGAAACGGACAACTTGAACAACCAACCCGCGCGGTGTCCTCCCCTCGTGCGGTCACTCGACGGCTCGTGAGACCACGAAACGAAACGGAACGCCGTCTATTTACCTGGTCCGAAATAAACCACAATCATTCTCGTTAGATGAAAATAGGCACTTGGCGCCTGTTTTCATCAAAAGAGAGTAACCTGCTTTGACATTGACACGATCACATCAATAAATAGCTTTAAAAAAAATATCGGTTAGTTTTGGCGCAACATTTGCGCTTCCGCTCCTTGCTCAGGAGTTACAGTGACGTCTTGTTGGCTAATTGAAAAGAAATAGTGGGTAGACCTGAAGGCATCTAGCATTGAGGTCTACCCACTATCCTTTCAATCAAAGCCAATCACAGCTCGGCGTCATTCTTACGTCACTGTAACTCCTGCCAACTGCTGTACAAGAAGCAGACGACTTGCTTTCCGCAAAGCACCCTTATACAGGTTACTCTAAACAGGTAATCGATTACATATTCTAATTACTCTTACTTAAAAAAGTATTCCATTATATAATAATTACTCGAGACGAAAAGTACTTGAAAAAGCAACCGTTACTTCAACGGTTACTTGAGATTTTTCGAAACGACAGATTTTTTTTTCTGCCGGTTTTGAAAACGGGTTTTTTACACTGTTCATTATCGGACTAGAATCGCCTAATTATGCACAACGCAGAATCTTAATCCACCAATTTCGGTAAATCATACTCCTGTCAGAGTATGATTTAACAAAGGCCGCCAATAGAAATGAGAGGGGAAAAAAGTAGAGGTTGCAAGTAATTTCAGTATTTCCTAACAAATGTAATCGTACCCCTATGGCGATGACTTCTTAATAAATGTAATCAGACAATTATAAAATTACTACAAAAAAAGTAATGGAATGCAATTCATTTGATTCCTTAATATTGTACAAATCCACTCAATAGAGTCAGCAGGATGTTGCTTCTAAAATGGCCCATTACAGCCTATTTTTCCCGATGGCTTGCAAGAAGTGTGATGGTGTGAAACAAATGGCGGGAAAGGCCACACCTCCGAAACAAAACAAAAACACGCTCAAAACACCGTGTTTTCTCAGACTGCCTGCTCGACTGGCAAGTTATAAATAGCGTTCCGTGTTTTCGGATAAACCCGAAAAACCCCGAAAAACACCCGCCGGTAAAATTTTGGGCAATATAAAGACCAATTTTCGATGTGCCAATCTCCTCCTCCTCGTCCTCCTCCTCCCACACACACACAAAAGTACTTTACAATTAATGGTTTGATCAGCGCGTAGAGTCAATGGTCCTGGGAAAATGCCACCACACCTTTGTTTCAAATCAGGTCATTGTACTTTCGGGTCCCGACAAACGTCACTGTTTATGTTTCTAGTTTGGGTCATACTATTCGTACTCTAGGGGAAGGAGAGGTTGTATTTTGGTAACACTGGGGAAAAGCTGCGAACCACAGAGATCGCATGAAGTGGGGAAGAGGGACAGTTGAAACTCCTCTATAAGGACTATTCACTGGAAGCGATATTTGTGGGTGCTGCTTAGAGCGCTTGCTCAGAACGAGCCCACATCAATACGCTGCTAAGACCGGTACCCTTGATGGTGCGGAATGCACGTTGTAAAAGAACTGTGGAAGCTCGCCATCAGCACGCGCTCAGCATTCGCGCACACAGCTATGGCCGCCAGTGAATACTCCCTATTACATCCGTTACCACTATACTTCGCGCGGCCGCACGGCAGGTTGATGGAATAGTATGGAATGAATATAAGCTTCCCAGCGACTACCTCAAGGAGTTTCTCGATTTTAAGGAATCGACATTTATGGTAGCAACACTTGTGTGCAATTTGGTCGTAGGACAACTTAGTATTGCCAGTAGTAATGGCACCAACGCCAAATACAACTGAAGAAAACATTAATTGATACAATCGCGTTTTTTTTTTTTTTCGTTTTTTGTCCAGCGTACGTTTACATTTGGATATTTATTTATTTTTAATAAGAAACACCGCGAAATTAAACTCAGATTTTCGGAGAATTGGGGATCAAACAAAAAGAAACTCCGATAAACTCAGCATTTTCGGCAAAAAAATGAACCCCAAAAAACACCCTCTGAACTTGGACAGAAATAAACTCCGAGAACACGGGAGCCTAATTATAAAACAAGTGACGTTATCCCACTCGAGAGCGCAGGAAAATTTTGACGCTGGTTTTTGGCATAACCTCGATTAGCCGGTTTCTCAATAATTTTGACTTCAGCGGTAAAAAAAAAAAAAGGAAAAAAATATGCAGAATTCATAACAAAAAGAAAAACAATCGAAAGTCGCACACACAGACCACACACAAAAAGAGACGAATTAATTTTAACGTTTCAAAACAGCCATTGCTGTCTGGAAACGTTGTTTTCTTTCATATTTATATATATATGTAGTTTTCGTATTTTCGGGCGCATAATACAAAGACGGTCGAAACACTGGTAATCCATTTTTCATTTTAAAATACGCAGATTTTTGCACGATATGATCGATGGGAAAGAGGGGGGGGGGGGGGGGGGGGAGGGGGAGCTACGTTTTAAATAGAGATATCATAGTAGTTGCTATGATACTCGGGGTAGAGATCTCAAGGTAAAACTAAGTAGATCGCGTGCTGTCCATCTCAACTCAAAGAGACAACAATGTCGGTACCGGCCGCGAAATTAAAACGTCCAAGTTTCGTAACACTCGCCCACAATAACAAACATGGCGCAGAGCCAAAGTTGATTGGAAGGAGGGGGGGAGCTTTTTAATCAAAAATAGGATTTCCGACGGACAGAAGACTTTTGCAATATAGCAGGGTGGGGGGACCCTCCCCGGCTGACCAATAAAGCAGGTTTATTGCCCCAACATCGATCCAGGCTAGTAGGGAGGGAAAGAGCACCACGCGGGAGAGAGAGAGACAGGCGGGCCACTACCCGGGCCGGCCGTTCACAGAAATCCGGCTGTAAAAATATTTTCTCCCCCCACCATGTGTTAGAGCGGTAGTAGCGTGGGTCCGAAGTTGAGAAGGAGGGAGAGAGTTCCAAAGATGGAAACGGGAGAGGGAAGCGGCTCGAGCAGCGCACTCCGGATATTTGTGTTTCCCCCTCGCCCGGCTTCTCTCTCGCCAAAATAATAGGGGAGGAGGTGGGGGTGGGCCGGTCAGCTGACCCCGATCCCGGGTCCCCGATTGGTGGAGCGGGACCGCGCTAACATTCTTTTTTTGCGCCGGCTAAAAATTATTCTCGTGCAGAGGACGCGCCGGCTGTCGAGGAGGCTAGCCTGGCCGGGTTCGTCGGCCAACATTATATTTCCTCTCGCGTCGAAAAGAGCCGCCATTTTGTCTGGCTTCTAGTTTGGCTGGCGGCGGTCGTCGTCGTCGTCTGCTTTTCGGGGGCGAAGAAGACGCGGCACCGGGGAAGGACTTTTTGGCGTGTGTCGCTGCTTCGCGATTTGTTTGCAGGTGCGAGAAGGCCGGAAACGGTGAGTAGTGACTGCGGTGCACCCCAGCACGTATCGGTGTTTTGAATAATAACGCTTCGGCGCTTCCCGGAAGTGACGTCACGGGTTCGTCTGGTGACGTTCGCGGTGGCGCCGGGGGCGGTGCGTTTGGACTTCCTGCGTTTCTGTTTTGGCGAGATTGCTCCTAAAGCTGATGCACGTGACAACTTAAACTTAAACGTTTTATACTGCACTATCAATACCGTTATATTCTAAAACATTAGATATTTACAGAGATGAACCGTAGCATAATTCCAAAACTAGCCCGATTGCGACTAGTAAGGCTACTATTGTTACGAGTTAGTTTCGTTAGTGAGCTTATAATTGTTTTCTTAGATTGCCTTTGAGTAACTTACTTTTCACGGTGTTAAAATCGGCAGTAATTCTTACCTCGAAGGGTCAATCCAATTTCTTTAACATGTGTATGAGAGTAGGTCAAACTTCCTTTTAGTTATAAGGTTCAAAACCGCAAACAGACGGGGTCAATAGAGAATAACACAAACGACAGGGACAAGGCGTGTCCCTGTCTTTTGTGTTATTTTCTATTGCCCCCGTCTGTTTGCGCTTTTAAACCTTATACCTACCATGGACCAACTAGCCCAAACCAAAGTTTTAATGGTTCCTTTTAGGGCATTCAGAATTTTGACCATCGTATGATCACTATTCGCTGTTGTCTTCTATATATTTCATCTTTCTAAGTTTCGATGGGGCGACTTCAGAAGGCCATGACCTTTATTTCTCTTATATTTCCAAGATGTCTGTCGCTCTTTGTTTTACAGACCTCCGTTGCCGTTTGTTTGCCATACGTATCTTCGTAGAAGTCTAGATCCAACTGCATAAACAGGTGAGCGCGAGTCTTAAATTGGCGTTTTGCAGTTGTTATGATCGATGCAGCCCAAAGTTTGAGGCGGAGTTGGAAAGAGACTCGCTGAAATTACGCAACTGCAAAGAACGAGACTCCTCCTGTCGTTTTGTTCATACAAAAAGAAGTGTTCGGAATAGGAGTCAGTTTTCCGAAAGAAAAAGGAACGACGACCAAACAGGTTTGCTATCCGGTTTATGAGTAGCCAGGTTTTATTTTCAATGCTTTTGTTTCCAGAGGTCCTGTGTGCGGAGTCTTTCCACATTCCCATACCTTGAACCGCTTAGAGCCCTCCTTTTCTGTTGAATTGCTCTAATTCTGCCGTGGTGCGGGAAGTCCGTTTTAATGGATGGTACTGGCTATAAACCCTTTGTATCGGGCGGTAGCTTGCGTCATCTACGGTCGAGAAACGTTGGCACTTCTTCATATTTTGCTCCAAATTCTATCTCTGGTTAAATGTTACAAAGATCGGGCCTCTTGTTCTTGGTGTTGTATATGGATGGCTATCGTAGGTTGTACCAGTTCGGCAACTCCGCCAGGACACCTTCTTTTGTTTTTAGCTTATTCGACATTTTCCTTTGTTCTTAGCTTACTTAACTTACCTACATTTGCTATTTTTTCTTCCCCCTTTCTCATGGCATCCCTTGTTTCTTTGTTTCCTATCAAGAAAATCCTCGAACCAAGTTTTTGACAGGAGGATGGTATAGATATCTTATAATTCGGTGATCCTAGTCCAATAATGGACGGTACAAAAGGCCCGTTTTAAACCCGACAAAAAAACAACTCGTTTTTTTTTTTTTTTTTTTTTTTTTGTGTGCGTAAAATCTTTAGCATTCGAACAATAACGGTTACCTTTCCAAGTAGTAATGCTAATAAAGTTTATTCCCCCTTCAATACAGGAATGAAAAAATCAGGGGGAATAAGCTGTTTAACGGCTTCACGGAGCCCCCTGCTCTCTTACAGTTCCATATGGCACATTAAAATACTAAGTAATAGCAAAATATCAACATTGCTTACAAAAAAAAAAAAGCGGCCAAGTACTTTTTTTAAAAGTAATCATGTAATCTCATTAAAAACATCATTTAAGCAAAAGTAATTGCAATCCAATACATTCTTTTTTAACAACGCGTAGTACAAGACTGCGCAGCGAAGGGGTCGGGGTGGGTGGATACTGAAGAGAGACGTACTGCTGCGCCCACATCCTGACCATATAGACAAATATCACTCCAGAGCAGGCGGCATTGAGTGTTCGGCAGTGAAGCTGTCCCCTTCAAGGCCTCGAACTGGTGCAAAGAGGCGTGAGAGAGCGCTATTATCGCCCTTGTTCGTCCATTGCAGACGGAAAGCATGTCCTCCAGCGACGCCCTGGGCCTTTGCGTGAGCCAGAAGATCCACTGGCCTCACAACGTCACCTGCTACCTGGTCAAGTTCTACCGCACCACGCCGTGCCTTTGGGACCACTCCCACAGAGACTACAGCGACAAGGTCCGTGACAGGCTCCAGCTGAAGAGGCAGCTCTTTTAGAGTCGGGGACAAAAGTTTCCAGACCACTGGAGCGGTGTCCGATATGCATTGCAACGCCCTCTGATGGCGCGGCGCCTGCTGTCGAAACCGCGGCCCCTACAGCGCGTGCTCGTCCTTCCATGCACACTCGCAGGGATGCCGATTCTTTCGTTTCCGGCAGCCGCGCTGCGATTCTCGATAACTTGCCGCGTGGCGCCGCGTCGGAAGCATCCACACGCCTTATTAAGCCGCGCTGGCCGGCTGGCCTGGCAGGCGGCGCCTGTCAATCAGCGGACAGGAGGATTCGCCGATCTCCGCGCCGCATTTTGCGGCAACTCTCTTCTCCCGACTCCGACCCCAAAATTGCTTTATTTATTCACATTAAAAAATGCATAAAGCATTTGCTTCCGTTAGCTGACTTAGGGACTCGTAAAAGGACATCGCCAACTAGGGTCGTGCAGAGAGTTTCCCACTCTTCTTTTATGCTGGTTTCACACATCGCAGCCGCGAAGCGGGTTCGCTCGTTTTCGTCATCAAATCCACGCAAATAAGTCGATTTGATGACGCAAATGCGGTTCAACCACCAATGTGAAGGAGGCAACATTGCCACTCATGGAGCTTCGGCCGTGCTACCGGCCTTTCGTTCTCAAGAACGCCTTTCAACAATTGGCAAAAGCACTTTGTCTTTATCGAGTATAATATCCAACTCTTGCGATTTCGCAAAGGTCAAAGTGAACGATTATTCAGCATCAGAAAGCTTGAACGACTCGGCTCCTGGCATTTTACAATATTGCGCAATATTCTCGACGCGACATGCCTTTCATGAGCATCGGGCGCGAGCCGCCGCTTCCAAGGTCGGCGAATACTTCTTTTCCGCCGGAAACGAAAGAATCGGCATCCCAGCGAGTATGGAAGGACGCACACGCGCCAACTGCCGGTCTCGACAGCAGGTGTCGCGCCATCGGAGGGCGTGCGGCATATCAGCCACCATTCCCGGGGTCCGGAAAAATGTTGTCCCAGACTGTACATCCCCAGATTATATACAAGTCCATTTTCAGGCCGTGCAAGTATTTCTTTTTAGTTTCGAATGTGACGCTTCGATGATCCACGTAAAATGGAAGAAGCAAAATCGATAGCTAGTTAATCGAGTGTATACATGTAAAACTGAGCTGTTATAACAAGAGCTTGTGATTCCTAGCTCGTCAATGAAGCGAATTATTTTTGTTTCATCCCTTTGTGACAGCTTGCATAGACAAGAGCGTGCATGAAGCTTCATCGTGCAACTACTTAAAACAAAGCATTCGACAATCCAGGGGCACATAAACCAAGCAATTCTTTACGGTTGAACGGTGAACTGCTCGCCATACTGACCCGTTCCACGAGCTCGCAAAAATTTACTGGCGATTAGAGAGATACATTAAGTCAAGGGGCGCACCCAAGGCAGGACGCCAGTCCTCAGTAGTCCGGCCGTGGTTGATGTAGAGTGCCTTCATGTGCGCTTCGCATAGAGTGATGCCAACTGCCTGTTTCCCTTTCCCACACCCTCTTCCATCGCCATTTTGTTTCTCTCATTGTTTCCCCGTGCGCCGGAAAGTGGCCTTTGTGTCCATCGGTAATCCCATCCGAGGGGGAAAATGCTAATCCTCCCCCTCCGTGGGTTCCACAACGCTGCTCCGAACTTCTGAGATAAGGTGCTTGTTTCCGGGAGGGTTAGAAGCCCCACGGATTATCGCCGAGGAACAAAATGGCTGCCGGTTTGTCGGCGAGTGGTATTACAAAGGGTGGCATCACCCTAGCAAAGCGCACATGAAGGCTCCCTAGGTTGATGCCTTAAGACAACAACGAGGTATAGAGGGCCTTTGAGCGATAAACTGGCAGCTGAAAGTGAACCCCGATTGGCCGCCGCCATATTGCATATTTTTGACCACTAGACACGTGACCGTATAGTTTCACGTCTAGATTTAAATGAAGCACCGCGCACAAATAATTGCCTATTGATCTTTAATAACCGCACCGACGAGATAAGTTATGTTTCGTTTGTTTTAAGTCCCAAATGTGCTTTTATGCGACAAAAACTCGAGCAGCTTCGCAATGCCTCCTCTAGATGCAGGCCATCAGCCGCGGTGCTGCATTTTGGGTTTTTATCGGAGCTAGACACTGATCTTTAAGGCTAACAATATTGAAAAAAAAAAAAAAAAAGAGTTTATCCTGTGTTTAAAGCGACCGCAATACACATCTCGGCTCAGTTTTGCTTAAAAGCCTCATCGTTTGGTACGGTCACGTGTCTAGAGGTCCAAATTGTACAACATGGCGGCAGCCAAGTGGTGTCACTTTTGCCTGGTGAACGGGATACCAGTTTATCGCTCTAAGCACTTCATGATAAAAAAACAGCGCGAAACACATACAGGGCCAAGGCGCTGACTATCAACTTCCCTATTTTGAAAACACGCGGGTACGGGGGCTTTTTCTTTCACTTTGGTGTCGTTTCTTTCACTGTGGGGTCGCCTCTTTTTCGTTTTCTTCGTATCAGACGTTATCCAAAGTCCAAAAAGGCCATCTCACTGTCCCTGAGGCCTCAGGAGCAGTAAAAAAACGACCCCACAAACAAAAAAAAATAATAAACAAAAGAAGCGACATTACAGTGAAAGAAAAAAAAAAAAAGACCTCACACCTGCGTGTTTTCAAAATAAGAAAGTTGATACTCAGCGCCTTGTCCTGTATGTTTTTCTCTCCTACGTGTCCCTGTGTTTCGCGCTGTTTTTTTTTTTTTTTTTTTTTTTTTTTTTTTTTTTTTATGAACGTTTACCAATCAGCTCAACTGTCCATTCTTGTAAGCTCTAGGCCCCTCTACCTCGTCGTAACACAATCACATTCCTCACTCACAGTACCATGTAGCTCACCTTCTAAAAGGCAACAGCTGCACAAAGGCCAAATAACCCCCCCCCCCCCCCCCTCGGTTTGTAAACAAATGGGCGCCATGTTCTTTCGTCTCTCATCGCGTCACTCCACGGCGAGAAAATGTCCAACTCGGTTTGATCCGGCGGCGGTTGCTATGGCTACGCCGCTCGGCCACGCTCGGTGTTTGCTCGCATCTGCTTCCCGCTTTAGTCGCGGGAAATATTTTTTTTTTATTCCTTTCTTTAATGTCACGAGCTCTTTTAAAAGCTCGTAACAAGTGACTGATAGGTCTGAAGTCCTCAGGCTATAGTAAAGCCTAAAAGAAAATACCCATTCTCCTCTGCAAACATACGCCTTCGGGATTAAGAATTAATTAAAATGCACGCTCTTCGACCGGGGCTGAAGGACTAAATTCCTGACTCCGTTTCCGCGGCGTATTTTTATGTGGCTGTCATTCTAGTTCGTTTCTCTGCAAATTTCACCATTTCACTCCGCTTAATATGTATCGTCGGCCTTTGCCCCTTTTTTTTAAAAGTTCTTGGGTCCTTTTCTTGTTCCTGAGCACGTTTCCCGATAATGAAGAGCAAATGATCTTTTTTTCTCAGTTCGTCGCAATCGTACTTAGTTCAAGTAGGTGCCGATGCTAATTGGTGCCACATCCGTGAACGTTTTATTCTTCCGCTTAATTGTCTTCAACAGCGTGAACCTCTCGGTTTCGGCGATTTCTTAATTCGTTTATGACGTCGACTGACCCGCTCCGCGCATCACGCGTAATCGCATTACCGTAGATTATGTTCATGGCCCGCAGCTTAGGTAGTTACGTCACCTTCGACCTTTCCTCCTAAATTGAGAGACGCGTTTTTCCCGCTATGTTTAGGGAGGGAGGGCAACCCCTAAATTAGCGATCATACGATAGAGGCCGCTGAAATCGGTGCATAATCACGTACCAATTTCCACGTTACCATGATTACAAATGCACACGCTAACCGCTGAGCCACCCGCGCAGCTGGTTCATACTCTTCACAAAACAGCGTAATGTCTTCCACAACACGAAAGTCCCATTCGCCGAGGCAGTTTATATGCGGCACTGCCAAGTGCACGTTCGCCAGAGGCACTTACTTTTGAGAGAGGGAATAAAACTAATATTAATTCATTCAGTTCTGCACTGGCGCCTGCAACTGCCTCATTGACTGGGTCGTTCACACTGTTTGAGGCTAAAGTCGGTTACAAGTTAAGGAGGTAGGAGAAGCTCCTCCCACAAGCGTGATGCGCCCATTTCAAATCTCTCCGCAGTCGAAAGAAGAGTTCACTGGAAACGCTCCTTGTTCCGCTTCAATGGATTCCCACTTGTCTCCGATCCCACTTTTTAAGAAAGCGACCTTTGTATTCATTGGAGGGGGAACCGAGCCCCTGAAAGCAGCCTTTGTATCCATCGGAGGGGGAAGCTAATCCCCGAAAGGCGTGTTTGTTTCCATCGGAGGGGGAAAAACTAGGGTTGAAAAAAGCCCGAGACTGCGGGTAAACGACACAACACTAAAAAGTCTCTATATCCCCTCTAGGGGAAAACTAATCTCCCTCTCGTGGCTTCAACAATGCTAAGTCAAAGTCGAAAGACAAAGCAAACATGTACAAAAGGCAAGACCCTCCTCGCGCGTTCACCGCGACGTCACGGAAATGATGGGACGCTATTGGATACGGAGGTGGCGGAGGGATATATTATACCCTTTGAGGGGCATTTGCCGCTACCTTTTTAACCTGTAACCGACTATATACGTAAACGATACGTAACGATCTGATTACTCGATGGCCAAACGTGTAACTTCGCGACGACCAATGAAATGGCCGACCCGGTGTCCTGCAGGCGGCCAAGGAGCGTGCCCTGTCCCAGTTCTCGCGAGAGACCGGCTACCCGGTGGAGGCGGTGCGCAAAAAGCTCATCAACCTGCGCAACCAGTTCACCAACGAGTGGCAGAAGATGGACCGGAGCCGGGATGCCGAGAGGCCCTATCGGACCAAGTGGGCCTTCTACAAGTCCCTCACCTTCCTCAAGGACGTCGTGCTGCCAAGAAAGCCCAGGGCGCCCATCCACCTGGGCATGGGTCAGCAAGGCCAGGTACGACACGTCAAGAACTTAGCAAATAAGCCGATGTGAATCCGCTTAACCTTGTACCGAAACATCACGCACCATAGATAACATTTGCCGTATCAAAGTTGATGTGTATACTTGCCAGACAAATCAGTCATCGGTCTTACACCGAGACATCATGGGCCATAGAAAACATTTGCCGAATCAAAGTTTATGTGTACCTGCCAGCATACCTCGGCAAACCTCACTCATGAGGGCCCTCACTCACCCTCACTCACCCTCATCCTCACAGGTGAGGTGAGGGTGAGTGAGTTTCTGACCCAGGAAAATTCATGAGTGTGAGGGTGAGTGAGGGCCGTGAGGGCTGTGAGGGCGGTGAGGGCTGTGAGGGCTGTAAGGGCGGTGAGCGCGGTGAGGGCTGTGAGGGCGGTGAGGGCCGTGAGGGCTTTGAGGGCGGTGAGGGCCGTGAGGGCCATGAGGGCGGTGAGGGCCGTGAGGGCGGTGAGGGCCGTGAGGGCCGTGAGGGCCGTGAGGGCCATGAGGGTGGTGAGGGCGGTAAGGGGTATGAGGGCCGTGTGTGCGTGAGGGGCGTGAGGGCGGTGAGTGGCGTGAGGGCCATGAGCGCGTGAGTGGTGTGAGGGTGGTGAGTGCGTGAGGGGTGTGAGGGCCATGAGTGCGTGAGAGCAGTGAGTGGCATGAGAGGCGTGAGGGCCGTGAGGGCGGCGAGTGCATAAGGTGGTGTGAGGGCCATGAGTGCGTGAGGGCGGTGAGTGCGTGAGGCCCCCTTCAGATCGAGCATCTTTCTCAGCAATTTTGTTGTTAATGACGGGTTGTTCTCTAGCTTTCCCTAGATCGACACGAATTGCTGAGATCGGGTCCGGCTCGAAATAAGCCAGCAACTCGGAGCAATTCGAATACGTTTGAAGCGGCTGCATCCAATCAGGGACGCAAAATTTTCACGTGATACCTCGTGCCGGTGATGATGACACCGAAAGACTTGGTTCTGGTTTGAAATCGATCGTTTTTTTGTAAATAAACTGTTTCAGAAAGGTGCATTAGTATTCTTAATAAGCGGTGAGTGGCGTGAGGGCGGTGACGCCGGTGAGTGGCGTGAGGGCCGTGAGGGCGGTGAGGGCCGTGAGGGCCGTGACGGCCGTGAGGGCCGTGAGGGCGGTGAGTGGCGTGAGGGCTATGAGTGCGTGAGGGCCGTGAGGGCGGTGAGGGCCGTGAGGGCGGTGAGGGCCGTGAGGGCGGTGAGTGGCGTGAGGGCGGTGAGTTTCGTGAGGGCCATGAGTGAGTGAGAGGCGTGAGGGCTGTGAGCGCGGTGAGGGGCGTGAGGGCCGTGAGGGCCGTGAGGGGCGTGAGGGCGGTGAGTGCGTGAGGTTCAGTGAGGGTGAGTGAAGGGCTGAAGGTGATTGTGACTGTGAGGGTGAGGGTGAGTGAGGGGCTCAAGGTGAGTGTAGTTGTGAGGGTGAGGGTGAGTGAGGGGCTTAGGTGAGTGTGGCTGTGAGGGTGAGGGTGAGTGAGGGCGACCTAAAATGCCGACCTCTGCCTGCCAGACATATCATCGGTCTTACACCGAGGCATCGTGGACCATAGAGAACATTTGCCGAATAAAAGTTGATGTGTATACTTGCCAGACAAATCAGTCATCGGTCTTGCACCGAGACATTATAGACCATAGAGAACATTTGCCAAATCAAAATTGATGTGTACCGGAGAGACAAATCAGTCATCGGCCTTCCGCCACGTAAGGGCAGTCCGTGTGATGACGCGAGTGGATCGGTCAACCAAAGTGCCAGTGTTGCTGAGATAAAGTCGCTTTGCGTTCGGACGTGATCAAGCGCGTTACGAACGCATGTGACACCTTACGACAACAGAACAGACTGGCGCCATCTCTCGGGTGTCCCGGGAATACTTCCGATCTGCGTATATTTTACGCATCATTCTTTCACCATTTGCTTGAAAAAATTCTGACAATGGTATTAGCGACCATTTGTAATAGATACTGCGTAGATTTGGTGTCGCAAATAGTGAAAAACCTTCAGTCTCGTTATACCCAGATCAGAAGAGTTCTAGGGTCACTTCATAGATGGCGCCAGTTTGCTGCAACAAACTCGATCGCACTCAAACGCAAATGTGTGAACGAGCCTTTCGTGGTGCCTATAACCGCGGTGTATGACATACTGTACCGTTGCGGAGGCAGCCTGTAGGACGCAGTAACGCAAATATCGAAGTGATGTCCGAGGGTTACTCTGATGTCTGAGGAAATGATGTCCGAAGGTAAAAATCACGATCACGTGACTCGAGAACAACAGCTGATTGGGCCAGCAAGTACGCATAGATTCCGCCCCAAGACAGACCGTCACCGACCTGCTCCCTTTGTGTGAAAGTTAAAGGTCGACGACCACACTCGAGATTCTGCAAGGCAGAAGATCCTCGTCACCATGCGGGAGGAGGAAACAGGCAACGGTGGACAGGGTAGAAGGGGAGAGGAGGAACCGGGGGAAAAGTGGAACGCGCGAACTGGTCGTCGGTCTTTAAGCTCGATCGAAGTCACCAAATGCGAAGCGCTTCCTGGCAATGCCGACAGTTTCCACTGACTCCGTTTCTTTTCACAGCCCGGTCCTGTGCCAACGCGAGTCTTCCAGGAAGGACTCAAAATGGCCGCGTCATGCAGCGCCGTAGCCCCCGGCCACGAACCTGCACCCCCTGCAGGCGAGCTGGGTGTGGACTTCGAGGCGCCCAAAGACGACTGCCCGCAGGACGACAACGCGGCACTTGTGGCGACCGACGCCGGAGACACCGAGGACCTGGAACTGTCCCAGTCCAGTAACTCGCTCGTCCTGTCGCCAGAGGTGACTCTCGAGGAACCTTCCTCCAGCGAGAGAAGGACCATCCAGGTGAGACCAATTACACCTTGTTCGGATGATCGTCCGTCCTCCGCCATTAGTAGTTGTCATCTAGAGTCACAACGCAAACAGAACAAAGCCTCACTCGGGCTGACTACCGTCCGCTATCATTCGTCGTCCTGAAAGTCGCAGTCAGACTGCTCGTACGTCATAAAAAGTCCGCGGAGTTTCTCCGCGGACATGGTGACGGAATTATCTCTGAACTGTCTTTTGTATGACGCAGTGTGACGGCGGCTTTAGGGTTATGACGCCACGTAACAACTGTCGTTAGTATGTAAGGTTTTGTTATGTGCGTAAACATTTGGTCTTGTTGACTATCGTCGTGCTATCATTCGGCGTTCTTTTTAGGGTCGTGACGCAACAGGAGAAACCCTCACTCAAACTGTTCGCGTCTGCTAACGTGCTGACGTCAAATGCGTCGTTATATATAGCTTGCTGTCCTTAAAGGGGCACTGACACCTCTAAAGGTCGTTTTTATTTGTTTATGTCTAAAACGATGCAAGTTGTAACGATAGACACGCAAAAAAAAAACGCAAAACAAGAAATCGCGCTTTTTTTTTCTGCTATTCCTCTCCTTTTATTTTTTTTTCACCTGTTCGCTTCTTTTTTATCTCTGACGTAACCGACAGTGAAACTGTGAAGCTTTGTACGCGACATTTATGTGTTTTTTTTTTTTTTAACGCAGTTGCGGACGCACACGGTCTTTTCTTTTTGAAACATCGAAAATCGAAGTCCGCGAATGATGTAACCTCCTGGCTTTTTATCCTCCCATAATGCAACGCGCGCTTACGCCGACGCCGCTCAACCCGGAAACGGGCGCCTAAGAACTGCGCTCTAAAAAAATGAATTTGATCTGTCAGAGCCCTTCCAAGTACCGCCGTCTGTTAACGTAATCACCGAATCCCCCGCTCCGCCAATTTTAAGAGGAAACTTTCCGTTTGCCGTAGTTAAAAAGAAAAGAAAAAGAAAGCGGTTGGGAATACGAAGGTCGTGTGTCAAATTTCCCAGCACGCACATATGGAAACCCAAATTTTCACGTTTAACAAAACGCCGCAAGAATTTACGTGACTAGAGCGCAACAACGTATGCCTCTCTCTTCGCTCAGCGCAGGAGAGCTGAGCTATCGAGGTGCAAGACCCGCTAGTAAACCGAGAGAACCGAAAGTTCGCGATTTATTCGATCAAGATTAGCGCGGTCTTGCACGCGGAGCAACGGAGGGACGAAATGTTCCGAAACTTCTCGCAATCTGTCGAAAAACTTCCCCATGCCAAGTTACGTATAACTCGTTGACAAGCCTTTAAATTCACAAAACGTCTATGCTTGACCCGATTCCTATAATCAACGAGATATTTTTCTTTATCCTTTTGAAGAAATAGTTTTAGCTAAAATTAATTGTATAAAGGAAGGCACTGCCAAAGTTGGAGCACGAGCTGAGTGGAACGTGCTTGGCATGCTTTCTTCCGCACGATATCGGCTGAGACGCTGTTTCTAGTAAGCCCGTCCAGAATATCCTGAGTACGGGCCGCCATCTCTGGGATGCTCGTAGACTCGGGATCTAAAATTTCTGACTGAAATTGTTTGAAGTCTGCGTCGGGGCGTTGCATTTTGCGATATTCACGGTAACCTTCGCCTTCAGATCGAGGACGAGTACAGCCACCAGGACTACAGGATGTCGTACCCGTTCCAGGCCGAGAGATACGCCGACCTTCCCAGGTACGCATGGCAACTCGAATCGCGTTTCAACCGCCAGGCGGAGCCACTTTTCGCCGAACACATTAGCGTTGACTTCCCGCTCCTCTCCATTACATCCTTCCCGCTAGGTGGCGTCGTCTCCGCTGAAGTTGTGAATTGCAGATACCTTCAGTGCGGATACGTTAACTTCGTATGCCTTCAAGTACGGATACAGAAATTTGGTCTCTGCAGCAAACGAAATACGCTATCTGGCACGATGCTGTTGACGGTCGATCACGATGAGTTCAGAACTAACCAAATTGCGTCTTCAGCACATCGTCTGCTTTCGGCAATGGAAGTCACTGCGTGCCCGCTCAGAGCATTCATTAATTCACCGATTCATCGATACTGACAGTTTTTCTAGTGTATTACGTTGATCGGGTATAACAGCCTAAAGATGCAAGTTACGACGGTCAAGACAGAGCAGTCGAAGGAAGAAAACGCTTGTATCATTCCATGAACTAACAAAGCATCGTTTATGAAATCGTCCGACTCATATCGCCAAAACAAAATGCTCGTATTGAAAAAAAAAAAAAATGTAATAAATTCGTTTTTTTTTTTTTTTTTTCAATTTACAAGTCCGGTTGGGTTTCTGTTGAACACGCGATAACCAGCAATATCTCATCGTGCCACAGACCGCCCAAGCTGTCATCCGATAACTCGTAGCCGGGAATCATAAGCACCGAGACAAAATTGGGCTATAAAAATGACTATTTAAACTTGAAAAACAAGAAAACACAAAATGCGCTGCTTGTAACTGAAAAAGAATGGCTGTCCACAACCTTCCTTTGAATGTGCGTGTGTGTTTGTGCGTGTTTAGGTGTGTGTTACTATTATTCCTTTGAACTAAAGAAATCCGAACCGCGACCTCACAGTACAAAGCACAAAATGGCGGCGCCAAAACCTCTCCCACATTTATAACTGCCACGTTTCACACTTGTGAAGGAGACTGCGACAGTCTGGTCAAAATTATAATGTGAATTCTGGCCGTGCTTCTGACTTTCAAACGCCAGCTGAATTTTTGAAGAAAATAAAACTGAACCGGCGTTTAATTCCCATGCTGTCTCTTCATTCCAGGGGCGACCACATTGACTCGTTCACAAGTTACATCGGAACCGAGCTACGTCGGATCGCAGACGAAGAGGTCGTGGGGGGCCTCAAGCTCCAAATACTCAAGCTTATCTTCGACGCCCAAGCCACGGCGGCTCCGTTCCCGGCTCACACACCCCAGTGATGCTCTGAGCCGAAGCTGTTTCAACGAACACAAAATTCAACGCCACATGTCCTCGGCGAGCAAGAATCGCTGCGTTTCACCAATCGGGGACAAGCGCGGAACTACGCATGCGCCGCGGAGTGACGTCACGCCACTTTAGCCCTTCCTCCTTCTATGCCAAGTTGGACAGAAACAGGACAATATGCATGCTGACGGCGATTCAGGACTGTGCCCATACTCACGGACCGTCTCCAACAAGAAGGTTACAATTGGCACCAACGCTAAGCCATGAAGACTTTTCAACGTCGTTCCCCTAGCTTTTTCTTTTCCCCTGGTAGCGACGTGATGACGTATGGTGTATAAGCTCCTAACGACATACTACGCACACTTTGTGCGCTCGATCGTGACCATCAAGGTAGCAGAAGAATTAGTGCTACGCGTGTGGTCCAGACTTTTCACTTCAGTTATTTATCAGGAGCGCGCCCTTGAGGACGTTTTTTGTTGTTCTTTTTTTTTTTTTAGTTTACCCATCATCTGGCAACATAGTGGACAATGATGAACACGAACATGAAATTGTGCATGTGAAGTCGTGATGCCATAACAAATATACCATGGCCCTTCCCCTCTACTTGGTGCAAGACAACGATCAATGCAATTTTCGGTGCGACTTGTGGATTGTGGAGAGCTCTTATGTCCACTGGGTGGCCACAAGCAAAGCACCCTGGACAGCAATGATGTCGTCCGTGCTTCCATAAAGTCGCCATTTGTATCATCACATAGCTATAGCACTTGCTTCAGCTGTATGCAGATGTACCGACAAAGTACATCATCGTCATCTTAGCTTCCTTTGCATCGACACTACACTATGCACACAACGAGGAAAGAATGTGGTCACCGGCAGAAACCACAGTTTCGGAACTTCATCAACCACAACTAGAGAAAGCAGGTTAGAATCCTCCTCGTGAACTTCTCACATCATCAGGAATCCAAGTCCTTGTCTGCGCCACAGTGTGATAGACAGCTGACGGTAAAGACGTGACTGGGCATGCGCCGCTTGAATACCGGTCCCCCACCATGTCGGCGATCGTAGCTGGCGAGACAAGACTGAAGACGAACCTCCACCGACTGTGCACAACACATCATCGGCTACCACGAAGCACAAAGCACGCACGCGCCAACTGTACCGTCATTATTTATTATCCGCGTTCGTTATGCGTATAACAGAACTCTGTGCTCCACGACTGTACTGCGAACTGTATTCTTCCATGCCGAAACCATGTGACAGCACAGGTGGCTGACTGGTTCGGAAGAGATCTTCCCGAAACGCGTACCCTTGGAAGTCTTGAAGTAAAGTCCTTTGACGTGTTTGCGTTGGTATTACAAGAAGCGTCAAAATACGCCGATGCGCGAGGCCCGTGTCCCGAGCGGCCCTTGGAAGCAAATGGAGGTGCTACACTGAAATGAGTGGCCCTTGAAACGAACCTTCTTAGATGTCTCAGTTGAGAGACTCCATGGAACAGCGTCGTTCGAAAACAGTTCTTCTTTGTTGTCAGCACGCGAACAAGTACAAGCGGAAGGCGGATAACGTTCCTAGCGCCACTAGCAGGAAAAGCTTCCACGGGCAACGAGAAAAAGACCGTTTTCGAACGACACTCTTCTTGCGCAAATTTCAGCGCAAAATTTACGTTTAGCGTAGAAAACATAATAAATCCGCTTCCACAACAGGCAATGTGCATATACGACTGCAATGACCGACGAGGGCTCCGCGGGTGAGCCTCTAGCACCAGGGAGATTTGGCTGGGGGGAAAGCGTTGGTGTAAACACTGCCAGTGGCCGGCGACCTCGAGGGACAGGCGTACTTTACGACGCGAGGTTCGGAACGCGCGTTTTCTGCCGAAAGAATAGGAGCGTGCGTTCCGGGCCGGGAGAACGCATGCAGTGGCTCCGGCCGGCGCTGTTTACACGGCGCGTTTACATCGGTTTAGTCTTTCTCGCCCGAGTGTAGGGGGTCGCGACAGAACGGCGACGTCAGACCGCGTCTTGCAGAATGAATTACGAGATGGCTCACTTGGTTGGCGCTATCCACACCGGGGTCGGTTGTCGCCTTCGCCTTGCGAGAAATTGTTTTGCTTGCATCCGAACCAGCCAGACCTTTGACCGTGAGATGTGCGCAGACCGTGGGTTCCCACCCAGGAATATAAGCAGTTGCCACGTGGCGAGAAAGTGAGCCGATTGGTTGGCAGTGGGGAACGCCTGTCTCACGACGCGTCGAGGATTCGCCGGTCCACTAAAAGGGGACGGACCAACGAGTGACTCTGATGGGAAACTCAGCAAGTGAGTTTAGCTTGTGCTGGGGCTCGAGAGCTATCGCTCCGGAACTGAGTCAGGTCGAGGGATTCCGAGGGACTTTTGTCCCCGTAATCGGGACGTAATCCCACAAGCCAGCCAACCCCCGAGCTTGGAGAAGCTAACACCCGACCACCTCCTTCCCAACCCCGTCCAAGGGAAGTTATCATTTCGCAGCATTATCTCCCTCTGTATTTCCATTCGCTACAAAGTATTAAATTGTTTCTTGAAAAGTAATTCCCAAGTTCCACCGAATTAGTCGTCGACGGCCAAGGGAAGCAACTTCGTCTCCGGCAAGACCCGCCCAGCTTCCGAAGTCCGTCACCCCATCCGGACATGGCGACCCGGACGGCACAAGGTGACCGAGCGAAAGAACCCGTACTACGACGTTCCACCGGTTCCACCAGTAAAACGTTCTAGCTTCCTAATTCGCCTGGCGCCCCAAAAAGGCGTTAAGCGTTAGCAAGCTAGTTGTAAAGTGGCTGGTCTATAGTCGGTTGCAAGCTAAGAAAAAACCGGAAATGCCTCTCAGAGGAAAATGTAATCCTACGCCGAGAAACGCCAGCCAATCGTTTTCATGACGTCACGATTCCGTGGACCAATCGCGATCCTTTTGAAGAAAAAAAAAAGCTCAACATGGCTGCTGGCCTTAGCAACGCGACGCTAGGTTCTCGTGACAATTATTCTGCTTTTTTGCACCGTGTTTTACGTGCCCGTGGTTACGCCACGAAATCTTAATGGTATCGGCTTGCGTTTGCAGCAGTTTTTGCGCGACAACGTGAGAATCCAGCGACGCTATCGCCAACGAAAATTTCGAAGCGGGCGCGAGGCTTAGCACTGCTGAGAGGTATGTTAGACGGTATGTTAGACAGTATCTTGGACAGAAAATGAATTGGGAAGACGGTACATTGAACATGACTTTCTTTCTTTACTAAACAGCTATTTCGTTGACAAAAAAACGTGTTCTAACTTATTTAAATGTCCTGAATGAATTAAATAAATATTGTAGAAGTTTAAGACACGTTTCCTGGAGGAAGAAAAAGCAACGTTGCTAGCGAACTACTTTCTCGACGGCGGAGGCACTTCAGATGGGCGCAATGCGCTTGTGGGTGGAGCTAAAAGATTGTTCTTAGGTTGCATCCGACTATAGTAACGTTAGTGCCGACCAACGTTACTATACTTTGTAAGACCAGACGCACCACGTCGATGTGCTGATGGTGCCAATCAGACAGCGTCAAAAGCGCACCATCTGGGTGTTCATGTCTCTGTGCGTGTTCTATATCATATCGCTAAACCATACCCTCCTCTATACTCACGAAGCCTGGCAGTTCGACGACGGAACCATAAAGTGCCCGGTCGCAGATTTGGAGCGCGAGGATCTGGTAGCACAGAGCATCAAAGAGCCATTTCTCGGCGAACCTGGACGTCAGCGCACAGCTTTTGCAGCCGCGAGGACCCGAAACACACTTGTTCGCTCGGGAGAAACGTGTTTCGGCGTCTCGCCGCAGCGGGGCACCAGTCACGTGGCTCTCCTCTTATCCGTCGTCTGCCGCTCCGCCTTTTCCATTTCGGCGGCCGCTTCTTGCGGCGATCTGCCAGGCTTTGTCAGCATATAGGAGGCTAAGGCTGAACCAATCATGAACTAAAAAGGCCTAGTGACTTGCGCTTTTGACGCTGCTTGATTGGTCCCATTAGCTCGTAGCGTCGACTACGTCTGGACTAAAGCTGAAACGAAATATGGATTAAAGTCGGTTAACTATCTTCCTAGAAGTCTTGGCGCCTTTTCGTGCCTAGAATGACCAGCATCGCGTTCGCCTCTTTATAATCCATCGCATTACCTACTTTCGCGCAGCAGAGGCAATAGCACAGGCGCGAGCGCGTGGCTTTCAGATTTGCCTTTTTTTTTTTTACGAGCACTCGCGACAGGAAAGCAAATCTGAAAGCCATGTGCCAGCGCCTCTGACCTTTGCTGCACACAGCTTCTGAGATCTAGTATAGGTGACGTTGCCCCGGAAACGTCCCCTAAAGAAGCCAACTTGAAGCACGGATTGGACACGAGTGCTCTGACGTCAGTGTTTGGTTGAGACTCGTGCCCTCACTGACTGAGTCCTAGCCGAATGCTGACGCAGCACGCGCGTCCAATCCCTGCCCCGCGTTGGCCTCTTGTATAGGTGACGTCAGACATTCAGCTCTTAGGCCTTGCTCTTATGTACGAGGCGTTGGTCGGCATCAGGAAAGAATGTCATCAACCTAAGCGGAAAGACATTGAGGCACCCTAACCTTGAAAATGTCGCGAAACGAGCTGACGCTAAATTTTTATAGTTACTTTTTATACTCCATCTTACGAACATCTACAGTGCTAACAAAGGCACAGACGCGAGCGCGTGGCTTTGGAAGGCGCCCCTCTAAGCGCGGGTTCACGTACAAACAAAGCATTCTGCTGAGCTGTGCGGGCAGACACTGGGGGAAAGGAGGAACCTCCTCCCCTCTCTAGGCAGAACGCTGGAGAGGGGAGGAGGCTCCTCCTCTCTTATCCGGCAATCCGCTCGCTTCCTCCTCCCTAACCCTTCTTTCTCTCAAAAACATTTCTTAACCTTTACCTGACTATGGCGGGTAGATGCCGAGCTAGCAGCCTTTGTCTCTTTGTCTCCGCTGCCGGCCGTTCCGCAGCCCACCGACTAATCATTCCAACCAGAACGTGAGCTCCTTCCTCACAAATGTCTGCACTGTAGACGTTTGTGGGGAAGGAGCTCCTCGTGTGGAAAGTAGCCGCCGCACCCAAAGTCGTTTTTACTGTTTGCAAAAATGAACCGCCGCTCGCGTCACAAGCGACTTCCGGTCGCTCCGCCTTTGCAAGCATGACGAGCTTGCTTATAACATGCTAGAAAGCACTATCATGCTACGGCCGACAACACAGTTAGGAGATTTAACAAGGGCCTTTGGCTGTACAATTTTAACGTCTTGTTCACTGGTTCGTTTACAAAAAAACATTCGACAAAAAAAAAAAAAAGAAATCAAACCCATCTCGCGCTTTGCCGCTTTTTTTTTTTTGCCGTTCACCTAGAGAAATGGTGGTTATAAACGTTTCATTTTAAGCAGCGGTGTTAAGGTGGGCTTCGTTCACTTTTTTAGGAACCGGAAGTTCTCCGGAACACCACAAAGACTGTCATGGCAAACGCCTGATGGCGTTTGCCATGACAAAAGTATATTAAGGACGCGCACCGCTGGCCTCTACCAAAATAGAGCCCTGTCAAAATGGCTGCGCCCCATCAATGATCCATGAAGTTTGAGCGCGGGTGTCACACCCCGGTACCGCTGAAAGCTGCGAATGGCAAAGAGCAGACGAGTTTTGTCGCCCCTTAATGTTGCGGTCACCCCGCTACTACATCCCACAAAAGACAGTCGCAGGCACTGGGGAGTTTTAGGGAACCGTATTTGCACTTCCGATGCGGTACGAAGGGTCCTTTGATGCGATTTGCGCATGCGCGAGCCTTCTGCGACAGCGCATGCGCAGTTCGTACCGGAGGTTCCATCGCACCGCATCGGATGTGCAAAAACGGTTCCCTAAAAATCCCGCAATTTTGCTGATTTTGCAATTTTGCTGACACAGGCGTGTCAGCAAAATAATTCTATCATCACGGATGGATGGATGGTAACTAACGGCTGTACCCTTTAATAAAGGGCGCTAGCTTGCGCCACCTAGCGTAGAAATGAAGAACCATCAGTATGATTTCATGCCTTGGCCAATTTGGTTACCCTCTGCAATTTGGTCAATTTCGTAATCATGTTCGCACC
The DNA here is from genome assembly GCF_016920785.2 of Ixodes scapularis. Lineage (NCBI taxonomy): Eukaryota > Metazoa > Arthropoda > Arachnida > Ixodida > Ixodidae > Ixodes > Ixodes scapularis. The sequence continues at coordinate 81,540,635 of NW_024609839.1, read as the reverse complement.
AAACACAGTGTCGTTGTTTTCGTACGGTGTGGGAGCAGTGTGCTTTCTAGACGAGCGACTGACTCACAACGGAAACGGTCCTCGACGAACATCGATTCGGTCTACGCGGCAAACAACGATTTCTAAATGCAAAAGGTCGCTGTCGAACGAGAGCCGACATCCGAAAAGCCGCATAATGAAACGTCGCGCGAATGAACATGAACGGTACACACGCGGCTAAGGTGCCTACAGGTGTAAACACCCGCAACGTGCAACGTAAACACGCGGGATTAAAATATCTGCTCTGATTCACGGAGCGCTGTGCCGTCCTGCAGGGCCGCAAATATTCCGAATGCAACCGCCACGCCCCCGTGGAAACAAAATAAATAAATTGAAAAAAAGTAAGAGAAAGAAAAAAAAACCGATATAGTATTGTGTCGCATATTTTTATTTTCATGCTTCCGGACTCGCTGCCGGAATGAATTGTATCGGAACCGGAGCTATCATTCTATAGACAAATGAAAATAACATAACAAAAAGTAATTGTAAAATTGAAAAAAAAAATAGTAAGAAAATAGAAAAAAAAGGGGGGGGGGGGAGGAGGGGCTATACTGTCGAGCGCGATATTGCTGCGCAAAAGGGCGATTTGCCTCACGTCAAAGCGCGGCTGTGGGTGGGTGCAATCGTCTGCGATCTGTTTGCTTTTCCAAGTTTCCGGCCACCTCAGCGTTTTTTTTTTTTTTTTTGTGTGCGTTTTTTTAAACGTTTGTTTTGCAGCGTTCCGGCCAGCGCTCCTCTAACTCATTTTTCGTGCAGAAAGGGGACAAAAAAAATTAAATAGAAATGCTTTTTTTTCTCTCTCTCTCTCTTCGTTTGCAGACGACGCTTAGGCGTCACGCGAGACCGTGCACGTATGCGATCGTCTGCTATAACGCGTCCGGTAGCCATTCCGATAGAAACAACGCAAACGCATGTAATAAAGCCCCCCCGAACGAAGTCCGTTGTAAGTTTCAATTTGGCTTCCGATTTCGAGTCAATTTCCGCAAATATTTTGCCCCCGAGAAGATGGCTTGTTTCCAACAAAGCTCCATGTTTACCCACAACACAAGACCCGTCGACGGGGTTCCTTATGTCATCTGCCTCTTTCGAGCACGGGGCACGGGAGACCCGACGCGAGTGCCGCGTCAGCGTTCGGCTCAACCTCGTGTCCAATGAACGCGTCGATGGACGGTCGGGCTCGGGCCCGATCGACGAGTTGGCGCCGCCCGACCATAATGACGTCAGGTGGAGGTAGAGGAGACTGTTTATTGCGGACCATTGAGTTGTTATAATGTACGCTAGATGGTCAGCTGGCGCTAGTGTGCTGGGGAAATTGAAGCGGACAGAAACCAGTCGAAAGAGGACTTTTGGTAATGCGCTTCTAGGGAAAAAAGTGAGGGCATTTTCACCCTGCGCTCGATCATAAGAGAAAATATCCCGAACAAAGGCCCGTTCACACTCTCGCGACCTCTTAGAACTGGGTTCCTTGAAACCTTTTACAACAAGAGGACACACTGGCGCCATCTATTGGGGAACAGTGTAAACTTGGCGGCCCGGTATATTTTCAGTTCCTCTCGCGCATTATCCTTTCTTTCTTGGCTCGAAAAACTTTTGCACAACGTTATCAACGAGCTTTTCTTATAGGTATTACGCACAATTCACCTCGGAAATCTCGCAAAACCTTCGATCTTGTGAAATGCAGTTCCAGGGTCACCGCATAGATGGCACCAGCGTGCCAGTGTGTTCCCTCGTCCTAAGAAATTTTAAGAGGTTTCAACAGGTCTCTCTCGGTCGTACTCGGTTGCAAAAGTGTGAACGGGCCTTAATTCGTACGTACCAGGTAGCTTGGAACATTTCTCAGCCTAGAAAACAAAATAACTGGTTAATTAGGGCGTTTTGTTTTATTTATTGCATTAAAAACGGTGCTAAACCGGCTTTGTAAATGAATTGATGTGCACTGTCGGCAAGGCTGCCAACTAAGGATGTCGCGAACTTCTGTCGAACCGAATTTTTAGGTCGAACTTTCACGGTCCGACTGGTTCGACGAACATTCGAACGGTTCGACGAACCTTCGAACTTTTCACCAGGTTCGACTTTGTGGACAGTGTGGCCAGACCTTGATACAAGCATGTCTAGGTTTGGAGAGTATTTCTTTTTCATGCAAAGGGCTATTTTTTATTTTACGAACAGCTGCAATTAACAGAAATTAATTCTAATCACTGAAGAAGTTAACTTAATTTTTTGGTACTGCATGGGAACTGAAATAACCAATCAGTGTTGCCCTTAATCCATCCCTTAGCCATCACCATCCAATCCGAAGCCAACGGGCCCGCCCTTCCGCGTATGCGCATAGTAGTCGAACCCGAGTCAAACCTTTGTCAAACTTTTCGCAAGAAGTTCTAAAAAGTGGGACCTGGTCGAACTTGAACCTCGACCGGTTCGCGACATCCCTACTGCCAACACGCAAATTGAGATATTCCCTAGCGAGCGCCTGAAATTTCCCCATTTCCGCGAAAATTCCCCTCGCTTGCCCAAATAATTAAATAATACTAAATGTCCGCGTCCTTTTCTTTTTTTCTTTCTGCATCACTTTTATTTTTATTATGAGAGATATATTATGTGACCTTTACGTCTCGCGTACGTTTCGCGAAAATGAGTTCATCGGGCCAAAACCGCGGCCAAAATAAGTCTGACGAGAAGTGTATTCAAACTGACGAATGAAACCCTATCTTCACCTTAGATATCATGCACGCTATCAGAGCATTGTACTGCTTAATAAGTTCTATAGCGCTTTTCATAATAGTCAATCCAAAACAAAAGATGTAACACAAACCAGAGTTCTCGAACTCGAGCACAGGGAACACGACACACAGTAACTACCATTTCGTGCACGGGACTTCACGAAATATGATTAGCCATGGTAAATCTGTTATCTCCAGACATCGCAGTATTTCTTCTTGTACTCAGGCTTTCTTTTTTGAGAAGCCACGGCGGCGCTCTCAGAAGCTTGCACTTGGCCGATCCCTTCCTCCCAATAGCTTTCACGGGGACGATAAAAACGGATGAAAATTGATTTTGCCAAAAAACAAAAAACGTTGTTCGAGCGCTCCTTAGTGTTCGTAGATAGTCGCACAACAAACCGCCACGCGGTTGGAGAGAATAGCCTAAATATAGCCAGAGCCGCTAAAATTCCATCTTATCTCGAAATAAAATCATAATTGACCTAGAAAATTCTAGATATATAGGGTGCCCAAAATTTCCCTCGAACTAGCAAGATTTCCCTTATTACCCCTATAGACCCGAATATTACCTTCATCTGGAAAATTTTCCTCGGGTTGGCAGCCATGACTGTCGGGCAACAACTACGCAGTAACACTGGATCAGTAACTCCCTGTACGGTACATGTACGATCAAAATAAATTCAAGGCCACGTGATATAGTCCGATTTTGAATTAGTAAGTAGTAGTTTATTCTTTCTGCTTTGTGCGAAGAAGCTTGTTCTACGTTCAAAACATCAACCGCACGCTCGAAATCTTCGAGAACAAGTGCCCGATAAAGGCTGCCCAACAGAGAAAGCTTTTCATAGCCCAGGTACTTTATTCTTTACGTTTTGAAAGTTTTTAACCGCTCGCAAAGATGCAAGATAGAGTCATTTTCATATAGTGACAAGACTAAGCGTCACCGCAATGCTGAAGAGCCTTGAACACGCTCTATATTCCTTTCAACTTTGAGTTTGCTTAGAATTGCACTTTCCCAATGTTAATAAGGTACATTCTATTCAGTGCGATCCAAATAACAAAACTGTTCCATGTTATTTTCCGGCGAAGAGACAAAATGCACGTGCGTTTTTCCCATAAGAAGGCGCAGAAGCACAGCAAAACTAGACTGGTTGTCGTCTGCTTCAGTTTGCCTCCCGGAAGTCGCGTAGACACTGGCGCCAGTTGAACCTCTAGCGTACATTATAGTAACTCTATGTTGCGGACACTTCATACAAAGGCGTTCCATATGCAGGTGTTTCATCAACCTTCGTTTTAAGAAGGGGACATTCCATGCCCTCGACATTTCATGTCAGACCCGAATCTACCATTTTCAACTCAAGAACCCTAGTAAAAAAAGAGTCCGGCTCGCCGCGGAGCATTACTAATTTCCCTCTTTATGTGGATAATTAAGATATATGCAGGTGAATCTTAGATTAGATAAACAGCCGAACCCGGATATATCGAATTCAAAGGGGATCGTAAAATAGTTCGATACATAGTATCAATAATTTTATATACAAAAATATGTTAAATTAAGCTCGCAACTTGCACGACCTATAGGGGGCGCACTGGTGCCTATCAAAATGGCTGTCATCTGGATGATCGTCGTAGAACAGCAGTACAGTCTCCGGCAATATGAAAGACCCACCGGGAGCGCGTGGCCGAGGCGGTGGCTGGCGGGGGCGCTGCGAGCGCTCCGGGCAATTCCATTCTCCTTCGAGGGGAGGACGCTCACTTGGGGCTCAGCACAATCTGATAAGCGCGTTTCGCTTTAGCTGAGCCCGAGTGAGTGTCCTTTCCTCGAAGCAGAATGGAATTGCCCGGAGCGCTCGCAGCGCCCCCGCCAGCCACCGCCTCGGCCACGCGCTCCCAGTGGGTCTTTCATATTGCCGGAGACTGTACGAGGCTGGGTCTGCGATGCGCGAGTAATTTCAGTTTTGCTATATATAAGCTGTATTAGGGCCTTAGTTTATTTTTTCCCGCCAGGAAGGAGTAGGCAAGCACTTTTCTTGTGAAGCCGATCGTCCAGGAAATAAGGAGTGCGACTCTCACACCGCGGTACCACCATCGCTGAAAGTTACGGATATTGAAGGTCGCGACAAACGGGAGTTTACCAAAGAGAGCATCCGAGAGCCGCTAAACAGAGTAGAGCGTGGCTGACAGAGACCGCAAACACCGGCGAGTTTACACGCGCGCCTGGGCGAGGCCTCCACACAGCGTAAACGGCAAAACTATTTACAAAAATGATGAAAGAAAAACGCAAAAACGAGACGCATAAAAAAATTTCTTGGTCCACAGAAAAAAGTTTAGCAAACAACAAAGCTCACTAAATTCAAGCAGAAAAAAAAAACGGGCAAAGCAATAACGGCAATAAAGGGGGGGGGGGGGGGCAACCCCCCCCCCCCCCCTTTATTGCCGTTACTGAGCCCGTTTTTTTTTATTTATTTATTTATTTAAAAGTGCGATTGCACAACCGCTGTTGTGGGCACACTCAACATGCCAAAAACGTTCGTTTTTTTTTTTTTTTTTGCTTTTTTTTTTTTTTTTGTTTTTTGAGGGGTTAGGAAGTGAGTGAGCAAAAAGACGTTTACTGACAGTGGTGAATGGAGGAGTCAACTTATTGGCAAGTTTAGTCAGGCAGCATCAACAGTGTTCGGGGAAAAGGCGCAGGCTACCGTTCCTACAGCGGACACTCCCTGCTCTTCCTACACGCGCGCACGAGCCCTTCCCCTTGCTATTGTAATCCTCCACTTTTTTTTTTTACGGTTCATTATCTTTCTGTTTTTACAACTGCTCTTTCGTTGCGTATCTTCGAGAGTGGTTTTAGCGAACGCCCACGTTTCACCGAACGACGCTTTAGCGAATAGTCGGCCGCCGCGAAGCGGCGTTTACGGGTGGGCCAAGTGTGACTGTCGCCGCGAAGCGGCGTAAGGGCAGCGCGGGAAGTGGGGGGGGGGGGGGGGGGGGGGGGGGGTTTAACACGCGCTCCCGTTATTCGCTAAAACGTTGATTCGCTCAAATCTGGCTGTTCGCTAAAACGTGATTGGCTCATGTGATATGGACCCCTTCCAGCGTGTATGCTTGGCGGTACGCCATGCCACGCAAGACAAGCGATGTGATTGCCACCGGCGCAATCGGATCGCGCGAAAAGCAGCGAGCGGCCGGGCTTCGTTCGCTATATCGAGTGTCCCCGCCATGGGAGTTCGATACAAAAAGACAGCGCGCCTATGCTATATCACATGTGATTTTCGAGGGGATGTTTGGACTGTCTGATATAAACAATAATTCGAAATACCCGAGTGTGATATAGCCGGGCTCGACTGTGTGCTACCTTACCAAGACGTACAGGTTCCAAACGCCAAAAGCATCGCTTTTTCCTTCCATAACCAAATCTCGTAAGAACTACTTCGCGCCGCGTATGAACAATGCACAAAACTTACTTTTTTTCTTGAGGTGAAAACGGGTATAGAACCTTCTATACGGAGAGACACCCAGGGAGAGGAGGGGATGAGAGAGTGCGGTAACATCAGAGCGGCGATCTTTAATAGGAAGGATCGTGGGTGTATACGAGCTTCCCCTGTTTCTACTTACTGATTGAACGCGCTCGAGTGCCGAACGCCGAAGTACCACGTTCGAAGGCGAGACACTCCGCGAGTAGCAGACGACGCTCTCGTTCGCTCGCAGCGGTGGCGCTACTATTGGTTGGGCGCATGCCCCGACGTTCCACTTTACGCAAATCTCGTTTCTGCGCACGCCCAGTGACCACACATCGTGCAGAAACTGTGCGTTTAATTGCCCACACCTCGTGAGGACTGGTTGGACAACCAGAGTTCGGCGCTCTTATGTCGCCGCAAGCTCCCTCCTATACTCACTTCATCAACGACACGTCATCCCAAAGTGTTGATGCGAAAGCATTAACTGCCCCATGGAGCGAGTCCACGTCATCAGCTTTGAAGCAGCGCCAAACGGCACCTTAAATCCTTTCTCCAAATGAAGCCAGCTCTCAGCTGTGAAACCACGCTAGAAGCTCAGCCAAGCGGCACCTAGTTTACCCGATCCCAAAAGAGCAAACTAAAGGTGATGGATTTCGGTTTCGGTCCCATTGGCTGGCGCGCGTCTACGAGGCTTCCGTTGGCCGCTGCGCCTCAGTTTCAACGACCGCCACCCCATGGCGCCTGCGTGTCCGTTAGAGCCGCAAGGAGACCTGGGAGAGCACGCGATCGGCCGACGCAATTAGGGCCGATGCGGAGGAACAAGCATGCTTTCGCATTCACAACCCAACGCATTCACAACTTTTTGTAAAATTTTCAAAGAGCGGATTTGCCCGAGGAAAAAGTAAAGAAAGAAAAAGGCTTAGATCCTATGGAAACGCAGCGAAGTGATCGGTCTTCAAACGATATGGCGCTGTTTCGCACGGGAGACAAGAGATGGCGCAAGCGGTCGCGACGCCAACTGCCGCCAGTGAACGAGCATACACCGCCGAGAGCCAGCGTCTTTAACAGACGATCTTTTCGACTCAAAAGCAGCGCGAGCTTTTCTGATATCAGTTTCAAATGCATTATTTTATCATCGCTACTAATAAAACACAATGAGGACACATAATCGATTTAAAAAATGGCGGCCCACGGAGCTCTCGAATACATGGAGCTCTACGGCGCCAGAAACCGAAAGTGGGCGAAAATGGGCCCATCTTTCGATTGAAATTTTGAAACATCACTTGTAACTTTTAAATGAGATAACGGTTGGTGCTGAAACTTTGGCATGTTGCTCCAACGGCTGGGGCTACATTCTGAATGAGTTTGAGCTCCCCGAGATGTCTAGTTTATTTTTGCGGTGCGAAAAGTTGGGTTCGGATCTCTCGCAAACACCCGTTATATCAAGGCACAATGCGCGCAGCACTAAAAGTGAAAGCCGTTTACAAATCCCTGTAACGCCGAATTGGAGCGCAGCTCTTGAGGAGGAGGAGTGAAGGGTACTGAGGGGAGGGTAGACCCCTCCCCCTTCTCCTCCTCTTCCCCTCATTCTTTAATATGCTCCGGGGGGGGGGGGGGGTGTCACGTGACTTCGGGGAGGGGGTCACGTGACCTCGGGGAGGCGTGACCTGGGGGTGACCTCAAGGCCACGTGACCCCAAAGGTGACCCCCACGTGACCTTGGGGGTCACGTGACCTGGAGGGTCACGTGACCTCGGGGGGTCACGTGACCTCAGAGGGGTCACGTGACCTGGGGGTCACGTGACCTTGAGATGATCTTGGAAGGGGTCACGTGACCTTGGGGGTCACGTGACCTTGGGGAGGCGACCACGTGACCTCGGGGGACACGTGACCTCAGAGGGGTCACGTGACTTGGGGGTCACGTGACCTTCAAAGGGTCACGTGGGGTCATCTTGGGGTCACGTGACCTTGAGATGACCTTGGAAGGGGTCACGTGACCTTCAGGGGGTCACGTGACCTTGAGATGACCTTGGGAGGGGTCACGTGACCTTGGGGGTCACGTGACCTTGGGATGACCTTGGTTACGCCGACGCCGACGGCAACGGCGACGCCAACGGCGACGCCGACGGCGACGCCGCTCAAGCCGGGAACGGGCCCCTAAGAGCTGCGCTCTAAAATAATTTGTCGAGTTATTTTGACTTTTTTTTTTGTTTTTCGTCGTACTTACGTCGTCTGTTTTGCAGTACATTGTGGTTACCGCGCCTGTTTTTTTGTTTCTGCGACTGTCGCCGCCTGCGGAACGCGCGCCGCATTTGAGTCGAAAAGATCGTCTGCTAAAGACGTCGGCTCCGGGCGCCGTATGCTCGTTCGTTGGCGGCAGTTGGCGTAGCGACCGCTTGCGCCATCTCTTGTCTCCCGTGCGAAACGGCGCCGTGTTGTTTGAAGACCGGTGGCTTCGCTGCGTTTCCATAGGAGCTAAGCCTTTTTCTTTCTTTACTTTTTCCTCGGGTAAGTTCGCTCTTTGCAAATTTTACAAAAAAAAAAATGCACCATCTGTGGGAAACGCTGCACAAAGTCGTAGCGCGATAGGTTAAACCGAATTTTGCGGTCGATTTAAAGAGTCTGGCCGTTCCTTGAATCATCCAGTACATTACCCCAGTTGTGGAACTCCCGCAGAAGGGGGTACCCCTCCTTACCTCAGTGCGCCTCCCGTCGTTTGAGGCGCCATCTAGATATTCGTTTCATACCTGTCTGTTCCGTAGAATACAGCGGAACGCCATCTAGACGCTGCGCTTCGAAACGTATACGTACTCAATAGAAAACACTGCAGTTACCATAGCAGCCGTCCGGCGCGTCAAAAGAATGGAGTCGAGTCGTGGTGGAGTGAGGGGGGGGGGGGGGGGGGGGGTACTGCTCGTGCATGCAGGCGCCTATGAGCAGTGCCGTAGTAACTGAGCTAATCTAATAACGTTGGCTTATACGCATGGTGCCAAGTTCTCACTATGTGGCGAAGTGACAATTTTTCGAACTCTGACTTTTGTGCGCAAGCGCGAAAATTTGATAACCAGCTGACACAACCTGGCGGAGGAAAAGTGCAATATTTGCTGGGTGTATATTGCTTCACTGGTTCACATTACTAACGAAGAGTATTAAAAGGACCTATTCCTCGCTGTGATGTCGTGTAAACATTAATCATCAATTTTTTTAAATATATAAGATAAACTTTCTAAATTATTTGTATCCAAAAAATTCGAAACTTTCGTGTGGAAACCGGCTCACTACCAGGCGGCGCAGCCTGTACCGCGAGCCACGGGCTCCTCTGTTGGTATTTCATTTTTCCCCCGTCAGTACAACGCAAATACAGACAGAATCCGTTGGAAACGATTTAAACTGACGACGTCACAAGATTGCAGAGCCAGCTTTCGTTCCTTTAGGCGGCGAGCCGTAGAGCGTGAACTGTGCAGTGAGTACCACGAACCTCTACGCATTAAAAAAAGAAATAACCAAATAGTACCCATACTGGCAGAAAACAGCTGGCAATGTCGATAGACGCCAGGATGGCTTTAGACTTATTACACGATGGTGAACGTTAGGTTGACATACATTTTTTTTAATACAAAGGCAATATCCGGTAAAGTGGTTCCAGAGCAAAGTCGTATAGTATAAAAGAGAAAGCATCATGGCGCTGCATTATTTATCTCAGCATAACATCGGGCGCCAGATGACATCCGTCGACTTGCGTGCTTGACGTCATTATTGCGCTGCTGTTGGAGCGATATCTGACGCTCCGGCTTCGCACATAGCGTCCGGTCCACGTCGCCATCTTGCGCAGACAAGAAGCATTCAGTTTACCTATCGTGACGTGTTTGCGGAACTGAGAGTGAAGCTCCCCCGGCTAGCAAATGAATCCGGATGGTTAAAACAAACTGAGCGTGGGTTGTACTAAAAGGCGAACGTCTCGAAATGTACATACAGCGCAGACTTTCCGACAACTTTGCCGTGAAATAAAAGAGAGGTAAACAATGGAATGCTTGCAGCGGTAGCAGATATGGCAAATTCACGTTGGCTGCCAAGCGGAAGCAGCTGGCAGTTTGAAACAATCGAAAGTTCGCTAAGGGCAGGCGCATAGAAAAAATATATATAATTGTCGCCACACGTGGCAGCTTTACAAAAAAAAAAAAAAAAAAAAAAAAAAAACTCGAAATATGTATAGAAAAAAAAAAAAGAAGACTGTATTTACACAGCACCTATACTCGCCGCAACTTATGCGGTCGCGACGATACCATATTTTCACGATTAACGCTTAACCGCTTTCGATCGCGTGTGAAGTCACCGCAAGTCACCTGTCCCCGGCATACCAAATATAGTAATATTAAGTAGTGCCCCGAACATACGTTTGTGCCAACACAACGTATTCACAGATGTAATTACAGAAATACCACTACCTGTATTCTATGGGAGGTAACATGTTTATATAGAATATTTATTTCTTTTTAAAGAATTATCTATTCTAAATTTCTTCAGCTCGTTTAGCACTGACTTCTACAATATGCACGCACGTTCCCACGAAAACAAAACGTAAAACTTCATTCAGGAAAAAGAAATACGGGAGGACAGCTGCACATTGTATTTAAAACACTATACTTCAAGTAAGTTTAGGAAACTTGTACTGTTTGAAATAAGGGGCCGTAAAAATCGGTTTGTGCACGTATTGAGCTAAGATTTTATAAATACGCGGACGTATAAGCGTTTCACTGAACGAACTTACACCGCCCCCCCCCCCCCTGTCCCAAACCCCAAAACAAACAAAAAACCCAAAAAAGAAAACGACATTCTTATTTATGGCGGCCGTCTGATAACGAAAGGCGTCTGATTGGCACACCATTCCATTTAGGGCCCTCAGGGCGGCGCCATTTTGTTCGGCCGCAGCGCCCTCTCCAGACATCCGGTAAGTTCAGCAGGTTCGGCGGGATAAAATAAGAGAGAGAAGGCACGCGCCCGATTCCGCTAGCAGACGACAAACCGTGAGGTTGCCGTTCTCCATCTTTGGGCTGTACCGGCGGGCCGTACCGAACATCAAACTCTCGCTCGTGGCTGTCGTTGTGAAGTGGTTCGCGTTCTTAGCATATCTTCGGCTACTCCAAAATCATTCTATAGCGTCGTGTTGTTTTATTTCAGAAAATGATCAACTAGCGTATCATAGTTCCCATACTTGAATAGCAGTGGAGTCAGCCGGCAACTCAAGTACTGCGTGTATTGCGCCAGAAGAGCACGTTTCTATTTAATATTCGAAACTCCCACTCATTGTCGCTAAAGGCCTGTACCCAGCACGAACTTTCTACAGGAAAAAGCTACAGCAACCGGATTTACTTTTCGCCGGAGAGACCGGCCACTCGGACACATTTGACGCATTTCTTTTCTTTATTTGCACGCAATTAACAGCGCAATTGTACCCGGTTAGTCCTTTTATCGAGCATAGCGTTACACGACAACTTGCATATCAAAATTCGCGCATCTGCGTTTGAAATTTCTAAAATTATGCGATTTTAAACCGAGTTTCTGCGCCAGCCGGATATTAGGTACAGCCCACTCGGCGGAGCAGACGACCCGCGGGGTGAGAGGGAGAGGGCATTTTTTCTCTCTCCACTCTCCCTAGTGGAATGGTCAGGCTGACCCGGCCCAAGAGCGGCAAACGAAACCACGAAACTTTCAAGAGCCCCGGAGAGGGGGGGGACGTTTGCTTGGAGAAATCAACGAAACTCTTGCGACCGAGTAAAGGCCCGTTCACACTCTTGCGACCTCTTAAACCTGGGTTCCTTAAAACTTCATAAACCAGAGAACACACTGGCGCCATCTATTCGGAAGCAGTGTAAACTCGGCGGTCCGGCATATTTTTTTTTTTTTATTTCTCGCGCATTATCCTTTCTTTCTTGGCTCGAAAATCTTCTGTCAGTTTTATAAACGAGCCTTTCTATGGGTATGCGGAGAGCAAGTTCGTCTGCTCCTTGCGCAGGGGGTAGCGGTGACGTCAGAACGCCGAGCCCTCATTGGCTGATCGCGACCCCCTATCTGAGCGTCGTCTGCTCCTTTGCAACGTCATCTGCTCGCAACGTCGTCTGCGTCTGTCTTACCTTTCCTGCGACTTTCGAAAGTGCAGAGCCCAGATTCACAAAAACAATCTTACGCCAAAAATGTGCGTAACACAAAACTTAAGAACAAATTCGTATCCACGAAACGAAATTTTCGTAAGTCTTGCGCAGGTTACGACGAAATCCTACGGCAGCTCCGAAGCTGTCTTACGCACTTCTTACGATCAGATCAGCATGGCCGACAGCGTCGCGGTCGCGACGACCCGCGAACGTTTATTTTTCTACGTGCGCTTCTGACGCGTCCCGACTTCAAGCAGCAAGAAAAAAGTAAAACGTACTTTAAACAGACCACGACAAACAAGGACGCTGGATCCACAACACCCGGGAAAAGCTCCAACGGCCACGATTCCACCGAACGCGACCAAGTGAGCGCGGCAGTTAGGCCTAGCAGGCACTCCGCGACTCGGCGACCGTCTGCCCACGACCGGCTGGCGTGCTGAATGGAATATGCCCGCGCGACCCTTGTGAACCCTTCCCGTATTATACTTTGATCACTGACCTCAATTTTAGATTAAGAGGTCAATTTCTTCCTCTTGTTATCTCCTTGTTTCCCGAGGCAACGGTGACTCTCGCCGGTGAAAAAGCAGTGAATCTCCGACAGAGGCAGGAAAGGTAAAGCAGCCATCGCTTTGACTAGCAGACGTAAAGCAGACGACGTTAACTGCGCCAACCCGCCGACGCCGTCAAAGAGTGAGGGGTCTCGCCGCACATGCACGAAAGGAGGGAAAACGTATTTGGGAGGGAACTTGCGGACACTAACACGCCCACCTCTCGGTTCTTAGCAAGCAAACCTCGGCGCCTCGGGACACCTCGCCAGTGAGTCCTTTCACTTCACTCCTTGATGCGCGTCTGCTAGTTGTTAGACAAAAACAACGTACCGCTCGAGTTATTTCTCTGCCCTCTCTGAAAGGCGAAGTCAAGCTCGCTCGTAAAGACCTGCACTTCCGAAAGTCGCATAAAAGCTTACACAGACGCAGACGATGTTGCGTGCAGACAACGTTCCAAAGGAGCAGACGACGCTGAGATAGGGGGTCGCAATCAGCCAATCAGGGCTCGGCGTTTTGACGTCACCGCTACTTCCTTTCTCATGCGCAGAAGACGAAAATGAGGCCACTTGCGAGGCGTATTACGCGCATTTGACCTCGGAAATCCCGCAAAACCTTCGCCCTTGTGAAATGCAGTTCCAGGGTCACCGCATAGATGGCGCCGCAATGCCAGTGTGTTCCCTCATTTTAAAAACATTTAAGAAGTTTTAAAAGATCTTGTCTCTCTCAGTCGTACTCGGTCGCAAGAGTGTGAACGGGCCTTAAGACCGAGAGAGACGAGACCGGTTTTTAAGCCTCTTGCGACTTCTTAGGACCGGATGCGATGCTGCCGAGCTGGTCCTAAGAGATCGCAAGAGGCTTCAAAACCGGTCTGGTCTCTCTCGGTCGTACTCAGTCGCAAGACTGAACGGGCCTTAACTGTACGTAAGATAGCAGTAGCACAAGACTACCAAACAACAACCTGTCTTTCGATTTAAAACGCGTTTCATTTCTCTTTTTGGGGACCGGGAGGAAGGCGGGGGAATGGGTATGTGTGTGTGTGTGTGTGTGGGGGGGGGGGGGGGTTAGGGGACGGTGCCGCGAGCCGCACTTTAACACGCAAAGAGCCGCATGCGGCTCGCTAGCCGCAGCTTGTATGGAGCAAGTCAGGCTACCTTTTTTTATTTTTCTCAATTACCTAATTAAGATTAATTGATGAACTTTTGAAATATTCAACTTGGAGAAAAAGTTCCAATGACAAAGTTGTATAGCGTCCTCAGAAACATCCAACTCAGTGGTGTTTACCAAAAAACCTCAACACCGTTCTTTTTTTCTCAACTTTACAAAAAAAAAAAGCCCACCAATTACGAAAAAAAAAAAACACGTGATTTGGTGCTTGCGTGCCTTGTATTGCAGCGCTCTCAGCCGTGGGTCGAATAAACTAGAATAAACTAGGACCGCATGCTGGATAAATTACTGCTGACAGATTCACGTTTTTTTTTTATTATTATTTTTCTTTTTCATAATTAGCGTGTTTTTTTGTTGTTTTTTTAGTTCCAGACAAAAGAACCGTGTTAAGGTTTCTTGATAGAAACCACTGAATTGAATGTTTCTGAGCACGCTCTGCAACTTTGTCATTGAAATTATGCTCTAAATTGATTATTTCAAAAGCTAATTAACTAACCTGAATTAAACAGGTAATTGGGCAGAATAAAAAAATAGCCTAACTTGCTCCAAACAATAAACAACCTTGGTATCATCTTCCTAAGATACACCAAAATATTTTTAAAGCTTGGCTAAAGTTACGTGGAACCAGTGTTGTACGCGTTCCTCAAAAAAAAAAAAAAAGGAACGAAAGATCGTTTCTCGATCGTTCCTTCTGATTTTTTGAACGCGTTCTCGTTACAAGTTACGTCTAAAAAAAGAACTCGTTCCCGTTACAGTTAAAAAAATGAAACGTACAGTTATATTTGTATTTAGTTGCTTACCATATTTAGTCATTTAGAAGTTCTTTTCTTTTTATCTATCTCATTAAGAACGTACGCCTTTGAATGACGTGATGGAAGGGCACCAGGAAAAGAAAACAAACGAAAGCAGGGTTTTATTTGTAGATATATTCACCTTTAAAATCCCGGTTTTTAACCATATTCATGATTGTGGCGGGCCAGTCAGACGCTACATCCAAACCCTACATCGCACGAGCGTTTTACAACAACCTCACACATTCACCCCTTAAAGACCGATCAACCAGTTCGCGCTTTCCAGTTTTCCCTCGCTTCCTCCTCTCCCCCTTCTACCCTGTCCACCGTTGCCTGTTTCCTCCTCCCCCATGGAGAGGAGGATATTCTGCCTTGCAGAATCTTGAGTCTGGTCGTCGGCCTTTAAAACGCCTCCCAGCTCGAACTCACCCCCCGCCCCGAAAAAAAATAAATAGGGAAGTTAGCGGGCGACGTCCTCCCCACATCCCAATGTTTTTAGTTCTCCCCTCAAAGAGCTTTCTCTCTCCCCCGCTCTCCTCTGCGATGAGGGAGGTGGTTTGCCCGTAGTATACAAAAAGATTAAAAACTAAAAACTTGCAACAACCTATATAGGTTTCCTTTTGAAATGTTCATACCAAACGGGGTTAGGGTTTACAGCTTTAGATTTCTGGGTGTATGAGGGTTCGTGGAAGCAAAGAAAGTAGCCGAGTTTGAAGCATCCCTCGTTCTGTCTTTTTCCTTCGACTAAAAGGCTCGTTTTTTGTAGCGCAGTCTCGGGCACTGAAAAAACAATCGATATCCACTAGCTCTCCTGAACCCGACTCTTATCAAGCGAGGACCATAAAAAATTAACCCTTAGATAAGTAACTAAAAGGTTAACGAGATCCTGATCTTCGTAAAGTTAACGATTTTATACTTTTTGAATTTCCTTCTTAGAAATAAAATAAAAATTACCCCACAGGACGAAAAAAAAAAAAGGAACGCCGTTCTTTTTATCGTTCCAGTATAAATGTAACGAGTTCCTGTTCCAGTTCCATTTATGCAAAATAGAACGGCGGCGTTCCCTCGTTCGCCCTACAAGCAACGCGTTCCAGGAACGCCGTTCCGCACAACACCATGTGGAACACCCTGGCCCCGAGCGGGACCGATTGGAGCGCTGCGATCGCTGGACCGTGACGTAGGATGGGGGATCACGTGATAAGGCCAGCTATTCTGCCTTGCTTTGGTCGGGGTCTTCGGAAATCGTTCGCTCAGTACTTTCGCATTTTTTCTGCGTTTGAATTCTGACGAGTTCTTGAATTCTGATGAGCAATGGTAAAGTACTCTTCGGTGCCCCGATGCAACAGTTACGCGACCGACCCAAACATCAGCTTCCACATCTACCCCAAGGAGAAGCATTCCGATATGATTCATAAAAGGTGAACAGTCTCACCCTGCATTGCAGTATCTTTCTCATACAGCTTCATTATCATTTGAACAACGGGGTTAAAAGTGTGTGTACAAGTTGGCAGCACGCAATGTAAGTAGAGCTGAGTGCTAATAGGCTTGAAAGAGTAATTTACAGAGGGTAAAAAAAGATATAATTTCACTGACTATTTTAATGCGAACATCACTCACAGCTTAGTGGTATTTACGCAACCAGCAGCTGCATAAATGTGAGAATGTTATGTGGCTCCGTTTATTCTAATTTAAAGGTTGCTGATACAAGTAGCTGCACTCGTATCAGCATGTAGTATTTTTCTTTTTGCAACCCATCTGCTTATCTTGTAGGGGCCTTAAAGAAAACAATTCTACAACTTCTACAACTCTAATATACCTAGCTACAAGTTTATTTGCATAATATATATATATATATATATATATATATATATATATATATATATATATATATATATATATATATATATTTTTTTTTTTTTACAGGAGAAAGAAAAACAGCAATGCTGTACATAAACAGCTGTCACTGGCCCTTGAATGATCCGGTATTAGTTTATGAAATTAAATATGATCAACAATTTTTAATGTATGTCGCTCTAAAATTCCGACATCGCAGAAAAGTTACAAATCCTGTGCTAGATTTGCACGGATACAAATGCCCCATTCTCCGCGTGATCTAGCAATTTTTTTTTCAATTTTGTTTTATATCTATATATACCGGGTGTTTCTGCGAAGACTTTAAAAAATCCTAAAAATTGGGGCGTTTGAAAAAAGAAGAAACTGTCTTCGGAAACAAACAACCAGCCACGGCGGACGTCAGGGATTGCCAAAACATACTAATCAGCCAGCTAATTAATTAAAATTTGTTAATTAACTTTTTAGTTAGGGGAAATAAACATATGGTTCCAATTAGAAAGTTGCTGAACGTTATTGAAAACCACTAGATCAGTCGTTTTCAGAAAGACTTTGAGCGCGTGAGAAGCGTAGTAGTGCACTAAAGTTACCGCTCTTTGAGCAGGTACAAAGCTAGCGGTTGCAATAAGGCGCCCGCGCGATTTTTCCGTCTCTTATCTAGCCCCAGCCTTGTACCTGCTCCACGAGTGGTAATTTTAGTGCGCTACCACTCTTCTCAAGCGCCGAAAGTCTTTTTGAAAATGACTGATTTAGTGGTTTTCGATAACGCTCAGCAACTTTCTAATTAGAACCATATGTCTATTTCCACTAATTAAAAAGTTAATTAACAAATTTTAAATAATCAGTTGGCTAATTACCATGTTTTTGGCAATTCCTGACGTCCGCCGTGGCTGGTAATTTGTTCCCGAAAAAAGCTTTTTTTTTTTTTTTGACGCTTTAATTTTTAGGATTTTTGAAAGTCTTCGCAGAAACACCCGGTATATATATATATATATATATATATATATATATATATATATCGACCGTGCGACTCGCGACTGGGGAAACGAGCACGTTACCACTGAGCCACGATATTTTCTTTTTTTCGTTATTTCTGACCCACGAGAACAAGGAAACACAACCGATTATATTTGAAAAAAAAAAAAAAAAAAAAAAAAGGCGCCGCACTTCACCATTCGTCCCAAATCGCAATCTGCTGATACTACTCATTCACACTGCCCCATTTTCTTACGTTAAGTTACGTTACGAAATATTAAGTTGAAGTCACCTGTGTTACATATTAAGCGAGGCTACCAGTCCAAAGAGAACGAGCTCCTCGATCAATTTCACAGCACGCCGGCCGCTGGGTACATACCACCCAACTAAGTAACGATGCACAGCATGTTCTTTCACCCATGCTTTGCAGGAGCACGATGTGTCACCGACGTTTCTTCCATTCAGTGTTATCTCCAGCTCGTGCGGCTACAAAGCGAGTGCCGACGTTTGGAGAACGAATCCAATAAACGTGTAGCAATCCGTATCCAACTTCTTGATACTACAGGAGAACACGTGGGTCCGCTTCAAGAACACTTTCGCCCTCAAACAACAGCCGAGATGTTTCGTGGGCCTTGTCCACGACTGCATTTATGCTGCTCACAGACAGCACAACTGAAAAGGGGTAGACAGTTGAAACGAAGTGCCCGGTCGAACAGTAGTTTAAACGAAAATTCGCCTACCTTCAACGGTAGGTCACACTTCGTAAGCATCCATTGCGGCGCGCGAGACAGCTCCGCCGAGAACGACGACAAGCTGGCCCGTACCCTCAAGTTGACGCCGCCGCGCTTCCATGAAGCGACCGTTTCCCTGCTCGCCTGCAACCCGCTCCCCGGAAGCATTCGTACGGTAGCCGATTCAGGAACTTGACTGGGTCGAGTAGTGAAACGAAACATCGTGTTAAAAGAAGCCTTAAACACCCGTAGTATATATAAAAAAAGAGAAGACCGAGACACTACACCCTTGACGCAGAGTGCAGGAAACGGTCACGTGATTCCCCCATTTTACGTGACGACGATAGGCCCGTCAGGTGGCGCCACGCCATGTTCTAGGGGCTAACATAGATGTACTATGTATTTAGAATACTTACAGCACATAGACTGAGTTATGATGACCATAAATAGATTATCGCAGAAGTGATTTGGTGCCCCTTGAACTATACGTAAATCTTTCCTGAGTCTTTTTTTTTTTTTTTTTTTTGCGCCGTTAATAATTATTACGAAGGAGCGTTACGAGGGACCGTCAAGTCGATTTCCTCGCTAAAGGAAGCGGGACACTTATTGTCACGTGACGTCAATTTACCTGCTAAAGCATAACCACGGCACGCGATCCCGTCATTTGACGTCAATTTCCCCGCTAAATTTCGCGGGAAAATTGATGGTTTGCGCTAAAGACATTTTGTGCATCCCGCTCTTTGACAGTATTATCATGCATGTGTTTCTTTCTACTTTTTTTCTAGATTTTTACGGCATGTAAACTCACATTTCTACGACACGTTAGACAGACGACTCGCAAAAATGACCGCATCTCCACGTGGTGAATGATGTTGATTGGGGCGAAGCCCTTGTGGCGCTTGTCTGCGTAGACGCTGAGCCGCAGCATGCCGAGTCTTTCGTTCGTTTTCATCCATGTCAGAAAGAGAATGTGTGGTATAGAACGTGATTATATGCGCATTTGAGCATTTGACTGCAGCGCCCTCTCGTCTATAAACGTTGAGCCAATGCATGCAAAGTTTAACACGATTATAAACGCATTTGACCGTAGCGCCCTCTCCTGTATAGACGTTGAGCGGCTACATGCAACGTTTCATCCATGACATCCCCAGCTCTTGAGTTACTACCACATCTCAGAGCCCCTTCCTCGTCCCGCAGTCGTGGCCGAGTGGTTAAGGCGATGGACTAGAAATCCATTGGGGTCTCCCCGCACAGGTTCGAATCCTGTCGACTGCGCAAACATTTTTTTTTTTTCATCATTCTTTATTTAGCTCTACACGAGCACGTGAGGCACGTGCTCACGTTCTCGTGAGCACGTGAGCTCACGAGCACCAGCAAGATCGATGTGAGCACGGACGCCGGACGGACAAGGCTAGACCCTAAGGAGCTTCGCCCCTAAAATCTGTTTCTGGACGCAACGCCCTGCAATTTACTACAGAGGTGCAAGCAGTTGGTAAAAGTTTACAGTTAAAAACTAAAAAAAAAAAAAAAAGAACTTAGCTCGTTCAAAAAAAATATTAAAAAAAATGTTCTGAGCTATTACGCCGCCACATCGCAGATGATGCACGCGTAGAAAGAAGTGGTGCCGACAGATGGCGTAAGCCGCGTCGAGGGAGCGCCGGACAATTCGGGTTCTTTTGCGAGATCGTCTGCTATCAACCCGAATCAGACGGCGCTCCCTCGACGCGGCGCACGCCATCTGTCGGCACCACTTCTCTCTACGCGTGCATCGTCTGCGAAGTGGCAACGTAGAAATTCATTCCTTGATTTTTTTTTTTTTTTTTCTGTAAACCTTCATTATTTGTTTCCACATCTGTAGTTGGCTATTTTGATAGGCGCCAGCGGGCACCCCTACAGATGAAAGTTGCAAATGGGCTCGTCGCAATATCGAGAAGCGAATAATCCAGGCTTCTGAACACTGCACAATTCAGCATCGAATAGAAGCGTAAGTGGAATACGTTGCTTTTTTCGTCTCCACAACTAAAGAGAGCTTTAAATTCTGACTATAGGTCAAGAGGCTGTGGACTGCATACACGGGGAGACAAAAGACCCTGCCAGACAATGAAAACAAAAATAAGAGCAGAACACACTGCGCACGCGCTTCTTTTTCCGTGTAACTAAAGAGAGCTTCAAATTCTGACTATATATCAAGGGGGTGTGGATTGAATACACGAGGAGACAAAAAAAAAGAAAAAAACCTGCCAGACAATTGTACCCCTCACAAGTGAAGCAGCATGCCTAGCCCAATACCGTAACACAATGAAAATAGAATAAAATTCTTTCAGTCTAGTGAAAAAACGTTCAACCTTGCCACTTGTGGATGAAGGCTCAAATTAGAGACAACTCTTTCAAGGATGTGCAAAAAGAAAAAAAATGTGTATCCTCAAGAGCAGTGTTAACCTCACTTAAAAGCACTTTTTCTTTCATCACAATAAGCGTTACTATGGGCTTATAATACTAAAGATGCTATGTAATGTTATTCGTTTCCCCCATTTAGCTGTATTTTTGCTATTTCCTCAAACAAGAAAGTATAGAAGTTTTGAACGAGCCTCGCGCCAGTATTCGTGAAAATCCGCGGCCGCATGAAAGAAGTAAAATTTCTCACTCGGCCCGGTGGGTTTCTGAAAATAATTGATCTCGCCCTTTTATTGCCTGAGACAAAGGTTTGTGAAACTTAATTTTTATGCTTGTTAAATAAAAAAAGAAACAAAGTTTCAATAAGTTTATTTGAAGTTATGAATATTGAGACTTTTTCAGTAAACTGAACATGCACTTTTTTTCTTTTTTAAATCATACCAGTGGTGCTTCATTTTTGGTACATGAGCTTAAATATCATAAATACCATGGTCACGTCCGAACCATATATAAAATGATCACGAAAAAGATTTGGCATCAGACCATATCTTTTCATCTTATAACAAAAATACAAATATGTCCATAACTTAAAAAAAAAGAAGACACGAAAAAGGGGACAAACACAATAAAGACTCAAATTAAAGAGCCTGAACGTGACTCAAAACCTCCATTAGGTAGAATTACTGAAATAAGAGTTGTGGCGCAAACTGACCAGTAAACGTTCAAAAAAGAACTCCTGAGACAGGGGAAAAAGAAGGGACAAACACAACGAAGTATGAGACTTCATTGCGTTTGTCCTTTCCTTTGCCTGTCTTTTTTTTTTTATGAACGTTTACTAGTTAGTTTGCACCACAAATCTTCTTTCTACAAATATGTCTTCTTTTCAAACGCTCTCCTTAATATAGCGAGACCATATAAGTCAAAGAAATTTTATTTCATATATAAAAACACGCGAAAAAAATCTTTTCATATAAAGCATTGGAAAAAATTTAAAATACGTATTTTTTATGACGTTGAATTTTGTATCCTTAGCATTATTTATATTAACTATATCATACTTTTAAATAGGCTTTGATACAAGCTTTCACTTGACATGTTTTTTGTGCCTTAAATAATTGTACATAAAGAGCTAGCTCGGTGCAAACTTGGTCCATTAATGCCAAAAATGCAAGATTCAATTTGTTTTGTTTTTACACTTTCTAAAATAAAATTTTAAAAAATTCACACTTCTGGAGAAGTTTAACCCTTTTGTACGAAGACTTAAAGCAGTAAGAAAAGTTATAATTCTAGTGAAAAAAGAGTCAAAGGTTCGAGACTCCAAAATGTGCCACTCGTGAAAACTGCAAAAATGACAACCTGCCTTCCGCCCTTTCGCAGCCCAAAACTCAAATACAAAAAAAAAAAAAGAAGAAAAATGTTCTGCAGTTCTCATTTGCAGGTTTGTTCTAGTCACAGTTTCCACCGACATATATTTCCTGAGAAATTTAATTTTTTTCTTGCACGATTTGAGATGATATCACCCATATATTAAATAACAGTGGAGTCACTAATGATCCCTGCGGAATACCATACATAATTTTTACAGCGCTACCTTGATTATGTTTTATTTTTACTGTTTGTGTCCTATCTCGTAAATAGTTTCTAAAGAATTGAACAAAATATCCCTGAAACCTAATGCACATATAAGTAATCAAACAATTTTGAGTAGTGAATTATATCAGAAACCTTCGATAAATCTAAAAACAAAACGAAACTAATGTTATTTTGACCGAGAGTTTTGTTCACAATATCAGCGAAACCTTCAAGCAACACGATTGTACTCTCTCCCTTTCTGGACACGTACTCATGTTCATTAAATTTAAAAAAAAATTATCAGAAAATTTTTTTTATTATCTTAGCGATATAACTTTCCAGAATGTGAGAAGTCGCTTAGTCACTGAAATAATATTATAATTCCGAGCACAAAAAGTGGCGGCTTCGTCAAGTTCTAATGGTTGTAATAAAACTGCAGTTCCTAAATTAGATAGAAAACAAAGCTCTTGTCGTTTTATTATAAACAAGAATGACATTCCGTAACAACTTCGTAACAAACATCAGCCCCTAAACGATAAACAAGTTTTCTTAAAAAAGAAGATAAAAAAGTTAACAGAAAACGTTCACGGTATTTTCAGGCTTGCATTTACTGCTACAGCTAATCTAGTATTAATTTGCTGTAACATATTTACTCCGCCATCGAAGGAATGAAACCCATATAATTAAAGGTAATAACTAAACGAGAGTTGACATTAAAAAACAATAAACATATAAAGCGGTCCATAAATGTTTTATTTTTCCAAATATTCAAGCATCTTCGATCCATCTCGAATGTGAAAAAAATATCGTCAGAATATCGTAGTCTATTACATTGCCGAGCGCTCACGTAACCGAGTCGGTAGTGCGTCGGGCTCACAGGCAGATGGCTCAGGTTCGATTCCCGGCCCTGCATGCCCTTTTTCCTTCTTTTATATCAGCAGAAAATTATAGAAAATCGGAAAACCGTCTCGCTTGAATAGCCTAAGCTTTCAAGCCTTCCATAGGAGCGAACGAGACGGAAAACCGTCTCGCTCGCTCCTATAGAGAAGGCTTGAAATCGACGCCTGCGATGTTATCCTCCTTCTATTTTGTTTAGGGCACAAGGTCGCTCCCGTTAAACGTTGAGTTGCCCTCGGTCATTCGTCGCCTCATCAATGGTCATTCGTGACGACGATGTATAATGGGCGCAGCTTTATATCAGAAAACCTCGCGCAAATTCCCGCTCTGGAGGAGAGCTTTCAACTTAGCACATGGGTGCGCTACGGCCAAGCATGACACGCAAAATTGCGACCCCTACCACGCGATTGTCGTTTCTTTTTCTTTTTTAATGCGATATAGGCAACAATTGAATCCTCAAGATGTTTCGTTTAGAGTATTCAGACATTGAATCTCAACAACCCGCGTAGTTAGCGCGAACACGGCATCGAGGCATTTTCGCACTGTAGTGTGCAAAAGATTAATTCACTCAGTTCAAGTTCGTTCTTTTTTCTTTTAATACAAAGCTCGTATTTTATTCACATTCACACTTAGTCTCGGTAGTGAAAGCATACGAGAACTATTCTTACGTTGCGCCATAAACACCCCATTTTTATTTCATTTTCATTCGATTGTATGGTACCGACATTCATCTTTCCACTTACACGAGTGAGGCACCATTTCACGCCGCCTCTCCCGCTTTGTCGAAGCGAAAGACGGCAAACACTCCCTGCCACAACAGGATATAGAGGCCCCGCAATAACGGCTTGCCCGTGACGTCAGCGCACAGCGCGCGGGTGGCGGCGATTTCTTGATGTTAAATCGCAGAAATCGGCGTTGCGGAAAGGGTGTCGTAGAATGTATGCGCTCAACAGCAAAACCGTGAGAATGCCCGCCGCTGCGACGTCAATGAAAGCGTATGCGACCTTTTTCTTTTTTTCTTTTTAGAGACAATTAAAGAAGAGATAACTTGGCGAACGTTAGCAGGAGCTGGCAAACGTCGAGAAGCGCAAACAAGCTTACAATTTTCGCTGAAATAAAAAAAAAAAAAAAATTAAGACAATGAAACGAGGGTCGCAACGCTCCGCGTGCGCCCTTGTCGCAACTTCGCTCCCAGGACCTACTAGCCTCCGTTTCCAGCTAACGACCGACAAACCGCAGTAGAGGCTACAAACCATTCTAGTCAACGCAGGGCTGTGAATATATCCATAGTCTCGTATATACCGAAAAAGCCTGGCAGACCACCACGAGGCGCGGCCGCCGAAATTGAAAAGGTAGAGCGGCAGACAATGGATGAGAGGAGAGTCATGTAACGGGCGCCCCGCTGCGGCGAGACGCTGAAACGCACTTCTCCCGAGCGATGGAATGTCCGCTCGTGCTCCTCGCGTTCCTCGCGCTACCGTTTCTATTCTCGACGGATTTGAAAACCATGTTTCGGGTCCTCACCACTGCAGAAGCTGTGCGCTGAATACCAGAAATGACCTCTGCTACCATATCGTCGCGCTCCAAATCTGCGACCGGGCCCACTCTAGGGCCTCGACATCGAACTGCCAGGCTTTGTGAGTATGGAAACGAAATAACATATACCATGTTATTTCGCGATCACGTGACCCTCTCGCGGGAGTGCATCGGTTACGTTCTATTTTTTTTTTCTCTCTCATAATATCGTAGATTAGATTCGCCAACACAGCTGCACGCACGCTATAGCTAACATCCCGTTCTCTTGGGTCTATTAGCGGCGAGATGTTTTGGTGGCGCCCTTTTATGGTTCCCCCTTGTGACGTCATTACCTTGCAAACAACAAGTTCGATGGTGTTTGTAAATAGCATGGTGGAAGCCTGAAATCATTGCGCTCTCAAAGGAACACTACAAACATCGTCAAAATTAAAGTTCCTTCATTCCTCTTATTTTTGTCGATGATAGATCCTTTTCTGACGTCATAAGTCAGCGTTCGGCCAATCGTGGAAGGCCGACCACAGCGACGCTTTCGGTCGCGCACGTCGCCAATAGACGGTCGCAAACAAGGCATCTGGCCAACGCCATGTTCTTGCTCGTGGGAACACTGAGCAAGGACGGGAAAGTTCAAGCCTGCCAGAGCTAGCTTCACTCGCATGCTGCATGCGCTTGAATGGATGGGGCACCAGTCGGGAACCCACGTTCGCAGATGTCTATACTAGTATTCGCCTGAAAAACAGTAATAAAAAAGGAGTCAGACTCCTTTCTCATTAGCTAATTAGTGAGGCGTTTAAGTTACTAATTTTCCCCCCTTATGTAATGCCGCGCAAAGCACCTTGACTGCTAGTTGGCCACTAAGTTTCGCTTTCGGCTTCCCGACATCCTGTCACGACCAAGCTTGCATTTTCGGATATTCCACTTTAGTTAAAGTTACTATACCGGGGAGAGGGGCATAATGATGCGGATAGAATGCTGGAACCCGTTTTTTTTTTTTCATTCGTTCTTTATTTATTTTTTTTTTTTCTGAGAAAAAAGGGGGGGGGGGGGGGGGGGTGGCGATTCCGACAATGATACACGGAAGAAGACAAAGTATACTGGAACGGTCATCCTGTCTCATATCGTCTGCGCTATTGGGGGTATTCAGTCGACGCCATATTTGAGGGCGTTGTTTAGAGCGCATGCTCAGAACGAGCTCGAAATAACAGGCTGCTAAGAGCGGCCATCTTGATGGCGAAGAATGCACGTTGCAGAAGAACTGTAGAAGCTCGCCATGAGCACGCGCTCAGCAGCCGTGCCCACACCTGTGGTGGCCTCTGCCGGCAGGCTCCAGATAGAGCGCACTTTCCGAAAATGTCTACTTACCCACGATCTCGTTTTTATCAAAATCCGAGAAAACCGACAAGCGCCTACTTAGAAATGTCATGAAATGATAAAATTAAAGAAAAAAATAGAACTCTCGCTTCGCGGGAAGAAATCTTTATCTGTAGCTTTATAGTGCGTTGAGCCGGAACGCAGCCCACGCTGAGCTGTCAGCGAGGCTGCTTCTTTCTTAGGGGACCACACCCGTTATCTCTCATTTTCCCCCCTCTTATCCACACCTGGGCGGTTTCCAAGTGAGAATTCGGGCCAGGTGCGCGTGTGCACTGGAGGTTGGGGAATCTCCCACGCCGAGGTGACCTGCTCTCTTCGACACAATGCACAGATAAACACCGACAGTCTGTAGGACACCAAAAATTGACACCGAAAATCACCGAATCTATGGGAAACATAACGCCCCCTAAAAAAAAAAATTATTATCGAATTGAAAGAAAATTAAACCCGGAAAACACAGAGGGAGCGAAGGACAAGTCAGAGCGGCGAGCTCCGAGTGGGTAAACGTGAGGCCAGCTGCCATGTGACTCTGCACGCGACCTCCCTCCAAACAGGGCAAAGAAGAACGTCGTCCTGGTTGAGAACACGAGAAATGAGGGATGACAAACGCTAGCTGTCTTTCTCTCCACTCATTGTTCGAATGCGAGCGTGACTGTGCTAGTGCTAGCACAGTCACTCTCGCATTCGAACAGTGCTAGCACAGCCACTCTCGCATTCGAACAGTGCTAGCACAGTCACTCTCGCATTCGAACAGTGCTAGCACAGTCACTCTCGCATTCGAACAGTGCTAGCACAGTCACTCTCGCATTCGAACAGTGCTAGCACAGCCACTCTCGCATTCGAACAGTGCTAGCACAGTCACTCTCGCATTCGAACAGTGCTAGCACAGTCACTCTCGCATTCGAACAGTGCTAGCACAGCCACTCTCGCATTCGAACAGTGCTAGCACAGTCGCTCTCGCATTCGAACAATGAGTGGAGAGACAGGCAGCTAGCGTTTGTCGTCTCTCATTTCTCGTGTTCTCAACCACAGAGATTTCTCTCTAATGTTTACTTTCTAGCCTAGCCTTCTCGCCTACCCCCCCCCCCCCCCCCCCCTAATCCTTCCAATCAAAGCCTGCGTTCCGGCGTGACCGCAGACTCTCACCTAACATCCTCTCTTTCAATTTCTCTCCGCGTAATGTTCAAACCTCCACCGATATACGTAACTCGAGACGTGTGATCACGGCCTGTGAGCAAAGAAGCTCGGTGGTCACCGACGAGGTGAGTACGCCGGAGCGTTTATTAAGGCGAAAGCCCTAATCGTTCAGTAAAATTAAGAAAAATTACAAAGCGAATTAAGAGGAATCAAAGTGAATTAAGAGGAATTAAAGGGAATTATGTGAAATTAAAGAGAAGTAAGAGTAATGAATGGGAATTAGGATTATAAAGCGAATAAAGAAGAATCAAAGTAAATTAAGAGGAATTCAAGTTAATTAAGAGGAAGTAAAGAAACACAGTAATCAAAGCTAATTAAAAAGAACGACAAACTAATTAAGAGGATTTAAAGCGAATTAAGTGGAAGACTCAGCACATTCAGAAGAATGACTCAGCACATTGAGAAGGATGACTCAGCGAATTAAGTCGGTCAATTAATGTGGCTATTTGAAAAAAGAACGTGAGACAAGGTAAACCAGGGCCGGCTTGCTCGAAGCAGAGTCTCAGTTGAGACTCGGCTTAAGCTCGAGCGCTAGCCTTGACAGTGCTTTCTTTGAGCAGTCTCAACTGAGACTCTGCTTCGAGCAAGCCGGCCCAGGTGTCTACCCTTAAGGCCATGGTCCCACTGAATGTGGCATTCGAGGTACTTTTTAGCAGGTCATTTATTACTCATCTTCTTTTGAATACTGTTTTGTGTGATTGGTGTCGTTCGAAAGGCAATGCACTCCTCCTTCATTTGATATTATGTATATATTGGTTTATATTATTCATGCGCATTTGTAGCATTGCGAATACGATGGCGCGGACCCTTACTTGCTCCCCTAGTTCATATTTCATGAACGATCCATTAAAGATAACACGGTTCCAATGGAGTAGTTTTGTTAAGATGATGTCGAAGCAGAATGTAACGATATACTTTTTTGGTTTTTTTCACTACTTTGTTTTGTTCATCTCTCCAAACATTGTCCTAAAATGGTAATTTTTCAGCTCAATTATGTTTTTAATGGCATGCACTAGGGTAATGAAATTAACTACAGACGCAGTGCTTAGAATTGGTACTATGCATACAAAGATTTAATGTTGTGTAAAAACTTTTTGTTTAGATATTCCATATGAAACAGCAACTTTTTTATTACTCGAGTCACGGTGCTTCGAATGTCGCCGGGGAAATAATTAAAGTACGATAAAATATTTTATAACATTTAGAACCACAATGGTTAGCCAAAAAGTAGACGACGGATTTTTTTTTTTTTTCATTTTTAAAGTTATAATTTTTCAGGAACCCTTCAAACTTCACTGTTTTGACGCATTTCTTTTATGGACATCAAACAGATTTATTGGCATCTAATAACATCTTGTGTAAGAAATACATAAACATTGCGATGTATTAGACTCTCGCGATGATCTTGCTTTGGTTTTGATAGGTGGAGACCTTATCTAATTTTAAAAACAATAAAAAGGTTTTGGGTGTTTGTTTGCGCTACCTGCCGGATCTAACGTTCAGGAAATCGTCGAGGGCGGCGTTGGAGTCTGTATCATCATTAGTGTCCAGGCCTTTTTACCTTCACATTTCGAAGATATATTGGAAGATTTACTACCGACAAATGAATGGTATGAACGACTTAATTTTTCAATTCTTGGTTGTAATATGGCGGTAACCTTTTGTAAAAATTGGGTTGTGTGTATGTTTATACAGCCTAGAACTTGGCATGCCTCAACGGGCGACGAGTCTCCCAGCTGTAGATGAGCGATTTAGCCAGTGCAGTAGAACCGTTAGCCCGGGGTCTTTAACGTGCATCACGCGGTAGTGATAAACGATCGCACGCCGGTACGATGCTCATCCAGATCGAAACGGGCAAGGATGGGGATTGAACCCAGGATCCTGGGTTCTGCAGTGCCAAAAGTAGTGAAAAGAGAGCGTAGAACGTCAATGACGCGTTAAAACGTCGTGGCATGCATCGTCTACACTACCAACCACTTAGAGTACGCATCGACCATGACTCCGCAGATGCGGATACGTTTCGCCACCCACCGACTGAATAGTGGATCGTTTTTAGTTGCTGTTCATGACGGCGCTGGACTCGGTGAAGACTTAGTCTTTTTGTACATAGTTAGCAATTATGTGAACTTTTAAATTCCTGAACGCTCATCGCTTGCCGTCGCTAAACGCCGCTCATTCATAGCATCTTCATTGCAAATAAGCGCCTTCCTATTTATTGATACTTTTCATCATATTCCTCATAAGCTGTATTACACCATTGTGTCTGTCGGTACCTCCGAAAATATTGTAACGGTGTTTGTTTTCTGGAATCTATAATGTAATAAATAACCTTTACAACTTCTCCAGGATCGCGTGAAACAAGATTTCGTGACTTCATTTTTTAGTCGCCCTTATAGTGGTCAGGTAAGTACCGTAAATCGCGAAGCACTTTACTAGACGTCAGCTTCCACCGGTGTCTTGCAATATTGAGTCTACTGAGCGTGCATTCCTGCAGAAGAATTTTTCATTGACAGATTATCGACACGTCAATCAACAATAGACCTATTGCGAAATTACCCAAGTATCAAGGAGAATGCTGGGATTGGTGTTCCACGCCCCGCACGTGCTGGCCTCAGTAGTAGTAACTTTTCTAAAGCAAAGGCCTAAAACAAATTGCATCGTGCACGCGCGTTCGTGGACGCTTTATTTTGGTTGTTTACTTCGAATCTTTTATGCGGGGAAGGCGTGCGCGTGTGGCGCGTGGAACACCAATCCCTGCATTCTCCTTGATGCTTGGGTAATATAGTGATAGGTCTATTGATTCCTTCTTGGTAAGATTTATTGCGAAAACCCATGGCAACCGCCGAACCTATGAGAAGTATTTACTGGGCGCCATATTTGTGGGTGCTGTTTAGAGCGCATGCTCAGAACGAGCCCACATTAATAGGCTGCTAAGACCGGCAATCTTGGTGGTGCGGAATGCACGTTACAAAAGAACTGTGGGAGCTCGCCATCAGCACGCGCTCAGCAGTCGCGCACACAGCTATGGCCGCCAGTGAATACTTTCTATATCAGAGAACAATTATTATCCAGCCTGACATCCTCGAATACAACAATAACTGGGGTTGTGGGGATATTTAGACAGTGTGTCAGCCATTTCAAAGCTGCGACGAGTCACTCGCTGTAGATGAGCAATTTCGCCAGTCAGGGCAACCGCTAGCAAGGGGTCTTTAACGTGCACCACGCAGTAGTAGTACACGACCGCACGCCGGTACGATGCTCAGATCGATTCAGGGGCGCGGATTGAGCGGACTCCTGCAGGTACACCCTGGGTTCTGCAGCGCGAGCTTTCGCTCCACGTGCTCCGAGCTGGTGTGCGCTCCAGCCCACTCGGCCACCGATTCCTAAAGCCCCTTCATGTTTCAAAAGTAGCGCAAGGTTCGTCGATGCACGAGGCACGTGCAACGTGCAGCCCTTGGGAAGATCATGGCGGCACAGCGCAGCGCTCGCAGCGCTGAGCATGATTTCAGACCCCGTAAATTTCCTAGAAAAGGCGCGCAGCACGTGCCTTTTCTGGAGGCGGCCATTTCAACGGCCGCTTCTCGTGGAAGCTCGCGGCAGAGGCGGGACTACTGAAACTCCTCCCTGCCGCCCTCATCCGGTCGGTGACTATTAGCGCCGAAAGTCTTTCGGTGGCGCCCTCTTATGGGCCCGGTCCACAACGCCACGACCAGGATTTACGTCGGCGTGACGTCACAAGTCGTAATCCCGATCACCTATCGTCGGTTGGCGTGAAAAAGAAACTCGACGGAAGCACGGAATAATCGCATCCTTACAGTAACACCGTCAAAGTTGCCAGAAGGATATTGCCGCTTGCTTCCGTCGATGAATGCGAAATTCATACAAATAAACACGTCGTGGGAAACGTTCGGCCACTCGCGACCGCCGCCGACCACAGCGACAGGTTTGGTCGGACACGTCGCCGATCGGTAAGGTGCATTGTTGTGGGAATGGAGGAAATGTTTCTTTAATGCGATCGGCTTCTTTCTGCAAAGCATTCGCTCTTCCCGCTTCTTTTCGGTGTAGAAGGTTCGGATATGATCGTTATGTCCGAATTCATCTCTTTCAAACTGAGTTTTGTTACGGCGTTGCGTCACATTTTCTCACGAAAACAACGCCGGAAAGTACATCGTCGACAAATAAAAACTTATCGAGTTGGAATTTCACAATATGTATGCAGATTTCAATTTCTCTATTTCAGGCTTGAAAAAAAAAAAAAAAAAAAAGTTCGAGCTTACGAAAAATTTGCTTCTGACCCGCGACCGATATCATTTGATGAAAATTTTAAACGGGCCAGAAACAATCTTCACGTTGTTTGCGTCCGAATCGACCCCGAAAAACATATCATCATATTCGATCCAAACTTTTCATGCTACCACTAGCTCACCAAAAAGAAAAAGAAAAACGCTGATAACAGTTTGATTTAGGTTAATCAGCTGAATTCGTAATGAACTAGAAGCTACATAGAAGCGATAGGGAAATCAGTTCGAGGATCGATTCCATGATAGATGGAGAACTACGATGCGAAATCCGTCCCTCGATATTGGATTGTTTTAAGGCTATTTTTTAGCTTTTTTGCCGATTTTTTTCTTCCCGAGGCCAGCGGCACATATCATCCGTGAAAATTCATTTCTTGCGGCATAACAATGAAACAATAAGTCATCTCGCTGCAAAGTAGCTGCACAGTTTCCAGCCGTCTCTATTCCTTTCATTCTTTTTTTATCGTGGATAAATTGAGTGGCCAGGGTAAGCTAATCACCTTAAAAACCGAACGCGCACTTTGTAGCAAACCCTCATCGATAAAATTCATTATTCCCTTTCATATATTTTTTTTTTTTTTTTTTTTTTGTAAGTATATTTTTTTTTAGAACTTCAAGGATTCTGGGTGCCATTCCCACCCTTGTCCGTTTCGATCTGAATGTGCAGTGTACCGGCGAGCCGGCGTGTGCCACGACTACGCGATGCATGGTCAAAGACCTCAGACTAAAGTCAATCGAACTGCACTAGCTAAATCTTCTATTTACAGCGAGCAACACTGCCGCCCCATTCTGGCAGACGAAACGTCTACACTTCTAACGGCTAATTTATTTATTTTCCTACACTTTGAAAGTTAGATACGCTACACCCGTTACGTTTCACTCTCTGAAGACGGAATAGACCCTTTTTCGAAACTCGGTCGGGCAACATTGGCGGTCGCCATTTTCTTTAGGGCACGAAGCGTGTGATTGGATCCGAGATCTCGCCGAACGCTGGCGCAGCGCTCGTGTTCAATAGAAACTCAAAGTGTGAGTGCCCAAGCAACGCCGGAAAGTCGGATAAGCTGTGCTTTAGGGAACCGTTTTAGCGCATCCGATACGGCCACGGTGGGCCCTCCGGAACGAGCTGCGCATGCGCTAACACAGAAGACGCGCACATGCGCAGTGCGTACCGAGGGCCCATCGTCTGCTATCGGAAGTGGAAAAACGGTTCCCTAAAGCACAGCTTACCCGGTTATCAGGTTCCGTAAGATAACCTTTACTGATGATATTGTAAAGCTTCAGGACGACATCTCTAAACTTTCCGAATGGTGCAACACAAGGCGCATGTCCTTAAATCCGAACAAATGTCAATGCATGGGCTTTTCTCGTTCATTGTCGATTACCTATCCTGTACCTCTTTTGAACACTGTCCCCATTGATTATACGAGGGTGATTCAATAAATAAGGTGAATTTTTTTTTTTGTATAAGGACTTCTAATACACATAGAAGCTTACTTTTTAGTTATTTTTATTGTTTTACTTCTTTTCCACGTGGATTTAATTTCTTATGCAGATTACAAACAACACTGTGAGAATTTAACCGAGTAACAAAGATGGCTGACCAAGAAGCATGCTCCAGGATTGAACAGCGGTCAGTTATCAAGTTTTTGGTTGCTGAAGGGTGCAAACCCGTCGAAATTCATAGAAGAATGTCAACTGCGCATGGTGCCACATGTTTCACCCAGAAAAATGTCTACAAGTGGGCTAAATTGTTTAAAGAAGGACGGAGCAGTGTTGAGGATGAAGACAGGCCTCGGAGGCCTACAGAAGTGAGATCTCCTGAGGTGATCGAATCAGTCAATGACCTCATTCAGTCTGACAGAAGGGTGACAGTGGATGGCATTGCAAGGACTTTGAGCTTATCTGTGGGGACAGCAAACAAAATTGTCCATGATGACCTTGGCTACTCGAAGGTCAGCAGCAGATGGGTGCCAAAGATGCTTACTGAGGAGCACAAACAGAGGAGGGTCGAGTTGTCCCAGCAGTGTCTTCCCCGCTATGAGAAGGATGGTGATGAGTTTCTGCAGAAGGTGGTCACATTTGACGAGACATGGGTTTGGCACTATGAGCCTGAGTCGAAACGACAGTCCATGGAGTGGAAGCACGCAGGCTCTCCAGTGAAGAAGTTCAAGTCCCAGCGGTCCACTAGGAAGGTGATGCTCACCGTTTTTTGGGATATGCAAGGCCCAATCACCATTTCATTCCTTGAAAAAGGAAACACTGTGAACAGTGCCAACTACTGTGAACTGCTGAGGCAGGTCAAGAAAGACATGAAGAACAAACGCAGAGGTCATCAGTCAAAAGGAGTCATCTTGCATCATGACAACGCAAGGCCTCACACAGCAGCCTTAACGGTGCAGACCATCAACGAGCTCGGCTGGGAATTGCTCCCTCATCCCCCTTATAGCCCAGACCTTGCCCCTTCGGACTTTCACCTGTTTGGTCCCTTGAAAGCGTTCACGAGAGGCACGAAGTTTGAAAGTGACGATGAAGTCAAAAGTGTTGTGAGCGACTGGCTGAGACATCAGTCTAAAGATTTTTACGCTGAGGGAATAAGGAAGCTTGTGCACAGATGGGAAAAGTGTGTGACAGTGCTGGGAGACTACGTAGAAAAATAAAAAAAAAAAGTAAGCTTCTATCTGTATTAGAAGTCCTTATACAAAAATATTCACCTTATTTATTGAATCACCTCGTACTAACCAATACAAATACTTAGGCTTGCATCTCACGCCTAATCTATCATGGCATACTCATATTAAAGCAATTATATCCTCTGCGAACCGCTCTCTAGACTACATTCGCCGAAACTTTAGATCTTCACCTGAAAACCTAAAACGTATTTTGTACACCACTACCGCTCGGCCTAAATTAGAATATGCGTCCTGCATCTGGCATCCTCATGAGCAAAATTTAACAGACTCCATTGAATCCGTTCAGAACCGTGCTGCTCGATTAATTTTTAATGACTATTCTCGTACTTCAAGTGTATCACCAATGAAGTCTTGTCTTAACCTTTCTCTACTTTCCTCCCGCCGTCGAAATTCCCGTCTTTCTCTTCTTCAAAAAGTATCTTACCCACCTTTCTTGAAAACGTCTCTTCTAAACCCGCCCACGTACATATCATCAAAACTGGACCATTCGTGCAAGATCGCCCGTCCCAAGTCATCAAGTCAAGCACACCAGCATTCCCTCATTCCTGAAGCAGTTGTGGACTGGAATGACATCCCGGACGCCCATACTTGCCATTCCCGACTCCAAGCAATTCCGACTAGCCCTTCAGAACCACTTGTACTGACCCACTCCCCTCCACAACGCCCCCGAGGCATTGAAGGCACGTATAAATAAATGAATACATAAATATGGCTGCGGTTTTAAGCGAACCTTACACACAACTCGCTCGCGTTTCAAACGGACCGCCTCAGCGGCGGGGACTTTGCTCGATCTTCGCCGAAGAAACGTCCGACCGGGCGTACGGCAAACCTCAAAGCAGTCCCGGAGTTTTACGAGCGACGGCCGAAACTCGGGAGTCACGGTCGTAAATCAACCCAGCTCCGCGTGGCTATTCGAATACCGAAGCTGAGGGAAATAAAACAAATTCAATCAGAATTCTTTTTTTAATAAATAAGTAAAGGAGTACCGACTCGGGTAAACACTATATTCTCCGTTTATACTGCACCGACTGCTGGATGCGACGCAGGCAGTACACTTGCGCTGTGCCGGATGCCGGCGCTCTAAAGTTTTTTTTTGTTTTGTTTTTTTCTATATATACACGAACATGTACTTGTACCGCGTTCGAACAGTGCTCTCTGCGCCCATATGTGTTTATGGCGTGGTGAATTTTGTTTTGCTAGCCGGCAGGCTCAACCAACACCTATACTCGATAACGAAGCGGTAGTGCCGAGTTTTATGCGTCACTAAAGAATGCCCACGTAGAGCAGACTTGACACGAATACTGGGTAATACTCTAGTTACGCGGGTACCCTTAATTAACGGCAGTTAAGTCCGACGGAGGTTCGACTTAACTGCGATTAAGGGCGTCCGACGGGCATCCTAAACCTCAATTTACAATGCCCCTTTTTTATTTTTATTTTTATTTATAGCATTTCGGTTTTGTTCCTACCGCCTAACAGTGAGTTCACCACCAGGGCGTCGACGTATCGCCCGAGAGATATACCAATATATATTTGAATATCACAGAGACAACCAAGCTTGATAAGGCTGAATGTTTGTCAACACGAACACACTTTTCACGATATTGGGGCTTAAATAGAGGCCACACAAAGTATTACATTTATAAACCATGATTCTTGGTAAAGAACTATCTTTTCTAAGAGGACGCAAAAACTTTAAAATAATAAAAGTTTTTGAGAACATTATCCTTAAACTTGCGACCTTTCCATTTTCACGGTTTTTAAGTGACGACAATGAAGGAGATTATGAGAACAGCTGAAGTAATGTAATGTATTTATGCACAGCTCCTTTTGTGCTTTCCATGGACACAAAAATTATAAATAAAACTCAAACAGGTCGAAAATAGCAGCCTGTCAAAGCTTCTAAAAAAATTTACCTGACATGCTAGAAATATTTTAATACATTAGGACCAGTTCATGGTGGCCACAGAGTTACAGGCAGAAATAAAAATAACGTAGAGAAAAAAAAAACACAGGAGAAGAGCGAGTCAAACATGAGGCCGCTTCTGCGATCCATAAAAACTCGAGGACAAAAACATTATCCGAACCTATGTTTTCACCGTTCTTCTAGGTAGAAAATTCCCTACTGCATACTTTTTTTTTTTTTTGCGTAAACTCAAAAAAAATTTTTTTTTTATATTTCCACGTTTTGAGATGAATTCACCCATATATATGCTATATTATATATGGTTAGCAGTTTCTGCCAACTATACCCTAGTTATCCAGGAGATAGACTACTACAATCTATGGGCTCTAAGCATCCCAAAAAGAAACCAAACATTACACAGGTAGAAGTTTGGGCTAGTTGGTATTTCATGATCGAAAATAGCGCAAGGACAAGAACAAGAAGGTTGATGTTAGCACGAAAAAACTTCAGTCGTAAGTCAGCGCCTTCTCCGTATCCATTCTTGTCCTTGTCCTTGCGCCGTTTTAATTTTTAACCAAACGTTACATTCATGCGAGGCCGATTTCTCTACTAAAATCGGTACCAAAGTATCGATTACCTCGGAACTATCGCGCAATCAGAAAGCGTCGTCGCAAGAGGAAGGGAGAGGCCCTGCCATTTTTCGTTCGATGGCCCCACCTAGTGTCGATCTTTCGATACTAATTGCAGTAGGAAAATCGGCCATGCACAAGTCTTTTTCCTTTTTTTTTTATTTTTAGAGTTTGTTTATAATAGATAGATAAGATAGATAGATAGATAGATAGATAAGATAGATAGATAGATAAGATAGATAGATAGATAGATAAGATAGATAGATAGATAAGATAGATAGATAGATAAGATAGATAGATAGATAAGATAGATAGATAAGATAGATAGATAAGATAGATAGATAAGATAGATAGATAAGATAGATAGATAAGATAGATAGATAAGATAGATAGATAAATAAGATAGATAGATAAATAAGATAGATAGATAGATAGATAAGATAGATAAGATAGATAAGATAGATAGATAGATAGATAGATAGATAGATAGATAGATAGATAGATATAGATAGATAGATAGATAGATAGATAGATTTAGGACCATAAATAGAATACCGCAGAAAGTGGCATAGGGCCCCTTTAACCGCAGTAAAGTTTGGCCTCAGTCACGCTTAACTGCGTGCCCGTGTAATACGCGGGATTAGCGGTCGGCTGGAACTCGGTTTCTGTCAATCAGGGCATGAGCCCCAGCGGAACGCTGAAGTAGCGTTCGTGCCCAATGCGTGCCACTCCGCGTTTGTCCTCGGTGGGTGACGTATCGAAATTCGGCAAGTCTGGACATCTATTGTCCGCGGTGAGCTCTCGCCCTACCTTCGCTTCTCTCATAGAACTAACGTCAGGCCTAGCAACCGCCTAGCAACGGGAAACGCCGGGAAAATGGCGCCGGTCTGTCCACCTTTGCCGATCCCAGGCCAAGCATGCAGGGCCGCATGGCATCATGCGTACACACCCTTACTTTTAGGTTTCTTGGCGAGAAAATGGTCCGTTGTTGAGCGGTTGGATGTTCCAATCACAGCCGTCACGGTCTTCGTTTCTTCTTACGATTCTAACAAAAAAAAAAAAAAGGAAAATGTCCCAAAATATGGTTGCATAAAATGGAACGCTCCCGTCTTTGTGAGGTAAGAATGCTTGTTTCATTAACACGGAAGCTTGGGCGAGTTGGTGATTCATCTTGAGGTTACATGTAGCGTACAAGACAGGACAAAACGAGAGACACAGAAAGAGACACACACAAGTGCTGACTTGCAACTCCTTTGTATTTTTCTTCTAGTAGAAGAATACAAAGGAGTTGTAAGTCAGCGCTAGTGTATAGAAGAAAAATACAAAAGAGTTGTAAGTCAGCGCTTGTGTTTGTCCCTATCTGTGTCTTGTTATGTACTTGTCTTGTGCGCTGTAAACTCAAGAAGCTTGTTTAATCTTGGAACTTTTTTATAAAATGAGTGAATAAAATAAACTAAAATAAAATAAAAAATGAATAAAAAATAAAATAAAATGAAATGAATAAACTAAAACTAGTTGCTACACAAAGCTTGCACGTAATGTGTAATGTGAATAATTGCAGCACAAGAGAGGAACGTCCCATCTGTGAAGCGTTTTCCCCTGTGTTATTTTTGTATGAAAAAGTACATTGTGAAATGTATCGGTATGCCATTTTTTCTTTTACCACTCCTGTAACCACCCTGAAAAAAGGGTGAACGGTATTAATAAATAAATAGAAAAATAGTTTTGTTGTCTTTCTATTTTTTATTAATTATCACGAAATGACACGACGATGGATGCTGGGATCTCAGCACCGTTAGGAACGGCCAATCAATCGACTTAAACCTATTAAAGCGAGTAAGCTTTCCATTCACGAAGAGCCGCCTGACGCTGAGTCGATCGATGTTTATTTTGTAGCCTTCCCTTCCGAAATAGACGGCTCTAACGTTACGACAAACGTATAATGCCGGTGCCGTTTTTAATGCCAGTAAACTCGCACAACCTTAATTTATTTTGTTTCTTCCTTCGTAACCTTCCGGCTTCCTAGATGTTCGGAGAACAAGATCACAGTTTCACTGCTGAGAGAGTTCGGTGGAGGCACGCGGTATGCATACACGGCGTGGCCATCCCATGTCAGGAGTAGCGATCGCTTCGATCAAGTCATCTCGTTCGACACGCTGTGACGCACAGTCAAGAGGAAATGCAATTAGGCAATTAGGAAGGAACGAAATTCAGGGAAACTCTCGAATGAAGGGCTTCAGCTCCCTTTACAATCTAACAAGTTATTTTGTTCGAAACACGGGCAACGATGGCGTTCTCGTATGCGTTCGCTTATCAGAACATTCTACGGAAAGCCTCTCAGCTGGGGATTAGAAGTTGTTATCGTCGCGCACTGCTAAAATATCTAGAGGTGTCAACTGGAAGAACCGAGAATTGAGACATTTCCGCGAGCGTAATTCGCCCGACGCGCCGATCGTCCGCGGAGCGTATGAACGGGCTGGTGACGCGGCACGAACGGAAGGTGAATAGACGGAAGGTGAATAGACAAGGTAACCGGAAACCAACTCGATATGGCTCTCCTGAATAAACACGACAGAGCCAAAATACTGCTAGCAGATGACATAAAACACAATCAAACAATCGTACGTTGGAGCAAACCGAGAGTTAAGCATACGGCATAGCAGTGGCATAGCCAGAAAATACATTCGGGGGGTTGTTTCAGGGTGTTGCTGCAGTCTCTCTCCTTCTCACCCCACACCAACGTTACTAAAATACTCAGTTGGGAAACTGCCATAGAGACAGCTTCGAAAAAGTGGCCCCAATCTGTCTCCGAACACCGAGCTAATGAAGAACACAACGCCACCATTTATCCCGCAGCGGCCACTCGAGGAACTGCACATGACTTCTATTTTGGCTTTAAGAACAGGTACAGCGGAAGAAGTTACAGGGGTGCCACCCCCGTCTCCCCGGCGGACGCGCCGCGTCGAACTATTCAAGTTAAAATGCACCTAGGTCGGGACGCGCTACCTGAAAGCCCCGCTGAGGCACGGTTGTATAAAAACAATATTAATTGTGCCGCAACACCCTGCGAACTAAAGATTTTAAAAACATAACGCGCCCCTCTTTTTGTACTAAACTCCAATCAATTTCATACAAAAAGAGTCTTTTCCGTTTGTTTTTACGCAAAAACAGGCTTTCGAAAAGCTCAAGGTGACCACAGTACAGACAACCGATAAAGAGTGGCGCTGTTGTCGCATTTAGCTCGGTCTCGGTGGACGCCAGCGGCCCAGGTTCCGACGGAGAGTTTCCCAACTGAGTGTTTTAGTAACGTTGCCACACACATACTCACACACACGCACACACACACACACACACAAACACAAATACACGCACGCACACAAGCACACGCATATATACATATATATATACATATATAAGTAAAATTTCGAGGGGTGTTCTGACACCTGAACACCTGAACACCCCCCCCCCCCCCCCCTCCTACTGGCTACGCGCCTGCGGCATAGGTCCCCGGCGTCGGTTAGGCTCGAAGATGGCGAAATGGGCGTGGCCATGGCGTTCGCGTGGCGTGTCAGTGACGTAGATGACGAGCTGTCAACGAGACCACGCCAGCTGACCAGACTGTCCTTTACATATGGCTCTGCCCTTTCTCGTCCGACGGCGCCATATGGTGCCGATCTTTCGATACTGATTAGTAGTGAAATAGTGACGTAGGGAAGAAAAAAAAAACAAATCCGGTTGTACGCGGAGCATTACTAATTTCCCCTTTTACGTAGAGAATCAAGGCATTATGTAGGCGCCTTCGATATTAGATACGTGTATCGTATCGGGACGTATTCACGCTTCAAACGCCAAAGGCGTCGCTTCTTCCTCCTTCGACAATGTTGTGAGGTCTACTTTGCGCGGCGTATAAACAATGCGCACAAACTTTTTTTTTGGGGGGAAAGGAGAAGAA
The DNA here is from genome assembly GCF_016920785.2 of Ixodes scapularis. Classification (NCBI taxonomy): domain Eukaryota; kingdom Metazoa; phylum Arthropoda; class Arachnida; order Ixodida; family Ixodidae; genus Ixodes; species Ixodes scapularis. The sequence goes on along the minus strand of NW_024609839.1, from coordinate 81,499,777 downwards.
AGGGAATAAACGGTATACGTCGTATAATCTGTTTTTGTTTGAGCAATCGCTTTCAAAGAAAACAAAAGGCTCGTTGTGTCTCCTTCCCGGTCTCCCTACATAAAAGCGCACACAAAACCACGATAAACCACTATTAAAAATTAAAAAGAACTAATATATACAACAACAAAAATTACGAAAGAAACTAATGCTTATGTACTTTTATTTGTTGCTAACGCGAGGAAACTGCGTGACCCAACTACGCAGTTTCCCCGCTAGGACCGCAATTCATTCGATCGAACAGCTTAGTGACGCAGTGGATATCGTCAACGAACATGTCCAAGAAAGTGGACATTCCGCCATTCACGCACCGGACGAGGGGCTCGAAAAAGCGACGTTGGTCAGAGAGAAAGAGAGAGAGGAAAACGCGCTCCGTGTTGTTGGGAACAGGATCTGGGGGGGAAAAGGAGACTTCTGCGAACGACATATATGCCGACCGCTCATTTCGCAAATAAAATCCTTCACGTAAACAAGAAGGGGGCAAGCAGGGGTGCCGATGAAAAACTGGATTACCAGAACAGGTTTCTCTCTGTATCATGCCCGTTCCGGCGGCACTTCTAGTGTTTTTTTGTTTTGTCTTCTTTTATGCAGGCAGCCGAAATGAACAAAGTGGAGCGAAGACGTATATAAGAGGAAGTAAAGTCGTGGTCACAACGCTCATGCGTCATAAAAAAGACAGTCTGCAAACGCAAGTCAGCGCAATAGCCGTGATTTGAACGCCGCGTAGCCCCAAGTTAATTGTCTTCTCGAACTCATTGCCACGCGGCATTCAAAGCACTGATCTCGCGGTGACTCGCGTTCCAATCTGTATGCAGGCTCTCGTTTGTATGATCTGTATTATGCCCGTGTTCCACTAGAGCGACAAACAGAAACAACCGACAGCGACAAGCATCAAACCAGATTCTTTCGCGATTTGACAGGCTTCGTAGAATAAAGGACGCCATACTCGAACACGAGCATCATGCACGCGAGGGTATCTTTGGCAGGCTCGCAATAACTCGTGCCATAGCCTCCTCTATCCTCACAAAGCCTGGCAGTTCGACGACAGAGCCATAGAGTGCCCGATCGCAGATTTGGAGCGCCAGGGTCTGGTATGCAGAAAGAATTTCTCGGGGAAGCTGGTATTCAGTGCCCAGCTTTTGGAGTGACGAGGACCCGAAACATGGTTTTCAAACTTGACGAGAAAAGAAGCGGTAGTGCGAGGAACGCGAGGAGCACGAGCGGACAGTGCATGGTTGGGGAGAAGTGTGTTTCGCCGTCTCGCCGCAGCGGGGCGCCCGTTACATGACTCTCTCCTCTCGTCCGTTGTGCCACTTTCGGCGGTCGCGTCCCACGCACATGCCTTGTTGGCTGAGGTAAACAACTTTGCGGAAGTAATTTTTGTTTTGTTTTTCTCAAACAAACCATTAAAACTAGCCACTACAGATTTTTTTACTACTCGCTTACAAAACTCTCCTTCGGTCAATTTCAGGATACGCGGACATAATTTAGAACCCACAAGCACAGAACGACGAAGAGAGGTAGGGGACGTTCTGCGACCTTTCTTCGTCTTCCGATGTTGATCTAGCATTCATGAAGCGCGAGTGCCGCTCAAAAACGCATCGCTCCCCTCACATGCTGCTCCGCCATAACCCTGCCGAATGATTCCAAAGGTGATTGTTTGAGATTTGCCGAGTACGACAAACTGATGTTCGCTCTCACTCCGGTTTGCAGCCAATGCTAGAATCGCCATTGTTTTTGCGCACGCTGTCAGAAAAACTCCACTGACGCAACTCCAAATGTTCACGGAACCACACCCTTTGACACACGAGCGCATCACCGTGCTGCGCCCTCTTTTTACGCTACAAAACTATACTCTATCGCACCATAAAAAAAAAGGCCTTTTTTTCTAGCTTTTATTGACGGGATATTCTCTAAAGAGGCGAAAAGCGACAGGGGGGTACCCAAAAGAGTCTCGAAGGAAGAGGAGAGTTCCTCCTTCTCTTATCCAACTGCCTGAGACGAAGGTGCTGTGAAACGCAGAACTACATAAAACCGCCATAAAGATCCGTCAAGAAAAAGCGTCACGCTAATTTCGTCGCTAAGTTTAGCAATCAAAATCACACGTGACGTCAATTTCGGCGAAGTGGTTCTGCGAGGTGGTAGTTGGCGCTTGGTACATTTTTTTTTTTTTTTTTCTCCTCGATCTACGACAGCATGATGAAGCTTCTGTTTTACGTCGCTTGGGGTCGCGAGGCTTTTTTTTTTTTTTCCCCGAAGATTTCACCAGGTATTTCTGGTGTCATGGTTCCTTAACCAGGACACCAAAGCTTTAAGAATTTCACCAGATTTCCAAAATCTGTCGAAGAATTTCACCATTAGGCAACACCGTCGTGCGATGAAAATGACACTGTGTAGGTAACCTCTGGCACACACAGGCAAGGTTCTGCTGTACTAACAATGGTGCTCAGTATTCTATATATTTCATCTCAATTGCGCAGGCAAAAAAAGGGCGAATTCTTAATTTTGCTGAAAAAAATTACATGTTATGGCGTCGCCTCCAAAAACACCCTTGCCACAAATCACAAGTTTTTCCAGGTTCTTTGTCAAAGTTAAACGCCAAAAACAACAAGGACCCAAAAAGAGATTGCAGACAGGACGAGGCGTACTTTCAACTAAACTTTACCTTGAAAAAAAAAAAAAAACGCAAACGCGAACACAAGGAAAGGTACGCATGCGCATTGGAAATATCTTACAATCACAGAGCACAGAAATCAAAGGCAGCACGTTTTGCAATGTAACACATTCATTTCTAAGATATGAATATTCCTTATATATCAGGAAAAACGGGGGGGGGGGGGGGGGGGGGGGGGGTGTTGTACTGATACAGACATTGTGCCATGGAATCTTATCTTAAAAGCCTGGAAAGTTTCGCGCGCAACTTTTGTTGCGCCGCTATTCACTATTGTAGTTTCACTAACATATCGGTTACACTCACTTTGATCATAATGTAGAGCCAAGTGGCCAGACGGGTTCGGCATTCCAAAAGTGAGAATATATCTAATTGAAATTAAGAAATATAGTGTGTGAACGGGTTTTTTGTCCTCGCACGCCACGTCGACTTAACCACCATCAATTATAAACAACAAGCGGCGGCTAAGTATATAGGAAATGATTGACTACACGCCATCTAATTATAGCTATATCCCGCACATACCGCGACGGTTTGGTGGAGCATAACCGAAGAGGAGCAGCCAGTCATCGACGGCGGGCGACGACAGCAGCCTCGACACAGCCGAAGAACAGCGAACGATCGTCGCGAGAACGGATCGATGCAAGGTACAAAAGCAGCAGCACGGACAGCGGAGGAAAAGAACGGTGGGTCGCGCTCGGAGACCTGGGCCGCCACGACGGCAGCGCACGACATGGCGTGACAACGCTACGACAAACGGTCAACCGTCGCGTGTCCAGACGAGACAGCGTGTCCCGAAAAATCGAGCGCTGTCTCAAATGAAACGGGAAAACGGGACGCCCGTTTCTGCGAAGTGCATCGTTTCCAAGAGCACATCGGAAAGAAATGAATCTCTCTACATTAACGAACGCCGCACAGAAATGGTGGGACGAAGCGCAATGGACCTTATAGAAAAGCCCGTCGATAAAAGTAATGATGATGATGATTGGAGTTTTAATGGCGCGATGGACACGAGAGCCGGGTCGGCGTTCGGCGAGAGCTCGCGGATCCGATCACACCCTTCGTGCCCGAATGGCGACCACCAATATGTCCCTCGACGGGATTTTGAAGCGGGTTTATCGTGTTGGGTCATAGCTTCCTATATACTGACAAAGCCTGGCAGGTCGCCCGGAGAAGCGGCCGCCGAAATGGAAAAGGTGGAGCGCCAGACGAAACAGATGAGAGGAGAGCCACGTGACTGGCGCCCCGCTGCGGCGAGACGCCGAAACACACTTTATCTGAAAAAGCCGGAAACAGTCTTCCGCCCTCCAGGAACGCTGAAAGAGTTCGCGGCAGAGCAAAACGATATCACCTGAGCTTCCTGGCGTATACCTAAAGCACTGGAAGTCGCAGTTTCGAATAGTAACGATTCGCAACGCTCGGCACTAAAAACAAAAACAAAAGGGCCGCGCCCACGAGACAGTCGCGGAATAGACTACCGAAGCTCTCCACGTAATTTATTCAGTATAGCGATGCGCATAGTTCGATTTTGAGGTCGAAGAAAACGCGGTTCTCTTTTCTCCCGTACACCGGGTATGTGGACACGAAGGTCAATCCTCGACTGCGCGTGCGCACAAACGACCGTGCTTGATGGCCTCGGCGACGTACCGCGGAAGTAGTACCGTCTCCGTTAGTAAACAAGAGACGCGGTCCACTTCCGAGCTTCCGGCATCTCTACACAAACCGGGTCGTCTGCGCTTTGTCGAGTTCGTAGGTGTTACTCAATCATACATAATTAAAAAATCTTATTTGGCGCAAGGGGTGTCTATTGCGCTGTATACGTAAAATTCCTTGACTGTTTTTCAGCAGATGTCAGCATTCGCAAGAAAAGGGAGGGGGGGGGGGGGGGGGTTGCTTTACAAAATATTTTGATCACGACTAACTCCCGACGAATAGGGAGTATTCACAGGCGACCATAGCTATGTGCATGAATGCTGAGCGCGTGCTGATGTCGAGCTTCCACAGTTATTTTTTGCAAGGTGCATTCCACACCATCAAGATTGCCGACTTGATCAACCTATTAATGTAAGCTCATTCTGAGCATACGCTCTATTAGCGGCGAGATGTTTCGGTGGCGCCCTTGTTCGATTACCTTTCGTGACGTAATTAACTTGTGAACAAGAAGTTCGATGGTGTTTGTAATGGGCATGGTGGAAGCCTGAAATCATAGCGCTCTCAAAGCAACACTGCCAACGCCGTCAAAATTGAAGTTCTTACATTCCTCTTATTTCCGCCGATGAGACATCCTTTGCTGACGTCATAGTCAGCATTCGGCCAATTGTGGTGGGGCGACCACAGCGACGCTTTCGCTCGCTCACGTCGCCAATACAGCGCCCTCAAATATGGCGTGCAGTGAACACCCCCTGTACGACGCTATCACCCCATGGCGCCGGTCGGGCAGCGTCAAAAGTGCAACGTCATGGCGTTCGTCATCTTTTTCTACGTGTTCTGCCCAACAAATCAAGAGCTGTGAGTCCCCGATAACGTCCGCCTTGAGTACGTGCGTCGGTGTTTGCATGTCTTACAGCCTTCGACAGCGTTCCTCTTATTTGCAAGTACCAAACTACCGAAAAAACAAGTCTAACTTTTCGCAAAGTAATGGGTTGTGTTCGCGCTACGGAAGAGGCTCGCCAAAACCGAATGCTATGGAAAAGTCTTGTGGTAATTTAGGTAACGACTTTTTCGGTCCAGTTCTCGCTTTGGTTCGGTCAGCGTATCAACTGGGCCTTATTTTGAGTGCCGCAAGGAAATTTTTGAGTGGCCTTGGAACGAAAGGAGAAGAAAAAAGAGAGAAGTCAGAGAAGTGGGTCTGCCTTCCGTTTTCTCATGCCATCTATCACAATTTGAAAGGTTTGGCAGAGTGGTTTGGTGTAGGAGTAGTTTTCAAAAACGACTTTCGTTTGAGTCGGTTGACTTCCTGCTTGGGAGTACATGAAGAGTGTGAAAAAAAGCACAAAGATCCGGCCATATATAGCGTGCAAAAAAGGTGTCTGAAATTCCTATGAAGTGTGGCTTTTTTTATGGTGGGCAAGACAGGCCGTTGTGTTAATGAAAGGCTCTTGGAGTACAAAAGGGCAGTGCTATCAAAGTCGTTCAACTCCGAAATAGTCAAGCATCTACACGAGTGTAACAATTGCATTCCCGAGTGGAAATTGATAGATAGTTTGCAAAGAACTGGATCCGTTTAAACGTGTTATGAAAGAAACAACACCTCGGCTGTTCTTCGCAAACAAGTGCGCACGTTTTTGCTGTTTTAGTTTTCTAGTTTTTGCCCTGTTAATTGTCTGTTGCGGTTGGCTTCGTCGGTTGCATGTGATTAGATATCGGCGACGGGTGGTTCCCCTTCTGCTGATACTAGCGTTTGCCGTTTTTTCACTTCCGTGTCGGCTGAGGATTGCTTGCTATGAAGAGGGGGGGGGGGGGGGGGGGGGGGGGGGGGGAGTTTGTGATTAAAACTTTTTAGCTGTGTCTGATACGGGGTTTCGTGTGTCCTTCGTTTTCCGTGACTCCGGTTTCATTATGTTGCTTAAGTGTGTGAATCGCCCTTTAACGGCGGTACCCGCTGCCTGACGCTGCTGCAAGTTCAGACTCGCCCCAGCATCCGCGCGCTCATTGGCTTCCGCCTCGTGACGTAGCCGCCCTCTCGCTTTTGACCTTCACTACCCTCCTCCTCCCTAAGCGCGCGCTTCCCTTTCCACTGTTTTGTCCTCAGACGTACGCCGTCAGCTTTTGTCTGTCACGTGGGTACTTATGCTAACGCATGAAATGTACGAAAGAAGCAGGATGCGTCGGGGAATCTTTCCCTATTGCAATATAAACCAGAAAATAAGTAAATATTTGCACAGGGGCTATTTAAACGAAAGTCATTTTGGGAGTCGTCTCTCTCACAGTTTTCTCCCGTTGACGTTGAGGGGTGGCGTCGTCGAGACGTGTACGACACTTGGGTGGACAGCTGAACAAGGCTGATGGGCGGCTCAATGGCGGGCTCGGAGACTTAAGTGTCGGGAGCCTGGAGAGTCTTGGTCCTGGGGATGTTGATGTGCCCGGTCACTGGAGTTGTCCTCCGCGCCTTACGAACTCCAGTCGGCTTCAGTCAGCTCGGCGCCTTCACCTCGAAAAGTGGTCGGGACAGTAGTCCGGCCTCTGACGCCTGGTCTTGTCGACGGAGGTCCGCCCAGCTGTTCGCAGCTTGGCTTGGCTTCCCGAGTCCGAGCCGTTCTCGATCCCTTCTGAAAAACCGCGTCTTCCCTCGCGCTGATCTTTTTCTTCCACGCTGTTTCTTCTCTGTCTTCGTGGATCGACCATCACGAGGACTAAGGAAATTAGTTCAACCACCTGGGGACCTTCTTGACGTGCCATCGAAATCTCGGTTACGCGGCATCGAAATCTCCGTCAGACTGTCGGGACTCTGGCCGGGGTATGGCGCCCGGAACGCGTCCTCCTCCGACTGGGATGTTTTCCACCTTACGACGTCATAGACGTGTCATGTAGTCGCCGGCCACGATCCTGGCGGTGTGACAGTGGCGGTCGTGAATGTGACAGACGCCTGTTCCGCTCCGGGTCGTTCTCCAGCTTGACAGTCCACGGAAGCTTCGGCACGCCAGGAGTTGGGACGCCGCGACGACAGCGACACTCGCGCCCTCTCGTGCCTTTATCCAGAACTTCTGCACCCAACCGCCAGGATCGCGACGTCCGACACTATGACGCACCGGCTTTTGTGACGTCACAATATACCTTTCCGAAATTCAGTCTGGCCACTTCGATAACTGTTTTCATACGAGTGTACATCATCGATGAGTGCTGAAGGAAGAATTTGAAGACAGGCGCCGATGCGGAGCCTGGACATTCCAGACTTTAGTCCGCGGTATCGTTGTTCCATGTCCGACCGCCGAGACTTGTAAGCGTCTATGTGCTACGTATTTGAGGATGTCACTCAAATTCCTGGAATGCTCAGCTTCGGCACGCTCCCGGACAACTCGTGACGAAAAAAATGTGGCAAATTTTGTTAAAAGTGGTAGTTTCTTGACGCCGTCGAAACTGAAACAAATAGAGAACACACTGCACGGTGAAGAACGCCGTAACTTTCGCATGCGCCTGCCGTTGGCGAATAGGCGCTAGAGTTTAACCGCCATTAGCCGATAGAACTTTAGACAGATATCTGAGCCACTAAATGGCAATGAATTTGTGAAAGGGTCTATCGTTGTCACTCCGGAACCACATTCGATGAATGGACGGAAGACGACGCCGACCACACCAGTCGGAGACATGATCCAGGAACCGTAGCCTGGGTTCGATCCCACCAACCGGGGTTCGAACTCGCCAACCAAGGTTCGAACCCACAAATCGGGGTTCGAACCCGCCAACTGGGGTTCGAACCCGCCAAACCTGGGATCCGTTTTCCGGCGCTTCGCCTCGGAGTCGTTACCGAGGCGGCTCGTGCGGCTGTAATAAAAAAAAAAGGCTGGCTCGACCGTACGGGCACTTCGGCCTCAAGGAACCACAAAAAAAACGCAACGTTGGAGGACCACAAAGAATGTTCGGTGTCTCGATCGGCCGTGCACGGATGTCAAGCGGCTGCCCTTTACCTGCGGCAAGCGCCGCCGCAGCGTGATTGCTATCAGGAAAGAGCGGGCCAACAAACTCGCACTCGAATATGTCCGCCGCTCACCGCTCCCCAATATAGAAACGCCAGTCATGCTTTTTTTTTTTCTTTTTTTTTTGTCTGATCAGCTTTCATTTTTAAGCTGACAGCGCGGAAACTACGTGCTCGCCGGACCAGAGGCACGTCTTATCCTTCGCCAGGTGATCGCGTTCTCACCCAGGCCGAGAGAGCAGGTCAGGTGATGAAAGGGAGGCGAATCATTCGTCCGGCAAGCACGTAGCTCCTCCTACAGCGCGTTCAACTTATGGGTGCATGAAGAACGCCAACATTTTTGCGTCTCCCCCCTTCCCCCCCCCCCCCCTTTTTTTTTTCTTCCTTTATTTCCTTTTTTTTTTTCCCGTTTGTGACTGTGTTCTATCTCTCGGAAGGACAACTTGGCTCGGAGCTATCGAGAGTATGGAAGCTAAGTCCGACGCTTTTTAGTACACGGTGCACTGCATTACCAAACGACCAGGCTTGAGATAGCGCATCGTTTTTTCTTTCGTTTTTTTCTCTCTTTGAAACATTTTTTCTTTCTTGCTTTAAAAAAAAAAGTGCGCGAAACAACTAAATAAGTTCGGAAAGCCCGTTGACCTCGTTTTTATCGCACGCAGGTATCATTCCGACGTAACATCCTCATCGTGATCCCTCGCTGGGAAATTTCTGTCTTCATTGTTTCCTCACTTTTTATTCGTGCTTTTTTTTTTTTTTTGCGTTTTGTTTCCTGGAAACGCCGTACGTTTCGCTTTCCAGACATCGCTACACGACACCCCATCGCTACACGACACCCCAGAAGGAAAAGAAAAAAAAGATCGTAGAGGTCGTGTGCACGTCATATCCCCATAAAAATGGCATTGGAGGTGCGATAGCACTAAAGCACAGTTCCTACGCTACAACGTAGCCCGCGTTCCTACGCCATGAGAGGGGACGGGGAGGGGGGCTAAAGGTAAGTTTTAGCGCACCATTACCCACCTCCTCTGGCTCGTGTGGTGCAGCGCCATTGGTCGCACGCGCTGTGACGTCACTCCAATAGTAGTGCTCTGTTGCCAGCACTCTCTCCCACGGCCTTGATACGGTGCGATCATCAACACTAGCAAGCGAGGTCGGTGCAGGGTTCGCATATGAAGGCCCGTTCACACACCTGCGACTCCTCTTAGAGCCGAGTGCCTTAAAACATCTTAAAATCCCTTAGGACGAGAGAACAAGCTGACACGCTGGCGCCATCTATGCGGTGACCCTGGAACTGCATTTCACTCGAGCGAAGGTTTGGCGGTGTTTGCGAGGTCAAATGTACGTACTACTTATAAGAAATGTTCGTTTCTAACATTGACAAAAGTTTTTCCAGGCAAAGAAGAAAGAACGTTAAAAAGAGATAAAATACATGGGACTGCCAAGTGTTCCGCTGCTACCCGATAGGTGGCGCCAGTGAGCTCTTTCGTCGTAAGAGATTTCAAGAGGTTTTAAGGCACTCGGTCCTAAGAAGTCGCAAGAGTGTGAACGGGCCCTTACAGCTTCAAATACCTCGGTGAAGCGACGTTATACCTCGATGTAACCGAGGAAACCAGTTTCGTCCGTTCGAGCTTATTTCAGTCACAACTGTACACAAACTAAAGGAAATAAGAAAGAAAAACACGTGGCAAGCACCTTTCGATTGCGACTCTACGCGACCGACATGGGTGGACAGCGAAGAAATCAGCGTGACCTGTGTTCGTACAAAAACCGCCGCCGCCGCCACAAGGCTGGCAAAGCCGTGCACGCCGAATCTAAGGCCTCGTATCAATTTCCTCGCGTCAGGTTGATTCGAGATTACCTATACACAACTGGAAACAAAAATATGCAGCGTCCAGCACTAAGCTGACAGTGCGGTGTAAACTAGGCGTTCGCCGGACCAATCAGGCGCCTCCTTACATCACCTGACCCCGACGCTTTCTGCCTCTGCGCGTGGGTATGGGAGGAACGCGATCAGGTGGCGAAAGACAGCCGTACGACCATACAGGGATGTCGCGAACCTGCCGAAGTTCGAGTTCAATCAGATTCGACTTAACGCGAAGTTCAACGAAAGGTTGGGAAAAGGTTCGACAAAGAGTTCCACGAAAAGGTCCATAAAAGGTTCGACAAAAGGGTCGACAAAAGGTTCGACAAAGAGTTCCACAAAGGGTCGACAAAAAGTTCGACAAGAGGTTCGACAAAAGGTTCGACAAAAGGTTCGACGAAAGGTTCGACAAGAAAGTTCGATAAAGAGTTCCACGAAAAGGTCGACAGACGGTTCGACAAAAGGTTCGACGAGAGGTTCGACTCATGTAGTGGACCCGAGGGCTGCGTCAGCGCTCGGCGGAGACTCGGATCCAATCACATGCTTCGTACCCAAGAAATGGCGACAGCCACACTTGCTCAATGGGGTTTTTGAAAAGGGGCTATTCCTCTCCAGATTAGTGTCCCAAGTGATCGCTTTGAATACCAGTATTGCCGCGATGACAGTTTTTCAGTCATGAAAGAATAACAAAAAAAAAACACGAAAACGCCAATCACTTGTTCGCGTTAACAGTGTCGCGCTACGCCCACTCCGCGAGACTTAGCGGGAATAGGCCATAGCCTTTTTACTTTGTTTCTGGTCTCAGTATCGGGGTACTAAGCTTTAATGCCGGCTAGTATCATTTCGAAGTAAAATGCGAAAAGCGCTAAAGTCGTGTTCTCGCTAACAGTTACGCACGATGTACATATTTTTTTTTTAGGTTTTATATCGTGTAAATGATGGTATTAATGTTATAAAACATAAAAGGAACTACTCCATCGACTTTTTTCTTTTTCGAACCTAATTGTAGAAGTCGGGCAACACTGCCCACAGGTCGAACTTCGTCGAACTTTCCTAAAGGTCGAAGGTTCGCCGAAACAATCGAAACCTCGAAGTTCGACACAAATTCGCGGCGTTCCTATGCGGAACGCAAGCTCGTCTGCTTGTCGCGCGGGGGTGGCGGTGACGTCAGAAAGAAGCCGAGCTCTGATTGGCTCCGATTGAAAGGATAGTGGGTAGACCTCAACGCTAGCTGCCTCGATGTCTACCCACCATCCTCCCAATCCGAGCCAATCAGAGGTCGGCGATCTGACTTCACCGCAACCCCTGCAAAGGAAGCAGACGAACTCGAGCTCCGCATACGCGCGACTTGTCCAACGAGCACGTATATAGCTTCCACCCCACTGTCATCTTACGGGGTCAACGAAGTTACGTACGAACACTGACGTGTGTCACGTGGAAACAGCAGCAGCTGCGGTCCAGCCGGGGCCAGCGAAAGAAAACAACAACAACAAAGAGATGGAATAAAGATTGACACGCCAAGGCAACTCTAATTATGGGCGAGTACGCCTGTCATTCGCGCGCTGCGCCCCCACGCGACACAAGAGGCGGGGGGCGTGCAGTGATTTCGATGAACGGTTCGATGAGATTCGATCGATGTCGAAACAACTGGTTTGTACGCGGCACCGTGAGCTGCGACAACTCCGTATACGACGCGTCAGGCCTCATGCGGCGGCCGAACGTGCTGTAGAAAGTTCCAATACGAAATTGTTTTTTTTTTTGTTCTTTTTTTAGGTTATTGTTTTGGTTATGACTAGTGCTCTGAATAAACACGTCACGCTCATTAAGCCGGGTACAGATGACAACTCCTGTTTGCAAGCGCTGTTTTGTTTCTGTCCATGTGTGTGTACGTGCGTCTGCGTATTTTCATAAGAAGAATCGTTCATTAGGCCTACATTTATCTTTCTCATTACAGTCACGCCTCGCTAATAAGGACCCCGTTAATATGGGTATCCAGTTATATAAAAAAAAAGTATCGGGACAAAAAAAAAAAAAGGAAAAGACATTTTGCGCATTATTTGGGCGCCGCGCGAATAAGTTCTTAAATATTTCGTCGTCGAAGGAAGAAATGCTTTTGGCATTCGAAGCATGTACGCTTGCATATAATATCATAATGCTAAACTAGGAGCCACCTACATATATCTGAATTCAACAGACATACGGGAAAATTACTATGAATAACCCTCTGCAAAAAGCCCCACTTTTTTTTTTCTTTTACCCCGGTTTTTTTTTTTAGCGAATACGAGTATAGGTAAACACGTGTATTTTTGTCTCGCCATTATGGGAAACTCACATTATGGACTATTTCTGGGGAGGCGTCCATACGACAAATCATTGCCTTGTCTCCCGATCCCCCCACCGAGCGGCCTTTCGCAACAGCTCTTACACAAAACAAGGCCGTAGTGGCTGGGCTTCCGACGAAGGGTATTCACTGCGCGTCGGAGTGCGGCTGTAACTCGCACCATCGCTGATTGGCCACGAGACCCAGCCGAATGCGGATGCAACACTCGTGTCCATCAGCACCCCGTGGTTGTTAATGGCTATAACTAGGGAGCCTGCATGTGCGCTTTGCTAGGGTGATGCCACCCTTTGTAATACCACTCGCCGACAAACCAGCAGCCATTTTGTTCCTCGGCGATAATCCGTGGGGCTTATAACCCTCCCGGAAACAAGCACCTTATCTCACAAGTTCGGAGCAGCGTTGTGGAACCCACGGAGGGAGGATTAGCATTTTCCCCCTCGGATGGGATTACCGATGGACACAAAGGCCACTTTCCGGCGCACGGGGAAACAATGAGAGGAACAAAATGGCGGTGGAAGAGGGTGTGGGAAAGGGAAACAGGCAGTTGGCATCACTCTATGCGAAGCGCACATGAAGGCACCTTAGCTATAACCGTTGAAGGGGGCGGTAACCTGCGCCACCTAGCCCAAGTCTAAAAAAGACAAACGTGATTGCTCCCGCCCTTCTAAGCCAATTTTCTGCCCCTAACTATCACCAGGCACTGTGGGATATCACCAGGATGACCTTTGGGGGATCGGGCAAAAAAAAAAAAACTAAAAACATCACCCCCCGCCTCTTCCACCCAGCGAGAGAGTCGCCAATTTTCCTCTGGTCAAACCTTGTCGGCGTTACCCCAGCACTGGACCCACTGGGAGACAGGGTTTGGACCGGAGCCACGCGGTAGTGGGGTCCCAATTTTTCTCAGCCCCGCCTGTCCCCAGCTGTGCTAGTTAGTTGCGCATCACTTAATTTTTACTCTATAATTTCCACCAATCTTCTAATCGCCTCTTTGTGACTGTAATCCTTTTCTCTTCCGATTAGCGAGGAAAATGACGTCACACGACTTGGTGTCACGTACCCTATGAACAAATTCAGTTTCTCCGCTAGATGTAGCGGGAAAATTAACGTCACGCGACCTCAACAGCAATTCAATTCCCCGCTACATTTAGCGGGAAAATTGACGTCACCCGTCCTCCACATCAATTCAGTTTTCCTGCTAAACTTAGCGGGGAAAATGACGTCCCATGACTTGGTGTCACGTACCCTATGAACAAATTCCGTTTCTCCGCTAGATTTAGCGGGAAAATTGACGTCCCGTACGGAGGAGGGGAGAGGAGGATGGAAGGAGGGGAGCGGAGGACGGGAAAAGGGGAGTGGAGGAAACGAGGAGAGGGCGAGGAGCAGAGGAGGAGAGGGAATGAAGGAGCATACCCTCCCCTCCTCCTCCTCAAGAGCTGCGCTCTAATTTCGCGTTACAGAGACTGGTTAACGTCTAATCTTTTCATAGGGAAAATGGCGGCCGACCGAGCTCTCGAGTACATGGAACAGCTGAATGGCGCTACCGAAAGCGGGCGAAAACGGACCCGATTTTACCACTGGAATGTCACATCGGTCGCACATTAGTCATGTTGGTCGTAAAAAACTGCCTGCAGACGTGTTCTAAGCAAACAAGTGCACGAAGCAATCATAATTCGAGCTTGCTTTGGGCACGTCTCCGCAGATAAGGTTGTCATCATGTCTGAGGAGAAAACTCCTCGTCTTTTTCTGTGATGTATAAGCATTGTGATTTTCGTCTCCATGGTTTCAACGATGCTATCGATGTCGTGCACCGGGAGCAACCCGGGAAGAGCACTCCGATCCCGAGCGCTCCAACAGAAAATACATGACCCGCCGCGTGGGAGGGGACCTTTCCGAAACAATGGGGCCTCTCCGCATCTGACGATCAGGCCGTGCAGTTCGTGCTCTCCGACCGCGCGCGCTCGTTCACACGTGTTCTCGTATCTCCCCGGACACATCAAGCAGACGAAAACAAACAGACGCCAATTACGGATGTACAAACACGCTTTGCCGCGGCGGTATACGAGCCAACGCGGTACACACACAAAACGGGCACAAAAAGCAGCCATCTGAGCGGCGGTATCTGGCACAAAGAAGAAGGACATGCGTTGAGTCCACACAAGGCGCGAGCTGCACAAAAGGCGAGCCGTAGACAAAAAGAAGCGGGACACGAAAAACACACGAGCTGCCCGCACCGAACAAGAGCGAAAACACGAAAGCGCGCCTGTGGGAGGGGGAGGTTCCAATGAGAGCAAATAAAAGAAACCGGAACTGACACACGGCGGCGCCACGCGCATGAGCGCTCGCACGGTGGTCAAAGAAACGGGAAACAACAACGTTTTCATCGCGAGAACAAACGTTGCCCGCATCGCGGGATCGATCTGAAACGGGCGGGTGCGCATCTGACCGCTCTGTCAGCTTGGCACCGCAGTGTGACCGGGTTTCCGCGTCGACGCGACGTCCATCCATCACCAATGTTGCCACATTTTATTAGAAACAAAACCGGAGCGTGGTCGAATAAGCTTCCATCCCGTCACCAATATCGTCACAGGCAAGGATTAACAAAACGGAAGAGAAGCGGTTAGAAACAAAACCTGCGCTGGTAAAGCAATTGCGTCGTGAGTCACGTGGGTTCCGTATCTGGTATGCGGGACGAAAAAATAAAATAACAAAAGCCTGCCTGGCCTTCTCTTCAAAACGCCGCCACTGGGACAGTACCAAAAGAGTCGAAGAAAGCTTTGAAGGTCAGTTCTCACGTGCTCGGTAAGTCCGAGAACGTAGATATCTGCCGTGAAAAGGGAAAACCAGACGCCGTGGGTACCACCACCACCACCACGACTGCTTGGGCGGGAAGCACTTTGGGTTGAATTTACGGATACTTGTGGTCATCAGATTATTTGTTTTGTTCCAACATGAACGCTGGAAAACCGTCAAGTTGTACGGACCACTTGCCGGACTACGTTCAGCGCGTGTTCAAGTTCAAACGGCCGCCTGATCGTTCGAACTGCCGTCAGCTCTTTCAAACGTTTCTTCATTGTCGTCTGCTATTTCTGTCGACACCGGCCCGTAGACCAAACGTAGACCCGGTAATTGCGATAAGAAGTGCAGGCCTGAAAAGACTTAAGTTTGAAGGTAGGTTAAGGTAAGCAGGCTCGGTGTAATCAGTAATACAAGATGTTGATCACTGTTGCCAGTGGCCATCACCGATTTGTAACGCCTGATTCACTTGGTCCGATTCTGCTTGCGATTTGCGGTATCGGCGTCGACTGTCTCAGCTACGGTTCACGCTTTTGCAGCCCGAGCGACGTCGCGACGGAAAATTGCGAGTGGAATCTCATCATGCGAATCAGGCTTGCGTCGTCCATATACTGCGGCGACCACGCGGAATGAATCGCCACATTCCACATTATTCACGAGAAGTTTCGCGGTGCAACGAGCCTCGGTAATTTCGCTGAGGCCGCTCAAGTAGCCAAACATCGCCGGGAAGACGTAGAATCAACAATTCCAACGCGAAAAAGAGCACGGGGACTCACACCGACGTCGACAACATCGCATTTCAATGGCTTATTTATGGGCGACGGCGAGCTTCTTGCCCACACTTCACCGCGCATGCGCGGCGCCGGTGGCGTCTGCTAGGGGAGCTCCGGTTTGTTTGTAAACACGAGTTCGTCTATAGCTTGTCAAAGGCCTCACGCTATGGCATGCCCACAGTTGCCAGGCTGACGCACAAACAAAGCATTTTTGTTATCCACGGTGGACTAGCTTTTGCCGGCGAGGGTAAGTCATCTGATAGTCGAGCCTTGGTATGGTATGCCCATTGTTGCTTGCCAGGCTGGTGCCCAATAAAGTCGTCTTCCAAACACGGTGGCCAGACTACAGCTTTTCGAAGCGTCGCTGCCTGCAGACGAACACGCAGAAACCGAGACGCGCCGCGCTGCAAGAGCGCGCAGCGCATCGTGCGCGGGTCCATGTTTCCTTTCCTCGCAGCAGCAGCAGAATAGCAGTCGGCGACGACCGGTTTGGCGCGTTTTCACTGCCGTCTAATCGGCGGATCGGGGTCACCCAGAAAAAGGATTCACTCGGACGCCGCGCGCTCGGCTTGTGTCGGAGAACGACCGACGAGAGAGACTGGGCACGTCGCCAGGACAGCCACAACGCGGGAAGAAGTGCCTTCCCCGTATTTACTATATACCAGCCGGGCTCCCTCGTTCGAAGCTTCGGAATATATGCGTAGAGGTAGAAATTTCCAATCTGAGACGGAATTCCGAAATTTCCGCCCACGATCCGGCCAAAGACAGCTTCGGAAAGACGCGTACTTTAAAACGTGTGTCGAGGTTGAATTGTGCGTTTTTCCGAAACTGCCCCTGGATTAAGAAAGAAATTTCGGAAATCCCTCCCAGACTCGAAAATTTATTCGTGAAGAAAGCCCTAAAGGTTAGCTGCAGCTGGGAGAAAAAAAAACCTTCAAGCAATGGATGAATATAAGACTAAGGTCATAACAAGCAGACGAAAACGTACATTTATTGTACGAAGTTACATGACAGCGTTTAAAAACAAATGGCTGCATGAACAGAAAGACTAAGGTCGACATGCATAAACCTAACATTTATTGTATTGTGTAATGTACGCCAGTGCACATAAATGTCAGCATGGACGAAAGGGCTAATAGGGCGCAACCGAAAGTGTATATTATTGCATACAATGGTGTGATAGAGCACAACAATGGCGACTATGCGCGAAAGGACGAAAGTCATCATGCGCAAACCTAACTGCATAAGGCAGTTGGGTTCGTTATTGTACCATAGTATGCCTATGTGTTTACTGCTACAACGGCTCTTGGTTTTCCTTACCTCCCTCAAGGCCAAATCTAAGGTATCGTGTTTTCAGTGTTTATTTTTTTTTCGGAATCGGCGCGTACTTTTTCTTTTTGCATTTATTTATTACATTGACACTTTTCGGTGTTTATGTTTAGGCGGGCGAGTAAGTAATTAACCAATTTCTCTCTAGTAGTGGTGCTCTGTTGAATAAAAACGCAAAATAAAACAAGTTGGCACTACAGTCAACAAGCCCGTTTTATTTACTTATCACGCACGCAGGTGGTATCACAAAGACAAAGATATAATCTACTTGTTTTACTTCATCTCGTTGTAACAAACACACTCAAAAGCACCATCTCTCATTTTCACAACAACTCATGTGCCTGGGTACTTTAAGAATCAGTCTGCAGGACACATCGAGAGAAGAAACGAGAACCATCTCACCCGAAATGAAACGAACTGTACAAAACGTAAGTAGGTTAGCGTCCGTAATTAGTCAGAAACGGCAAAAAAAAAGAGCTCGTTTGCTTTTGACTTTTTACTCTGCCTCATAGCACCTGTTTGTTATCTGTTGTGCCGCGGTTTTATCACTTTCTGCCAGGCACTGGCCGTTTGCAATTAGTGCCCGTGTCCTTTTCTTTTCTCCTTCCGGAGACTGTCCCATTTTCGAGAGGGAGTCTCGGTGACAGTTTGAGCAACAAAAACAAACGGTGAAGCAAAAAACGAAAACGAGACAACCGCAACACGGAGAACATCGATGGATAAAACAAACAAAGATAAGAGTCTCGCGTTCCAGCCGGTATACTAAAATTGGTAGTTCCTCGCAGCGTTCCGCAAATAAGCCGCGCCGACAACCGAGCCGCTGCGAACTCCGCTGCAATCCCTTC
Source organism: Ixodes scapularis (assembly GCF_016920785.2). Lineage (NCBI taxonomy): Eukaryota > Metazoa > Arthropoda > Arachnida > Ixodida > Ixodidae > Ixodes > Ixodes scapularis. The sequence continues at coordinate 81,481,493 of NW_024609839.1, read as the reverse complement.
TGCCCACAGTTGCGCGGGGGCTTTATAGCACCGAGCTCTGGTTTGGATTAGTATAGTGTTGAATACGCCGAAAAATGGAATGATTGGCGGCATTCGCGTACTCATTCGGACTCCGAGTTGAGACAAAGACAGCCACAGCTTGGCGTCTTACCATTAATCGTTCCAACCAGAGATTGGCGTTCTGACATCTCCTCTGCGCTCTCATACTGCTGACTTCAACCATAGCCTCCTCATATATAGCAGTTCGACGACGGAGCCATAGGGTGCCCGGTCGCGGATTTGGAGCGCGAGGATCTGATAGCACAGAACGTCAAAGAGCCATTTCTCGGGGGGCCTGGACATCAGCGCACAGCTTTTGCAGCGGCGGGGACCGGAAACACACTTGTTCGCTCGGGAGAAGTGTGTTTCGGCGTCTCGCCGCAGCGGGGCGCCAGTCACGTGGCTCTCCTCTCATCCGTTGTCTGCCACTCCACCATTTTCATTTCGGCGGCTGCTTCTCTTGGCGATCTGCCAGGGTTTGTTAGTATATAGGACGTTATGGACTGGGGCAGGAGCAGGACAACATTTTGACACAGGTGGACTTTGCAGCCGGCATAAAGTTAGCGCTGGAGAAACACCGATGGTAATCTAGTGGTAAGTTTGGTGCATCCTTGCGTTTCCCACGTGCTTCAAGTGGTTCTAAAATTGACCGACCTTGTGGTTTCCGATGACGCTCAGCAAGTTTCAAATTCAAACGCGTGCATTTTCATTGACTAAAAAGTTAATTAAGAAATTTAACTAATTATCAGACTTGTTGCAAAGATTAGCCGCCTACGTAATGTCCCCCTGGCCGTATAACTCACCTGCCCATACCGCGTTCGTGTACCTTAACGATTTTGTAGTAATAAATCTGTTTAAATTAAAATCACAGCACCTGCGTTTTGTGCGAGGCCTTGGCACTAATTTTCTCGGATACAAAATAAACTATATTACAAATTACTGTCGTCCAAAATTCGAAATGCCTGTGTCGAAGTCGTGCAACACTGTTCGTATGTCGCACTTGGACGAATTTTGCTGAAAGCTCCAGGGTTCGAAACAAAAAGAAAAGTTCGCGACATATCCCTATAGGCACGGCCGAAATTAGAAACCATGCAGAAGCAGCCATCGCATCGAGTGTGGCGGCCAGTTTGATGACATCGTCCTGCGCCGATGCATCCATCATCGCCCCACGCGGACCGTTTGGGCCTCCCTTCGGGGGCGGGCAACATATATCAAACCCCGTCACGTGATTGCTCCAATTACGGGACGCTGTGACCGGGTTGTGCGGTGTGCAAGTTCGTCTGCTTCCTGCGCAGGGGTTGCGATACGAACGTCAGAACGCCGAGCTTTTATTGGCTGTTTGAAATTGGTGCACCTCAAACAATAACACTATAAGTAAAAAAATATATACCGGCTGTCCCAAATAGCACCAAACATTACAATCAGTGTGTCGAACCGAAAAAAATACGGGTTCGGTTACGGTTCAGGTTCAGGTAAATTTATTTTGTTCCGGTTCAGTTCCGGTTCGATTAATTCGATCCGCGAACCGGTTCGGGGCGTTGAACCGGTTCGCGAACCGGTTCGGAAATTATAAATGACAAATTGCAACATCAAAATAAATTACAAATAAAACATCTGAAATCAGCACATACGAAACGGGATACGTCGTAGTGTAAGGCTCAGGGATTTCTACCAGGAATGGTTTCTTTATATGCACTCAAAGGTTACCTTACCGACGTTTACGCATTCGGACTTCATCTAATTGAGTCCGACGCAGCAGCTGTAAAATCCGCGACCTCCTTACAAACCCACTTACAAGTAGAACTCGCTAACTATCCCGCCACCTCGGCGTGTAAGCAATTGAAGGAACAGTGGGGAGAAAATACAGCTTTCTTTATTTGAACTAGCCTTCGGCAACTCAAATTAGACCCTTAAAGAAGTTTTCATTAAACAAGACACGGAATATGAAAAACACTTCACCGAACGCAACGCCAGAAGGACGTAATAGGATAAATATTAAAATAGAAGAGTTCGCTGTCTCACAAATATTTTAGCTTCTAAGTGCCTACACGAAACCGGATGCATTATTATCAAACTCCACAGCCTTTTCTTTTCTCATTCCGATGGAAGCAAGCTTCAAGAACTCGCGCGTTCTAGAAACGTGTTATGAAATGATCACACAGCAGCATTTACGATTTACGAGATTGTAGGAAACTAAAATCCCGTGACGCGATTTTTTTTTTTTTGCACAGCTTTTAAATTCTCTTTTTTCCATGCAAGCCGCGACGAGCGCAATACTGGTTCCTATGTCAAGATTCATGGATGCAGCGTTTGTCAAGATTCATGGATGCAGCGTTTATATTCCTAAGACTGAGTGGAGAAGAAAAATATGTAAGCGAGGTGTGCGTCAGTTGACGGCACTTAAAAAACAAATGGCATTGATAGCACATTCATTGTCAACAGCGCGTTGCCGAACCGTTTTGACATGAGCCGGTAACCGTTATTTTTTTCCGGTTCAGTCCCGGTTCGGGTTCATCGCGATAACAATATAACGGTTCGGGTTCGGGTTCAGTTCCGGAAAAAATACCGGTTCGGTTCCGGTTTTCGGTTCGGTTCGGTTCCGGTTCGACACCCTGATTACAACAAAAAAAAAAAAAAACTGCGCTTTGCGAGAGTGAGACCAACTGTATGTTATTCGGAAGCGTTTTGTCAAAGTGCAATATTTCGTTTTAGTGCGACTATAATTAAGACTAATTAGCTATTTTACTTTAATTAGTCGTTTAAAAGAGTCGAGGTGTGAATTGGATGGTTGTAGCGGCAGGGCTTTGCGGCACAAGCTTCTCCCGCTTATCTTCGGGTACTACCCCAACACGAAGCCCTGTTGTAGCCCTGTTGCGGACAGCACGCCAGTGATAAGATGGACTTCGTTCCTTCAGAGCACGTCTGAGAGCGCTGCAAGCACGATGCGCGGGCGCATTGTCACGTGGTCTTTTTTTCGCGGGCTTTCTTTTTAGGGTTAACAGAAAGAAGAGCGGCAAAGCGCATAATGTCGGAAACACCTTAATTGCGAAGAGAGCACCTGCTCGGCCCGGTTTCCGCAGCGTACGGTTTACTAAAACTCTCTAGTGTTAAATCAGGTCAACCGAGTTCGTGCTGACGCTCGATTCGCCATAGTGTCTGGAAATCAACATGTATGTTTATGTTTAACTGACCGCGCAACAAGGAGTGAAATAAAGAAAAAAAAAAAGATGTCAACAGAGGGTCAAGAAAATGTCTGCTCACTTTCAGTTGACCATAGAAACAGAAAGTAAACTGAACGTATCTCTACATAGAGTCTAGAAAAAAAAAAAAAAAAGAAAGGGATCTTAGAAGTTGATTGTCCGAATATCCGAAAATTATTAAGATTTTGCGCCGCTCACGTAGGGAGGACTTTAGGATAGTCATGCGTGATTTTTATTTCCCTAAAGGAAGCCGCAATATTCGTAAAATGAATTACGAGTATTAATACGAAACTGCACGCCAAATTTTCGCAAGTGTCGATGGCTGACCGTTGCGTGACCTCACAATGGTACAAAGGAATCGTCAGTCGCAGGAAAGACAGACGCAGACGACGTTGCGAGCAGACGAAGTTGCAAAGGAGCAGACGACGCCGAGATAGGGGGTCGCGATCAGCCAATCAGGGCTCGGCGTTCTGACGTCACCGCTACCTCCTTTCTCATGCGCAAAAGACGAAAATGAACCCACTTGCGAGGCGTATAGCGTTCCCGCAAGCTTGGGATCTCGTGGATCTCGCAGCAGATAAAGTCTCTTGATCCTGGGAGACTTTATCCCTGCCTGCTAGCCGGACAAAAACAGATAGTAACATGTACAGAAGACCAAGCATGGCAAGGTGATCGGTTGATCTGTCTCAGTTGCCATGGAAATAGCCATTGTGGTCCATTAAAATATTCGAAGCTTCGAAAGGATCGTACTGCAAAAAAGGTAGGCCAAGATCACTATAATAGAGCATCACCGTACTGAAAGCGTTCCTCCCCAATGTAAGCGTTTTTGGCACTGTGCGTGCAATCAACTTATCAGTCATGCTGACCTCCACTGATCTCTTATAATGATATATTGCTCTTCTAGCGGATTTCAAGACGCGAAAATTATTGTTCAATGCCTCCAGCACCTACGCCGTATGTAGTGGCAGTACGAGGATGTACGTTTTTTTTTTTTTTCCACCGATGTGTGAACAGCAACATTTCGGTATACGAGAAATGTCTCTATAAAGCTACCCATCACCAGCAAATTTAGATCGGCTCACCAAGAATGGAAAGGTCATAAGAACAAAATGGTTAACATCCACCAGCTCGTCTGCGCAATCACTACACTATCAATGATAAATTGCACGTTCCATGAACCAAAATGGCGACCATTCTGATCCCAGCATTCAGCGCGACCCTTTCGAAGGCCCTCCTGTACTACACACCCCCACCCCCCTTTTTTTTTTTAACCGATTTTGCTTTTGTTTTGCAACCCACTTCTATATTGCAACCGGCTAAGCCGTACCAATTTCGTCAAATAAAGACGTTTCAAAGAGCAAACAACGCAATCGAATACCTCTCAACCGCAGGCAATGTGCGTTCAACGTTCCGCGCGAATCCGCCGCTTCGGTCCACAGGGAGTACTGGTAGCGTAGCGATTGCCCAATGTATTCTTTGCAACGGAGGTTTCTCAACTGAATATAATGAGGAATGCGGCTAGCTATACTTATCATTTTTTAAACTAGGTTCTCATTGCAAAAAAAAAAAGAAAAAGAAAATAAATTTCTGATGAGCAGAAAATGCCCCATAATGTGAAACGTTTCTTTCAAATTGATATTATGCACAGAAAAAAAATACGGATGTAAAGGGGTCATCAATATAATTTTCGAAGTGGCTTGAAATTTCCGTAGAAACGAACTTTATCGAAGGTAGGAAAGAACATGGAGGAATTTTTTTTCTTTTTCGAAATTTTGAATTATTTTTGGAGTTATAAGCAAATTAAAACTACAAAAAGAAGGCAACATTTTTGCCGCGTGACACAGTCGAAAAAATTCAATGAATGAAGGGTTGGAGCGAAACGGCTCGCCAAAATTGGCTGCGTGTTAGGCTCATGGCTGCCGTGCCAAGGGCCTGTTCGTCACTGATCTCTAATGTACTAGGCTGGATCGCTGATCGAGGCTCGTGTTCATGGGAACGAGTGGCACCACCGGCAACTATCACGTGACACCAGCTAATGCATGGGACTCTATGGGAGAAACGAGAAGGAAGCTCCGTTTCCCCGTTTCTAAGCTGTTGTCAGTACAGAAACTTTTTGGCTGCTTTTCGGGAAGCCAGTCAAAATAGTTTGTGCACAAACATTAAAACTGACAGCCCTCGCAGTTCTTATAAATATATGTTTTATGGTCAAGAACGATTCCACTGGGCGAAGAATGTAGTGCAGCTTAATGAAACAAGAGGAAACTAGAGCTTACCGCGGAGTTGGTGGCGGTTTCGATGAGAAGGGTTTAGCAGACGGCAATCTTGAAGGCTTTGCTACGCGGAATTCGCTCACTCCCGGAAAACCGCTCTCGCGATAGAAGTTTTTCGACATCCATCAACTTCCGGGCTTCCAAGATGACGGTCTCATTAACATAAAGTTCCTTTGTTTAGTCCACCACGAGAGCAAGCCGGCCAGCTCAGCCGTGGGTGCTTTGGCACGTCTGATTTGTTTTAATGGGCGTTCGAACGCTTGACCAGTACCTATTCGACCTCCAAACACCCGATATAATGATCGCAGCATATTACAAAATACTCGCCTTTAAGCACAGCTTACAAGCCTCAATAATACTACGTTTGTGTGTTTCTCCCATAGACTTGCGCGTATTGCCTGGTGTCAGATAATGGCCGCCAGTGGCGCCACACGAGGGTTCCCGATCCGCCTACTACAATAGAGATCAGTGCTGTCCGGATTGTCGTCGAGGGGGGGGGGGGGGGGGGGGGGGGGGATCGGTGGCCGCGTGGGCTGTCACACACTATTTAGCGCACACCAGCTCCGAGTATACGAGGCGCGAAATCTCGCGCTGCAGAACCCGGGTATCCTGGATTCAATCCACACCCTTGCCCGCGGTCGTGTATCACTAGTACTGCGTGGTGCACGTTAAAGACCCCGGGTTAGCGGTTGTACTGTACTGTCTCAATTGCTCATCTACAGCTGGGAGGCAAGTCACCCGCTGTGGCTGACTAATTTCAGGCTGTAGAAACATACACACCACACATTTTCTTTTTCGCATTATCACCTCGTTGCTAAAGCCCCTTGCATCTTCATCAGTCCAGGCCCCGAACACAACGGCGTTACCAATGGACCCGGGCTGTTTATACTTCGGAATCGGTGAACTCAACCCTAGCCTCCTCTCTACTCACAAAGCCTGGCAGTTCGACGACGGAACCATAGAGTGCCCGGGCGCAGATTTGGAGCGCGAGGATCTGGTAGCGCAGAGCGTCAAAGAGCCATTTTTCGGAAAACCTGGACGTCAGCGCACAGCTTTGGCACCGGCGAGGACTCGAAACACACTTGTTCGCTCGGGAAAAGTGTGTTTCGGCGCCTCGCCGCAGCGGGGCGCCAGTCACGTGGCTCTCCTCTCATCCGTTGTCTCCCGCTCCACCTTTTCCATTTCGACGGCCGCTTCTCGTGGCAACCTGCCAGGCTTTGTCAGTATAGAGGAGGCGAGGAGGCTGTAACTCAACGCTTGCCGGCGTTCGCTATCCATTTCGCCGCTCCCCTTCATAGAATCCAGCGCGGTAAGATCAAAGCAGCGATTCGGGACAGGGAGTTACACCGTGATAGGTTTCATAAAAGAAACGAAAAAGCAAATGCTGGGAATAACAAGTGAAAATAAACACTTGTTTCCTACCGAAAATCACACAAAAGTCCGCAAAAAAAAAAAAAAAAAAAAAGAGATCACAATGTTGTGTTCGTCAAAGCCTCCGCCGGCCGGCTTCGACGGATTTGACGCACTCCCGTTTTCCAGCAGCCTTCCAACATTGATTTACGTATAGCATCGAAGGGAGCGAATGATCCCCAATTTACGTCGTTTACGAGTTTGAAATTTCGGCGCACTCCGAAAAAACATTCCGGGAAGAGTTGTCATTTGTTTTTAGCGGGAACGGCTCCATGCCGGCGAGTACGACCAGCACATGATCATACATATCTCTAGCTCATACAAGAGTTCGTCCTGAATTCTAATTAACTCGACATTTGGCTCGTCGTCGAGCTTCAAGCTTCGGCTGTCACCCCGTGAAATCGCGTCCGACCCGTAAGGCCTACGAAACTTCTTGGGGCAAAGCGTATCTATAGGCGTCCCCGTACAGACTCGTCAAATCAAGCGCGCGGACGCTGTGCAGACCAACATACAAACACGGAGGCACCATAGCGAACGACGAGAAGAGTGAAAGATGTTATTCCTCTCTTTTCCATCTTTCTCGCTCAATAAAAACGTTTTCTTGAAAGAAAGAACAACGATGGTTTGCGGAGCGCAGTGTTGGAAGCGGAAATTGACCTTTTTGTCGCGGGTTCTGTAGCAGGCAAAATATTGGTTTGAAGCAGCCGCTGATGCTTTAGAGATCATATGACAACATTCTGTCAACACAACACTTGAATTGAAAATTAAAAAGCACTTGCCTCTCTAAATGAGTTCAACTATGATAATGATCGACGGTTCCTCTTTGAAACTGGATGCACAGCGCAAACCTTCAGTTTGGATAAAACCTCTCTCCACTCCCCCATTTTACACTCATTAGCTCATTTAGCCTGTAAATATAATTTAATAAAAATGCCAACAAGAACCTGCATATCCGCTTACACCTCAATTAGAAGGCGTCCCCCAAGTTTTATGAACCTACCAAAATCAGGACTCTAATATCACACACAGCAAAAACCACCACGTACAAATAGTACGAAAGCGTATACACTGGTGATTTAAGGGTGACACGTCTTTTTAGCGGCGCTGCAAGCAGAGTTAAGTCAAAGTCCACTTTGGAGTAGCCGACGCCATTTCAAGGCTGCCAAATTCTCTATAGCACCATCCATGTTTTTCGACTTCTTCAAAGTCCACTGGTCTTTCGATAGACAGCTGCACGGGAACTAGAGTGACTACCGTGGTGTGTTTTTTTTTTTTTTTTTTTTTTTTTTATCTTTTTTGGCTATATATATATATATAGAGAGAGAGAGAGATTAACCTACGACCAAGACCGAAGAAAATATACATGGGATAGTTTTAAACATAATACCCGAGCCTATCGCGCTAGCCCAGGCACTCGCCCCAGGTCAGCCGCCGCTCCTAGCACTCCGGTGCCAAGCGGCGAAGCTCGACGCTTGCACTGTCGTGGGATACGGCGAAGGTTGAAGCGAGCGGCCTAAGTGCCACGGTTCCCTGTAGCCACGACACGAAGGCATGCGACGGACACGATTATCGAGTTATCTCATCAGGACTACAAGACCCCGGTTCTTTCGCATCACGGGAGCCACCCATCCCACTATTTTGCAGTTTTCTCGCGACGTTTTTGTTCCCGATATCGCAGACGTCGTCTAGAAATTTAGACGACGTCGGCGATCAACCGGCAAGAGCGACTGACGAGAAATTTCTATTATACTTCGTTTCGCCCGAAGTTGACGCTACAGCCGACTCCACGAGCGAATGGGACTAATCAAACATCATCAAAGCGCGACAATCGTGACATTCGTCATCTCACTAAAATAACCTAAAACACACACACACACACGCACATTACCCGGTTCAGTATAGAATTAAACGAAATATCACATTTGCATAAAATTGTCGGCGATCCAGACAGTTTTCGCGTTACCGTTGCCTATTTGTAACTCTGAAATAATCGGAATGAGGGGAAAGCACGACGTTGTACGTCCCCCCCCCCCCCCCCCCCCCCCCAAAAAAAAAAAAAAAATGAACCGTGTTTTTCGGCACACGCGAATAAACTATGGATCCCAGAAAGCTCAAACTCCGCGGGAATGGGACGCTAGCGGTTCGGCAGAACGCCAAAGTTTGAGAACATGATGTAAACCAGGGTGGAAATAAAAGTCAAGATGATTTAAATCGGAAACTCAATCAGACCGGTTTTACTGTCATGATTTATGTCGAACCTCTTCCACAAAAATAATACTTTTTTTTTTTTGTAATTATGTACCGTTTGTTTATTATTCGATGCTCTCTACGTGCATTTGTTTTCTATTTAAATCAAAGAATCCTAAACCAAGAAAGATTTTAATCAGGCTAAACACTGTAAATCGAAACGCCCGAGTTTTCTTTTTACCATTTCACTTATCGCCAGTTACAGAACGTCATCTTGCTAGTGAATAAGGACGCGAAAGAATGTAACACTAGAAAAGTAATGTCCTGTTGAAAGAAAACCAGAACGCCAACGAAAATGCCAAAGAAACCTTTTTCACTAACCTAAAAATGTCAAGCTGACTTCTTTTTCTACTGTGTCGGGGCTTACTCAATAAAAAGTTGTTAACTAAGCTGCACTCTAAATTCACACTAATTCCTTCTTCTGCGTTGTTTTCAGTGATTGGACGGGTTGATCAATCAAACTGTCAGGTCTAGCGTTACAACCAGGTTATAAATAGTTATGAAAAGTCACTACTTTATAGCTACAGCGATTTAAATCAACATAATATTATTTATAAAAAATAATTTGTGTTTAGATTAAATAAAATTGGTTTATTCAATGTTTTCAAAATAACCCAACTATTTTTTTTTTTTTTTTACTGTTGTGATGGAAATTGATCTGAAACGGTTGCAATTTTTTTTAAACTTGAGCTTCTCTTATTCATTTAATCCTCCTTAGCTCAACTTATACCACGGTTGACCCCAAATGGCTCATATGAACTGAAAGCTAGAAGCTTTACGCGTTACTGCTCAAACGGTTTTCTTTTTTTGTTTTTCTTTTCTTTTTCCTTTTCATTGAAACATTAGCGTCTTATCCAGATATTACCTTTTGAACATTTACCTTCGCCATCCACTGTTCAGTTACCATCATCCTTAATAAAACCGCCTACGGTTTGTGGCTTTGAGCAATCATTTTCCACGCCGTTCGACAAATATCCCGAGTTTGGTCGTGCTCACTCAATGTATTGTTATATATAAAATTCGCAGACTTTTACGTTAATAACGGGAATCGATAAATATAGGTCGTGATCCCAACACCTTGCCAAACGCAATAGCAAAACAAACTCGCACCGGCACATATATATTTCCGGGTGGAAAACTGCCAATGCTTCCGTGAATCCAGGACTCAGCGATCGAAGCAAGGCAACAGCGCCCGACAAAACGCACGACGAATACGATATCAACGGCGGCGAACCGATCAAGCGTGCGACAGTACTGCGTAACACAGCCCACCACGCGGAACAGCACAAAGAAAGTAACAAAAAAAAAATAATAATCACACACATACACAAAAATGAAAAGTAGCATCGGAGCGACTCGCGAAAAACTCTTCCCAAAGTCGTGAGTGCTAGCATTCTACTCCTACCATAACCACCGACAGAATCAGAACGGCAGGGAAGTATTGTAGATGTCCCGCCTCCAGCGCGAGCTTACTGCCTTCGATAGCTCTTCGGGGTCTCGCGGGGACCTCGAGCGTGCAACCGCACTCGAAGCACTGCCGAAGGCACCGAGCGCGTGCAATGAAATGAGGCGCCTTTGCCGCTCTCGTGCTGTCATTGACGACTTTACTACCACTACTACTTGACCTTATTAAAAAGAACGGGACGATACTTTTTTTTTTGTTTTGTTAGGTCGATGCACGACTTACCCGGTTTTTGCATCATGAAGAACAGCGTGAAGAAAGGTGCCGTGACGAGGATGAGCACGAAGTAGAAGGACACCGGTCTCCTCAGGATCATGTCGGAAGAACTTGGAAGTGGCGAGACTTGGGAAAGTCTTTGTTTGTATCACAGTTTGGAGGAGTGACGATGGAGACAGGCTACTCTCCGACAAGCCGACGACCAGGATGTTTTAGCTGAGGGGGGCGGCAGCGAAGTTTCTTCGTCGGGCCGAGTTGAGAACTTTTGCGGCACCGCCGCGCACTCGCACACGTTTGGGGGTATCACAGGCTCGGCGAAGGCATCGGCAGACTGCGGCGGGGACGGAACAGACCGGCCGCTTTTGACATGACGGCGGGTTAGCGAAGTGTGCGGCTTGAACACGAGTCGGCGGATCAGGCAGCTGCAGCAGCATACCTGGGGCTCGGAAAGCTCCGAGTTGACGGCGGAAAATGCGGTGGTTGCCCGAGGATCCGCGTGATGGCCACGAGTCGGTTTAGTTGAGCTTGCACTCCATAGATGGCAAGACGGTAGCGCGTTTTGAACGCTCTTCGCTAGATGGCGCCACTTCCCGACCTATTGCTTCTTTTATCTTGTTGACGCCATAGAGTTATTATAATGTACGCTAGAGGTTCAACTGGCGCTAGTGTCTATGCGACTTCCGTGACGCAAATTGAAGCAGACAGCAACCAGTCTACTTTTCCAATCTTCCCGTGTATTCCTATGGGAAAGCGCGCGTGCATTTTGTCTCTTCGCCGGAAAATAACACGGAACACTCTGGTTATTTGGGTCCTACCGAATAGTATGTACCTTGATTAACAGTGTAAAAGTGTAATTGCTTTAGTTGGCGCATTTTTCTTCATCAGTGACCGATGTTTAACTTCGCTACATTTCAGTCCCGAACGTGTGTTCCGCAGCAGGTGTGTAAAAACAAGCGACGATTCGAAGCAAAATTACAATCGAAAGGAATGTAGAGTGTGTTCAAGGCTCGCCAGCAATCCGGTGACGCTTATATATTGATAATATGCCAGTCCTGTCACTATATAAAAATGACCCCGTCGTGCATGAGCGGATAAAAACGTTCAAAACGTAGAGAATAAAGTCCGTGGGCTATAAAAGTTGTCTCTTCGTATTGTTTTCTCTGCCGGGCAGCTTTTATCGGGCACTTGTTCTCAAAGATTTTGAGCGTGCCAGTGATATTTTGAACGTAGAACAAGCAGCTAGCTTCGCTCAGAGCAGAAAGAATAAAACGGTACTTACTTATTTAAAATAGGAATAGATTACGTGGCCTTCAATTAATTTTGATCGTATATGCACGTGTAGTTACTGATCCGGTGTTACTGCGTAGTTCTTGTCGCCTTTCTTAATTTCCAGATGTTCTTCGTTCGTTTGGCACGTATATCCCCCACGCTGAAAAGCGCCGACGTTGTGTTCGCGCTAACAGTGTCCGACAGTGCACATAAATACACGTACGAAGCTGTTTTAGCACCGTTTTTAATGCGATGAATTTGAAAGAAAAACACCGTAACTGACCAATTATTTCGTCGGCCTGACTGAGAAATGTTCCAACCTACCTAGCACGTACGAATTATTCGGGATATTTGCTCTTATAATAAAGTGAGTGCATTTTCTTAGAGAAAATGCACTCACTTTTTCCCATAGAAATGCATTGCGGGAAGTCAATTTTAGACTGGTTGCTGTCTGCTTCAATTTGCATCAGCACACTAGCGCCACTTGAACCTCTAGCGTACATTATAATAACTCTATGGTTGACGCTGTACAATCAGTACTACCACTGATCTCTAGTACTACCAACAACGGTGCTTATATCTTGTTAAATTTATGATATTTACGAGGATAAAACTAGAGGAACTGTATATTCTTTGCTTGCAAGCAGAGCCTATGCAGTTATTCTAGATAAAACGAACAACTCGCGCCGTCTGGATAACTGGCGTGCGACTGAACTTCGTTGCTTCGTTTTATCCTCCTTCATATCTCAATGATGATGAGACTTGGTGCATTTACCTTTCTGATCAGACCCGCTCAGTTTGCTGTTATCAATATACGCTTGAAGTAGCTACTGAACAAGATTGAGCGATTTCATTGAGTGTCATAAAAGCAGGGAAAATCCTCTAGATACACAACTTGCGATTTTTTAAAAATAATACAGTATCGAAATTCAATATATACCTTTAAATGCACCATATTCCAATACTTCAGTAGATAGCTTAATTTCCGCAGCTAAAAGTAAATAAAACAAAAACACAAATCCAATAAAAAATTTACTTTACTTGAGCAGGCAGACAAAATCAGACAAGAAAACGTATTGCACCCTCAAACCGCCCAAATGTTGACGAACTTCATGAAAAAAACCACAAAATAATCTTTGAAGACATCAAAATGATCAAGAAATAGTTTCAGTATCTACAAAAATAAGCTCCTCCTTCAAACACTATGGTTCAATACTTACTCACATAAAACCGATCCTCAATATAAATATATCTCTGAGATGTCAGTTGCATGTGACACATGGTCGAATGGCCCAGTGGTCGGACAAAGAAACGACGAATATGTTCAACCTAAATAACATCTCACTGTTTCCACGCGGTGACGGACCGACGAAAATGTTAGGAAAATCAGCATAGTATAAGATACCAGTGTCAACACTACAGCCTCTGAAACACATCTCCTGTAGTGTGCTCAGCGTCCCATAACGCCCATGCATCGAAAGCGACAAATGGTGTTAACAGCAGTCGGCGTGTCATGCTGTCGGATGTCATGATCATAGCGATTGGTCATAGAAGTTGAAGCAAAAAGGTAGAGAAAACACCACTCTGGCTGTTGTCATGGCATCCCGGCAGGCAACAGCACGACACTTCTATGGCATCAACAGGCAGAAATCGAGGATGGGGTAAGCACACCAATTGCCCCAGTCACCATAGCAAATGCCGCCTTAGGAATCGTCACTGTTGTAGGAGGTTGTAGAACTCTTCGCCGAGGACGGGCTTCCGGTGCTTTCAGTGTTCTTTTGAGCGCTGCTTGCGTCGCACAAAATGTCCACCTGTTCAACAGCCTTTTTCTTTGCGGAGATAACTTTCTCTTCCGGTTCGTCCTCTTCGTCGAGGACGTTGAAAACCTTGCTGCAAGCTGTGCGGACAAAGTGAGAGTGACATAAAAAATTAAATGAAGGCAATGCCAAAATTGTATGGCGCACCAGTGCTAGAAGGGCCTCAACAGAACACAATGTGCTAGCAGTACCCTTCTGTGCTGCCTCTGCCACGAGTCTGTAGTGAAAAGTATATAGTTGTACACAGTAAACTTGTATCACTCTGGGAAATATGTCTTTTAAAAGCCACCTTCAGTTTACAGGCTTCCCAGTAGATCAAAACCAGAAATGCTCAGCTCACTGCGTAAAAAAAGAACTCCCCAAGTGCATTTCCGAAGAAAGAAAAAAAAGTGTAATGAGATCACTTCAAGTGATCCCTATCTCCCCTAAAATAATAATGCTGTGCTGATTAAACACCTAAAGTTCCGTAAGGTAAGCAACAAGGAAAAAAAAAAAACTGAAGAAATTAACATTGGACACTGTTCTATATACGTGCTTTGAGCTGTAGGAACCTGATGAAATAGGTTGGTCCGGTTAAGAATAACTCGGTGTGCTGTCAGGCTGATATGAATTTGACACGGAGGAGTTGTTTTTGTCACATCTTTGAAATCATTTAGTTTGTGAGCTCGGTTCGAAAATGCATGCCATGCACCAACCTGAGAAGGCAGCAGGATACTGTTGCGAGAGCTTCATCTTGAGAAACCTGCATATACAAGTTAATGACGGAAGCAAATGAAAAAGGCGAGCAGGGTAAAATGCAGGCACCGTAAACAGAGCAGTGTATCTATAAATCTGAAACATGACCGAGCAATCACGTTGCACCGTAATCAGTAACGCTCAATAATTTCGACTTTCACTTGAGCGTGTGCTGCTTCAAGCTACGCTACTTGAGAAGTGTGTTAACAGCATGCCGAGAGGCCTTATCGGTAGTAAATGCTATAAACCAAAGGGGCATTATTTATCATGTGAGAAACAGGTAAACCAGTGCCAATAATAAAATTATTATTTTGCATGAGTTAGGATCTAAACAACCCAGAACTGGATCTCCACAGCAACGTATGTGTATGGCAGATCAAAGGTAATGCTTCGATTACGTACGGCACAATCCCATATACAGAGAAGTGAACTTGTCCGAGTAGGTCACAAGTAGAGTGTCGTGTTTTCGGATGTGCGAAAAACTCTGAAAAACACTCACCAATAAGTTTTTTGGCGATTCAAATTTATCCAATAAAACTTTAAATTTCGAGGTCACGATGGCCGGATAAAAAGCAAAAACGAGGGTGTTTTACGAATAAATCGCCCGTAAAACACTCCAGTTACTTCAGTTTCCTTTGAAATCTCGAGCTGTAGCAAGAGAGGGTTTGCCATTTATTTCGTCAAGGTTTGTCCAGAACAACGGGTCATAAAATACTTCAGGGTCACTACAAAAGGCAGTGTTCGGCTTTCCAGTTTGGGGCATACTATTTATGCTTCTTAGAGGGAGGAAGGGTAGTTTTTGTATAACAGCGAAAGCAATGAACCTGTATGCTGCTTAGGACGGGGACAGGGCAGCTGGAGTTTATATGCTCCACATCAATTACGTCCAGGTGCTTACTTATTTCAGAGTATTGACGTTAATGGAAGCCACACTTTTTTGCAAGATTTCTTGTGGGACAGTTAGTATCGCTAATGGTAAGGGTGCCAATGGCAAACGCAGTTGGAAAAACACCTTTCAAAACAGACGAGTTTTTACGAATTTAAGGCATGTCCATTTATAAATATTACTCATTTTTATGTTTAATTTTGAAAAATCTGGAAGAGTAAAATTGAACTTCAAATTTATGAGAATTGGGAACCTAAAAAAAATAAACTCCGATACAACCTGAATTGTCTGCGAGAAGTAAGTTACGAAATACCCCCTTTGAATTTTAAATTCAAGAAATAAACCCTGAAAACACGGAATCATAGTCGTAAGGTCGCTGCGGCATGTTCATTTATTGTGAGCAAAATATGTAGTGCACGTCAATACGCGAAAAATCTTGCTTATTGCGCGGTGCGCCGGCACAAACGTTTTTGACAGTTCGTGCAAATGTCCAAGTGAAACCACGACATGCCGAGTCAGGATTACGGCCAAAACAAGCAATCGTGGTTGAAAGGCTCCAAACGGCATCGGCAGTCCGGGCAAGGTCGGAAAAAGGTCGAAGACGACAAGACGCAGCGATCGACCAGCGACGACATGCCCACAGGCAGCGCCCGGTTTCTGACTTCAGCACCAAAACAGAAACTGTTGCAGGCTCATGAACGACCCAACATTGACAGAATATCCAAGCCCATTGATTGGGCACGAGGCTGGGCCACGTGTTCAAACAATGCATCGAAGGATGCTTGGTATCAGGCTCCGGATTAACTGCCGAGTTGCAACCATCCTGGTGTGATGACGTTGCAATTATTCTGGGAGGTGTCGTGTAACCTCACCTCACCTTACCTCAACCCCCACCCCCCACCCCTCAACCTCCAACTTCTTCCTGAGCTTACATACTTCTGGAAGCTCTACAAACTGCATGCAGCCCTGTGAAACATTGGCGCATGTCACAGCAGCCCGTCTTCAATGTGTGTTTGCTTCGGGCTGCAGCCCGATTACTACATCACGGTCGAATACAATGCGTACGGCCAGTGTCGGAGATTTCGCATAAAACAAAAACGCTTAGAAGAGAAACAAAACTGACGAAGCAACTCACCTTATTCGCCGGAATACAGAATCCAGGTCTTTTTTCAGATCGAAGAGCAACTGTGTGTGCTTTTTCAACTCCTGATTCGCCAGAGCAAACCTGGTTGCAGACAGGGAATTGCAGTTGAGCAACATCTCGTTGGTCTTCTCCAATCTTCCCAACCTACAGACAACGCAGACGGACAATTAATGTGTGACGAAAGAAACGAGGAATTTAAAAAGGCGTACCAAAAAGCAGGCAAAAGCGTCGTAACCAGAATTGACGATCAACATTGTTTACTTCAACATGCGACACTGAATAAGCGAGAGCAAAACGAAAACCAGATAAACCTCGTCTTCCTGGGCACATCGCCACTGTTTTCGTGTAGTAATATGAAAACTCAAGAGAAGAGATGCACGGAGTCGCAGCTGTTTAGCTTCCAGAAACAAACACCAAAAATAGATATACGACAGTCTAAACTGTAGGCAATAATAAAAAAATATAGAGAGAGAGAGAGATTGAGAGTACAATACGAACAAACCTCCCCATTTGAAAACAAATGACGAATCCATACTGGGGGCTCGCCACAACGCAAGAAAAAGCAGTTCAAAGCGAACGAGGGATGCTTAAGAACGACACTTCGCTGGCTTATCGCTGTAACGTTCGTTTACTCACACATGTTTCTGTGACTGTATAATGGACTCGATGTCAGCGTGGTTTACTTGGTTGCTGAGTGCTTCGGCGATGACAAGAGAAGCGGGAGCCTGACACAGAAAGCCGTGCGCCATGTTTGTTTACAAGTCAATCCCGCAGTCAATGAACCCGCTGCAGCCACTGCGGCAAATGAACAATTATTCGAATAACTTTTTCGTTCTCACTTTCGTTTATGGTGCTTTTATCTTCTAATAAGTATCCTTTTTAAACTTACCTAGTAGCAAAGTGGCTACTTATAACTAGAAAGGCGAAACAAAAAATATATATTAAAAAAGCGTCGAAGGATAGCACATGAAAAGTAGTCATTTTAAGCTGGACATGTTTATTGCCAGTATTGCTTTTTCTAAAAAGATAAGCAAAAACAAAAAAAAAAGTAAAAAATCTATTTTCTTTTTGAGGAAAAAAAATATTGATTGACCCGGACGTGATTCGAACACGCAACCTTCTGATCTGGAGTCAGACGCGCTACCGTTGCGCCACCGAGTCAGACAGGAACTTATGATTTAGAGTTGTTTTATAAGGCATTTCTTTTTTACTGTCACTTTTATTGCTTTTTTTTTATTTTTAGTATTGCATTTTATTCTTTCGTCATCTTCTTTTCATTTGTTTCTCTTTTGTGGTGTGCGATTTTTTTTATATCTTACCGGCACCGTCTTTATTTAAATTGTGATTCATCGGCCCCTCCCCTCTTTTTCTTTCGCTCCCTTTCTGTCTAAACCAGATTGTGCCTATCTCAATGCTCTACTCAAGATACTGTATTTAAAATACCTTTTGAAGTATCTTGGTATCTTGTACAGTATTTCATACTGTATTTTAAATACATTTCCGAGTATCTTGTACTCATTATCTGAAATACATTTTTGACATTTCGCCTTTTTCCGAGTTCTTCGGTACGAAGTGGCGTCGGCATGGCACGAGCAAACGGGAACATTCTTTCGGGTAACCACATCATGTTTCTAGCTCCTATTAGCTACGGTGACTTAGATTGAGCTCGTCAAAATATCGTATTTGTGCCGATTGTGAGATATATTTCATCCCAAAGTTCGTAGAATGAAGGTTTTCCCCTCGCCTTCTCAAAGGCACCTTTTGTTTCCTAGAGTTTCCCCCAAAAGATCCTCAAACAAAGGGGTGTTTTTACGAGAGTAAAGGTTGCCACACTGAGGCGCAACGCAGAACGGGAAACGACCCATGACAACAATGCAGACTTCAATGTCAAGAAAATAATAAAAAGAAGAAAATGAGAAATAGACACAAAAAGAAAACACTTTTTTATGTTTCCATCGTAAACCGGAGACACGGAAAAATAAAAAAACGGACGAAACAACCACAAGTCTCAAACACAGCTTCTAGTTTATTTGAACACCCCTCCACTCCAAAGGTCGAAACACGTCCTCTCCACTCCATCAACGACATCTCGGACTGAACCAATGACACATGCTACCTCCCTTCCTTTCATACCAACCAAAACTGACCCAGACGACCTCCTTTCAAATCCATGATAACAGGCACCCAAACAACAAACCCTGCTAACGTTGAAAACTAGAAGCTGTGTTTGAGACTTGTGGTTGTTTTGTCCGTTTTTTTTTTATTTTTCCGTGTCTCAGGTTTACGATGGAAGTTCTTCACCAGCTCGCCTGTGCTTTTACCCTTTCTACTTTTTTTTTTTTTTTTTTGTATATTTGACAACGCTGCAGCAAAACGTCGAGGTTCTTTTTGTTTCTTTTCTTTGTGTCGTCAGTCCGGCACTTACTGCTCTCGCGAACACTGTCTGTACGCAAACATTCATAAGCAGAGAACAGGACAGGAAACGAACTACAAACAGGATGACCTCTCGAAATGCCAACTTAGCATCCTCCAAAGTTGAGTGCTTTTCTGAACGCAACCCACTTGAAGATGGTGTGACCAGTGCCGTGGCTATCATGCGGGCTCTCTTCGTTATCCATTCACTTATTTCCGTATACAAAGTTCGTTCACAGAGAACTCCCCATATAGAGAATATGGATTGTAGACTGTAGTTAAACGATGCGTCTAAGGTGCGCCGCAGGACGTGATATTCAGCAATGTCACTATAACTAAAACAAACTATTTTCTTCTTTTTTTTTTTTTTTTTTGTCTTAGAGATGTTTTGTAACATTTATCAGTGATATCCTGCTCCTTACAGTTGGAATTCATAAAATAACCCTACAATGTTATTGTTGTTGTTGCTGTTTTTTTTGTTTTTTTTTTTCAATAAACCATTCTTGTAAACCAGACTTGCGCGACAGTGTAATTGTGTTTGTGACTGACGTCGACACAAAACACGCAATGCAGAAGTTTCTTCAAAAGTAATTTAATTTAATTTCTAAGCAATTGTACTCTACATCATGATAATTTACAGCGAAAGAAACTTGAGTAGTATTTAAATACTTTGTCAAGCAGATATCTAGTTACTTAAATACTTTTATCCCGTATTTTGCCTAACACTGAACAAGCGTCATGTTTCCGAAGAAGACCATGACGCCATCAAATGAGTTGTTGGCACCTTCGCGCCTTTCCCAGGCTCTCTCTCTCTCTGACCGTTCAACTATACCTTTTCGTGGCTCACCTTCTAAATATTCATAGGTCCAACGTTTGGCGTTTTATTTATTTATTTTTTTTTGTCTGCGGGATGCAGTTTTGATGGTGACGTCATGTTGATGTCTGCTCACGGCGTTCACGTAACATCGTCACACGCAACAAGCGGGGGACACCGTGACGGAATTAAAAACGGGGTTAAACATTCGCCAAAAACTCACTTCGTTTTTCTTTGGAAGCTATTCAGCTTCTACCGGTCTATGCTTACAGCTCAAAAGACGAAAGTCCGTTTTTGAAGGTTACTCTTATGCATATTGTCCAGAGCCAAACCCGACGTTCGAATGGCGGCTACGCAGCTTTTCTGCCCAGGAAAAGCGGAAGCCTTCGAAAGCAGAACAGAAAGCGGTCAATTGACTCTACAAGGTGGTCCTTTAACGCCGCCATCAATTCACCAAGTCGAGGGTGATTGACCCTCGACTTGGAGAGTCATCGCCATTGGAGAGGAAATACTGCCCACGAGACGGCTTTGACTTTCGAAAAAGAGTCCATTAATAGTTTTCAGAAATCGCCGGAGAGGTTTGGGCAGAGAGTGCGCGTGCTCGCCAACGAGGGCTGGCACGAGCCTTCTGCTTCAAAACATCTCATAGCTACTCGTGAGTTCATGAAACATAAACATATTTTATTTCAGAAACTGCGAAAACACTTTTTTTTTTTTTTTTAAGAAATGTAGATGCCATGGCACGGCATTGCCACTTACGAAGAAAACACTCGCCATATCGCCTGGATACTCGGTCGGCCATCGAAGAGCAACAACTTACAGCAAGGAATTTTTTTTCTTCAATAGAAAAAAAAATAAAATGTCGCCTGCAAAATAATCAAAGAATAAAAATATTAAATTTAGGTGCAGCGTCGCATTGCACGCTTCATCACCTAAACGATGTTCTAAAACGAACTCGTCCTTTCAGATAATCAAAGCCTATTTAGAAAATCGCGAATAAGTATCAAGAAATATTATAAAGTACTGGGATCAAGCAGTGCTTTTTATTGAGCTGAGACGATGGTATTTATTATCGAGTATCTAAAAATTGTTCTAACCATTATTAGTCTACTCCGCCCATTATACTCTCTCCCATATAAGGCTTTCCTGTGTCAGGGTTTGACAGTATTTACGATATTTCATTTTCACACCATAGATTACCACAACAACAACATGATTCTAAGGACCTGCTGATGCTGAACAATTTGAAACAAATACTACTCACCTAGCCATGAAACAGATCGTTGTTATTCTTGAGTTGATGGAATATATACGTGCTCCCTCTTGACCGAAGTCCCTCGTCGTTTTCTTCGTTGACTTTGAGATTCCACGATTATTCGGCTCACCGGCACCTTGAGTCACGCTGGCTATAGAGCTCTAACGCTGGCTAATCATTAGTGCGTGAAGCACTTCTAAAACTGTCACATACTGCGGAGACACTCGTCGCAATATTTTTCAGGTACACCTAGAAATCCTTACACAATGGCAGATGGCATAGACACTAGATTTGCACGGATACAAATGCCCCATTCACCGCGTGATCTAGCAAATTTTTTTTTCAATTTTTATATATATATATATATATATATATATATATATATATATATATATATATATATATATATATATATTTGTGCGTAGTTTACCCAACACCGAACAAGAAACAGGGTGCGGCGACAAGTGAAAGTGCAAAATTATTTCACGGTTATAAGAAAAAAAAAATGTCTCACCTTAGCATAGACTATTGTTAGCCCGCATGCTAAAAGCGCGAGCTAGTTGCTTTGGATGAAACCTCGGCGGCTGCACCAGCACTTGCGCAGCGAGTCTACAGTCAAGGCTGTCCGCTCGCGCGTGCACAGCCTTTGCAGTTAGTCCATGAGGCGAAGTATTGGCGTGCACGACCAAAAGCGTCACTGTGGTAGGCCTGCCACTATTGGCCGAATGCTGACTATGACGTCAGCGAAGAATTTCTCATCGACAGAAATAAAAGTAATGAAAGAACTTCAATTTTCACGCTGTTGACAATGTTCGTTTCAGACCTCTATGATTTCAAGCTTCCACCATGCTCATTACAAACACTGTCAAACTTGTTGTTCGCAATGTAATGACGTCACGAGAGGAAACCACAGGAGGGCGCCACCAAAACATCTCGCCTAAAGCCCCTTGATAAAGGTGTTTTCACAAGTACCGTCAACCATTGTTGTGGAAATGCGCAAGACACGTGCCACGAGCGGGTGCTCCGCCGCCATTCGCTTCCAAGGGCCGCTCATTTCAGTGCTACGCCGCCATTTGCTTCCAAAGGCCGCTCGAGACTTGGGCCACGTGCGCTCGCGCATTTGGCGCTACTTGCAAAGACAAACGAAAACATATCGAGGGGCTTTAATCTCGCCGCTAATAGCTGACACAAAGATAGTTTTAAAAGAGTTCTAAAACAGGGGGTCCCAATGGCCTTGGGGCCCCCTATTCTAAAACTCTAACATGAAGCTCTTAAGTTGGAAATGTGTTTTCCCATTAGCAGACAACGAATGTAATGACGATGAACCGTTGAGCAGATAGTGCCGCTTAGTGCCACTAAATAAGCTACGCTTCAGAGTAACGCCACTTGGCCATATTGTGTCGTAGAATCATGGTTGCCAGTTATCTGAAGCTTTTTCTGGAATCACAGGAAATGCTTTTTTGCCCTCCGCATATGTTTAAACCGTTCGCGACAGAGCAAAGCAATATTACATGACCTTCCTAACACCGAATCTAATGCTGAGGAAGTCGCACTTTTGAATCATGACGATCGGCCGTTGCGTCTGTTCTGCATACGAGCCAAAATGTCGGCGCCCACAACAACGCCGGGGAACGGAGTGCCGATACTCTAAGCGCAGCTTATTTAGTGGCTCTAGTGCCGCTTGTTCGCGCCTTGTTAATATACGCCGCGCGAGGTATAGTTCTCACAATATTTCGTTGTCGGCGAAAGAAGCGATGCTTCTGGCGTTCAAAACATGTACGCCTTCGTAAAATTGCGCATATATTATCGAACATGCTCCTACTTATAAATCGGGAAAATTAGTAACGCTCCGCAAGATGCCGGACTTTGTTCACGGTTCCTGAGGTGAAAACAGACTTTCTGCGTTTGCTGTATTTGGATCGAGTGCGCGGGGCACCGATTGGACACGAGTGCGGCTTCGGCGTTCGGCTAAGACTCGTGCTCGACGCTGATTGGACGCGAGTGTCACAGTTGCCCTTTGGCACAACACGCGGCTCTGACGTCACGCAGCGGCGGTGGCGCCACTGTCGACGCGGCGCATGCGCAAATGCATCACTTCACGCGGATCCAGGAAGCAGTGCGCCCACCTGGAAACGCGGATATGTTTGTCAACGGTGTGTTGGTCTACGGAAGGTGCGCGTTCAGCAGCAAGGACCCCCACAATGGCCGGTGACGTGACTTCAATGAGAGTCAGTTACAGGCGCTGTCGGCTCGATTCAAAAGTGAAATCAATGGACTGAAGTGCTGCGCAGCACGTCTGTCTACATTTTTTTTTTTTGTACCCGTGGGTATCAGAAACAGTTTGTCTCCAACATGAATCTCCTTTTTACAGCGGATCTGTTAAGGGCTAGTTTCCCCAGTATCATGTCCCCCGCAAAGAACTGAAGACACTGAACTCTGGACACCTGCCACCATCTATGAGCGACGGCGGGAAGCCACGTATCTGGTTGCCGCCGTCGTTCATAGATGGCGGCAGCCTTTCCACTCTGGCTTGCCGACTTGCGGCCGGCCATTACTTTCCATTGTACAGCTCCGCTGGTCTTCCTTCTTCACCAAAATAAACAAACTAAGTTGTTGATTTTTTTTTTTTTTTCATTTTAGTTAACAAGGTTGATTCATATACGTTTATCCTCGGGTTCCAATGAAAGCGAACAGTGACGAAACTTGGAGCACACTACCGGCGCAGCTTCGAAACTTACATCAAACGAAGAAAGGAAGGAGAGCAGAACATGAAAACCTAGTTTATTTATTCCTTCAAACATTAATGTATAAACGAAAGAAAAGAAAAAGTTGGATAAGCGCTGCAGCGAGAACGCAAGGACAAAGACGAAAGGGCACGCCGAGAGAAATGGTCATTCAGGAGGCGTCGGTACCCCTCGTGGGCCAGCAGACGCGCTCTCCTCGGCCGTCGTAGCAGTGGTGTCCTTGATGTCGCTGCTTCCCTTGGAGGCCCCGGGGCTCTGCTGCGCCGTTCTCGTACTCTCCTGACCCAAACCCCCAGTGAAAGCTTGATCCACTGAGTCTGAGTTGCTCTTGAGTCTCCAGTAACTATACACCTGCTTGCCGATCAAGCCCTGCGACATGATCCACACCATCAAAATAAGTTTCACATACATGGCTTGTACCGCGACGTCGCATCAGCCGCCGTTGTGGTGACCTTGTCGCTGAGCACGTATACCTTACGTAGCACACATTAAGCAACATCGATTTTTTTTTTTTTTTTTTTGCACGAACAAAAAGTAGTGATTACCAGCATGAAGGAATAACGTTAACTACAAGTCATGAATAGCCCCTGACAAAGCGGAAAGGTGCGGCGCGCGCTTGTTGCCTTCCAGTCACATTCCAGTCACGCACGCGCTTGGAAGTTCGAGCTCGAGGAGGGACAAATGAAGATTTCTCCTGTCGTTCTAATCCTGGGAACGTCACGTATAATGCGTAAATATGATGCCTGGAACGGGTCTTCGACTCGCGTGTTTCTCGCGTCCAAAAAAGTTACAGCGTCCAAAAAAGTACCGCGGCCAAAAAAGCAGTGGTGGTGGATGTGGCAGACGCGTGTCCTACTGTAGGTTGCTCTCCGGCTTGACAGTCCACGGAAACTTCGGCAGCCAGGAGTTGAGACGCTGCAACGACAGCGAAACTCGCGTCCGCTCGCGTTTTTTGCCGGAACTCTTACGACCAACCGCCAGGGTCGCGACAGCCGAGAGCGGGACGCACCGGCTTTTGAGTGACGTCATTTGGTGCCACTTCGGAACCGCTTTGGATGCACGGGCGGCAGAGGACGCTAAACACACCAGTCGGAGACGCGCTCCAGGCACTCTATAGACCTTTTCATTTCAGTAGTTGCCTGACCGGCGGGTAGAGGGCGCTGGCGCACTCGGCGCCATTAGGTTGCTTCAATTTGGTCGGTTTCGGTTTCAACGTACACGCGATTGTGATGCTATTTCATGCCACTTTCGATTAATTTTGCGATATGTATTTCTTTCTAGTGGCACGCAGCGAATGAAACAATAGTATTGAGCCACTTGGCAAACCACGAAGTGGTTTCGAGCTTAAATTGCGATCATTTTTTACTAACACTATATGCGTCTGATTCCGTCCATCATTAATTTCGGCCAGGTTCGGCGGTGAAACAACTGCGCTAATGCACAGGGAAAAGTACCATTGTCCACGGCCGTACCCGCGGACACTAATTTCAAGAAGAAAGAAAAATAAAGAGCAGGACAAGCTCCGCCTGCAGCGTGCGCTCGTTGCCAGCCGCCGTGCTTTGGCTGTGCGTGCACCGAGCGGTACGGAAGTAGATAGCTCGTGCTCAAGTCAGGTATTGAACTGATACTCTTATATTGCAACATACTATATTGCATGAGTGCTTAGTGAAAAAGCAGGTCGACAACATGATTAACAATCTGGTGAATCACCAAGAACAGATGAACTGACAAGTTTGCTGTTCGATGTTTGGTTTCCGTACACCAACCGTTCTAACTTCGAGACTGGAAACGTCTTTTATAATGACTAGAAAAGTTTCATATAATCAGGTAGATAATATAAAAATGTGATATTGTCTCGGCCTGTTTTATTTAAAGAAATTAAGCGCTCGAGAAATATTTTGATAGACCAGCCTAGGCTGACTAGAAAATTTCTTTTCTAAATTTCTCATTAACAGCATTTCAACATATTGGCCTTATGAAATAAACTTCTTGTTATATGGACATTTCCTTACGACGTTTACAAGGTATGAGAATGGTAAGATAAGTGAATGCCAGACTTCAAATAAAGTCTGATATTCATCTTCCGTAAAATTAGCCGAATGAAATTGAAGAGCGCAAAAGAAATGACCTCCGATAAGTTTGGCTGAAGTCGAACGCCAGGCGCCACCCAATGGACCCGTGTAGAAAGCTGTTCACTGATTTGAAACGATGCGCTTTGCACATTTTGACGTCGCCATCTACTGAAAGTAACTCCCTATTCGAAGTCGACAACCGGCTGCACTCGGGTGATTTTGATGCAGAAGGATTCTTTTCGGCGTCACATTTTATGAATCATAGGCACTATCAAGCTGTCCGTGGCAGTTTCTTACGCGGGGAGGTCAAATATTTGTGTAGAAATAAATTAATTGAAACTGCATGGTTATATTAAAAAATGACTTAAGCAGCTGAAAGACTATGGACATGGGATCAAGTACGATCTAGTATTCCGTGGAATTCATAAACAAACCGATAAAGCGAATGCTTATATCACACACGCGATTAAGAACGTAAAACAGATATAGGTGTGATATTGCGAACAAACAAGTTGCCTAATGTTAAGGTACCATTATTTCTAGTGTAAAAACGAATTCAAACTAAATGTTTCTTCCCGCGCCTTGTCCACTAGTTCTCTAGTGTAATCAAAAGAAACTATTTTCGATCTGTTGTAACCACAAAACACCATGTTTTCAGGAAAAACACGTGGCTAATTACGCTGAGTGTTTTTGTTTTCTTTCTTCACACCAATGCGCACTCATATATATAATAACATTGGGCTTCCTATTGCAAATGTTCTGCCCTTATTAGTAACCGAACCTCAGTTCTCATAAGTTATTGGTATTTGAACCCTCGAGGCTCTCTTCAAGTCATATATGTATTCAATGTGCGCAAGTGATAACGCTGATTCCTGTTCCTATAAAACCTTTTCACACGTATCCCGCACGCCGACGGTAAAAAATATTCAAAACGTGTTACAAAATCAACTACAGAAGTTGCGCCCATAATGATGTAATGCAATTGCATGATAAGTATAAGTATCGGACGACACTTTACGGAGTAAGGCAAGAGACGCCGTGAAAGGCGACGAAAAACACGAATTCAACGCATCCGCCAAGGCGCCGACGGGAGAGCGGAGCAACAAGTTGAAGCAACCTAATGGCGGCCGCATCACGTGATTCCAAGATGGCAGCGCCCATGCGGCGGAGGGTGAAAAGGTCTATAGTGTAACGTCAGGGACAGAAGTAACGTTACGGAAGGAGCGTAGATTTGTTTCCGGCTAAATTTAGCGAGGAAGTCTTCCACGCCACTGCATGAAGCCCTTAACTGACGCCACGGTATCATGTGACACCCAGTAACGTAGGAGTCCGGTGGGTCCCATAACATTTTGTTTTATCTCACCGATTGATCTATCGATGAAATGAGTCATGAAACGATATCGGATTGGAATGTTCGCGACTTTGCAGAGGCGTACTTGTTTTAGTCTGGCCCAAGTGTACTCGCACAGACAGTACAATAGAATACGATACAATGCAATACAATGCAATATTAATTTGCTTCTTAAAATACAGTGCAAATGTAAATCCCACGTAAGCCAATGCCACTGATTCAGAAACTTCTTTATCGAGGTGAAATCGCGAGGAGAAAAGGGGACTCTTTCTTTCGTCTTGCCTTCGTAAAGCTTGATGACGTAATTTGTGATCGAAACCACCCGCCTGACAACAGTCGAGCGCGGCTCGTGGATAGGACACGAGAACTGCGCGAGCACTCGACTTGGGCTCGTAACAATCGACGTCTCGGCGGACACTCGGGTAGTGGAACGTGTCTAACCGTCACGGTGATGACAACCAGCTGAACACACTGCCACACCCCTTTCCCCGCTTTTGGCATCAATAAACGCTCTTTGAAGTGAATTAGAGCTCAACGCGAGTTTTCTACTTCGCCAACCCCAGCGCGTGGCTTTGATTAATGTTGGTGGCATAGGGTAGGCACCAGGCCACGTGGCCGCTTGTTCTGGATCCGGGTTGATGGGATGAACGATGCTTATATTTCTAGAATTTTTTTGTAACAACTGCCACTGACAAAAAAGACAACACTAAGGCGAGTTTATTTCCTATTAACGACAGGGAGTGATACTAAAATGTAGTTAGCGAAATAAGAAAAATCATTTCATGGCCCCTTTAAGGTTACGCGAATGGCGCGAATGACAACGAAACGCTTTCGTGGGCAAAAATTCTATTGGGAACGTGCGCGATCGAAAGCGTCGCAGTGGTTGGCCTTCACCGATTGGCTGAATGCTGACCGACAGCAAATAATTTCTCATCGAAAGAAATAAAACTATTAATGTAAGAACTCCAATTTTGACGGTTTTGGAAGTTTTGGTTTCAAACCGCATTAATTTCAAGCTTTCACCGTGTTCATTACAAACATCATCTAACTTGTTGTTCGCAAGGTAATGACGTCACGAGGAGGAACCATACGAGGGCGCCACCACAACATCTCGCCGCTAATAGCAGGCGAGTATAGATGTTCCGTTTCCAGCACGCACTGTTTCCTTCTAGCAGACTTTGGATGCGCGTATGACGAAGTGCATAAGCTTGCGCTCGAGATGGGGCATCTACTGGGCTTTTAGCCTGTCATCAACTACACATGGTGTTTCACTTAAAAGCGATAGTATTTTTTTTTTATGTAACTTGAACTAAAGACATTATTTCTTCGGGATTACGTCGTCCACGGCGGAGGACGTAAAACACGAGGTTGAAGTGTCCATTAAATACTCAACAAAAAAATCAATAATTAAATTGTTAACCTTTTGTTTTAGCTAGCATGTTTCTATTAAAGATTTGAAGCCGTGGTTTACTGAGGCAACATAAATAGACTTATCTAAAAAAAAAAAAAAGTCTACTTTGAATTTTGCGTGGCGAAAAGACAACGTAATACCGAAAGAAGCGTCTCTTCATTTTAAGTTCCCATTAAAAAAAAAATACTGTCAGTCTTAGATGCAATAGCCTGTATACTGATATCATTATTCCGATGACACATGGAAGTGTCCTAGCAAGAGGCGTCATACCTTTGTCACGAGCAGCAGGCAATAGCACAAGCCCGCTGAAAGCAGCAAATGATACTAGAGCAAGGAAACAAGAAGACATTTTTATTAACGTCTCTCCGATCGCGACAAGAAAGAAGCTCCTGAAAAAGTTTCCGTGTAGCTGACGTGAATTTTAACCGCTCCGGTCAGGCTATAATTTCTGGTGACACTCAGAATAGCAGCAGTGTATTCGAGGTAAACGGTTACACTTATGACGTCATACTCAATATGCTCAGTAATGCATCTGAATTGTCGAATTGGAATCAATTTATTTTGAGACAACATGTCGGCTAAGAAACGCTAGACAAACTCCTCCTGCAAGGCCCTCATTTCCCCACCCCACTCTTTCCACTTTATCAGAGCGAACGATGGAGAGGAGGAAACCGCCAATCACGGCGAGCAGAGGGCGTTATGGGAGGGCCTTGTCTGCTTCTCTTTAGCCGGAACAGACTATAGAGACTATGGACGTCTCAGCTATATAGTCTCCAAAAAATATAAGATTCCTCGGTGTTTTTCTGCTTCCTTCGTATTGCACGATTGATCAAATATGGCTACCGTCGGCTTAAACTCGATGAACTTACGTTTTGTATGTTGCCTTTAAGCGTCACAAAGAATACTCCGGTCAACGAATCGACGACGATATCGAGAATATTCCACCCAAAAAAGAGTTTCATAGCCGTCGAAGAATTCTAGAATGAAGACAAGATAAAAAGAAAAATACCTCGGTATTTACTTTTACCATAAATATACACAAAGATTAAGTGTTCAACGAATAAAAGAAGGTTTCAGCGGTTGAGCAAAGCAACATTGCGGAGCGCAAGTTCGTCTGCTCCTTGCACAGCGGTTGCGATGATGCCAGAACGCCCAGCTCTCATTGGCGGATTGAAAAAAAAAAAAAAAAAAATAGTGGGTACACATTAAGGCATCAAGCACCGATGTCTATCCTTCCAATCAAAGCCAATCATAGCTCGGCGTCATTCTGACGTCACCGGAACTCCTGCGCAAGAAGCAGACCACTTGTTCTCCGCATAAAATGCAATTTATGTTTCTCTTTGTTGCTTGATTCGTATTCCAGTCCAACCTAAAGTTACTATCCTGCCAAAGTATACGCCATTCCTTCCCTGCCTGCTAGACGGACACAAACAAACACTAACATACAAGCGACTGAAACCTTCCAAGGCGATTGGGATTGGTCTCCGTTGCTATGGCAATTGCTATTTCGGCCACTTTAAAACTTCGAAGCTTCGAGAGGGTCGTTTTAATCCAGTCGCACCAAGATCACCAAGGAGCATCATCGTACTGAAGGCGTTCCTCGCCAACACAAGCGTCTTTGGCACTGTGTGTCCAATCAACTTGTCAATCATGCCCATCTGCACAGATCTGTTACAATTATATCGTTGTTCTTGCGTACTTCAAGACAGTAAAATTATTTTTCAGTGCTTCCAAGCACCGACACAGAATGTGGTGGGGGTACGAAGATGTACGCTTGTTTCGCCGGTGTGTGGAATCTTATCTCTATAAAGCTACCGTTTACCAGTGAATTTAGGTGGCTCACGAAGAATAGGGAGTTGTAGTAGATCGTTTTTCTCCTCCGCTACGGTATCCGTAAAGAAAACGCCGCAGCTGCGTATGCGCGCCGCCAGCCTTGTCTGCATAGGTCAAGGTCTTGTGGCGGATTACGGAGCGCTATCCGGGCTGCGAGCTGCGCAAACGGTCTACTACAATTGTCTAATGACTAGGACACCTCACTGCGTCACTGTCTGGACAACGGGAGAGAAGTTCTGGGCCAACGTTACTCAAACACCAAGTTGGGAAACTCCTCCTTGAAACCTGGACCGTTCCCGTACACTGAGACCAGACTAAACGATAACAGCGTTACCTTTCAGCGACGAGTTTAAACGTGAAATTCGCATTATAAGACTATTTTCATGGTAAACACCATTAGGAGGTGCTCCAATTTTTGAGGTCCCAGAAAACTTCAGGTTTATTCGGGACCTGGATTATGGAACAGGATTTCCTGTTCCATATTCCAGGTAGCGAAAAGTTATATTGTTTGTTTGTTGTCTTTTTTTTTTCCGTAGGGCTCGTACTTTAGTAAGGGATGTCACGTGGTGATTCGTTATGATGGACGACTTTTCTGAGGAACGGAGTCGTGCATATGAACGAGATACGACTGTGGTATAGTATTTCCATCATTTATCACCCGGGTGAAAAATGCTGGGTCACTGAGGTGTGAACGCATGCGCAGCGTCTGACACGCCGCACAACAGCTACAGCGCACGCTCAGATGGCGTTCCACACAGCCCTGCAAATAAACATGGCAGCGCGCAGGAGGCGATTTTTGCGAAGGTTTATAAGGCCCGAATTGTAAATCAAAACAGTGGTGATAATCCAATTAATGCGAAGATGCAAGCGAGCTGGACAAAGGACAAACACAAAACTCCAACTTTCGGTCGCGCACCGTCCTTCGGGGATTATTATCGGCGTTGAAGCAATGGCTTTTTTTCGTCACACAGAAGTACAGTGACCGTTGTCCTGAACGCATTTGACCATGATGAACGGTGCGTACCGTTCATCTTGGTGTCTTGAACTACTGACCATTTTCTATGGTCAATTGTCCGAGATTCGAGGCGCTGATGTGCCCCATCTGGAATTCCCTAAAGACCCTGTGACCTGACCAAACTTATTTGTAAAATGCTGTCGTTTGCTTTTTTTTTTTTTCTTTTTGTCACTTTGATTTTGAAGTTTGGAGTTTTCGCATAAATTTGAATTGACGAAAATCTTATCTGCAAGTGTTTCTAGGATCTTTTCGGACTTATTCGAAAACACGAAACAATTGATATAAGCTAATAATTTGTATGCCCTTGAAGTAAAACTAGATCACTAGTGATTAAAAAAAAAGCACACCACAAAAAGGCATACTCACATCTTCTATTCCGATCACCAGAAAGAGACTCACCACGATCGTGACACACATCATGATCATTCGTGTTATGGCCACTAGCCTTACATCTGCGAGGAACCATTGAAAAAGAAGGGAATGTGAAAATGAATTTCTCTTTAATGTAAACCCTAGCATATAAATTACTGCAATTTACGAGGACTAATATTCTGGAGCAAGAAAAGTAGTAATGTGAGATGATGTGCGTTTCGTCCAGGAGTTGTCATCATTGCTGCGAGTCATGGTCCCTCCTCTAAACGAGGCTTATCAAGAGCCACAAAATGGAAGCCATATCACAAAGAAGCCATGGGAGTGTCTTCCTTCGGCTCCTGACCCAATAAACATAAGGACAGAGTCAGAAACTAAGTTTTATTGTATGAGAAAACAAGTTTTGTTTCCTCATAATTACTTAATTGAAGAATATAAACGAGTGTCTTGCGCTTCGACTCGCTTGCTATTACTCTAGCTTAATAAAATCAAGTAGTAAATCGTTTTCATCTCTGCGGATATTGTTGACCAGCGTTGGCCGAGGGGAACGAAATATCTTTAATACGTAATGGGCATACCTTGAGCCGATGTGTCGATGGAGTTGAGTTTAAGGTACATGGAAACGTCGTCTGCACTGACCACGGCAAATAGATGTGCCGTCAAGAACATGCTGTGGAACGTCTGCAGAATTGAAACATTGGATGAAAACACTAAATTTTCAAGTGGCGTTTTGCAGTTACTTGGAGGTAACAGTGGTTAGATTCTAGTTTAGCCAGCTCAATGTTGTGCAGTATTTTGAGCTCTGTAACAAGATGGCTTAATTTTCAAATATGTATATATAAGGTGTTTCAGAGAACGCAGGCGAAATCGCTCCTGCGAAAACTACTCATCGCAACCAAAAAAGGTTTGTGGCATTTTGGGCCTGGGCCAGGGGCCCATTTAGGAAAATTATTAAAGTCCTGGATAATTAAGTTGTTAATTATTTTTGCGTAATTAACTTTTTTAATATTGTGTTTAAGGGCATGGTTTAAATTAGAAAATTGCTCAGCATCATCGAAAAACACTAAATCAACAAATTGCAGAACGATAGAAGGCACGCGAAGCATTTTACGGCTTCTGAAAACCGCACAAAATCGACGGGTTTTTAAAGGGATACTTAAACGAAATTTTAAATATTCCCGTCGTGTTCAAAAATAGGTTGAATATGATCAACAGTATCCGTAAATGACAATCGCACGTTCGTATTTTAAGCCTGGTGGCTGTATTTTTCATTATAAACGGCCCACTCTGGCAAGCGCTTGAAGAAGGCCCAACGGAGACTACGTGATATCCAACGCAATCGTGACGTAGGTCGTCTCAGGACGAGCAAAGCTACGGCGAGGATGACGTCGAGAGGATGGTCTAATCGTTCCAGCCACCGAAGCGGCTGCTTTTGTAAAAATTTTGAGTTACGGGTTAATCTTCTGTAATCTTGTAGGGGGACAATAACGACTTCTGCGACACACAAAAGGCATTCTCGGGAAGAGGGGAGTTCCTCCTGCCCCTCTTCTCTCGTCGTGGCCGGAGGCGAGACAACCTCCGTCACTAGCTGTCAAAGTTCCTAGACGGGCATTACAAACGAGGCGTTAGCGACATCCACCAGGTGCTTTTAGCTAATCGTTTAATTCGTTTTAAAATTCCTTTTCGTGACTTTTTTTAACAAGATATTGGTATGTTCGATGCGATGCTGCTCCTTCGAACACATATAGACCGAAAAATGAGCGCCGAAATTTCGTTGTAGTATCCCTTTAAGTTTTGGTTTGCTATCGGAGCGCATCTCAGCCCCGGCGGCACCCCGCTCCGTAGAGAGATAGTGCAACCAACCTCTGCTGCGCTGCGCGAAATAACAAAAGGAAGTGTCTATTCTGCCGGCAGCCGGCAAAATAACCGGGGGGAAAAAGTGCCGGCAGTAGTCGCCTATTGGGTCTCGTATAAAACGGATTGTAAACACGCCTATTCTAAGCTGTGGATTAGCTCAGTGGTTAAGATGTGCGCTTCGTACACAGCAGGATCTTAGTTCAATCCCCCGAGAAAATTTTTTTTTTTTTTTTTTCTTCGGACTTTTGTTTTTTGTTGAGGTATTAGGCGATATTTACGGCATCTCTCTTTTAGAATTACCACTACAAAAAGAACACGCAAAAAAAAAAAAAAAACACGAATGTTGTTGACGAAACACTTCCTTTTTGGGGGTGAATGGAGGACAGCGGGGCTTGGGCCGGCCGGCACGCCGTCGCGATGCGGTGATACTGGTGGGCCAAATAGGTCAATATATTTCTAATGAGCAGCCGCAGACTGTCGTCGCTAAAGGAGGGGGAGGGGGGGGGGGGGCTATGTTAACGAGCGCCCCACTGATACACGCGCCGGAGGCGACTGCCGGTAGAATTTCGGAAAAATTATTCTGCCGGCTGCCGGCAGAATAGACACTGCCATAACAAAAAGGTGCAATCTGGACAGATCTGGGGACTCGCTGCAATTATTTTGGGTCGCTCAAGAACTCACGAAGCAGACGCTGGCCATCGTCTGAATCCCGGGCTTGTTCTTCAGCATCAAGTATCCGGTCACGTCGTCCGTTCAGCTATACCAGTGAATGGTTCGAAATATGGTCGTTGTTGCTGTGCTTCTACTTCTTCTTTCCGAGTTAGTGTTGTGTGTACGTTTATGCCAGAATGCTCGCGCTGCAGAGCCCAGGGATCCTGGGTTCGTGTATCACTACTGCCTGATCACGTGAAAGACCCCAGGTTAGCAGTCGTACTGCACTGGCTGAATTGCTCATCTACAGTGTAAGCCAGTGTCGCCCCGTCCTGGCAGACCTTACGCTGTATAAATCACTTAACGTCAAATTTGACTTTGACTTGTTTATGCCTGAAGTTAGTCTGCCTCAACGGGCGACTTGTCTCTCAGATGTAGATAAGCACTTTAGCCAGTGCAGTACCACAGATAGCCCGGGGTCTTTAACGTGCACCGCGGTGTAGCAATTAAACGAACAGATGCCGGTACGATGCTTATCCAGATCGAAACGGGCAGGGGTAGGGATTGAACCCAGAATCCCTGGGTTCTGCGGCGCGAGATTTCACTCCACGTGCTGCGAGCTGCATTTTCAAATTTTCGTACCGAAATGCAAGCTTCTTACGCTCGTGCGAGTTATATTTTGGTGCACTACACAATATGCGATTAGTCGAATCTAAATTTACCCCAGCGGAAGATTCATTCCACGATTCCTTGAATGTGAGTTCGTTGTGAGCACGCGCTCTAAACATCGCCCTCAAATATGGTATCCACTCAAAACCACATATTGCTTCCATCTGGCACACACATTTCTCCTGTGCTGACAACCAGAGAGAAATCTTTCTTGAATATGACAGCCCTCGTCACAGAAACTTATGAATACATTACTACCAAATGCAATTTGAGTACAATTAGAATTGCCTTGCTCCAAACGCAGTTTCACTACAATTAAAATTACTACTAAGTCAAACGTAATTCATTACAATTACAAATTACTTTTCAAAAGTAATGCAATTACTTTACAATTACTTATTTCTGAGAGCGACCAGACTTGGGTCATATAACTTTAAAAGAGTTGTATAAAATGCAAGACATTAGCTCATTCCATGTACTAATGTTTGAGGAGGCTGAAGCATCGCTGCATAAATGTCACATATCAGGCACGCGTAGCCAGGATTTTGATTCGGGTCGGGGGAGCCTTATGCCTCCCCCTCCCCGCCCCCCCCCCCCCCCCCCCCCCTGGTTACGTGCCTGACACGTATTGAACTTTTCTATTATGAATTTTGTTAAATTTACTTGACAGTTTGGGGCAATAAAGTACCACATTCTTATATTTTTGGTATATAATAATAAATTTGTTCATATAATCGAAGACGCCAGATCGCTCAAGAAATAAGTGGGTTGATGCACTTTAGTTGGCCAGGCAAATAAAAAGGCGACAATTAGTCATATATGAATACTTTGATATTGTTCATATAACACTACCATTCACACGCGCAAATACCACACATTCACATACAAACATTATGTTATTGCAAATTATAATGCCTCAGAAATATGTAAGAACCAAATCGAGGCTCTCGAAGCATTGGTGACAATATTCACAACTGCGAGGTCAGTCTCCAAAATGCTTATGCAAATAATATAAAAAAGAAAACGGAAATAAACTTGAAAATAATACAAACGTACAAATTACGACAGTATTAGAAAAAAGACGTCAACAACTAGCAAAAATAAAACAACAAACACCATACATAGACAAATAAAATTCCCAACTTCAGCTAAAATATTAAATTTCAACATCGTAAAACCCGAGACGTAGGACAAAAGGCAAAAGGCACCTGTTTAAACAAATCACGACAGAGCAAAGCAATATTGCATGAGCTTCCTTACACCGAATGTAACGCCCGTGGTAATGCTGAGGAAGTCGCACTTTTGAATCGTGACGATCGGCAGTCGTGTCTGCTATGCACAAGCAACAAAATGGCGACGCACATATCAATACCTTGGAACAGAGTGCCGATACTCTAAGCGTATCTCATTTAATCGCTCTAATTGTCACAACAGAACTTTGCGACTTTTGTCACTTTTCGATGCTTGTGAAGTGGACCCGACGCGACCGCCGGGTTCCAGGGGCGAAAAATACAGGGGCGAAAAATACAAACAAAAAAACTTGCCAGCTTACGACGAATTATCGATGACACGTACGAAAACACGAGGAGCAACAACGAGCATTAGAGGTCGCGGAGAATGGATCTTAGGGCGACCACAGCATCACCTCTCGTTTCCAAACCGAACTCCTCTAGTAACGTTGGTCTAAACTACAATAAGTATAGACGCTTTCTGTTTCCTGTCATTTTCAGTCACGTGGGTTCCGTGAGTGGCCAAACAAGAATGTGTGCCAATCACGCTTTTTTCGTAAACACCTGCCAGCGGCGTGAAGGGATCAAAACGACGTTTTACAACATACCAGAAGTGACGACATTCAAGATCGTGGCCTGGATGGAGGAAAGCACGAGTCCACAGTATAAACAATCAAATAAGGCAAATAAAAAAAAAAAATCCGTAGCGTTAAGACAAATCAGAGGAAAATGAAGTCACTAATGCCCGTGCCCCCCTAGAGCGACAGACTGAAACAAAAGAGAGCGACAAGCCTCAAACCCATGCAGGATGCCCGCGATGGTACCTTCGGCAGGCGTTTAGTCGTTCGGTGCTCGTGAAGTAACCGTGAGCGATTGCAAGCCTGCCAAATATGCCCTCGCGCGCATGATGCTCGTGTTTTGAGCATACCCTCTTTTATTCTGCAAACCCTCTCAAAGCGCGAAAGACTCGGGCTTGAGGCTTGTCGCTGTCGTTTGTTTCTGTCTGTCGCTTTAGTGGGAGATGGGCATTAAACGTTTCACGGATGGCATCTGCTTGCCCAAGAACTGACAGTGAACAGACCGAAGGAAAAACGTTTTACTTGCGCACTTTTTTTTATTAATCTGAGCGATGAAATTGGGGTATTGGTGGCCGAGCGAGTTAGCGCAGCGAAGATCGGATCACGTGAAGTAGAAGCTCGCGCAGAATCCAGACATTCTGCCGGACCTGTCCCCAACCCCTGCCCGTTCTGATCTGCACGAGCAACGTGCTGTCGTATCCAGGCTTGCAGTCGAACTGCACCGGCTAAATATTTCATCAGCAGTGGAGGCACCAGGCGCCCACTGGGGCTAACTAACTTTCGACTGTCTAAACAAACACACAACACACCATTACCGATATACGGAACTGTTCCATTCGTATGCCAAATACGGAAAAGGGCAAAATATATTTCACGCTGGGTACCCCATTCACACGATCAGTATACATTCGGTACCTTTGACATAGGTCCCTTTGCTATCGGCGAATCAGCCCGTGCTCTTGGGTAGCGAGCACATGCCACGCGCGGAATATCGTTAAATGATTGGCCGCAGAGAATAAAGGTCCCTTAGCTAAAGGTACCTTAAAGGCCGGTTCAGAAACTTGCGTTTGAGTGCGTTTGACTGCGTTGCGTCGAGTACCGAAAGCGAGTCACCGGCACATTTGTGCTTCGTACGAAGCGTGGAATCCAATTCAAGGAATCGTCAAAAACGCGCGATATAAGCCGCAGGGATGTCCTGGTTTCTCGCAGCCGCAACGCAGTCAAACGGAGTCACGCGACATTCGAGACACGAATGTTTCGGTGACTTAGACGTAACGTAAGAAAACGGTGCTGTGTGCAAGGTTGATACGAGCTCAACCAAGCTCAACTCCTTGCGTTCCGACGAGCCTTGTGTCCTTGGCTGCCACGGTAACTCACTGTCCTAGCTCGTCGTCACCAAAACAGTCATGTCTCGAATGTCGCGTGCCAGGCTATCTCCTTGAATTGATAGCCACGCTTAATACGAAGCACAAATTTCCCGGTGACTTTTTTCGTAACGTAACTGAAGAAACCGGGGCTGTGTGAACGAGCCTTTATGGTAGTAGTCAATCGCCGGCAGTTTCTTCCTCCTTTCACTTTTGAACCATTTGAACTCAAAAGAAGGTTTCTGGACCTGAACCTGAATCCAAAAAGGAAGGTTACGGGGGTTTCAGATTTATGGTACGATGCTTCAAAAACAACTGGGAAAGAAGATTTGTCTGGAATATAATTAGGATGTGTACTTTCCGGTGTTTATTTGCGAGAAAAATCGGCGGATGTTTTTCGGTGTTTATTTATTTTTAAAACACCGGTGTATTTCGGTGGAACGTGTCACGTCGAGGCTAGAATCGGTGATTATCGGTGAAAAAAAAAAGCGATTGATCACTGACAAAGTTCCAATTTTATTCACATAGTTCATACACTTCTTCTCTAGGAAGCAACTATTTCTCACACTTGGTTATTATAGTAAATGCAAGCATACTTTCATGCTTGCATCTACACGCAAGGAACGTGCTGCCGTCATGGCAGCACGTTCCTTGCGGTTCTTAAGCGCGAAACACATGTACGACCAAACTGTCCGATCCGACGTCCGACCGCGCAATACGACGGTCGGAGGCGAGGGTTTTCAACGCTCTCCGATGCTACGAAAACCCTCTCACCCCAAGGTCATTCCGGTAGTCCGCACGTCGGATCGGACGGTTTCGTCGTACATGTGTTTCGCGCTTTAACCCGCAATTATGAAAACGCACGCTCCTGTACGACACGGACGTTAGCAGTGTCTTCCAGGAACCACAGCAAGCTCTGAATACATGGCTTGCACCGACATCACTTGGCCACACACTATAGGGAGTTTTCTTAGATCGTTTTCGCCGTCCCGCAAGGCCCTTCGCAACCCGCTACGATAGCGGGAAC
The DNA here is from genome assembly GCF_016920785.2 of Ixodes scapularis. Classification (NCBI taxonomy): domain Eukaryota; kingdom Metazoa; phylum Arthropoda; class Arachnida; order Ixodida; family Ixodidae; genus Ixodes; species Ixodes scapularis. Next base: position 81,442,147 of record NW_024609839.1, on the reverse strand, counting down.
TCCACAGGCAAGGCTATCGGCGCGCAGGCGCAGTAGCAACTTCTTCGCTGCGGAACGCTTAGCGGAGGGGGCAGCGCGGTCTACGAAAACTCCCTATTGAGGAAAAGGCACGTGAGACCCTACCCTCCACTGCGTTAATTTTTCCACAAAAGGGGGCCATGGGGGACACAATAGGGGAAAGGCGTATGAAAGCTTAGCTTGCACTGCGTTCACTAGACGCTTTTGACCGCCAGAAAGGAGGGCGGACTGACGCCACCTGCAAGCCCTGTATAAACACTGGAAGAATGCAGGATCCACGAGATAACACGTTTGACGAACCTCTACGGGGAAAGGGTTTCGCTAGGTCGGAAACTAGCAACGACCGGTGTCTTTCGGTTTTAACCAGGGCGAAAATATCCAACCACCGGTGTTTTTCGGTTTTAACCGATTTTATATTTTCGTCACCGACGGATGTTTATCGGTGTTTTTCGGTTAAAACCGGAAAATGCACATTCTAAATATAATGAATCCACATCAAGCCAAGCCAAAGCAGCCAAACAATCCAAACAGGCACGCCCGGAATCAGAGCACGAGAACGAAGGAACAATGAACACGATTAACAATCAAGATCCAAGGTGAGGATAGTTATATCACTCGGTTGTCACGAGCGAAGGACTGACCTGATGATCCACGGACGACACGGACAAAGCAATGATCGTCCACCGCGCGTCTGTTTTCGGTTCGCCTCTTCTTGTCCAGACCCCAGGAGCCGCGGTGCAAAGTATGCTTCTGCTGCTTCCATCTCGAGGATCGAGCCAGCATCCAGGCATTCGCGGCACTGTGCTTCGTAAGCGGAACCTTTCCCCACGTTAAATACCAAACATAAACCTATTCGTTCCTCTAACGTGTCACCTGGCGCCTCTGATGAAGCTCTGCGTGTTCGAACGAAACCAAGAGACCTTTCCAGAAAATCCTAGGAAACCTCGCGCGATGCGAGGTAAATTGTGGGGCTGATGAGATCCTGGAAGCAGCACGATTCATTCTTTCTTATTATTAGGAGCCCAAACCGGGGAGAAAAAAAAAAAAAAAGGAAAGACAACGTTGTTGTGATTGTTTGTTTTTTTGCCTCCAAAATGGTGCCTGATGGGGTGCGGTTGAGTCAGAAATGGCGGGGCACCACCGCTGACCGCAAGCAGGGTGCGCCGCCGGCGGCGCGTTAGCTACAGGATGCGCCATGGCGCCAGCTCCCAATACGAGTGCCCGCGACGCAAACAAAAAGTGCTTGTACCTTTGTAAGACGGAATGTTCAGTGATTTAGTATCCACTGGACCCCATTTTTGAGACCGTAATTCAGAGCGCAAGCTCAAAACGACCTCCAATTTCTGCCAGAAAGAACGACAGCCTTGGCGATGTGCAAACGTCGCTGAAGTTCACTGTCAGGCTGCGTCCAACAAAAATAGACCCAGTTAAGGCGGCCAGTGCCTACCAAGCTTAGAGCCGCATCCAAAAGGCAACACTATGCGAAAAGGCTGCGATGGCGCAGGCGAGCTGGTGTAGATCTACCATTTCTTTAACCACCTGGGGAGAAAACTGGGGAGAGAACCAGAAGAACCAAACGTGGAAGGGACGAAGAGAAAGACAGAAGGCGTCGTTTCAACGACGCCTTCTGTCTTTCTGTGCATGTTCCTGTCCGAACAAACTTTTTTTTTTCTTTTTCGAGTGGGCAAAATAATTTATTTATTTATTTATTTATTTATTTATTTATTAGTTACTGTACCCTTAGGGCCTGAGGGCATTACAAAGGGGAGTGGGTTAAAAGGATGACTGCTTTCTGTGTCTCTCCAGACACAGCAAGTATGGTCATCAATTTGGGGAATATTTGTGTTGTTGATGATTAGAAGCTACATGGCGCTTGATCTTAAAGCACCATCTATGCCGGGAGGCTTTTTCGATCACCGATCTTTATGTACTATAGGGAGCTAAATAGCACGTAGCCGCTTTCAGAGCCAGGCGCGATTGAAGTCACCGTAAGTTCGATGGTTGTCCCGGAAGTCTGGCGTCTGCTTAGTTTCTTATTGCATTCAGCCAGTGATTTGGTCCACGCTTTTTTACATTTTTATTGGGCTTTTAATATTTCCCGTTAGCATTCAATTCCGAAGTTAAGGCATTCGAACCTGGGACGTGCACACCTGATCGACTAGAATCTCGAAATTTTAACATATCGAATGGCTTCCCAGAAGGCTTCTCGGGTCTGCTTGCGCTGTTATTGCGCAACAAGGCGACTCTCTTTAGATAAAAAGAAAGAAAAAGAAAAATATCTAGTCTCTTCGACACTGTTCAAACCAATGCTCGGAAGAGTTACAAAGCCTGTCGAACACCCACTTCCGGGACAAACCGCTCACTTCCGATAACTTCATATCAATTTGCTCAAAGCACCATCCAGCCCCCTAGTGGAGATCAGTGGGCCCGAACGGTATAACAACTGTGAGTGACAACGACGCAGATATCCAATGCCCTTGTGCTGCTGCTCCTCTTCTTCATCGTGGTCAATCCCGAAGAGGCCACCGTCTTCTTCAAGCTGAACAGCATCGACACCAACGTGGGGCGTGAGTTTTCGCAGCTCGAAACGTCCTTCTCTTTGCACGCTACTAGTGTTACTATTGTTTAATCGTTTCGCCCAAAGCCACGAATAAGCTACGGTTAAGAGCAACGGATTATCAGCCATTTTAGTGCTTGAATCATTGCTACCAGTTACCTAAAGCTTGACCTGAACTCACAGGAATCGATTTTGCGTCCTCCAGAAACGTTAAAACAAAGTCCGCGGCACCGTAAAACGATATCACCTGAACTTCCGGACACCGTTATCTAACGACACGGACGGTAGTCATGTTGTTGAACGATCGTCTATAAGTCGTTTATTTTGTGAATGCTGTTTATGTTATTATTTACTACCCTGCAAGCTTTAACCGTGTCTTATCGTCAACAGAAATCACAGCTATTCCCGTGCCTTACGTGGTGACCACCACCATCAGCATCATGGTGGACCTTTTTCTGCTGATCGCCATCGAAGATGCAAGTATCTAAATATACTTGAAGCAAGCGCATATATTATCTTCGTACTACTTATATCTTAATCAAAAAGGCAGATAGGTAAAACAATGTCTTAAATAAATGTAGATAAGACAGACTTAAAGTTACTCCGCGCCAGTGCAAACAAAATAGCCTTTCGCTTTTACGTTTCGGTATTTACAACCGAAGTTAAATTAATATTTGCTGTAAAGCGTGACACGTTTTCTTGTTGTATATTGATAATTTGCTTCTCATTTTGCTTGTTTCTTTGGCGTCGAGTCATTCATCTTATTTGTATCCATTTACAAGCTATATATTCAGTTGTCAAAAATACGTCCAAATGCTACTTTTTTTTTCGTCTCGTGTTACACTTAAAAGAGTAGTCAAAACGATATCGCGTTGGAATGGTAATGACTTTGAAGAGGCGTGGTGGTCCTAGTCTGGTCCAAGTATAATCGCACAGACTACCACTGATTCAGAAGCTTCTTTATCGCGGTAAATTTGCGAGGATAAACGAACTATACCTTTCAGTCTTGTCTTCGCAAAGCTCGATGGCGTAATTGTGGGATCGAAAGCACACGCCAGATAACAGTCGAGCGTGGCTCATGGATTGGACACGAGAACTGCGTGAGCACTCGATCCTGACTCGTAACTATCAATGCCTAGGCGGACACTTGGGTATACCGTATACTGGCTCGTGTCCAACCACTGCGGTGATGAGAAGAGCCGAAATGATTGAACTCTAACAATGCCTGGAGCTGAGCACGCCTTTTCTACTTTGTCAACTCCAGCGCGAGGTTATGATTAACGTTGGCGGCATAGGATAGGCACCAGGCCACGTGACCGCTTGTTCTAGGGGATGATCGATGCTCATATTTCTCGAATTTGTACGGCGACTGTCATTGCCTAGAAAGAGAAACTAAGTAGTATTTAGCGAAAGTAGAAAAATCGTTTCATGACCCCTTTAGGTATGATTGTGACTTCCCATGCTGAACGTTGATATGTTTTTTCAAGTTGGCAGCGCAGTTAATTTTGCTTTTGATACAAAACTTCGTGATCTAGCGCAAATACACGAAGATTTGCGGTCCAATATGTCCAATAGACCCTTTCGTAAAGGCGGTCTGCTTACCCTGCGCAGAGCCAAATCCGACACTCTAATGACGGTGTTGCACAGCACATGGGGGTGGAAAAAAGAGGAAGCGACGTATACCGGTTCAAGGCACCCAGAAAAGAAAATCAATGCCAAGTTTAGCCCGAAGTAGAGGTTGTGGTCGGTGCAGAACGCCTCGAAGAATGTCCAACGGTGTCCTTCGCGTCCATTATCGTCTTTTGGTTTCGTCCGTGTTTGGTCATCGTTGGGCGCGTGCACCTCCAAACATGAAGTCTTCCCCGGCTTTACCTCTGGTGGCGTCATGTCGAATCCAGAAGCTTCCAACCTCCATGGCACAATCTCTCCACACCAGAAAAAGCCAACTTCTTCCGAAGCATAACGCAGAAATGGAAAGAGCACTAAGTCCTTTTATGTCTCCTTCGATTCATGAAGTCCAGGCTGCTTGATTTGGGCGAGCTTAATCTCCTATTTCCGTCATTAGAGCGGCAATATTAGAGTTTTCCAGACTGCCAGTATAAATGGATCTTTACTTTTGAAAAGTGTCTAGAGGGAGTATTCACTGGCGGCCATAGCTGTGTGCGTGAATGCTGAGCGCGTGCTGATGGCGAGCTTCCAAAAGTTTCTTTTGCAACGTGCATTCCGCACCATCAAGAGTGCCGATCTTAGCAGCCTATTGATGTGAGCTCGTTCTGAGCATGTGCTCTTAACAGCACCCACAAATATGGCGTCCAGTGAATACTCCCTATAGACAAGCGCAAGAATGACTTCCCGACGGGTGCCCTATGAGTGCAAGCACGTGCAGCTTGCGCGTGAACATAGCTTTGGCAAGCTTGTCCGCACGAGCAGAGACATGGCGGCGGCCAGTGAGCTTGCTTGCAATTGTCCATAGGGTGCCTCAATGTTCTTCTGTTTAGGGTGATAACATCCTCTGTACTATCCGATGCCAACTGCACGCGCTCATAGGAAAAAGGAAAATAAAATGCCGCCGTAGCACGGCCAACGCCAAGAGCGCGTGCAGGGACACGCTCTTTCACGAGCTCCAGAACAAAACAAAAAAATATAATAAAAATAAGCGTTTTAAACAAAATGATGACATGTCATCACCCTAAACAAAGCGCACATGAAAGCACCCTAGTTTCATCTTATTCCGTTTACTTCAGTTCATCATTACCATAGCAAGCCAGGTTATTGCCATTTTGGACTCTACTGTGTCCTGCCCAGCATTGGCCTTTGTGAAGCCTCGTCAACGCCCGTTTCACTGGCTCGGTATTGGCGACCCAGCGAAATCGACGCCGCGTAGCGGCAATGCCGAGAAGCTCAAGAAAGGAGGTCGTTTCAGCCCTGACGTCTGCTATCGGTGCTTGGTTTTCGTAGGTAGCATAGAAACAAACAAAGTTTCCAGTAGTAATTGTTTTTATGCTTCCGCCGTGTTATTCATCCGCACTGACTAGAAGGTTTTTACCGTCGAAAAATCGTTTCGCTTTCATATGTAACACCGATTTTACGCTGCAGCTGTGCAAGAAATGTATGGTGGTCCGCGTGCTGAATGACGAAAACGACCTCCTTTCGTCCGCCATTTTGCCTGACCAGCGCGCCCCCTAGTTCGCTGGAGGCGCGAATATCTAAAAAAATGAAAAGGTCAGCAATGGCGGATGTAATTTGGCGCGTGTGCAAAACGTGCATACTAGGGCCCGTCACATTGAAACAATAGACGCAGTACGTCGTTCTTGTTTGTACCTTCATCGAGTGACAAGGTGTCACGTGACCTTTGCAGAATTGCCAGCCAGCCCTGCGTACGTTCATCCGATGGAGCTCCTTCTGCACCGGTTTCGAAGTGCTGTCCTGGGTCGGTCTCTTAGCGTGGAAGGCCAGCAGAGACAACGTGAGTCTCTCGGAGCCACACACGGGATAGGAGTGGCTAGGGAGCTTTCATGTGAAGCGCACATGAAGGCATTCTAGGAGTGGCAGGAGGGAGCAGCATCGGCTGTCCCGCCTCCAGCGCAAGCTTCCTGCCTTCGATAATGCTTCGGCGTGTCGTGGGTCTGTGCGTGCACGCGAAGCCAAAGCACGGTGGAGGGCAACGAGCGCAAGCTAGAGGCCGGACATTCGAAAGAGGCGCCCTGGCGTTCTTATCCTGCCAAAGACTATAGTCACGAGGGCACCCGTGCCCTACTCAGTCGATTCTCAGTTGTGTATAAATAAAAATGGCGACCGTAAAAAAAAAAAAAGAGGAAGTGCAGTGTTTTGTGGTATCACTTTTGTGATATTATCACAAATACATTGCACTTTACTCTTCATTGATGGCATGTAAAAACAGGTGATCGCAGTGCCATCTTTAACGAAAAAAAATAAAACTTCATGTTTTTTTGTTTTTATTTCTTACTGCGTAGTGTTACTATTTTTGCGTCTCTATTTCTCGCAGTTTGTAAGATAGTAAAGGCCTGCTCACCTTTTATTTTATAAAGCAAGGCCCGCCAGCTCATGCGTAGCCGTAGACAGAGAAACGCGAACGTCTCTTCGAGGCTTTCCTAAGAAGTAAAGTGCACCTCGCATGTCGGTAACCATGTAAAAAAAAAATACATTGGATGTTTTAGTATTTTCTTGCATGCCTCCTCCACAGTCGCGTTTATCAGAACTACGAGTATATACCTGCAATCGTTGTTTTACGAATGCGTGAAACACCGTTCACGAACCAGTCCTTGAGAAAGCGACGCGGCGCCTCTTGATAACTCGGTTCCATCGGCCGCCCTAATGTATTTTAATGAGTTAGTTTCAACTTTCAATATCCGCTTGACTGGTAAAAGCCAACGGCGTCCTTATGTGGAGTCCTGGACAAAACCGTGGGAAGGGAAGCACGCCGCGTAGAGAGGAGGAGAGAAGTGAAGGACATAGGCGAGAGGAAGTTGACGTCACGGGGCGGAAGCCAATGGGCGCGAAGATACCGGGGCGAGTCTGAACTTGCAGGTGTGCGGAACACGTATATGCCTTGGTTTGTGCTACAAAATGGTGCGTGAACCAAGTACTAGGGCTGGTCCAAGAAGGCGGCAAAAATTTAAGAAAGATATATTGATGGGCTCTTAGGTAATGCGTTAGAATGACCTTTGGGAAACACCACACACGCCCCCCCCCCCCCCTTTTTTCTTTTTCGGGCCGGGGGGGGGGGGGGGGGGGGGGACGCTAACACTGACCCCGCAACGAAGCCAAAAAGAGGCAGCAAAAATAAAGGGAGAAAAAAGAAAACCAAAACAGAAAGGTGAAGGGGTCAGTGTTAGCGTTTCCCAAAGATCCATTTTTTTTTCATGCTTTGTGCTGCACACACATTGGCCCATTGACACACTTGTCCCTACTAGTAAAAAAGAAACACACCGAACAGATTTATATTCAGTTACTGCTCTTCGTGTATACACCAACACGACGTTTACAATAAAGCTCGCGTTTGCCCACATCGGGTGTGGGCACGTGCGCAGAAACCAGAATCGCGTGACACGTCTGCGCATTCGCAATGCCGACAGCAGCGCCGCCGCAGTGGCTTGACGTCAGAGACTTGAACTGGTGTGCACCATGTCGACATCGTGTTCGGGACGTTCTAGCTGAACCTAACTAACATTACACCTTTTCTTTTCCTTTTAGTACTCGTTTTTCTACGTACCAACTTTGCTGGTCCTGGTCGCAGTTGCATTTAAAGTAAGTAAAGTTTGTTAAAGAAAGAGTAAGTAGACAGGCGAGCTGGTTGATGTTAGTAGTTTGAAGGGGAAAAAAATAAACGAGGACGACGAACGAAGAAGGGAACAAACACAAAACGTCTCAAACGAGCTACAAAACTTTGTTGGCACAACCGTGTATATATCCCCTCTCTCACACACACGCACGTCTCCCGGAATTCGCACACGCTTTTGTGACTTCCCACCGCGGTATATCTCGTCAACACCTCATTTCAAAGCAACGACATTATTTTGTACACAACAATGGTACAGGCAACAATTCAAAACAAAGCAGCACTTCCCAAAGCCCTGAACAAGCTCACTTTCCTGCATCCCTGCACAAGCCTCACACTGACGCCTGACAAGAAAACAACATACATCAAAAAGACTAGAAAAGAATTACAACAGCAAAACCTTTTGGGTCGCTCAATTTATTATGGACGGCTGACTGATACAATTGCCTACTGACTCAATTCTGATTGTCTCCTTCGAGACTACTTTTGCGTAATCTTTTCTTTGCTTCACACCACAGTTTTCCCCCAATCAGGCGAACGATTATTGCATACCTGCACACATTTAGCGATCTCAGAATTCAGGGACCTGTTCTTGACCGCCCTCATGTGCTCAAGAAGCGTATCATTTAGGCGCAGTTTCGTCTAGTAAGAGAACCCACAGGCCATCGGAATATCATACACAACTCCAGCCTGCAACAAACGGCGGTTTTTCTGTGTCGTTTTTGACAACCCTGTGCTCCACCCACATGCGGCTTACGTCTGCTACACCATGGCCTCCTATATACTGACAAAGCCTGGCAGATCGCCACGAGAAGCGGCCGCCGAAATGGAAAAGGTGGAGCGGCACACAACGGATGAGAAGAGAGCCACGTGACTGGCGCCCCGCTGCGGCGAGACGCCGAAACACACTTTTCCCGAGCGAACAAGTCTGTTTCGAGTCTTCGCCGCTGCAAACGCTGTGTGCTGACGTCCAGGTTCCCCGAGAAATGGCTCTTTGATGATCTGTGCTACCAGATCTTCGCGCTCCAAATCGGCGACCGGGCGATCTATGGCTCCGTCGTCGAACTGCCAGCCTTTGCCAGTGTAGAGGAGGCTATGGTTCAACTTAAAGTCGGAAGGAAAAAAATACTGTAACCCTGAGGCGTTTTGTGTTTGTCCCCTTCCTCGTCAATCGTCTCCCGTTTCTTTTTTTCTTTTTTTTCAAAAACGTGTAGGGGCGTTATTAAAAAGGTTTATATATGTTTTTTGTTTGTTTCTTTGCGATTTGACAACGATAATCTATAACAATACGATGATTGCGCAAGGCGTTGGATAAATCTCGAGTATCGTTACTATATGTATATATGTCATTAGAATAGTCTACAAAACTCCCTATCTTAGTTACGTCGTGACTATCTTTTAAATACTACTTGAAATGATTTGTGAGACTGTGGAATAATAAAAATGCTTAATGAACGAAGGAAAACAATATTAAAGCGACGGTTGAGTCACGGCATATCATTGCTGATGTCTGGCTACGGGTTGACTGTTGTTCTTTACTTCTTCGTCTACCTCTATATCTGAGGCACGTTCGGCGCTGTGAGCAATCACGCTGCCCACATCTTACTTGTGCGCGTGTTTATAGGACGATCAAAACAAGCCATCAAACTAGGTTACGGACAAATGGTTTTATTGGAGGCACGTTTCCAATTATGTACAAAAAATCCTTCCGTAATTTTTTTTTCTTCACATTTTCGTTCAGTCAACAGACGTACCCAATCATTTTGATGCTATTCAAAGCCTTCACTTTACAGAAAGTTCACGTTTATCGCGCTCAGATATTTGGCGCTCAAAGTGCGGCTAACGTGAACGAAATACCGCGTCATTAGAAAACTAAATGCTAGCCTTACACTGGCCTTCACGAGACTACAAGGCGACTAGCAAATTCTCTCAGAGCTTTATTAAGTATATATAGCTCCTTACATTTCCTTTTTTCCTTAAACATTTTTTTTTTACATTCAAAAGAACCACTGTACAATACTCACTAAATTACTCATGATCTGCAGTTATTAATTCTTCATGTTAATGTGATTTAAAACGTGTGATTGCGTTGTTTCTTTTTGCGCGGTTCGTAACTGCAGCGTAAATATTTTTTGTGTTTTGTTTCCGAGTGCTGTAACCAAGGCTGGGACTTCGTCAGAACGCTGCTTGCCTTCCTTCGGACCCCCCTCCCCGGCTTTTTTCGTCTGAAATAAAGAGTACACACATACACAGTAAAGAAAATCCCAATTCACTAATTGATCTGAATTCAAGCTCCACATATTCCAGCTAAGCTCAACTCATCACTTCCCCTATGCCAGCTCCCTATAATGTGGAGAAATTCCCTCACAACGTCCGAAAAGGATTTTCTCGTTATATATTAATTTTTTTTCTGTGGCGAGAAAACCAAATTCTTGGATGATCGCTTCCCGCTTTGGCTATAGCAAGTTACACGATTTTCTAAACTTCCAATGCAGTTTCAATCGGTCCAGTGCGCACCGGCATGTTCATATGAAGGTTGGTTCCGACTTTTGCCTCTGAATGTGATCGACTGCGTTCCAACCGCTTGCGACCGCTTACGACGAGACGGCACATTGGCGACATCTATTAGGTAGCCCCGCAACAAATTCCGATCTGCGTATATCTGCATACTGCGTAATGCAATCTGAAACCGATTTGCGTACTGCAAAACTTTCAATTTTGCTGTACGCAGATCGAAATTGTTCCACGGCTACCGGCCGGATGGCGCCAGTTGGCCAGCGTTTTACTTCGTCGTTAGCGGTTACAAGAACGCACAATTCGCACTTGGCCACAGTCACGCGCAAACACGCGAATCAACCTTACATAAAACATGCACGCCATGTTCTCGTTAGTAACTTGGCGGTCGAAAGTACCAGCCAACCCAGACTTAGTTAGAACCGAGACGAGGATGATGGTGGACTAACCCTCGCCTTCTGTTAACGACGGGTGAGTGCTCACTGAAAAGATGTGCGAGTAAATGTGAAGCCGCTGATATTTATTCCGCCTTCAATTCACGATTGGCGCACCCAGTGTTTTCTAATTGTGCTAATAGTGATATCATGGTAACGAGCTTCAACTGCCCGCCACTGCAGGTATACACCATCCTACGTCTAAAGAAGTACGTCAAGGTGCTGGAGTCTGCTCCGAAAATTACGTATGCCGCGCAATAAAACGAATTTACAAGACCCTGTTGTTTGTTGTTAGAAGAAATAAATCCTACTTTATTGCTTCCTGAAATTGGAACCACTTTACCATGCCGAATCTCAAAGGATTGACCACAGAATCAAAAGGAGCAAACCAGTCATATTATGATTATTTTGGTATAGTATACCAATATGATGTATTCAAAACTAAAGACTTATGTATCCATCGGTGAGGTTGGAATACATGTGCTAAAAATCGGCCAAAAAGCGCACGAAATCTAAGCATACACACCGAAAAGCGGACTTGTGTGAATTTACGGTATAGTTACAGTGGTTAAACTATCTATTAGCGCCGAGATGTTTCGGTGGCGTCCTCTTACTGTTTCCATCCGTGACGTCACGACTGGGATTTGCCTCACCGTGACGTCACCAGTTGTTATCCTGGCTACTTACCATCAGGTGTGACGCCGAGTTCGGTGGTGTGTTTAAAAAGCACAGTGAAGGCTAGGAGCCATCGCAATCCGAAACTAACACCGTCAAAGTTGACAATCTGACAATGCTCATATGCCCATAATTTGGCCAATCGGGGAAAGCTGACCGGAGCGACGCTTTTGGTCGCGCACATACGGTGACAGGGTATAAGAATTGAGTGGAAGCTCCGTCTTCAGCACACGCTGGTTACCTTTCACCGGGCTTCAGCTGCGCGTGCGAGAAAGCTCATGGTGGAGGCGGAGTGCGCAGTGAATAGACCGATCTCACCAAGCTTTCCACGCATGCGTGACGCCGCCATAACTGTAGTTCGTAGGAGGCAGACGCCAGTTCACGAGATAGATCGTGCCGCCTCGTGCTTTGCTCGCGCAGACCTCCAGCAGGGTTGTCGCGCGTGCAGAAAGACTACAGCTCCCACGATGCATGGCGGAACCGGTGGCGTACTCAAACTAGCTGGTGCGATCGGTGTATTGTTTCTTAGCCGGTCACCGACTATAGATAGATGATGTCACGTGACTACTAGCGGAGTCACATGACACCATGATGTCACGTGCCTCTGACGTCACGGTGTAACGTGACAATATCATTTCGAGTTAGGTGTAATAGGTCCTAACAACCATCCCTGTAAAAATAGTCCCACTCCACAACGCCCGACGTGCGCACGGGATGTCGCCGACTGGTACCTTCGCTCAAAAATGGCGTCGTGCAGCCAGGGAGAGACTGAGGCTGGGAGAGGGGGAATAGCATCACTTTTCCGTTTACAGGGGCTCCAGTAGCTGTCAAATCGGGGCTGTCGCACTATCGTCGCCGTCGCAGTACGTACGAACGGTTTTCGAAAGATGTGGTTGTGTTATCTCTGTCCTACTTTGTTTATTCTCTTTTGAACCTTGATCCGTACCAACACGTTCTTCGTCCATTAGTACGGTATACCTTTCTTGTTTTAGTTTCGGGCACAAAAATTCGCCGCATTAAAAGATTCTTGGAAGTTCAACTCTCGTCTAGCCTTTTTTTTTAATTCGTGACGACAGTTGTGACGATAGTTGCAATGATGGCTGCGTACACGAGCGCCGCTGCCCTGCTTGATCGGTGAAGCTCGTTGTTCATGAAGGGAAGGAGGAGCTTTCCGGGAGACCCGCGTAGCTCTTGTACAAACTGTACAGAATCATGCCCTGCGAGACGAGTCTTGTTAGGTGTGCACACCAAGCAGCAAACGTAGGCTCGTTTGTGGGGCGTTACATGAACCGGGCAAAAACGTCATGTACGAGGTGTGATCAAGAAGTTCTGGGACTTATTTTGTAGCCTAAAACAGAAGGTAGCACAGTCATGCGCGCGCAGCAGTCGAAGGCAGGGACCTTCCTGCGTCATTTTGCCAAAGGGCATCGCTCTGTGAACACTTGGAACTGCGCTACAGGAGTTTGTTTGACCACATGCACGGCATAATGACGATCTCTTTATAAACTGCAAAGCAAAGCGAGAGCGAACATCAATTTTACGTCAAACTCAGCAAATCTAAATGAGAGGGCTGACTCTTGGGCGAGTTGGTATTGTGCATTAGAAAACATGATTGCGCTTTAGGACAAGGACAGTGACAGAACAGACTAAGCGCTAACACATATGGTATAGCTTCGCCAATACTGAAAAGTCCTCCGACGAAGATCTATGGGAGCAGCGGCGAACGTGACAGTGGCGCCTCTAGCGGACTCGGAGTTTGCAGAAGCGGACGACGCAATGGAAAAGTGTAGGCTCTGCGACGTCCTAGAGCTTTGCGAGCCCCGTTTCTTCACCCAAACAGCTGAAACAATTCATTACGGTCAGTCCGTTTGCAAAGCGGAATCCACTGATCGCAACTGCAACGACAAACAAATAACAACGCGCGCAGAAACTAAGATACAGCAGTTTGTTTATATAGGTCTCAAACGCCATGCAGGGTGGTCACACGCGTTTGAAGCGCACCTGGGAAGCGGAAAAAAGGCGTTTAGCTACTCGAACTACGTAGTAAGAGGTATTTCTTACCCGAATAGGTGATTATTAAAACGTACGCAAACAATATGCTAAAATTACCAGAGCAAGCGCACCAGTCTCTGCAGCATTACAAAAACAAAAAGTAACGAAAAAAAATGACCATGCAAACACTTTCCCAGCTTTGCAGAAGATGGGGTCCCCATCCCAGAAGAAACTAAAAAGAAATGGGGAACAGTCGCGAACAACGGCGAATGAAACGAAGTTAGCAGACGATACAAAGATACAAATCACCCAGTAAAGACCTCCTTCAACGACGACGATCGCACGGGGCGTCGGTAGGAGCATTGAAAATTAGCAGGTAATGCTCGCCGCGGGGGGGGGGGGGGGGGGGGGGGGGGGGGGGGGGGTAGTAGAGGAAATTTTTTAACACGCACACAACCTCAGGCTCTGTTGACACATTTATTATCGTGTGCTGTTTATACACCTGCTAATTTTACTGCAGCAATTAAGCTCAAATAATTTTCACTCCCAGTGATATATTTGTTTTATGCCAAATCAGTTACTAAATGTGTTGAAGTTGGAATCCCTCATTGCAGCACATCTAGCTTTAATGCCTCTTTTTTGCCTCAAACTTCGATTCACTAGAACCGCCCTCCCGCAGCCATTGTCACAAACACTGCCTCAGATTTGCCATTACTAACCCGTTACATGATGTTTAGTATTAAGTTTGTGTATTGTTTGCCTTTTCATTGATATTTGTTTTATTCCATGTACATTGCCATTACAAACCTGTTAAATGATGTTTAGTAGTTAGTTACTGTAGTTTTTGCCTTTTCATTGTTATTTGCTTTATTATATTTACTGTGCCCCACTCCTCTCTGTAATGCCTTCAGACCCTGAGAGACATAATAAATGAAATGAAATAAATGAAATGAAGTTGAAAAAATGGAAATACGAAACAGCAAATCTTTTTCGGGTGATTGTTTCCTGTAACGCTTACTTTTATCAACATAGTCCTACACAAATTCTTAACATTTCCCTATGTTCTTTTTCGACCTTTGTGACTGTTATTTCCTCTTAACGCTTTCGTATTGACACAACGATTTGAAAATAAATACGATATTTTATATTTAAACTTTTGGCGAGCAAGTTTTCTTACAATACAGTATTTTGCCACCAAACGGAGAGGCACAACGGACCAAGCGCGTCGGTTCTACTGCAAGAATGACGGTTGCTTCCCGCAATGCTTGTATAGAAAATGGCGTACCCATGCGATTCACACGATTACCAGCGACCTCCGCGCTTCCCCGTGCCGCGTTGTTCGGCAGCACCATGAGTTGCAAAGTGAATTTTACGACAGTGTGAGATGCGGGACATTTTGAAGATGTGGAAATTTCTCGCGGGACGCGGGACACGAGCCCTCAATGCGGGACAGTCCCGCAAGTCGCGGGACGGGTGGTCATCCTAATGCAAACGGCTGTACCCTTTATAAAGGGCGGTAGTTTGCGCCACATAGCCTAGAAATTAAGAACCAAAAGTATAATTTCTTTCCTTCGCCAATTTGCTTACCGTCCGCAATTTCGTAACTATCAGCAGGCGGTGTGGGACATCAAGCAATGGCGATTGCCATTGTTGCTCGATGGGGTTTCGAAAAGAGTCTAATTGGGAATCATTCCTATTTCAAAATGCGGCTTGCTGAGCTTCAGAGATACGACGTGAGAAAGCTCAGGAATTAGAGCCTTGCTTTGTCTCAGACTGTTTTAACATTTCTGAAGGACGAAAAAAGCGCTGGCAGCTGGCAACAATGATTTTAAGCGTTAATACCCCCGCCCCCCGCCTCCCTTAAAGGTCGTGCTGGCGATACCCTGCGGAGGGCAAGAAAGTTGGCTTAGAAAGGCAAGAGTAAGAGTAATACTTTGTTTGTTTGTTTGTTTTGGTTTCTAGGCAGGTGGCGCCAGCTACCCCCCGTTACAAAAAGTACAGTCATAACCTTTCATCCATCGATCCTATAGCCAGCCGGCAGCAGCCAGGCGGCGCCGGCAGAGTGAGAGGCCACAGTTACAGACTTTCTCGTTGTAACTTGGCAATGGGTGAACGATAAGCCCCACATTGCGTGCCGAAGGCTTCGAAATGCGCGACGTATATATACGAGCGCATTAACGCACACATATTGGAGCATGACGCAGCGAAAAGCCTGATACTTCTTCGGAATAGAGGCGCGCTCCGGTGGTACGCATTCACGCTCCCATTGGCCCGCCAGGGCTGTAGCTTCCGCCGTACTGGCATGTTACGCGATCACGGCTTCCTGGTCTATACCCAGTATTTCTTGCTTCAGACACTATAGGTAAGCGGCGCCACCAAAGGAAAAGCTCACGTTTGAACATTGCAGCCGCCACTCCCAGGGATACCCAATATTTCTTGCTTCAGTCGCTAGATGGCGCCAAACCAAACAGCACTGCAGGTTGCCTATGGCTGGAGTGTCGTTAATTTTAAGCGTGCCATATTTAGTGGTTATAATAGAACCTACTGCCACACTGCGACAATAGGGAACGTGACAGTCCCTCCATTCCTCCATTCTTTTAACAGCTTAACGCAACCAGGGCTCGCAGCACGGCATTTTTACCCGCTTCGGCGTGATCGCCGCTGTACCAGCTCGTTTTGCCCCTGCCTGTATGTTCGCGGCAACGTTACCGGGCATCGGTTCACTGGTATACGCGGTGTATGCTTACCCGGAGCGGAGTCATGAGCATGCCGAACACGAGGAAGTCCCGCGATCCGAAGGCGTTTCCTGTTCCGTGCTGAAATCGAGATGGTTACACTTACAATCCCCGAATTGAGCGATTATCAGCTCACTGAAGTGGCACCGACAAGCTATACATTTTTCTAGCGCTTATCACCCAGGCCAACAATGCTGAGTCAATGTGCTGCAGACGCGTGTGTGTAGTCTGATACTACGCTGGATGGAGCACATATACTCGGAGTCGGAACCCGTTCTACAGCAGACGAAGATGACAGCGTGCAAAAGGCGATTACTTTTCCGGCTGACCTCACTTCAAGAGTCCTAAAGGGCCTGCACACCGCGCACGCGTGTTCAAACAACGCAGTATTGGGGCCCTAACCTGGACACTTGGCGAAAAAGAAAGCGAGAAATCCAGCGCCTCTGACTGGCAGGCGCCAAGGTCAAGTGCGGAGTTGGCCAATCACGGTCGCCAGGTTTCTCGCCGACTTCTTCTCCAAGTGTCCAGATTAGCGCCCTTGGTCACGGTCCTATAGACCTTTGCATCGCTTATCACCCAAGCGAAAAATGCTGAGTCACTAAGCCGTGGAAGGCAGGCGCAGCGCCTGATATACCGTCACAGCAGAGCAACAGCGCATGCTAAGAAGGCCTTCTACAGTCCAGGAGACAAAGATGGAAGCGCGCAGAAGGCGATTTTTGCTAAGGTCTATAGACCCCTTTCAAAAGACCACCCTCTGTTGGCAGCTGTGGAGTCCCTGCACAATGGCGGAATAAAGCCGCAACTTCACGGCGCACGTTTTGCGTTATTTGGTTGGATGAGAAGGCAAAAACACACCCACAGGAAAAGGCAATGAGCGCAGTGACGTTGCACTTTGGACTCTGTTTGATTGGCACGTCGGCTTCTACCATTGGTCGCACTTTATGGAATGAGTTGCACGTTCCACGATGTCATCTGTTCCCCCATCGTGCAGTGGTTCCGACCGTCTCATAATTGGCACGGGACTTTGGAAGAGCGTCTATTGAGCAAGTTGCGACATGTCTTTTTATTTATCAAACTGACTAATTAACGCGCAGTAATTAGCTAGCTTCTTAAATATGAACTTGAGCGCAAATCTTGCAGTACAAACATTGTCGTTGCCATTCAGGTAGAAAGCTTCGTGTGTCTAACTGTTTCGAGACTTAGACAAAATGAGCGCGAGATTAAAAAAAAAAAAAAAAAGAAAACAAGATCTCACGTGACCACACGAACTGCGTTGTGTAAGCACTGTTGACGGTAACGCGTTACAAGGAACGGTATTACTTATTTCAAGTAACGGGTAACATAGTTATGGATGAAGAATAAAATAATTAAAACAGTTTGCCTATCTTCTCTCCACGCAGAAGGTCACACTTTAGAAAAACCTTAACGCCCACGCCCTTTGACCCGGTGTCAAAAAACGCAGTCGCAAAAGAAAAACAAAAAAACGTTGTCGCAAAAGAAACAAAAACACGTTGTTACCGTCAATTAATAAATAAAAAGTAACGCGAGAGTAACGTGCGTTACTTTTTTGCAGTAACGGTAACGCGTTACTTTTACTTAGAGGTAACGTAGGTCTGTAACGCGTCCCTTCATTTTGCAAGTAACGAGTAACGTAATTCCTTATTGTTTTTTCGGTAACGCCTTCGATACTGGTTGTGAGTGTCCTTATTTTACGTAAGATCTTTTTTTTTTTTTTATTATTAATTAACAATTAGACGCACGAAGGCTCACGATACATGAGAACACGCTCTCCAACTTTTGCACAGGAGGGTTGGCACTGAAAGAATTTAAGAAGTTAGCTAAATTCGTGTTAGTTCGCCAGTTTGGCATACGGCAAAAATAATATATTGACTTACACAATAGGACTATAATTCTACCCGCGTAATTTCTTTGAATTATTGGAGCAAGGTAGTTGAAACGTCCTGTTAAGAGGCCTAGATTCCTATCTGGTGCGAGGACATTCGGAATAAGAACATATATTAGCTACTCAACATCGGTCGTCTTTCGCAGAAGAAACACAGTTTTAGAACTGAATGCTCACAGCTCTCGTCTGCCCCCCCCCCCCCCCCCCCCCCCCCTTTTCGCTCCCCCTCCCTTTTTTTTTTCTGAGGAACAAGTTAATTAGTACAAAAAAGGCATGACAAGCAGTTCCCGTTGTCAAGTTGTGAGACCGACTCAACCAATGGGCGCAACCCGAAAGTCCTCACCTTTCGAATGAACAAATTGAGGAAAAATAGGGCGATGCCGAAATCGGCCAACATGTAGAACAGATTCCACGTGAGGAAGAGTTTTAAGGTGGTCCGCGGTGCCTGGAACAGACGGTCAGGGTGTCTACAATGCCAACAAGTTTGGAAGCCATAACATTATCCTATTTCTTTTCGTAGGCGCTACGCTACGCAGATCATGAGCATAAGAAGATGGGTACGGTACGCAATGGGACACATGTGTAATGTTGCAAGAGTGTGTGCGTTCTTTACTGCACGTGCGTGGGACCCCAGCGCCAAGCACAATTTTCGAGAGAAAAAAAAACAAACAAAAACCGTGACGTGTTTGGTGTACATGTCATGAGGTCACAGCGTCACGTGATGTACCAGCCCTCAAGTGACACTCTGTGACGTCACCGCACATGATATTATTACGTCACATAATAACAGGATCTCACGTCTCACTGTGAAGTCACGCGACGCTATGACGTTACACGACGTCATGGTTGTGAGAAATGTGATTGTGTGCAGTTTGTGCGCTGCATGGTGTTGTGGGGTGCCTCGGCCGCACTTAATATCCAGGACACGGCAAGGACCCTTGCATTTCTTTTTTGAAATAATCACAACCAAATAGATGACCGGTTTGCTAACAAAACACACAAAAAAAAACCCACATAAATTAGTTTTTTTTTAATTAAGTCCTAAAGATTTCACGTAATATCAAACACTGTCCATTAAACAAGAAATTCGCCAAGTCGTTTGCACCGATATAATATGAATACAGTAATACTAAAGCAAAAATAACACAAAGCTATGCTGCCGTTTGCCTCACTATTTATTTTAGAAGAGGGCCGCGTGGTTTGCTCTTCGCTCGAAACCTCGGCTTTATTTGTCAACGTCCTGGGTGTCACTGCGGGTAAACGAGGAATTTCCTCGAGCAGCTCGTTTTCCTGTTAGCTTTGTGCGGTGAAGTATGTAGTCGTCGAGCATTGCGTCACGATAGTGACGGCGCTCTGAAAAGGGGTTTGTGAATTCACTTTTCCGCAGAACACGGAAACAGCCGATCCCTGAGAACAGTAATGGATCCCAGCCAATTATGCGCCTTAGAATACGACTAGAACTAAAAGAATGCAATGTGCGCCAGGACAGTGGGCGAATAGAACGTCATGCGCATTCTCCCCACGCACGTCGCTTTCTTTTTTTTTAACACAATGTTTTTATTAGATGATTTGCATGGAGTTCTGCAACGTTTAGCTGCAACAGCTGGCTGTAACGCTAGCTGTAACACCCGGCTGTAACGAAAAACAGACCGAAAGCGTTACGCCCATAGAGAACCATATAAAAAGATCAGTTCCCCCGGTTACTAAATTGAGATTGTGAGCAAAGTGCTTTGCTAACTAAATTATCGAGGGTATTTTTTTTTCATTGACTGAGCTATCAAAAATAAAAAAATCCAGAATTAAAAAAAAAAAAAATCATGACAGGAAACGCCACGAAGCAGGCGCGGTCGTCTGCTTCGTGGCGTTTCCTGTCATACAGTGCGTCAGTTCACGGCCTTTGACAGAGACGAGAGCGAATCTTCAGCAGGCGGTCCCGTTCAGACGTCCTTCTCTTCATCCCTAGAAGGCCTATCACAGATTCTGCGCTTGCCAGTCCTTGTGAGCAAGCTTGTATGATTTTGTTTATAATCGCATTTTGAGCTTCGTCATTCGTTAGAATCATTATAGTGTTCGTTGTGATTCTTTAGCTCCGCAATTTACAAATATTAAACTTACACCTTTCTTTCTTCTTCTTTTTTTTTTTGTTTTTTAAAGTGCACTTTTTTTTTTTCAGCAATCGTCGGGCTTAGGCGAATTTTCGCGTAGCCAGTCACACGGACTCATTTAGCGTTCCTTCAAGTGAGTGGACTTCACCGCACCGAATGCCACTTGAAGTTCTCTCGTACTACACGGCAAAATTTAGTGTCACTCGGAAATGATGTCAATGGCAATGGGCAACGTAAAAAATCATGCAAATAACTAAAATATACGCCCAGATTTCTCAATAACAGTTTTTTATATCCTTATTAAAAGCAGTTTACCAGGCATTGTTCCGTTATTTTACGCCAATTTGATGAATAGACTGAGTCATCACAAGACGAGACAAGTACGAAGCTGATATCATATCCGGACCTGAAAGACCCGTGCTACGGAAGACTTCCAGGGGGTTTTCCTACAGTCTCATCACAGCAAAGGTCTCGTGATTGGGACCGCGGGCGACTTGGGGTTCGCGGTGCTGAGTGAAGCTTTATGCTACAATCCAAAGTTCCTCGCGGTTTCGCGCTTAACATGTCCGGCTTGTCTTTGAAAAACAAAAATGGGCGCCGAGCGTTGTTGCGCAATCAAGTGCCATGTGTAAGTCTAAAGGGCTGAATGCTAGGTAGGCCGTTTGTTTTTTCGTGATACATTACTTCTTGTTGGCATAGAACAAGTGCGTATCCAGTAGTACTTCTCTAAAAAATATGCTTTTTATGCAGATGCATTGTTTTCTACGAGGAACTCTCTTTTCTCCTGAAACAGTGCTATCGAGGCTACACACTCGGCCTCCTGGATCGAGCGTTGTGAGTTCACAGAACACAATCGATGTCGAGTGCGTTCTTCAGTGAGCGACCCTACCGCGTGGCACCGCACGAGTGGCACTAGGGGCGAAGTGTACTCGCCTCAAGTGACACTAAATTTGTCTGTCTGGCAGGGGTATATTTAAGCGGCTTTTGATTTCGTCGTTTTCCTAATAGTGATAACACAATCTACGACGATTGAACATTCGAAATAGCCTAAAATTACAATCATGCAGGGTCTAACTTATCTATTAAAAAGGGGATCAAAGATCGCAACCCACAATGTTTTTTTTTTTTTTTTTTTTTTTTTCAGAAATTTTGTTTTTGTCAGAAAAAATAGGCGTGACATAATTTTTGATCGCGTTTTTAATATCGTATCGTAATTTGAGACTTCTTTTAGGACGGCTAGCGTAGACTGAGTTTTTGTCATGAAAAAGGCACTCGGGGAAAAATTCTTTCATGCCAATTAAAGGAACGCTTGGGAAGCGATAATAAAATGCTCTGAACTCGACAAGCCTCGCGTTTCTTGAGTTTTCGGTGTCTATTGGCAGAAGATCGAACTTTAGAGGGTATTTACTGGACGTCACATTTGAGGGAGATGTAAAGGGAGTATTCACTGGACGCTATATTTGTGGGTGCTGTTTAGAGCGCATGCTCAGAACGAGCTCACATCAATAGGCTGCTAAGACCGCCACTCTTGATAATGCGAAATGCACTTTGCAAAAGAACTATGGAAGCTCGGCATCAGCACGCGCTCAGCATTCGCGCACACAGCTATGCGTCGCTGTGGTCGGCCCATCACCATTGGCCGAATGCTAACTATGACGTCAGCAAAGGATGTCTCATCGACGGAAATAAGAGGAATGTAAGAACTTCATTTTTGACAGTTTCGGCAGTGTTGCTTTGAGAGCGCCATGATTTCAAGTTTTCCCCATGCTCATTGCAAACACCATCGAACTTGTTGCTCACAAAATAATGACGTCCCGAAAGGTAACCGAACGAGGGCGCCACCGAAACATCTCGCCGCTAGCTCTCATAGAGCGCTTGCTCGGAACGAGCTCACATTAATAGGCTGCTAAGACCGGCACTTTTGATGGTGCGAAATGCACGTCGCGAAAGAACCGTGGAAGACCGCCGTCAGCAAAAGCTCAGCAGTCGACCACACAGCCATGGCCACCAGTGAATACTGCCTATACACATTTTCCACAAGGGCGAAGTCACCTTGAATGTCGTCACTTCCGGTATGCGGTAAAACAACGTTTCGATCTCTCCACGCCGCTAGAAGATGTTTACGGAAAAGTGCGCGGTTGCCACACATTCTTGTTTTGCATCCCTTACATTTTCTCGCATATTCCAGGTCAAAATGTTTTATTATTTTTTTTTTCGTTCCGCATACCAGACACGAAACCCACATGACCGAGAACGCGTGGACCGTTTGCGCATGCGCCCTGCCGATAGCAGCGCCGCCGCAACGGCGTGACGTCAGGGCCGCGTATTGGTGTATGCGGAGCGCAAGTTGGTCTGATTCTTGCACACTGGTTACGATGACGTCAGAAAGCCGAGCTCTCATTGGCTGATTGAAAAAAAAAAAATAATGGGTAGACCTGGAGGCAGCTAGTATTGAGGTCTACCCACTAGCTTTTATAATCAAAGCCAATCAGAGCTCGGCGTCGTTCTGACGTCACCGTAACCAGTGTGCAAGAATCAGACGAACTTGCACTCCGCATACACCAATACGCGGCCCTGACGTCACGCCGTTGCGGCGGCGCTGCTATCGGCACGGCGCATGCGCAAACGGTCCACGCAGACAGACGACTTGTTCTCCTCATAGACAATTGCAAGCATGGCGCCTTACTGGTGCCAGACGCGTGCAAGCGTGTGTAGCGTGCGCGGGAACATAGCTTTGGCAAGCTTGCAATGGCGCGTAGACTTGTCCCCTCGAGTTCCGTGTTTACCAATGTTGGTGTTTACCAACAGAAGGCACGTCCACCGGATGCTTTACTTCATCTTTCTCATTCGAGCGCGGAGGAAACATTGGGTACCGACTCGCTGCTTAGTTGTTTGCCGCGACTGCGTTCGGTTTTGCTGACTGAACACGAGCCGCAGCCGATCGCTGACGCGAGGGTCGGCTGCGTGGGTGGAGCAATGCGTCAAAACACAAACAAATAAATTATGCTGTTGTTGTCCCCATCGGCGCAGTTCTTAATTTAGCCACTAGGGGCACGACGGTTGGATCGCCTTCCCAATAGTAACTTCGCTTGAGCGTCCCTAACCAGCCGCTAAAAGAACAGGCTGCACACAACGCTAGTGCGAGGAACTGCATGCGAGGGTTTTGTCTTGTTCTGATATTCTTTTCTGGGGGGGAAATGGGGGGGGGGGGGGGGGGGGGAGGAAGGGGAGGGACAAGGGATGAAGACAAAGAGAAATGCACACGAGGATGGGCGAATCGGATGAACTCACGGTGTCGATTTTTGAGAGCAAAAACACGTCGCTGAGAACCGTTAGGCAGATCAAGACAAGGTAGCCAATCACAAGAGGTGTCAGGAGCCCAGCCCCTGCAGCAAGAAGACGGTATGAGGCCCATCTTACGGAAAACTAAAAAAAAAAAAAGAAAACTAACACACAGACACAGACACGCACACACACAGAGAAAGACAAACACATGCGCTCACACGGGCACACACAAATTAAAATAAAATTTAAACAAATTGGGAAGAGATAAAGAGAGGAACGGAAAAGCGTGATTATGGAAATATATTTCGGGTTGGTGGCGGGAAGACACATCTCATATCACACTTTAAACAAGGTAGTACACTGTATGACACTGTTAACGCGAACATCAGTTCGGCGATTTTTCGCAGTTTACTTCTACAACTTGGGTTAGTATCCCAACTGAGAACTTCCCAAAACTATAGTAGTTTTAATGACAGTCCTTCAACACCGACAGAAAAGCCAAGAAAACCGGCGATGGCTCGTTCGCGCAAACTGTTGCGAAGTGTGCAAAAAGTGTGATGCTGGTCGGAAGAGCTAAAATGAAACCACCCGAAAACCGCAGAGCGACAAGTTTAGTGAATGCATCTTTGAACTATTCATTAATTGACATGGTTTATTTGTTGATTGGTGTTTCCTAAAGAAAACCCTAGGTTAGCTGTGACGCTTGTCCAAGCCGGTTACTCTGCGCTAAGGTTAAGCGGCAGGGGCAAAAGAAATGCATCATGAAAGAGAGAGATCAAAGGATTGCGACAACAATAAAATAGATGGCGGGATGATGCAAGAAAGCGTAGGACAGTACGGGACACCTATATGTCTTTGTAGATTGGTGCATTGAGTTTCAAGTTCCAAACACTTTTGAAACCTTAAGCGGTCGTACTTCTTTTGTCTTAATGTGCCTTGTAGAACATAGCGTTCATCGTAATATTTCGGGCACTCACACGGTGTCTAGCTGTTCTACTGACCCACGGGATGACTAATACAGTCCACGAGGTCTGTGATGCTGATAACAGGATGGAATTTTGGGGTATGTACCCCTAACAGGCAATGCACAATTGATTGCTGTCGCCCCGAAAGTCCCGACCGCGAGCCGCAAGTAGGGTGAAAACAAACAAACAAATAAGCGAGCCAAGTTCTTTTTTTTTTTTTTTTAAGAGTTGAGTTTTATGGAAGTAATTTGCTAACATGATGGACAAGAGCATTTGCAGCAGTCCACGTGCACGGCATACAGCTATCACTCGAGTAATGAGGATGAATTCTGTCGCAGTGTCAGCAGCTTCGTCTTCAGGTACTCTGTAGTGACCACTAAGGCCTCACGTTTCGAGTAACAGCTTTTTCGAAAAATTAGTCTTTGCGAAACTGGCAGTGATAGCTAGATTGTTGAAAGATGGACACGGGACGACGAAGTGGGCAACGGGGTCACGCGCAGAAGAAACCCGTCATGTTCTCATTCTGATAAACCGCTACCTTCACGTCGATCGGGTCGTACTTTCTTCAGATCTCAAACATCTGGTGATAGGAAAAATGAAGAGGTTTTCCCGGACCAGTTGCTTAAGCGGGCTACTCCGTACTTGGGTTAGGGGAACAGGGATGTAAAGGAGAGGAAGAAGTTTGTATTTCACTTTTGGTCACTCTGGGGGGGTTTTATTCAAAGTCGTGATGTCTGGGGTGCTATGTTGCGCTTTTTGCACTCCCAGGAGACTTGGAAGAAGGAAGTGACGTCAACGACTAGAGCAAACGCAGATTGGGTGTTGACAGAAGAAAACAAAATCAACATCCAATCTGCATTTGCTGAGTCGTTGACGTCACTTCCTTCTCCCTAGTCTCCTGGGAGTGCACAAAGCGCAGCATAGCCCCCCTGTCCCCTACTCTTGAGAAAACGTAAGAGAGCCCTTGAGGCCTTGGCAGCATTGGACTTTGAGGACCGTGATTCAAGTTTTTTTGGCTAAATGGTCGGTTGTCGAATGTTGTCAGGATGTCTTTCAGAAGAAATGCTTTCATTCTCGATTAAGGAATTCTCGAGACGAACATGGTTGATAATTTCTATGGTGGTGCATTTCTAAAACTGTGTTTCTTGGCGAAATGGTGGCTGGCGCTCTAAGGTTACCAAGAGGTTTCGTACTCCCCCAGGAATCGCGATAATGAAAATGAGAAACACATGTGTAAACATTCAAGCTACCAAATGTCAATGTTACTGTATAAATAAAAAAAAAAATAACGTCACACTTTAGATAAATAAATTAATTAACGAAACTCTGAAGATGGTTAAGCCTTCTAAATGGAAGCGCGCAAACGAGGTTGTGAAAACTTAAAAATAATGAACGGAACTCCAAGTCTGAGGGCAGAAACAGGACAAGATATATACAACGTCTCAAAGCGCTGTGTCTCAGACCTCGTATGTTGGTACGTTTTTCGGTTTGCGTCCATGGTTCGTGTTAGTTTGACTGAACCTTGTGGTTCTCATGAAACCGATATTACAAGTCATCTCTGCCAGTCCAGCGCTAAGAACATATCGCCTTACTTCATGCTCACCGCGTCCAACCACAACCTCTTAATCTTAGAGGCGAGAGCTTCATTGACACCGATGGCTTTCAAGGTTCGCTTCGGCCTATCTTCGGGTGAAATTGAGTATAACGACACCACTTACTCGCATACATCAATTCACGTAATATTTTAGAGCGCAGCTCTTAGGCGCCCGTTTCCGGCTTGAGCGGCGTCGGCGTCGCCGTCGGCGTAACCGCGCGGTGCATTATGGGTAAATTTCCCCGCTAAGTCTAGCGGAAAAATTTCCCCGCTAAATCTAGCGGAAAATTTTTTACACTAAATTTGGCAGAAAATTTCCCCCTCTAGATTTAGCGGAAAAATTTCCCCGCTAAATCTAGCGGAAAAATTTGCCCACTAAATCTAGCGGAAACATTTTTCTGGGGGGTCACGTGACCTGGAAGGGTCACGCGACCCCCAGGTCACGTGACCCCCCGCCCTCTCTCTCTCTCTCCTCGAGGTCACGTGACCCCCTCCTCAGTACCCCTCCCTCCTCCTCCTACTCAAGAGCTGCGCTCTAATTCGGCGTTACAGGAAATTGTAAACAGCTTCCACTTTTTTTTTTTTTTTATATGTACGACACGCGCTAGCATCCGCTAAAACGTGCCCGTGACTCGTAACAACATTCACAACAAAAATCAAACAAAACGAAGGGACGAATTACGGACTGCTCGAAACAAAGCGCAAACTTTAATATATAAAATGAAGACAAAACAAATTCGTTACCTGCCTCATGGGATGGCGCAGCGAAGGGCTTTAATTGGACGATGAAATTCCTGTCCGCGGCCAGATAGTAGACACACTCGAGAACGACGATGAGGTTATGGATCTGAAACTCGGTACAGAACTCGTCAAACTCAGAGCCGTTGTTATCAGTCTCGATGTTAAACCACAGCCTTCTTTATACGAAGAAAAGCCTGGCAATTCATCGTAAGATACATCGTCTGACCACCGTAAAAAAAAAAAAAAAAAAAAATGTTTAGCGGCAGACGAGAACTAGAGAACCCATGCGAAGAGCAAGTCGTCTGCTATGGGGAGCGTCTGCAATTTTATGCGGGCACCTCCAACGGAGATTGGTCGCAAGTGCGCATGCGCCGCGTTTTTTGCATGGTGAGGAGGAAAGCAGGCGGAAAGGCGGAGACGTTTGCAGACGATCAACGTTTTCGGCACCTCCACGCAGCTCGTATGCGGAGAGCAATCGTCTGCTTGGTCTTGTGCAAAAGTTGGCAGGAGTTGTGGTGACGTCAGAATGACGCTGAGCTCTGATTGGCTTTGATTGAAAGGGTAGTATGGGCAGACCTCGACGCTAGATGCCTCGAAGTCTACCCACTATTTTTTTCTTTTTTTTTTTTCAAACAGCCAATAAGAGTTCGGCGTTCTGACATCATCGCAACCCGAGTGCAAGAAGCGGATGAACTTGCGATCCGCATTGCAAATGCGGCCCATAAACCACGTGACCCAATCGAGCAGTTGGAACCTCTCTGTAGTATAATCGCCCCCCCCCCCCCCCCCCCCCCTTGCATCTTCCTGGAAGGAGTGACTCGTTCTTCCACCCGAACCACGGGACGTCTACCGAGGAACCCTACTTCGACGTATCAAGAAAACCCCCCAAAAGCTCCTCAACATTGCAAGCCAAGAGTATACCCGGACAAGGGACAAATCTTCAAGAAAACCGTTTAGCCTCTCTCTCTATGAAACACAGGCTTGCTGGTTCTTGTCTCTACCGTAAGCTCCCACTACTGTGAGCCTAGTATTCAGAGTATTCCCAACCGCTCGATCGAGATTACGTGGTTTATGGACCGTGATTGCGATACAAGCTCTAAGGAGGGGTCGAAAGCGTCTATCGACTGCAAGTGCCTCCGCCTCACTTCGCCTCTCTCTCCTCTCCTCCCCCTCTTCCTCCCTCCCTCCCTCCCTCCCTCCTCCCCCACCCCACCCCGCCCCCGTTTATCCACCTCGTCGTTCAACAACGCACGCAAACGCACTGTCAGCCACTCCGCGCAGGATGCGTCCGCCATTACATTGAGGACGCCATCTATGGTTTGAGTTGCTCCCTCCATCCACGCCCTCTACCCCTTTATTTTTACGGAGGTGACCTCTCTATCTCGCTCATCCGGCAGGCATCGAAAAAGTGAGCGGAACACACTGAAACTTCACTTCTCTTTTATATAGGTGTTTCTTTTTTAAATGGTGCATTCATTATATTAAAATGTCATAGCTGTAGGTATCATAAAAAAAAAAAGTTAAGACGAAACTTTTTCTTTTTTCGGGGTTCATAGCAAAGAAGCTTTGAAGCCTTTGCTTTATGTGGTGCTATTTGGGAGCAGCAGCAGGCGGTTTTTACCATTTTCCTCCGCGTGCATAACAAACAAAAAAAAATTGGTTTCAGTTTTTGTTCTTTGAAACCTACACATATCAAGTATGATAAAGGAAATCTCGAAATGCACCTTTGTGAAGAAGTTTCATTGAACTCGTTCTTTTGGTGAATAGTTATGCGAATTGTTTTGACTCCCGAACAGCGATCGGAAACGCCTTGAATGTTAACGTCGAGACTGATATGAATAACTGCCACCTTGCGCAGGCTCACCAAACAAAATCCCACTAGCTGCTTGATCCAGTCCGTCGGTAGAGGCCCGCAGATGATCGGTACCTGAGAAAGCGGAAGGCGAATCTTCACGCACGGACCGACGTTAGAATGCAAGCAAGCAAGTAAAACGCGCTACAACGATATTGCCCGTCCTGAGACGTAGAATCGCCTGTAAATCTCTCGATTTCTACGTCTATCGACAGGTGTGCTTTTCGATCTTCCACAAAGTTTGCACCAAGTGGCCAGAAAATGCGTATAATGTCAATTCTTTTTTTTTTTCGCTTTTTGTTTTTTTCTTGCTGCGCAGACACACAGTACAGGTGCTCTCTAAGATATCTGTGCGCCTATACTTTCCAGCGGTGCGCTTAGGACAGCTGAGCGCTGCAATCTTTGGAGAGGTGCTCGCTGACGAATAACGGAATAACGAAGCCGTTTGGAACCCCCAAAAAACCTGTCCGCGATGTGACACTACAAGCACGACGTTTCACGCGCTTACCTCATACTCAGTGTCACAAGGCAGACAGATTTTCTTTTCTATAGCGTGAGCTACACTGGCCGAGGTTGAGCAGTTTCGCGTGGCTGTCAAAGAGCCGTACCGCGCAAGCGCGAGGAGCAGTGACGTCACACGGCGCACAGCTGGCGCGCCGGAGCCGCCGCCGCCGCGCGCTCCGCCACCGCCGCGCGCGCCTCGCCGGTCTGCGCATTCCAGAGGAGTGACGTCATAGCCTCGGCAGACGCACTGGCGCCATCGCGTGCCCAGCTGTGCGCCTCCGTTGCGCAGTAGCCAAGTCTGACGCTGCACCGGAGCCGCTTGATAGCGCCTCTCATTTTGTGCGCATAAGCTCACGCTACGTATATCCTGGCATAGCCAAGCTAAGCCACCGCATTTTTTTTTTGTCTCTAAGCATTGATTGGCTAAGCCATGTACTTTGTAAAAAATAGCGGAAGGCATAATTTTTTTTTATGTGGTCTGAGTTTGAGGGTAGAAAGAAAATTCCGCCTTGAAATACTTTCACATGATTCAGATAATGTTACTTCGTAGTGTAGCTGGGAATGCAATGCGGAACGCAAGTTCGTCTGCTTCTTTTGCATGGGTTGTGGTGACGTCAGAATGCCAAGGTCTAATCTCTCTGATTGAAGGATAGTGGGTAGACCTCAAAGCAAGCTGGGCTCGCAACCCCTGCAAAAGCAGCAGACGAACTTGCGCTTCGCATACACTAAATCAACTCTCTGACGTCACGGACCTGCGGTAGAGCTGCTACCGCCACTGCGCATGCGCAAAAGCTTCTTCTCACACGAATCTGGTTTCTGCATACGCGCACTTCTCCCACGCAATGTGGGCAAACGCGGGCTCGTTTGTAAAGCAGTGCTTTGGTGCATATACTCGGGGCACCTAGCCTCCACAAAAGATTCGTGAATTCGTCGCGGGACGTCGCATTTAACGCCTAGGTGGTGCAAGCTGCCGCGTTAATAAAAGGGTGTAGATATGTCTGACCATCCGTCGATCTATCCGTATACGTCCAATTAATTGTTCTTAGCAGACGATTTCCTTCTCTGCTACGGGTGATTAGTAAATATGTGGTGGTTTAGCATCGCGCAAATTGTGCCTGTCCACGTGTGTACAAGATTAGTACACCAACCAAGATCGGGGTCCAACTAATTTTTGAAGCACTTACTAAAAAGAAAAGAAACATATGTGACTAATATAAAACCCAAGCCATATATACAGGTGTCGAAATGTATTTTGCTGTGTATAGTTCAACTGCAGCCATGGTCATCAGATAGCAATCGAACCCGGATGCTGTCATAGTACTCTCGAAATGTTTGGTCGTGCAGTGCTTTCATCAGTCCGCGTCTCGTGCTAACACTGTTGTTCGTGTTGTCTTGAAGCAAACTTCAATTTCCCGAGTTACGAGAATAATATTTTCTTAGAAGTCACTGAAGTTCCTAGTATGAAGCTAAATTCAGTTCGCTTCCTGATGGTATGAAAGCTCATTAGAAATCATAAACTAGCATCTTGTATGGGCCTTGCAGTATTTCTTTTTCTTAGTTTGTCTTTTGTGCTTGGGCTACTACCTGTTGGTCTTCATTATATGTAATAAATAAATTAAAAAAATTCCATGTGTAGCGTGTCTAAAATATTATTTACAGAGTATGTTTCACCGCAAAAATAAATTATGTATCGCCGAACGCTCATTCTCCACCCAAATGTATAGCACTAGCCGTCTCAAGCACGTGCCAAAGCTATAAGAGATTTTCTGAACATTTCAATGGGGAAGATGAGAAAAATGTTTGCCCGTTTTTTGGTAACTGGCACCATAGAGCTCCAGTTATCTAAGAACTCTGTCGGTCGCCATTTTTCCATCGAAAATTTCGGAAACTCACATATAAACTAACTGTCATTTTATTGAAAAGTTGTAACTTATAACTTTTTAAATAAAATGACGGTTAGTGTTGGAACTTTGGCATCTGCTTCAGACCGCTGGTTCTGCATTTGGGCGGAGAATGAACGCTCGGTGACGCGTAATTTATTTTAACAATATTTTTTTTTCTTGGGTGGGTGGGGAGGGGGGGGGGGGGTCGTATTTACGCGAGAGTCGGCGTGAAAAAACAGCCGAGTCCAATGTAATTGAGACGTAAGAAAAAAGCTCCATAATATTGCACAGGCGAAAAATGAGGTAAACAGCCTTACGACAATCATGTTGCTCTTGTAGGGCCGAGCTGTTGTCAGCAGCAGACGATCGACGAGAGATCATGCTGGCCCTAACGACGCCATGCGCAGCATCGCTGTTACACCGACCGAACCTCACACGACAAGGTTGCTGAACCTTTCTCGCATCAATGGATGCCCAATTTTGCCGCTTCTTTTTTTTTCTCTATCAAGAGTCGAGCCAGGCGTTGGCAATAGAGCCCCTCTATCCTGGAAAAAGTGGCGCCATTCATTGTTGTGGGAATGCTCGAGGAACGTGCCGCGCGCCACTTTTGTGAAGAACATGGAGTCTGAAATCCCGCTTACCGCTCATTCACACTGGAACCGGATCCGCGTTCGCAAAGCGGTTGCGAAAGCGGTTGTATAAAGATCCTGTGCAATTGCACGCGCACTTGAAGTCAGAGAGTGTGCGTGCCATTGTACCAGATCTTTATACAACCGCGTTTGCAACCGCTTTGCGAACGCGGATCCGCTTCCAGTGTGAATGAGCGGTTAGTGCTGCGCTGTGCCGCCATGCTCTTCCCAAGGGCTGCACGTTGCACGTGCATCGTGCATCGACGCACCTTGCGCTACTTTTGAAACAGAAAGGGGCTTTAGTTGGTAAGCTTGCGCTGCGGAATTCGTTAAATCCCCCTTTCCCTCGTTTCGATGTAAGTTCGTATATCTGCGTGCGGTGGCGTGTCACTACACTGCGTGATGCACGTCGAAGAACCCCAGGCTAGCAGCTCAAACGAATATATATATATATATATATATATATATATATATATATATAGATAGATAGATAGAGAGATAGATATAGTCCGAGGACTATATATACATGTTTGAAATGTGCAAGTTTGCGCGGAATATCTTCAACTGCGGAATATGCAATTATATTTTTATCTAGATCATTCTTTATGACGACGCGTAATGAATTATGAGAATATTAGTATAGTAAAAGATAAACTGCCGTTTGAGTCACCAGATGGCACTGAATTCCGGGAAGGGTCTAGCTTCCTGGTATCCTCTAGTAAACAGGGCATTTGTCAACGTGTGCTGTGCTGGAGAAAAAACAACTTTTACGTGCAGAGTAGGCACCGGGTGCAAACTGCTCGGGCTATGCACTGGGTATCTAAGCGAAAACTTCTCTTTCTGACCCTAAATATTCCCCTGCGGTGTATCCATCGAGTGCGGACATAGAGTCCGGAAAATACCGTAATTGTAAGCATGGCGTTCTGGCTGAGCAAGGACGTCCGTCGTCCGGTATTTCCGATTGGCGATTCGGCCAGTACAACGGGGCAGCTACTCCAAGGTCGTCTGTCGTCACTCTGCATTGCACTTACCGCGAAGGATGATCCTTCACGAAGAGCGGAGACATCAGACGCCCAACTGAGACAGCACACAAAACGTGAGGGCCAAAAAGCTATAGTCAAGTGATCTCTTTGCTTCTTAACCACATAAGGTGGTGCGCGAGTATAAAACAACGCATATTTATGAACTATTGGCCGATGTCATTTTTAGCGTTCGCGAGTATTGTATAGTACACGCTTTGGTCGCGCTCTTCGAAGCGACAGACATGTCTGTGCTGGGCTAATTTTTTTTTTTATTACGAAAGTATGAACTGTTTTATGGAGCGAAGTCGACAGCGTCTGTTGCCGTTGTCTGTAGCAGCGAAAAACGGCACCTAAAGTCCCATTGGCTGCAACGCGTCATATCAGATGCATCGTCACGGAAGCAGACGAGGCCGCTCGAGGTGAAAGGAGACGCGTCCCCGAAATAAAACACAAAGAAAAGCGCAGCAACGCAGATGCATCGTCGCGGAAGCCGTGGAGCCCGCGGGGTTCGCCGCGCCTGCGCAGTTGGGGAGCGTGACGTCACTGCCGGAGCGGCGTGTGAAAAAAGGAAGACGTAACGCGCAGCTTGTACGATAGCTGCGTGCAGGAAGGCTTTCGCATTCCTACTCGTAAGCAGTCTTAAATGTCTCTGCCGATGTTCTTTTTTTTATTTTATTTTTCAAACTGGACTTTGTAAACGTTAAAACGGCGTATTAAGGAGATCCAACCGTGGCGCCCCTGCTGGCTAAATTGAGTAGTACGCCGATGGGGACGTGGCCTCCGAGGTTTTTGGCTGGGTTTTGCCCGCCAAGGATCTCGGAGGCCATGATGGGGACAACAACAATATAGATGAACAGTTTGTGTTTCGGCGCAGCGGTCGGTCCATGTAGGTCCATGTATACCCCAACGTTTCGCCGGCGTTCGGCTGAGGCTCGTGTTCAATCAGTGAGGGAGAACGCGTACGCAGTTTACTTCATCTTTTTCGACTGAGCCCGGAAAAAAGCAAACTTGGGCACAGGTCATGACCAATCTTTGCTCTACGCTCAGTCGAGAACGATAAAGTAATGAATCCAGTGCGCATGCCTTGAGTTGGTAAACGCAGAAACGCCGGGGAAAACAGGTTCGATCTCCTCGCCAGCTGGTGCCATGCCCCACGCGTGCAAGCGCGTAAAGAATGCACGGGAAGGTAACTTCAGCGGGATATTGCAACAATAAAAAGAGAAGAAAGAGGAAGCGCACGACTCGAATCCGGCCGATCGGGGCCAAGGACCCCCAGATCCTTAGCCGTGAGCAGGGTCCTCTTCAAAATTCTTTTTTCGGGATGCCATGACCGTGCTTTGGCCGCAACTCCCGGTGGACCTGCACGACCATTTCCGATGACAATTCTTGCACAGCTTAAATCTAGACAGCGGTGGCACCTTTCGGACTGAACTTCATTGCCCGAAACTGATTACTCCTTGTTGCCATTGTCAAGAATCGAGGCGAGAAATTCCGGAGGTATCGGCATGTCGGACGAAGATGAAGGTGAGACCTACCTTCCTTGAACAGTTTCTAGAATAATGTGTAGCGAAGAAGATGTATGATGACGTCAGGCTTGCTCCTGACATCATCACACCATAACAATGATAATTTCTACTTGCCCTTGCCGAGAGAATCGAATCCGGCATGTAACGCATGCTGCGGAAAGTATGCGCGCTTCAGCAAGGTCCTTCGCAATGGCCGCTGATGAGACCAAAGTGCAAATTATGCAATATATGTTAACGATAAGCTCACTGTTATATCTTTCGCATTGTGACGAGAGATCACAAGCATGGCAGACCGAATGACATCCGTGCAGCATAGCGTGTGTACAATTAATTTTATCGCTGTAAAACGAGCCGGAAGAGTCGGTGCTTACATATAGGAAGCTCTGAATTTCACCGAATCTGTGTTTAAGTGTTGCATTTCACTTGGTGAAATTGCAAACTGTACAGCTCCCGTCCTCTGAGAAATGAGAACAAAAAATATATCTTACCAATTAGGGTCAAAAGATGTCGTGTTCGCAGACGACCAAGTGAGCGACGTCTTTAACTTGTGGCGCCATCTCTAGATAGACACAGCAACAGCGAGCATACCACAGAGTAGGCCGTCGCCAGCTCGCTGTGCTTACCGCAAAATTTCCTCTCACAACAAATAGCGGAAACCACGAAAGAAAGAAAAAAGAAGAAAAAACTGCTATTTCTGCTATCCGGGGCACGGGCTGGTTTTGACCGACCTCAACTCGTACGGTTCCAGCCAGAAGTTAGAGTGACACATATATTTAATCTTTTCCAGAGAACATGCAAGGTAAGTACAGTGGGCATTGCGTCCCCATGTACATTAATGAAATTCGTACCTGGGTGCGTGGTACCATGATCTCGCAGTAAAATTGGGCAGCGAAGTCACTTTCACCGCGAATGCCACTTCACCTGTCGGGTGGACTTAAAACCAAAAAGATAAATAAAATCTGGTTTATTTAGTAGTTACTTACAAATTAAGACACTCGAGGCGTGGCAGAGCCCGTGCATCTTATTATAGCTCCACAGCTATAAGCAACGCCCTGGGTTTCTTAAGGTGTCAGTCACTATAATGTATCTGCCGAGGGCTTCTAATTATGCGAGGCACCATATTTTAACAACGTGATCGCAGCCGAGCTAACCAGACGTGTGACGAGAGGAGGCGTATCCACAAGGACAACATCCAAGGGCGGCAAGAAAACCAGTAAGAACGCGTTTCTTTCATACGATTATAGCGATGATATCATCGCACTAAAATAGGCGGAAAGTGCGCCCAGAGTTCCTCCGATAAGCTTGCCTCGGTCGTCTTACGAACAAGACGACCGCGACGCCACCTTCTGTATCGGCATGAGAACGGACATATTCCATAGAACGTAGAGTCGATTGTTGGGCTAGTTGGTTTTGGAATTTGGAATACATTTTAGCGCTCAAAAAACAGGGACAAAGAGGCGAGAAACAGACAGCACAGTGACACAGGGATCCCTTCGTTGAATGTGCGGAGGGAGTAGTATATCAGATCCCCTTATCATGCGGAAACAAGTATATAGGTCAGACAGGTAGGTGTGTTAATGATAGGCTGAGGGAGCACAAACTTAAAGTAGGAAATTATCGGGACGGTCATCTGTCTGATCATTGTGAAAAGTGCAAGTGTATGCCGTTGTTTTCCGAGAGCAAGATTCTGGCACGGCACAAGGAAAAAACTGTGAGGGAGATAATCGAGGCAGATGAGATTAGGAAGGGTGGTGCAGCATGTGTCAGCGTGGCCTCAATTG
This sequence comes from Ixodes scapularis, assembly GCF_016920785.2. Lineage (NCBI taxonomy): Eukaryota > Metazoa > Arthropoda > Arachnida > Ixodida > Ixodidae > Ixodes > Ixodes scapularis. The sequence goes on along the minus strand of NW_024609839.1, from coordinate 81,406,133 downwards.
ATTTACTGGACAAGGAGCGTGCGTTCCTCAATGACGCGGCCTGGCACCGGGTTGGCTAGTGGTGGAGCAAAATCAAAAACTCGGATGGTATAAAAGTGTTGTTTCACGTAATAAAATCAGTTGTTAGTAGCGCACTGTGCTGTCTGTTTCTCGCCTCTTTGTCCCTGTTTTTTGAGCGCTAAAATGTATTCCAAATTCCATAGAAGGGACCAAATCGAAACACAAGTGGATTTTTTTTTACCGCTTTTTGTTTGCCATTTTTCATTTTCAACGAGTATTTGCTAAAAATTCAATACACAAAGTCGTTTTTTTTTTTTATCCACAGCATTGTTGTTATTGAGCCAACACAACTCTACAACAATGGCGCCACATTATTATTATATTTTTTTACACGCGCAGTTAAGCAGTGCTTGATATAGGAACCAGGCCGTTGTCAAGAAAATTTCCCTCTCTAGTACGCTTTGCTTTTACACGTTTACAAGTACGAATTCCGGGCGCCTCCACGTTCATTATCATCATTGACACCACTTTATTTCGTGTGCTCAAAAAAAAAAAAAAAAAAAAGCGAAGAGGGCTCGATTACTGCTGATTTGTCGGCATCACCTAAAGAAAGTCAACGCGGAGCGCTGATTGGGCACGCGTGCTACGTCGACGTTTGGCTGGGAATCGTGACCAATCGGCGAGCATAGAACACGAGTCCAAGCCTAACGCGGCACTCGTGCCCAGTCCAATTCATTACTTCGGCTTTGTTATCTAGAAAGTGTCGGTCAAGGCGTGCCCATGGTTGTCAGACTGGCGCCCCAACCAAGCCTCTTCCAACCACGGTGGCCAGACAAGCTTTCGAAGCCTGGCTGCTGGCAAACGTGTCTGCAAACGTCTGGCAGCCCTGATGATGACGACGACAATGCTGATAACTGACGAAACTTAATTCGCAGAATCCAAGAAAGAAGGCGAGTACACGATGATGCGAACTGGGAACCTAACCCAGACGGCCAAAAAGGGTGAGTTGCGAAAACCAGTTTGGCTCATTCCCCAATTTTCTTGTGGGCGCCGCCATCTTGGTGCTTAGTTCAGGGCAGACGCTACTGTCGATCATCAAAAACTGAAAGAACTGCGACTTCTTCAGTTTTAGATACGGTATTAGGGAGCTCCCGTGATATCGTTTTGCTATGTCGCTAACTGTTTTATTTCAGCTAAAGCTTCAAATAACTGGCAACAATGATTTTTAGCCCCAATGGCTGAAGTGTCGTTACACTAAAGCGTATCTTATTTAGTGACTCTAGTATAGAAGAGTGCAAGTATGGCTTCTGTGTCCAGCCATTTTGCTCCTTAAAAGTCCAGCCTCCTTAAAACATGCCCACGATTGCCAGACTGGCACAAGAACAAATCATTTTACATCCACGATGGCCAGACTATCGTAATTGCTTGCACACGTCTATACATGCCTTGCACGTGACGTTATAGCATCCTGCTGATGGTGACATCCACACGCTCTTGCAAAACAACGAACTGAACGGTGAAAATGCATGTTGCAAAAGGTATGCCCTCCACAGCAAGACCACCACAATGGCCGCTCATGGTGGTGAAACTTTCGCAGTCGCCACATCGCCGTAACTAACGAAACATTTCATGAACCGTACATGCAGAAGGATGATGGGGTACAGCAAAAGAACCTACCCCTTAAATTGATGAGATTATTTCAGAATAAATTAAGGTTAATATCTTGTTCGAATGTGTCTCTTTATTTACAGGAAGCAAAAAGGGTCCCTCTAGCAAAGGTCCTAAGACTCCCGGTATGTTCTAATATTTCCATTGTCACTCTGTCTTCTGTTCGCAGAAAACGGCAACGCATAAAGGCTCATTCACATTGCCCCATGTTCTTACGTTAACTTACATTAATCATAAATCACCGAAACATACGCGTCTCGATTGTCGCGTGTCATGCTTTCTCAGATAATATAGTAAGGGTGCAGGCGATCTGGTGAATGTTAACCATGTTGAATAACCTGAGACTGGGGCAGAAGTGAACAAATAAGTCAAAGGAACAGAAAAGGACAGGACGACGTCTCAAACTCAGCTTACTTTCAGCTCAGCTGAGTTTGAGACGTCATCCTGACCTTTTCTGTTCCTTTGACTTATTTGTTCACTTCTGCCCCAGTCTCAGGTTATTCAACATGTTTATCATGCTTTCTCCTTGAACTGGTAGCCTCGCTTAATATGAAGCACAGAGGTCACAGTCACTTCAACGTAACATTTCGTCACGTAACTTAACGTAAGAAAATGGGGCAGTGTGAATCAGCCCTAAGAGTAAGAATAATCGTGTTGTTCGTATGTTAAGAGAGCCGGAAGTTACTCAGCCTCAGTGGGCGTCTGGTGTCTCAGCTGTAGATGAGAAATTCAGCCAGTGCTGTACCACTGCCAGCCTGGGGGGGTCTTTTAACGTGCACCACGCAGTAGAGACACACCGGTACAATGCTCGTCCAGATCGAAACGGGCAGGGGTGTGGGGATGGAACCCAGGATCCCCGGGTAATGCAACGTGGAGCTCTCGTTCCACGTGCTCCGCTCGGCCACCGATCCCCGCAACGAAGAGCATGCTGTTCCTTCGAAGCACACATTGAACACGCGCCCACTGGGCCCGCTTTCCGCAGCGTACGATCTGCTAAAAATATTTGTAACCTAGACTAGATCAATACGGAAAAATCCCAAATTTAATAGCACGACCGTGTCGGGTACCCACCAAGTCTGGTGTTTATGTTTCATTCATCATCGCTTTCAGCCATCGGCAGCGCTGGGCCAAGCGGAGGTAGGTACAGGGAGCCTTTAGGTTTTAAAGAGGGAGCGAGAAACTCAATATATCGAGAGCGTTCCTAAAGTATTTCGGAGCGCAATTTCGTCTGCTTCCTGCACAGGGGTTGCGATGATGACAGAACACCGAACTCTTATTGACTAATTAAAAAAAAAAAACGGGTAGATTTCAAGGCATTTAGCATTGAGGTCTACCCGCTACCCTTACAATCAAAGCCAATCAGAGCTCTGACGTCACCGGAACTCCTGGGCAAGAAGCAGACGACTTGCTCTCCGCGTAGCGGATGCCTCCTGGACCGATTGGTTGCAAGTGCGCACGCGTTGATTTATCTTGTGGCGAGGGGGAAAACGGGCAGAGAAGCGAAGAGGCTTGCGGACGACCGACGCTGTCGTCACCTCCTCGCAACTCGTATCGCAGACGCGGCCAATAAAACAATTGACTCCGATCGAGCAGTCGGAGGCGCACTAGGCGCACTAGAGGCATACGTTGACGGGGTGCAGTGCTGGAATTTTAACGACGAGAGCCGTTATTAGGGAGTTTTAGTATAGGTCAGTCCGATAACCACGACAGCGGTTCCCGATTACGACACGATGCACGCGCAAAGGTTTCGGCGGAGTATAGCGAGTTTTAGTAGACCGTGTTTCCCAAGCCCCTCCGCTTCCCGGAACTCTACAGCCAAGGCCATCGGCGCGCAGGCGCAGTGGCGGTTTCTTCGTAGCGGAGGGCTAGCGCAGCGGGAAACACAGTCTACTAAAACTCCCTTATATATCGGGTATCGTTATCGGCGTTATCGGAACGAGCTACTAAAACTCCTTATCGGTGAGGCTTCGCGGCGGATCCCGGGGTTCGTTTGTCACGTCCGTCGTGTCCCGCTAAACTTGGCTGAAATTTTTAACTGCTAAAATTTAACGGGAAAAGATTCTTGACCAGGTTTAGCGGGGAATCGTAGCGTCACATGAAACCGTGACGTCAAAGCATGACGTGATGGGGAGCTTTCGTAGATCGTTTCTTCCGTCCCGCAACGCTCTCCGCAACACGCTACGATATCCGGTACTCTACAGTCAAGGCTATCGACGCGCACGCGCACTAGCGGCGTCTTCGTTGCGGACAGCGTAGCGGAGTAGGGGGGAGTTTCGCGATCTGCGAAAACTCCCTATTAGGGAGTTTTTGCAGATCGCTTTCGCCGTTCCGCAACGCTTCCCGCAACCCGCTACGATACCCGGACCTCTGCAGTCAAGGTCTTCGGCGCGAAGGCGCAGTAGACAGCTTAGGTATAACGTTGCTGGCCCTTACGTACGCAATACGCAATAGTATAGCATACGCTAAAACTACTCGCTAGGAACGATTTTCGTTGTGCGTTCAGTAAAAGTTGTCGAGTTAGCGTCTCGCATGAACTTGTTGATTCAATTCGCCAGAGCCGTAAGATTCTGCGTGCTTACAGTGTCACCATGCTCCACAAAAGAAATATTAAAAACTAAAATGTTAAGCATTCTATTTCAAATTATTAAGCCAAACCACAGCTGCCTGGTCAAGTGCACTTTCTGCAGGGTATGGAGGCTATGAGTACGAGTGCGTAGCCAAATTCGACCATGCAGCCTCTGTCAATTGTCCCTTGAAAGCGGCACCTTTTATGAATGCTATCACGGGAAGAGACCCATGACCACTGATCTCTATGTCTCTTTGCTGGATCGCGTTTGACCAGCTCCGCCTATGGAGAGGAGTGCGGCCGCGGTCGGTTACCTTTTTGGTAGAGTTATATTATCTCTAGCCATCATAGTAATATGGCGGACAGCGCAATGGCGGCAGGCTGCCATAAAATAGCCGTCGATCTAATACACTGTACCGTGGGTGATATTTCGTGCTTGATTGAAGTTGTTCGACGAAGCAGATTCTTGAAACCCGGCGTGAACGGTAGCCTCATCTTTGAGGACCCGGCGAAAGTTCCACGAAAGCGCAGCACCGGGGGAAAGCAGCGCAGCTCGCATCGAAAACAGACTCAGTACCGGCGTCTGCTTTCGATGCTTCTTTCGATGCGACTTTCGATGCGACTTTCGATGAGTGCCGTGCTGCTTTTCTCCGGTGCTGCGATTTCGTGAAACTTTCACCGGGTCCTCAAAGATCAGGCTACCGTTCAAACCGGGTTTCAAAAATATGTTTCGTCAAATAATTTCAATCAGGCACGAAATATTAGCCACGCTATTTTGATGGCAGCCTACCACAACAACTGCCCTGACGCTGTATGCCATGGATAGATGATAGTGGCTGCAGCAGCTGTACGAGGTAATATAACTCTACGAAAAAGATGGCCGCCAGTGGCCGCATTCGCGGAGCGGGCAAACGCGATCCAGCAATTGTCATGGAGATCAGTGTCCATGACCTACTGATGTCCACGGCGATAACTTGGGCGATTTTCTGAAGAGTCGTTGGTCCGTCAGCGATGAACTGCTCAAAAAGGCTTAGCGTTGAGCTGATTGCGGCGTTCATGCACATTGCGAGGTGTGGACATTTTCACTATGCACTCCCTCAGCCGCACGGCGATCTGACTCGATTGCGGTAGGTCCCGGAAAGAATTGCCGAGTTAAACACCACGTAATTTCACGTAACACTGAACTTGGCGAACACCACGTCGCCCATGCTGCGCCAGTCGAGGTAACCGCCATCTTGAAACTGATGCTCTCGCTGGGCCCGAGATCTCTCGAGAGCTTCCCGCGAAGCCCAGTCGTCTGCAGCGCAAAATCCCCAGCGGTGCGTGCGTACGCAATACGCTAGCCCTTCTATTGCGTTTAGAGCACTGCCGACCCGCAACTTTTTGCGTACGCAAAGGTTTAGCGTACGGTCTACTATGTAGTTGTCTAGCAGCGGCTTCTTCGTTGCGGAGGGCTTCGCAGAGGGAAAACGCGGTTTACGAAAACTCCTTAATGTAACAATTGCCTCACTAAATTTGACGGAAAACTTTCTTCGCTGAATTTGAGTTTAGATATTAGAAGCGATAAAAAGCAATGGCGAACATACATGAGGCATTTTCAACTAACCAAAATGCACTCGAGTCCGTTAAATAGGGTTGCCGAAATCCATTCCAAGTCGTATACTAATCCGCAAAGGTATACACATTTCTTCGAAATAAAATCAACAATATTATAGACCGATAGAAATTAACGAGCCATTCAAGAATTCGTGTTGTATGTGTTGCACGCACTATACGAATATAAAGCGCGTTAGTTATAATAAAATGTACAAAAAAAAAACACGTTACCGCTAATGACTACTAGAATTTTATTAATGAATTTGCGTCAAATTTGCAGCCAGGAAATCTGGAGGTAAGATATTTACTTTGCACCTTTGAAAAAGTAATGAAGTTTTATTGTAACGTTAATTCAATCTAGTGCCTGTTAAAACAAACCGGAATTTGGGGGGGGGGGGGGGGGGGGGGGGGGGGCTAATTATAGTCGCGCATTGATCGTTCATTAGGCGGTTTCGGAGCGACTTGCCGTTATTTTGTACCTTTTATAGCTGTCTAGCATCTGAGCAATAGAATTTCAATATCCCTTTTCAGAAGAGCACGCGCTGTCTACCTGCTGCAGCGCGAATTACCGGAGTCTGCCATTGTTTCGCTACGCACTCTAGGCATAGATGTATTAGACACGAGTGCTGCGTCATCCTTCGGCGAGGACTCGTATCCAATCATATGTTTCGTGCCACAAAAAATGGCGACCGCCAGTGTTGCTCGATGGGGTTTTGAAAAGGGTCCCCTATCGGGGATATCACGCAACTCTTCCCGAACCTAAAGTTCGACACCGAACCTTCCCACAGGTTTTGGCAAAATTCGACGAAGTTAGACTTCTGAACGACGTTGCCCGATTTCTTTACAAGGCGAGCTGGTGTTTCATGAGCTTACATGGTAAAGGCCCGTTCACACTCTTGCGACCGAGTAAGACTGAGAGCGACCAGACCGGTTTTCAAGCTTTTTGCAACTTCTTAGGACCAGATGCGAGGCATCGGAGCTGGTCCTAAGAGATCGCAAGAGGCTTAAAAGCCGGTCTGGTCTCTCTCGGTCTTACTCGGTCGCAAGAGTGTGAACGGGCCTTGAGGCTGTGGAAGCTTAAACTTAAAACAATAAAAAGGCAAAAAAAAAAAGAAAAAAAAGGGCACAGACAATTTCCTCTTTTTGTTTTTCTCTTCTCTGGCCTTGAAACTTTTTGGGGTCTTTTAGTGCTTTCGTAAACACGTGGATGAAGTCTGCGTCATAATTTATTTATTTACTTATTTCAATTGACCTTCAAGATCCCCTCAGGAAGGGTATTACAGAAGGGTTTAACATTCGTGTTTGTAAAACTAGTAAACAATTTAAAGAAAAAAATGGCCAAGAATGGGCAACGATCAAACACCTATCTATTTAACCCCTAGGTGAATGTATGTAATAAGAAAACAATATTATGTCATTAAGAGCATGCTCCCGGGATATACAGAAAAAACAAGTCAGATTACAGAGAAAAAAGAATAAGATCGCTTTTTCTTTACAAAAACCGAGTTGTGTTACCGTCCGCTTGATTTGATCAAACATTAGAAAGTTACTGCCTGCTATAAAACTAAATGGCGCCGGTTTACTCATGGCCCATTTTATCGCATCCCTCTACATTCCGAGAGGTGCGTTCATCACGCACGTGGAGCGTTATCGGCTCTTCGTACCTGCAGGAAAAAAGAAATGACTACGAGCCAGATTACGGGCCGCCATTAAATCCCGGATCAAGCGCCTCGGAAACTCCCGGTAAGAAATTATACATACCAGATATCTCGAGTCTTTCGCCTGCTGCGTGAGACTTTTGGAAATTAGGTTTGACTAATGACACGGAACATTTCCAAACAATCGCCCGTCCTAACTAACAAATCAATGTTTCGCAACGCACCGGTCAAACTCAGTACTGGCCATCGGCCAAAAAAGAAAAACAGGTTCGGTGACTTTTGTCCTTGAACGAACTTGGTAACAGCTGGGAATACAGCTATATTATAGTCGTAGACATACCAAGACGTTCTGGTTGTCCTTCGCGTCCCTTACTGCGGTCTGCAACACGCCATTTTCCTCCATTGTAGTAGGCGTTACGGAAATGAAAAAAAGCAAAGGAAAACGTTAGTCGCTACTTGCAAATAAAAGGAACGCGTTACCGACATACGTTACTTCAGAAGAAAAGGAACGCGTTATGGTTACGGATCAAAAGTAACGCGCCTTACTTCTGCGTTACTTCTTATCTATTCGTTAGAGCGTTTTACTGTTTTCACCAGGACAAAGGGCGTGTGCGTCGGTGTTTTTTCTAAAGTAGGACTGTTTGCGTGAGGAAAAAAGAGGTATACAATTTTGGCGTCATGTGGTAGGAGTGCAATAATTTACATATATAACTTGTCACCTAGAAACACGAAAAAAAAATTTGAAGTGCTTTTCTTTCAAGTTTTGGGAAGATCTTTTATTAATGGTAACGGGCAATGATGTCACTACAGTAACTGATGACGTACTGCAAGCACGTTATCTGTTGATGTTTTAAAAATATGTAACGGGTACGTTACTGTGTTACGGAAAAAATTTTACACTTTACAGTTAACGCCATTAGTGGGAACTCGTTACCGCCGACACTGTTTTCTTCTTTACGTTTTTTAAAGAGCGTTTGAGCCGCACATAGCAGAGCGCTGCTAAAAAGGGAAAGTCGAACTAGGAAGTGAAGCGTCGTCTGCCAGCCCTTTAAAGTCCCGTGGCAAGCGTAGAACAGAGTCAGCGCTGATTGGCGGGTTGGCGGACGCGAGCACTCGAGATTGCCGTGATCGACGAGAGAGAAAGAGAGACAGTTAAACGACCCTTCCTGTTCGGATATGATCAAAATAATGGCGGGCGGCAGTGTTGCTTCGTGGACTTGTGAAAAGTGGTTATTCACCGCAACCAGGTTTGGTGGCTCAAAACCATTGTCCTTCGTTGTCGGTTGACAACTTAATCTAAAAGGGACGAACATTAAAAAAAAAAAAAAAAAGTTAATAGAAAAGTTTTTTTTTGCAAGTTGGCGAGCAGTGTTTGTTGTCTGTCTCTTTAGTGCGTCCCGACGCTGCTGAATGGTATCCGCTGTTTTGCATAAGTCACTGATGACTGCGTGCTTCACGTTTTCTTTGTAGGCAACCATCACCCGTTGGATGCTGAAAAGAAAAAAAAAAAAAAGGACGTATATGCGACAGCCCTGTTCGTTATAGCCGAGTCCGGCCCAAGCTTCAAAGACAATCAATTAAAACAAGAAGAAAGAAACTTAGATATTTAATGTCTTGTATCAATTTTGATTCCGGCACACACAGCCGGAGAGAAAACAGTTGCAAATTGTAACGTAAACGAAAAAAAGAAAAAGAAAAGATGGTTATGTAAGGAGAACTTGAGAGAGGGAAGACAAGTGTTTGATACACCTCGAAAATCACAGAGATCTTAATTGTTCCGACATTTAATGCAAAAATTAAGCAAAAAACAAAATATCTTTCTAAGATAGCGTTCCAAACCCACGCGGATCTATAAAAAGCTTCAAAACAATCCTACTTACAAGATAAAAGCGCCATTCAAAACTTTTAATATTAAAGCTTTTTTTTTTTTCAGTTTCCTTTAATATTTTTTTTTTTGTATAAACATTAGTTAGATTAAAAATGTCAAGCACGGTAACGGCAAAATGTCAGAGTATCTTTCGGATGTACGGCCTTCAGCACGAGCTGGTTGCCTTCCGGCGTGCTTTGACTGCGCGTGCACGATGGAGGGTCCAGGCTCACAAGACGCCAAAACGTTACGATAGGAAGCTTGCGCTAGGGACGGGAAAACCAGAAGGACCTCCCTGCCGTTCTCACATCTACATTTTGTAACAGTGCCCTAGAGTGGGCTCACCGCCCTATCTACCCTGTGTATTGCGCTGAAGCGGCCGATGTCGAAAACCACGGAGGCGCTGCAGTAGATTCCTCCTGAAACTTCTCTCGCCCGTTGCCCGCGATTGATATGAGCGATAAGAGCCGCCTAGCCGACCTGGTCTGGCCAATGCGCGCTGGAAAGTTTCAGGAGGAAACGCTTACAGCGCCACCGCCGCGTCGACATCAAACGCATCAGGCCGAGCCGTCCGGTGAGCCCACTACAACTCTCTAGGCCACTGTAGTAACAGCCTATCCGAGAGGCTTCAAAACGACGCGTCCACACACTGCAGTAAAGCCCTGTGTATTTTGTTTACGCGCAGCAGATTAATATCCTACTCTCAATACGTGTTCATTGCACAATGGAGCATCACCGGATTTATGTGAAAGAAACACAAAAAAATGCTTTTGTGAAAAAAGAAATTACAGTAAAGCAAACTCCATACCTATGTCTGACAAGAATTTCGCTATACTGCTAATGGCTCAGCGGCAACGCCAGTAACGTATACGTCTCCAAGCATCGAGCAACAAAATTTACATGTGAACGTACGGTATCACGGATGGTATCCTTTTTTTTTTTTCCATTCCCTGCACGCGAAATCAACTTTCAGCGGAATGACAAAACAGCGCAAACAAAACGACGGACCAGTAGAAGAGTATACACACAGACAAGGGAGGGGGGGGGGGGGGACAAGGGACAAGGTGTATACCCTTTTACTGGTCCGTCGTTTTGTTTGCGCTGTTTTTTCATTCGGATGCATCACCAACTCGCCAAGATTTCTACGCTTCTACAACTTTTAGCGGTTTCAACCACTGTGACTTTAACAAAGACGCACGGACACCTCAAAAGACGGTGCGCCTACGAAACGCGCCAGCCGCCTTCTGCCGGGCGTTGATTGCGCGTAAAGTGTACCAAATACACCAAGCTCGCCCGACCGCAAGAATCTTTATCCTTGGAGAAATAGCCTTTACACACGAGCTGCATCAGTCGGCGTCCTCGTGCCGCAAAAAAAATAAAAAAAATAAAAAAAAAGGTCAAGGAAAACAAGTTTACCGGGCATCGCGTCTTGCTCTTCTCGTTTGATCGGTATTCAAGATCGACACCCCGTACTCCGTTCCTGGGTACGCCGGAAGCTATAGGTGCTCGTTTAAGCAATCATGCGCCTTTATGTCGCCAGGTGATCACGATTCTCTTACCCATACCTACACGTATAGCTCCCATCGTATTGTCAGCTTGGGGATAAACGGATTACAGCAATGGACGCGCCTCCCTCGACATCTCTCGGCAACACGCTTTCACTTGCCTTTTCGTCTCAACCAGCCTGTTTCACCTGTGGCCGAACGCTTATATACTACCCACCAGGCAACATGTAAAGCTCGACTTCGTTGCAAAATAAATATTTCCTTCTCAAACCCCTACCCACATCCTCCACGGTTTGACATTTGCCTCCTCGATCGCTGGAAGGAGGAAACGCGACTGGCAAACTTCATCGCTTTTCGTTCTCTTTCCTTTGTGTGAGTTTTTTGAGGAGGAGCCGTAGTGCGTGCCGAAGGAATCTTTCACCCGACAGTCGACAGACAGCCTTGCCGACTCGCAAGATGCTGCTCCGAGACAACGGTGTCCTCCGCACCGTCTTCATGGCCGTAGCCTCCGTGTTCGGCTACGCCATCTTAATCTTCCTGCAGTACGGTCTCCTGGCACTCCTGGCGTTCCGCAGGGCCGCCAAGAAGATGAAGCACAAGCTGACGTTTCCGCACCTCAACAGTGGTACGGGTTACTCGGGACTGTTGACGCTCAGGGAGTGCGTGCGGCACGTGAAACAAGTGCCCAAGGACGCCGGGATGGCCGTTCTCGAGGAGACGGTGGACCTCCACGCCGTCGCCAGGTTCATCCTATGGTGCATGGCGGTGGGCATCAAGACTCTCGCGGTGTACGACATCAACGGTAAGTGTCCATCATTCGTGTTTTATCGGCTGAATAGAGCCTTTTCAGAAGTCAGCGCCATCTAGTAGATGGGGCGCCAAGTTTCCAAGTCCGCCATTGTTTGGGTATATACACCCCGAGCGTGTGTTGGACGCGGAGGGGGGGGGGGGGGGGGGGGATGGGGGGGAGGGGGGGGGGGGGGGGGGGGGGGGTCGCGTTACTGTTCGGCGCGAGCTCGGTTCGACTTGCCTTGAAATCTACCCACTGTTTTTTTGTTTTTTCTGTTTTTTTTTGTGTTTTTTTTTCAATTAGCCAATAAAAGCTTGGCGTTCTGGCATCATCGTAACCCGTGTGCAAGAAGCAGACGAACTTGCTTTCCGCATTCGCGATTGGTCAAAACGCTTTATTTGCATTCGTTTTTTGTTTTGTTTTTCGTCAATGGAAATCGGCGCTATGTCATTGTGTACATTGTGACGATGTTGGTTTAAGGATACGACGACTCCGAGCTTTCGCTGTTGTTTTTACACACATACCATGTAACTTGTGTAACAGTTTGCAACTGATGATGATGAGTAGTCAATGTTATACAACTCATGACGTCACGGCGAGGTAAATTTTGGTCCTGACGTCACGAACGGAAATCATAAAAGTGCGCGTGCTAAAGGTAGGGCATCTGAAGGACACGCCAAAACTGTTTTTCTTTTTGTGTGTGTGGGACTGTACAGTTGCTGTTGTAGTTGTTTTTTAATGAGCAGTTACGTGAAAGTTTCGCGCTAAGCTACGATGCGAACGTTGAAATACCGACTTCTTTCGACGAAATAATGCGAAACAACTCAGTCATGTATCTAAAGCCGGGCATCAAAACATTTTCGGTAGGTACGAAACACAGAATAACATTGTCCGAGTACTTTTTGCATGTGACTTCGAGATCTTAGACTTTATAGCGGTGTAATTTCGATAGCTGCAAGAGCGGACAATATCATCGAAGTCTGCAAAGAAGCTTGTTTTGTTTGGCTCTATTTTTTATTATATATCATTTAGATAGTTGACTTTCACTAACGTATGTACGCGCGTAATCGCCGATTACATTTGAATTATTAAACTTCCTACGGGTTAGCGGCGATGATAAAGGCTGCCGAACGGGCAACTGCAGGAAGCGTGTTGGAAAAGGTCGAGCAGTTCAAGACGGTCATGAAGGACGCTCTTCAAGATGCCCGCTGTCCCAAGGATGCCGTGCAGTTCGTCCAAAACAGTAAGAATTTTGAACGTAAAAACTATACTGCATGTCCATGCGTCCGTCTCTGAACAATACGAACTCTTCTCCACTCGCCAGAGCTGCTCTTTGACGAAACAATTTATTTCAGACGCCGTCTCAAATATGCAGTATTACTCAGTTACAGGGTGCGTCAAGTGAACCGTTGGCCTTTCGAAGCGACCGCATTAATCGGTTCTTTATTTATTCACTTATTTATTTCAGGTTACCACGCAACGCCAGAGTCATTATTGCAACAAAAAAAAAAGGGGGGGGGTTAGTAAAGTTACATGAAAGCTAAGAGTGTAGTTTCATATACAACGCACAGATAAGCTAAAACGCAAGCTCACAGGTGAATACTTGCTAAACATCAGCAAAACCGTGTCACAGAAAAAAAAAGAACAAGCCTCATTTCTCGCAGCAACCACCTTGTTTAACAAAAGACGAACACACGCAAGACATCATTATCATTGGTCATGACAACCTGCCCAACTCTCTGTTGTAAAAGATGGAATCTGATAAGATGGGAACAGTGTCGTCAGGCAGTCCGTTCCGCTTTTTTATGGTGTTAGGGAAACAAAATATTTAAAAATGTTGGTCCAGGGAGGCCTATTCTCTCATTTTCTTTGAGGAGTCCAATCTGCGAGAGACGAAGTTATGTGGTTGAATGAAATTCGGTTAACTAATCCCGGTGCGATCATGGTATTTTGCATGGAGAAATTTCAGCCGCGGACGTCGCCTTCTCGTGCACGAGGGTTCCCAGTCTAATTGAATTGCACTTTCTCTGTAGTTATAATTTCTCGTAACGAATCGGGCTGGTCTACTCTGCGCTTTCTCTAGTTTGTTGATCCGATAGCGCTCGTTTGGGTCCCACAGAACACTGGCGCACTCAAAGATTTTTCTTACGTTAGAATAAAACAATGTTTTAATGCGTTAGCATTAGAGCGCTCGTTTTAAGGATGACCGTATCCAAGCGGGTCGACGTACTCTGACAGGCAGAATACAAAAAAGCGGTGAAAGAAATGACAGGAAGTTCTACTGGTGGATTCTTGGGAAATCCGTTAGCATGATCCTCACTCTAACAAAAGCCCGTGCGTCTACTTTCCCGCACAACACTCGGAGAGCCAATCACCGCAACCTACGGAGACAGCTCAGCGAATCACGAAGCCGAAACATGTGTTTAGATAAAAAAAAAAACGCAGTCTAAGTTGTAACATTAAGCAATGCAAACGTGACGTTTTGCGTCACGCTTCCATTGCTTCACGTTACTGCGGTGGCGCAGCTGTCGACACTGCGCATGCTCAGATGTTTCGCGGGGCTAGGTGGCGCAAGCTACCATCCGTTATAAAGGGTACAGCCGTTAGCATTCATCCATCCATCCAACTCTGGCATCAGGCGAATCTGGTTTCTGCACACGCGCATTGCCCCACATCCTCTGTGGGCAAACGCGAGTGTGTTGGTCGATACAATATCAATCGCCGCCTTCTGCGCGCCGCCATCTTTGTCCAGTGGGCTGTAGACCGTCTTCAGAGCATGCGCAGTTGGTCTCTGCTGTCGAACATCGGACGCCGCGCACGCGTCCACATACCAGTGACGCGGCATATTTTGTTGCCTAGATGATAAATGCCGGTATAGTGGATGGCACTGTACGCAAATTGCGAGAAAAATAACCACAGACTCACTTTTTTTTCTTTTCTAGGTGATGACGCTAAGAACATAAACGGCACAGCCGAGGTCAAACTGTACGTCATCGGTCCCGAAGCAGGCAGGGCTGGTCTAGCCACCGCGCTCGGAACACTCTGCGAGGACTACAAGCGCGGACTGCTCAAGGACGAAGACGTCACCCAGGACACCGTCGACAAGTACATCAAGAGTAAGCGACTCTGCGTGGGCTTTGAACGCGCGACACGTCTATGGTCTCCGACAGCTCAAGAAACGCAGGCCTTGCAGTTCTTGAGCTGTCGGAGCTGTCACTGTGATCACACTTCTTACTTCATGCTACGTTCTTCGGCATGTTTATCGATCTCGTTGGTTGCGCAGTGATATTAAGTTTCGCAGGGCTCCTCCCCACGTACTAGCTGTTTTTTTTCAGCTGTTAATGACTAAAAAAGTGAAAGCCGTTTACAAATCCCTGTAACGCCGAATTGGAGCGCAGCTCTTGAGGAGGGGGAGGGAAGGGTACTGAGGGGAGGGTAGACCCCTCCTCCTTCTCCTCCTCCTCCCCTCATTCTTTAATATGCTCCGGGGGGGGGGGGTCACGTGACCTCGGGGGGGGGGGGGTGTCACGTGACTTCGGGGAGGGGGTCACGTGACACCCTCCCTGAGGAAAGGGGTCACGTGACCTCAGAGGGGAGAGGGGTCACGTGACCTGGGGGGTCACGTGGGGGTCACCTTGGGGTCACGTGACCTTGAGATGACCTTCGGAGGGGTCACGTGACCTCGGGGGTCACGTGACCTCAGAGGCGTCACGTGACTTGGGGGGCACGTGACCTTGGGGGTCACGTGACCTTCAAAGGGTCACGTGACCCTGAGATGACCTTGGGTGGGGTCGCGTGACCTCGAGGGGTCACGTGACCTTGGGGATCACGTGATCCCAAGATGACCCCACGTGACCTTGAGATGACCTTGGGAGGGGTCCCGTGACCTTGGGGGTCACGTGACCTTGGGATGACCTTGGTTACGCCGACGGCGACGCCGACGCCGCTCAAGCCGGGAACGGGCCCCTAAGAGCTGCGCTCTAAAAAGGGCTGACGGACCTCTACTGCCTCGTAGATCTAAAAAAAATATATATATATATATATATTTTTTTTTTATATATTTATTTATTTATATATATATATATATATATATACAACACGGGCACTTCACGTCATCGTACGTGGTCTCCGAGGAGGATATGAACGAATATGTGCAGATGAATGAACCGTACTTAATTTAATGAATCAAAGAATCGAAGTTTCCAGGAACCCGCCGAAAGCCAAAAATTGGCGGAGCCAGTTTTTGATTCTTTGATTCTTTGATTCATTAAATTAAGTACGGTTCATTCATCTGCACATATTCGTTCATATATATATATATATATATATATATATATAAGAAGAAATTTAAAATGTTTTTTCTACCTTCAGAAACATCCCTGACTCTCAGCATCCAGTCTCTGAAAACTGAAGCGCTATATTAGCGGCGAGGTGTTTTAGTGGCGCTCTCCTATGGTTACCTTTCGGGACGTCATTACCTTGCGAACCACAAGTTCGATGGTTCGATGATGTTTGTAAGGAGCATGGTGGAAGCTTGAAATCATTGTGCTCTTAAAATGGAAGTTCTTCCATTTCTCTAATTTCCGTAGATGAGAAATCCTTTGCTGACGTCATAGTCAGCATTTGGCCAATCGTGCAAGGCCGACCACAGCGATGCTTTCGATCGCGCACATCGCCAACAGGTGCTCTCTTTGTGGAGCGCGACAACCGTCGCGTTGTGGGTGATCGCGTGACAGTTGCGTCTGATGATGAATTAGTGTTGTTTCGGTTTATGCAGACCTCTAAGTCTGACGGTAAAGGCTCGTTCACACTCTTGCAACCGAGCACGACCGAGAGAGACGAGACTTGTTAAAACCTCTTGAAATCTTAGGACGAGACCCCACTGGCACGCTGGCGCCATCTATGCGGTGACCCTGGAACTGCATTTCACAAGAGCGAAGATTTTGCGGGATTTCCGAGGCCAAATGTGCGTAATACCTATAAGAAAGGCTCGTTTATAGCGTTCACAAAAGTTTTTCGAGCCAAGAAAAAAAAAGGATAATGCGGGAGAGAAATAGAAAATATGCCGGACCGCCAAGTTTACACTGCTACCCAATAGATGGCGCCAGTGGGTCCTCTCGTTGTAAGAGGTTTTAAGGAACCCAGTTTTAAGAGGTCGCAAGAGTGTGAACGGGCCCTTACCCAGGTGAACCGCAGACTTGCTCTTCCGTGTCTTGACGTTTCGCTTGCTGGTCTCCTGGTGCCAATATCGAAATAGGCTCACTGTCGCTGTGTCGATCGGGTCCGTCAGAAAACGAATACTTACCTGTCGCTAGATCTGTTCTTGTCAAACCCGTTCGCAGCCATCCAGGCATCCCGTATACCTTGAAACTTCAGTGACCACGTACCGAAAGGAACTTGAAAGGTTGTGATGTAAGGTCCTTTAGACGCTAGAAGTGTTCAGCGTTCATGCAAAATTATTCGACGCTTACATAATAGACCCTTTTCGAAATTCACTGCAATCTGGTGGCTTAAATAGCGGTTTACCTTCTACTGTACTAATGACAGTAATCGGCCTGCACTCTGTAGTGTTCTGCCGGACACCGTCCCTTTCGCTAGTCGACGGCAGTCAAGAAAGTGTGTTTTTATCTTTCTGGATCTCTCGGGTTTCGATGTTGACAAATATACAACCGGTAAGGACGAAGCATCGGCCCACATTGAAGCCGTGATAAAATAATATGCATCAAGAGGCTGTGAAGCAAATTAAGTACCGCCTACACACTGACTGATCCCGAGTTAACAATGAACGCTTAAGCAGTTCTTGTATTCAGTTCCTGCGTCGCATCACACTAACGTCTCGAACGTATATGGCCTCGCATCATCTGCTTCGGAGCATCTTCAACTTCTTACGTCATCAGTAAACAGAAAACCGCCAATGAGTACGAAACATATATGCCATTCCTCAAATAATGATAGTGATCAAAGTGGCCAGACTGAATTTCGTAAGTGGTATATATGATATAATCACGACGTAAAGCGAACTCAACCTTGTCATAACGCCTCATATAATAACATCCAGTGCACGTCTGAATTATTCGTGACATCAATTGTCGACATTTCGTATCAAACTATAAACAAAACTTCACGTCTTAAAAGGGAAAGCCATAGACGCCACATCGACACTTAACAAAACTTCTGAAATATAAGTTACGTCCATACATGTTCCATATTTGCTGCATGCTCCTCCAGGTTTCGGCCTGGCGGATGTTACAAAACAGAATCATATAGTCCAATTGTCAATGGGACGCTAAGTACTTCATATTTTATTTGTTTCTGACCATGCAGATCAAGCGAACGGCATGCCGGATCCAGAAATTATCTTCCGTTTCGGCAATTCCAACGCCCTCCTTGGATACCCCCCGTGGCACGTTAATCACAGCGAGATTCTGTAAGTAGGACGCAGTTCATTTTATGCGCCAGCAACGGCGCTGCTTATGCCACGGCACGTGACCAAACGCTTTGCGTCTTGCAAACTGGTTCCCGCACACGCGCAGTGCGTATACGCTAGGGTTGTGTTTAGGGGTGTCGCGAACTTTTGTCGAACCAGATTTTTAGGTCGAACTTTCGGGGTTCGACTGAGTCGAACCGGTTCGACGAACCTTCGAACTTTTCCCCGGATTCGACCGGTTCGACTTTGTGGACATTGTGGCCAGACCTTGATACAAGCATGTCTAGGTTTGGAGAATTTGTTTTTATGCAAAGGGTTATTTTATTTTATGAACAGTTGAAAATAAAAGAAACCAATTCTAATCACTGAAGAAGTTAATAACTTAATCTTCTTGTACTGCATTAACTGAAATAACCAATCAGCGCTGCCCTTAATTCTCCCTTAGCCATCACCATCCAATTCAAAGCCAACTGGCAAGCCTGTCGCGCATGCGCACACGAGTCGAACCTCAATACAAGGTTCGTCAAATTTTCCACTAAAGGTTCGAAAAAGTCGAACAAGTCGAACTCGAACCTCGGCCGGTTCGCGACACCCCTAGTTGTGTTCTATATGTTACCCGAGTAGGTACGAGTTACTTTACCGGGTTTAATCACGTGACAACACTGATAGAGAAAGAAAACGTTTTACTCTATCGGGTCTTATCGCGTGACAACACTGATGGAGCAAGTAAATGTTTTAGTGAGGAAATTCGTCCCACTTTGCGCAAATCCAATGGTCTTGTGTGGAAGAGGTTTTTGAGTAGTTGGAACGGCAGGATGTGCCACAGCCTTTGAGTTTTCCCTTTTGAATTGGGAGTGGTAGCTGCCGCCATCTATCGCCGTGGGCATCATGAGAGCCAGTCGAGACAGCCGTCTCTGCTTTCTCGGCAAACCCGGTATCTCGGTGCGCCAGCGACTTCCCTCTCCCTCGGCGTCCAGTGACTGCGCGATAGTCCTGGACAGCCCGATGCGGATGCGTTCTGTTGGACACGAGGTGACCGCTAGGGGAAGTATTTGGCGCTGTAGGCGCACTGTCTAATGCAAATCAGCGGAGTGGTATGTATTCTCCCTAGCAAAGTACGTATTTCGAGCGAGGCAGGGCACGGGTAGGTTTCAGGATGCGAAGGCTGCAAACCTCTACTTTTAACTAGGTTTGGGTGACTTTTGGAACACAGCCCTGGGTTGTGGTGAGCAAACGTGGGTTTCGCTCTGAACATACGTTCCTTATTTTCGAATCAGTGAGCCAATACCCGAGTGTTGGATCTCCTTCCATTTTTATATAGCTGTTCTAAAACAAAACGAAGTATTTAATCTAAGGTATACAGGTACACTGTACAATAATTACCTGTGTGAATAAATGAAAGGTCAAGTAAACAAATAGTGCTCCCGTCACACCTTTACCTGAACGGTCGTCATTCCTTTGAAATGGAATTCTAACAATCTACTTACTCGAGGCAGTTCTGAAACCGCTCATAAATTTTTGTTGTTCGTCCTCTAATTCTGTGGCCAGAAATCCTTTAAAAAAAATGTGCACATTGAGAAATATTTAGGTGAATTTTGTGCAACATGGCTCGCTGCATTCCATTACAGTTGAGGACGTGGAGAACATTTCGAAATAAAGGATATTTCTTCATAACAGATTTGTACGGCACTCATTACAAGGAAGCAAATTACTTGTAATCGATTACTTTTTAAAGTTATCTTCTAACAACTTGATTACATTTATTATGAAGCAGTAATCTGATTACTTTAAGAAATATTAATATTACTTGTAACCGTAACTATATTTCCCTCCTGTTTTAATGGCAACCTTTGTTTGTACAAGTTTTCCGCCACGAAATCATCGAACCAAATCTAACAGGAGTATCTTACCAAAATTGGCGAATTAAGAAGATAAGTAGTTCACAGTTCAATGATTCTAATATAGTAATGAACAGTATGAAACACCCGTTTTCAAACCGGACGTAAACACTGTGTCCTTCTGAAAATCTGAAGTAACCGGAGAAGTAACTGTTACTTTTTCAAGTAACGTCCAATTACTTTTTGTCTCGAGTAATCAAGTACTAATCTAATTGAATAGTTTTTAAGCAAGAATGAATGTAACTAAAGTCGATTTTTTTTTCTTTGTTGTTGTTGTCATTTGAAAGATGAGAGCACATCGGTTCATCACCTTTCGTTCCAAAATATGCCAAAGATGTTGCCTTTATGAGGGAGTATGTTTACAACTACAAACCATAATGCTGTTGCGTTAATTCCCTCCGATTCAATTTTACTTCCAGCATAGTGTTGGGGGCCTCCCCCAGACGAAAAATGCTGGCCTAGACAGCTTGAGTGTGTTTGGGCGCCCGTACAAGCAGCAGCTTGCTTAACATTCTTCACCAACCGTCCACTAAAATCACCTTCCTGTGATCACTAACAGAATGAGAACGGCAAGGTGCCTCATTAGGTCACATGGCGTGGCGTCAGGTCACGTCATGTGACCCTATGGCGGCACAATCACGTGACGGTACATAAGACCTATAAATACTATTACTTAGAGCGACTTTGGGATGACGTCAAGCAACACTGTGATGCCCTTGTGTCACGTGACGTTTCGTGTACCGTCATAGCATTATCATATGACGCCAGACTCGCGTGACGTCACGATGTCAGTGACTTCGCGTAAGACGTATAAATACTACGCATCTAGAGCCCCTTTTCGGATGACGTCACGGGATGCCGTGACGTCATCGAGGCTACGGCTGCGGAGAGGAAATTCTCAAGAGCTGGCTCTATAAATGCCTGGCGTTTATGACAGGTTTTTACAAAGAAACCGATTGGCGCGATGATTCCGGCGTCTGTCTGTCTCTCAACAGGGATCTGGGATACCACAGGGACGTGCTGCCTTCGGAGTTCGTCGAAGTCCTCGAAATATACAGCAAGATTGAAAAGCGATATGGCAAGTGAACAGCTGGCACACCGGAAGGCCTGTCGGATCGAACTGGGACGTCTACACAAGAACATAATCATCGGGGATCATGTTGCGATAGATTAGCCTATGTGAAAATAAAGCTATCTCCTAGCATCCACGGAATAAATTGAGACAGCAGCGGCAATCCCCAAACTTAAAAAAAAAAAACAAAAAAAAAAACACTTTGTTTTACATAGACCCAAAAAAAAGCTTCGAGTATCGACACTTGCCAGGTGAAGAGCGAGCACAACTGGCCATGTGACCCCCTGGATTTTAGGTTTGATACCAGGCGGCACAGTAGATATCGCTTTGCTCCGTCCCGGACTCTGAAGGACGCAAAAGCGTTTTTTTGGATTTCGGATAAAACTTCAGACACCAGGCAATCATGACTCTAAGCACTAAGATGGCGGGGGGTGGTTACTCTGAAGCACGGCATCTTTAGTAGCTCCAAAGTGCCCCACGTGCGCAAACACCTACCTTTAGCGGGTTTCGAATTGCGCGTGTTTGGCCACACAAGCAGAAAAGCATGGCGGTGGCCAGATGTGCTGCTCTGCAGTCGCGCACACATTTCTCAGAAACCTCGAGAGGACCAATAACAATGTTATTTTATACGATGTTGCCTTTTTTTTTTTTTCACGCGCAGTTGTTTAATTAAAGTGCGCCTTTGAAGCATATATAATGTGCAATATCCTAGAAAAAAGAATAAAAGAAGCAAAGAAATACAACATCCCGTACGTTCCATCGCGTGGCAAGAACACGCCCCATACTGTTTCAACGTGCCGTTCCATTAGAGAACTCCCGGGGTACGTCGACCCTTTGCTAATCAGGTAATACCGCGATTAGTTTTGTTGCCATTATTCGATCGCATAGCTCACTTCACTACTCCTCGTGACACCGGGCGACGACCCGTGGTGATCGACGACACCAGAGACAAGAATCATCAACCGGTCAGTATCCGCCACCTCTCTGTGTGTCACGCGAGGAATTGACTCAGATGGAGGGAGAGAACGCGTAAAAGTGGTGCGATTTTCTATTGTTTTGGGAGACGGACGGCCACCGCTTCTCTCGCTCTCTATGTCTTCCCCTCCCCTGGCCTCCACGAATATTGACATGAAAGTGAGAACCGATGAACGATTGATAACCCGTAACCTCCACTTTTTCTCCGACTAGTCGAGTTTTCGTTCATGGAGTGTCCGCCGTCTTCATGGCCATCTCTTAATGAGATGTTCAAAATTCATGGCATAAAGGTGAACGGAAACCTAGAGCTTCAATTGTACTTTGCTTGCCAAACACACACACACACACACACACACACGCACGCACACACGCACGCACGCACGCACGCACGCACGCACGCACGCACGCACGCACGCACGCACGCACGCGCACGCACGCACACACACACACACACACACACACACACACACACACACACACACACACACACACACACACACACAGGCATTGACTCTAATCTACAGACTCTAATCTACAGACTCTAATCTACAAAAGACTCTAATCTACAAAAGCACATCAGGGTAAGCTGGGACACCTGCCTTCTCCATTGGCTACACATTGTAGTGTTAGAATCAAGTTTTTCGTTTCTTGTGAATAACAGGCGAAACACCCGAGTCAAAGGGGTGCTTTAGTAGATCACTTCCTTAGCTCCGCATCCCGTGGCAGAGGTCGACGCTGCTACTGAGCATGCGCACCGCCACATTTGTCTGCACTATTCGAGGGATGATTTCCGAAAGCCGTAAGCTAGCGGGATGGCGGGTGTGGTTACAGCCCTCGGTGGCTTGTCAGCTTACAGATGAACGGACTGCACCTACACTCTTTCTCTTAAATACAATATTTTATTTTTACAAGGACTACCATAATATGGACGTATGAGGAATAAAAAGAAGTGTTGCGGAACATTTGTGAAAAAATTGTGGTAGCTTAGCTCGGCTATGCCAGGATATACGTAGCGTGAGCTTATGGGCACAAAATGAGAGGCGCTATCAAGCGGCTCCGGTGCAGCGTCAGACTTGGCTACTGCGCAACGGAGGCGCACAGCTGGGCACGCGACGGCGCCAGTGCGTCTGCCGCGGCTATGACGTCACTTCTCTGGAATGCGCAGACCGGTCGAGGCGGGCGCGGCGGCGGCGGAGCGCGCGCGGCGGCGGCTTCGGCGCGCCAGCTGTGCGCCGTGTGACGTCACAGCTCCTCGCGCATGCGCAGCACGGAGCACGGCCGGTACTCTTGTTCTGACTGACTGAACACAAGTCCCACCCGAACGCTGACGATAGCACTCGAGTGCAATCTGGGACTCGGGTTGGCCCTCATTTGGTGACGCAGGAAAGACACCACTACGGCTTTCTATCCGGGTGTTCGGACTTTCAGGCCCTGTGGCAGCTTTCGAGGATGTCCTTACTTGATGTGTGGCTGTTCGGGGCTGGCACGAGGATTTGAAGTGACCCACTACAATTAAAATACCTACTGCAAACAAAAAAAAAAACACGTTTTTGGAGAAATTGTTTTTGGCGGTAAATACACTTTTCTTTTTCCATTTTTTTTTTTTTTTTTATTCTTGTAGCATGCTACAGCAACGCATTGAGACAGACATACCAGACTACCTGAGGCTAGAATCATTAAACAAGCTGGAGGTACAGAGTGGAACGTTCGTTCTACAATTTTCTCGCAAGCGCCATCATTTTTTTTTTTTTTTTTTTTTTTTTTACGTGTTAGCACACGAGATGTTACATGCGCTGACCTGGTTCAGAGCTAATGCGCTCCCCCATGATGGCCAGCTTGCCGCCATCAGAACTATATCTCCGCGAAAGTTTGCTCGGTTACTGCGTTCTAGTCGTCAACTCACACGAGGTTCTACGCTACATTGAGCGAAGCTGGCGTTCTCAGCTACATTTTTCCAGGCAACATAGATTTTTTTTCTTTTCTTCTTTCCCCTTTCTCTTTCGAGTGCATTCAGACACGTGGATCCTGTGCTGTGACCACCGATGGATTTAACCGACGCCATGACGTCTCGTATGGAATGTCCATTAAAAGTTTCCTCACAGACCTTGATTTTATAACACTTCGCGCGTGCGCTGAATCGGGAATCGAAAGAATCAAGGCTCATGATCAACTCGTGGGCGCCGGGGAGCGGAGAGGAAGAGGAATTTTATCAAGACGCACACAACGAACCGAGGCTCTGTTAACACATTTATTATCCTGCGCTGTTTATACACCTGCTAATTCTATCGCAGCAATTAAGTTCAAATAATTTTCACTCCCAGTGATATATTTGTTTTATGCCAAATATGTTATTAAATGTTTCGAAGTTGAAAACTTAAAAATCGACTGTATCAGAACTCGATGCATCAAAGGAAAATAAAAAAAAAAAATAGTAAAACTTTTTTCGCGCTAATGTTTCCTGTAAACGCTTACAACTTGGTCATACCCAAATTTTTAACATTACGTTCTTTTTCGACCGTTGTTTTCACCAAAAAGAAATCCACAGCAAACCCTTTCGCATCGACAGAGCAATTTGAAAATAATTACAATATTTTATATTTAAACATTTGACCAGCAATTTTTCTTACAATATTTTGCCACCAAGGGAAAAGGCACAATGGCGCATGCGCGTCGGAACTTCTGCAAGAACGACGGTCGCTTCCCGCTATGCTTCGATAAAAAAATGGCGTACCATTTCGATCCACACGATTACTAGCGACCTCCGTGCTTCCCCGTTGTTCGGCGGAACCATGAGTTGCGGAGTGAATTTTACGACAGTGCCAAATGCGGGACATTTCGAAGATTTGTCCCGCATTTGTCACACACACACACACACGCACACGCACACGCACACACACACACATATTAACGGCATTAGCGCACACGTATGAGGAAGAGAGAAGGGACAGAAAAGAGCGCTACTCACAACTGTGTTTACAAAGATGAAGAAAAGAAAGAACATCGTCCAGCTCCCCATAAACATGAAAAAGGTAGAAGAGGAAGCGGAAATATAAAACAGGAATGTAAAGCACAAAGTCGGGTGTACCCTCGCGCGCACAGGCTTGATACACTGGTTCTTTGATTAAACCCTAAAACCTTTGTTGGCTGTGCCTTCGTTGTCGTGGTGCAGGGTGCCTTTGCATCACTCTTCGCTCGCGCCTGGTCACCCGTGTCAGAGGGGAAGACGAACACATCATTCATGGTCGGCTGCCGCAGGGTCGTCGTGTCTGATGTCTCGCGGCACCCGTGACTCATGCGAGTTCTGCATTGTCCGTGTTAAAAAGGCTGTCTCCTTGCGTGTTAAGGCCACCGATGCAACACTAATGCATTTAGTAGCTGCGGATATGATGTAGAAGGCTTCTACCACCTCGCGGGTCATTTTATCCTTGTGCCTCTCTAGGGTTATTGTTTCCCCGAACAGCGGATTACAATTCCACTCTTTGCAATGTGTTGCAAGATGGCCTCCCACTGTGGCTCTCAAAGAATAATCATGCTCGCGAAGTCGGTCATTAAGACACCTGCCTGTTTCACCTACGTAGATCTTGCCGCACGAGAGTGGAATCTGGTATACCACGCCTGAAGTGCACGGAACAAAAGGTTTAGCATGTTTTTTTGTGCACCTGTGTCTTGTGGCACCTTCGGCTTGCGAGTTGACTATGGAGCAAATTTTGCTCATTTTTTGCGGGGCTGAAAATACCACTCGGACCCCATACCGACTTGCCACGTTCTTTAAATTGTGTGACGTCTTGTGAAGGTACGGGATTACCACCGGTCTTGTCTTTCCTACATCTTGTTTGTTGGCTTGGAGGCCTTTTGCCCTTTTCAACAGGGTGTCCGCTACATTAGCCAGTAGTGGTAACGGATAGCTGGCTTTTCTGAGTCTTTCAACCTGCATCGAGAAGCTGGCTTCCATTGTGTGGCAACATGATTTCTTGAGCGCGGATCCCAAACATGCCAGAGCAATGCCCCTCTTGACGATCTTAGAGTGAGCCGAACTGAAATCCAAAATTCATTTCTTGGAGCGTGGAGAGTACGTCCAGCACACATGCGTATCACCTAAGTGAAGCGAAAGGTCTAAAAACTGGAGAACGTTTTCTTGAGGGACCTCATACGTGAACCTGAGGCCCCCTCCATACTCAGTGAAGGTCGCCAAAATATTGGTCACCTGTGTGTGCACATCGGTGTTATCTTGAAGAACAACCAGGAAGTCATTTACATAGCGGGCGACCTTGTTAACTCCTCGACTTCCAAGCTCCCTTTCAATGGCACAGTCTACAGCTCCCAGTCTACAGCTTGTAAATACAATGGCACAGTCTACAGCTCCCAGTCTACAGCTTGTAAATACAATGGCACAGTCTACAGCTTGTAAATACAGTTGTGAGTAGCGCTCTTTTCTGTCCCTTCTCTCTTCCTCATACGTGTGCGCTAATGCCGTTAATATGTCTAACTACCAACTAGCCCAGTTATCAACCCTTTTACACACACACACGCACGCACGCACGCACGCACACGCACACGCGCACACACACACACACACACACACACGCACGCGCACACACACACACGCACGCGCACACACACACGCACAACACACAGACAGACAGACAGACAGACAGAGTTCGTGTAGTTTACCGCAAGAGTGGTACTACACTTCGACTATTTTTTTTTTCTTTAGAAAAGTGAAAACGGTCAATTTAATGCGGTCTCAAGCAAGGCGAAGACGGATAGGAGGCTAAATTGGTCGGGAAAGACCTGAAGATTTAGCGTGACTCTTGAGCTCAGGAAAGCTCATAAGTCCAGCGTGACTCAAAATACCGCCCCGCTTCTCCCGACTTTATCCATGGGATTTCGGTTCCTATTTGAAGTAGCAAAAAAAAGACAATAAAAAGCGTCATTTTTTTCTTTTTTCTTTTTTTTTTGTTACCTGTAATTAAGATATTGAGTGCAATATTCGGCAAGAATTTGCACTGGGCACAAACTTCAAAGGCTGTGCATTTAACTGACCTTTATATCTTGACTTCGACAATGTTGATACGAATTGATACTTATATACGTCGCTTAGTAGCTGAATCATTATTCACACCACCGGGCACAGGTGGAATTTTATAAAAGTTAATCTCATCCGGTCGTGTTTTTTTTTCTGGATCGCGATTTGCAGAAAACTGACAAATTAGGTTGGCCATTATTATACAACTTTGCTCCATCTATTATGTGAATAAGTACACAGCCCTCGTGTAGGAAAGCTGCTAAAATGTAAATTTCCACTAAATGACCTGTAATTCTAAGATGAACCCAAATTTCCTATACCGAACTTCAGTATCGGAAATGTTGACTTGTTGGCAAGCGGCACTTGTTGACAGGCGGCCGACCCGCCAATACACGATCTTTTAAAAAAGAAAAACCGTTTATAAAAACAAGAGCTGACAAAATAACGTCAGCAACAGACAGATCTCACTAAGCGTTTGGCGCACGCACGCGGACATGAGAGGGCTCGCGCTGTATCGTGCTCCACACGCGCAGAGCTCCAGCGCGGTTGTAGCACGTGCAGAAAGACTAAAGCCTTGTTCAGAAAAATAGTGGGTTGTGTGTATGTTTATACAGCCTAGAACTTGGTCTGCCTCACAGGGGCGACGAGTCTCTCAGCTGTAGATGAGCAATTTAGCCAGTGCAGTACAACCGCTAGCCTGGGGTCTTTAACGTGCACCACGCAGTAGTGATACACGACCGCACGCCGGTACGATGCTCATCCAGATCGAAACGGGCAGGGGTGGGGATTGAACCCAGGATCCCTGGGTTCTGCAGCGGCCTGGTTCAGGCCTGGTTCAGACAGTTGCGTTTGACTGCGTTTGAGTGCGTTGCGGCAGCGAGAAACCAGGACATCTCTGCTGCTTATATCGCGTGCCAAGATAATTCCTTGAATTGGATTGCACGCTTCATACGAAGCACACATGTGCCGGTGACTCGCTTTCGGTTCTTGACGCAACACAGTCAAACGAAGTCAAACGCAACTGTCTGAACCAGGCTAAAGTTCCCTCGATGCATTGCGGCAGCGGTGGCGTCATTAAACTGGCTGGTGAGATCGGTCTATTATATGCGCGAGCAAGCTCGAGCCGTCTTCTTTCGTTCCCTTTAGTGTAATCATGGTCAAGATTCCGATTCAGAGGAACCGCCGTCCGAGTCCGACGGGAAGGCTTGTAGCTCACTCCACGAAGAGCTGCGGAGCAACCTTTCAGGTTTCATTTGCGCTGTCCTTCCGTTATGCACGACATACTTTCCTGTGGCGCACACGGAACAACGAACACATTTTTTTATGGACCGGCGTCTACATCTCCAACCACGAAATCTTCGAGTGAAGCGCGAACGAATGCCTTCTGTCTGCTACCACTAACACAACAAATGCCATAATATTGGGAGGAAGAAAATGAACAGTGCCCGGTTACTGCAAACCACGGTGTAAACCATGCGCAAACATTAATAAAAAGGCGTTTCAACTGGCGAACGGCGGCACACGATAACACACGAATCAGAGACGACCCAAGCAAAGTTAACCGGCCGCAGAAGCTACAGCGGCGCCCCATGCAAGGTCAGCTTTCGTAAAGCCACCCGAAACTTATTTATAGAGGTTTTTAGACAAATAGCGCAGCGTCATTCTTAGCATCAACACTGCAAAAAGAACCAGTATAGACCGTTTTATCGTGGGTAGCGCCATTTTGAGAGCGAGAGAGAAAAGGGGAAAGGGCTACCGGCGCTTTCCCCCTTTCTGATTGTGCAGAAAGAGTGGAAGTCCCGGATGAGAGTCCTGGCCGGTGTTGGGCGTCTGCAGTGCCCCAACTTCGTTCGCGCTTTTTTCTACGTTTCAAACTCCCAAACTTAAAGGGAAACTCCGCTTCATTCTCGGTTGTTACCAAACACTGCGACTCTCTTTAGTGTCATCTAAAGAGATCGAATGTCAAATATTATAACGTAATACCGCCTAAAAGATCACTAAACCGGCCGACAAAAACTGAGACGCGCGAAGTCACCGAAATCCGCTAATTTAGCGGGCGACGTGCGGCGCAGCCAACGTTGTATTTCCGTTGTGGCTGACGTCTGTTGCATACGCAGTTTTTTTCTTGTATTTTCTTTTCCAGGGAGAGCTTACCGGGCGGCGCTACGGACGCGCTCCACGTTTGAGCGAGCAAAGAGGCGAGCCTACTACAATAGAGATCACTCAAGACAGAAAAAAAAAAAAAAAAAAGAATGAACGAGAACAAGAGAAACAAAAAGAGGAAGAGAGAGTTGTACGGGATGAGTTTCGCTGACACACCTGCCAACCGGTGCCAACCGACTAGCCTCCTGGGTTGCCGCCTACATAGCCTGCTTCGTTGCTGCTTGCGTTGCCTGTACGCCGCCGCGGCTAGGCCCGCCCTTCCTCCTCCCTCCTCGCCCTTCCCCTCGCATCCGCGTCTTTCTTGGGTTACCGCTAGTAGATCACGTGACCCCTTGTATTCCACGTAGGTGCGTATGCAACTGACGTTGAGAGTACAATGTTGCCCGGCTGTGCCGAAGTTTCAGTTTCGGTTTGCGATTGTGGTAAATAACAAGATCGCACGAAAAATATTTTGCTTTTAATGAGACAAACGGTCTAGGGTTGTTTTGAAGTACTTTTCACGTTTATATCACCCTCTATCTCAAAATTTCCGAAATCAAGCGGAGTTGCCCTTTAAAGGAGTCATGAAACGCTTTTTCAACTTTTTTCTGTTTAGCTTTCCTCCTCAACTCATAAATCGCGCATTGTACCAAACAGTTCAAGAAGTCGGAAAGAAGGGAGTCCCCTTTTGCTCGGAATCTCGCTTGTGTAGCCCGGACACAGCCATTGTTCCCCTAGAAGATTAGCCCGTCGCTCAAAATTCCGACTAGTTGCTTTCCCCACCCCGTTCACCCCGAAGCTGACAGTGCTGTGGAAGCTGCGTGCTCGTTGGGCCAGCCACACATTTTCCACGTGATCACGCCTTCTCGCGCATGCCGACCCGCAGAGAATGAGGTCAGGTGATGAAAGGGAGGCGGCTGATTGGTCCGGCAAGCGCGTAGCTTCCACCGCAATGTCAGCTTAGGGGTAAAGGGATTAAGTGAGGTCCGGTGTCGTGTGACGTGCGCTTGGGCCCTGGTGACGCGCTGCGGGGGCCCGGTTATGGTGGCTATACTCCGTTTCACCGTCAGTCCGAGCGCAGTGGACGCCACGAGCCATCCCAGCCGATCCAGCGCCGGGAGAAAGTCGCGTGACCTGCCGGTGGGGTGGGGCGACACAGGGAGCTCAAGGTCGCATGACACTCCCTCAACGCCGCATTGGCTGGGATGGCTCCTAGCGTCCGCTGTGCTCGGACGGAAGGTGAAACGGAGTATAGTAGCCCGGTGACACGCTGCGGGGTCCGCGGATGTATCACAGTGAAAAGGCGGAGAGTTTACGAAGGGAAGGAGGTACGAAATAGTCCGCTATGTTTCGCAAATTTTTGTAGCAAAAGTCAGGCTTCTGACTTTCTACCTTTGTTCTTTTGGCCCACTGAACGATGTGCTATTAGTAAAATCCCAATATAAATTGATTTACTCCAGCCCAAAATTCGTTTCATGGGTCCTTTAATTAGAGTCATGGTCTTCGATGGCTACAGTCCCCCGCACGAATAAGGGCAGAAAGCGTCGAATACTGCCCGAGGACCTATGTAGCTTGCATGGAATCCGGCAAGGCAAGTACGGCTGGAATGTTTTTAAGCTCCATTGCTTTCCGCATGACTGGAAATGATGAACCATTTATACATTTTTGCTTGCAATGGGCCTATTTCAACTTAGTCGCTTTTAGTTGTAATCAACAAGTTATACACGAAACGGGAACCTCAATTAACTTTGTAAACGCCCGGAGCTGCTACATATCGTCCTGCTCTGCTGTTTTTATCTTCGTGTCCCTGTTCTTATATTTCCTGGTGAATGAACGACGAAGACGCTCCAGATGTACTTTTATCGAACCGCAGAAAGCCTCGAAGCAGCCACGAATTATCTTACTATTTGATGCAATGTTTTCGGTTCTCACCTCCAATTTCTATAGCTGGCACGTTCGCTGCCGCTGTTCCCCCCGTCGCCACACTGGCGGATGCCATGACTCAAACAAAGAAACGTGCACTCTGGGCTCGAAAACGCAGATCGCAACACACGAGACGTTCCTGCAGCGACTATCAAGCGCCTCAAAGCGCCTAAGTCAACAGAAACAACCCTCCAGCGGCACTTCAAGGAGCGCTTTTGTCGGCTCTCTGGTATCGCGCAGGAGATCGCGATTAAAAAACAAACAAACAATAGAACTACGTTTTCAACAATTTCCAGCCTCACCCGGCGGCGGAAATGAGCCTTCAACTAAGTGTTGTAGATGATAAAACCGAGTCAGTCAGCACTGCAAATTATCACTATTAAGATAAATTCAGTTACGAAATTTTACAAGCTGAAACAGCAGTTATCATGAGAAAACTCGCACGCACATTGCGAGCGTACCCCATGTTCATCGGCGGTACAGCGTTCGGTGCGCGCTCCATTCACGAAATGTTCCGTGCGAAGTAGAGATGATGGCGTTGAGGAAACGCCTTTTCGGTTTACGGACGCAATCCACTGCCGCCGGAGACAGGGGTCATGTGGAAAGCGATGGAGCTCAGAGACATTGCAGCCGCTCTGGCCTTGCCGGATTCATTGCAAGCTACATAGGTCCTCGGACAGTATTCTATGCTTTCTGTTCTTATTCCTGCACCCTATGACCCAGCAATAGTGTCCCGATGACCGGGGGACTGTTGCCATTGAAGCCTCTGGCTCTAATTAAGTTTGCGAGTTTAAAACAGGAAAGAAAGCGCGAACGAAGTTCGGGCACAGCAGACACCCAACACCGGCCAAGCCTCTCATCCGGGACTCTCACTCTTTCTACACAATCAGAGAGGGGGAAAGCGCCGGTAGCCCTTTCCCCTTTTCTCTCTCGCCCTTTTTCAGTAAAACGGTCTATAGGTCTTGGTTTCCCCTGATGCTGTGAAGCCTATAAACATCGGTCACATCGAAAGACATTTTAATGAACAGCGACATTTGAGCGAATCAACTATAGCAGATAACGGGGCGCGCGTTTAACTACTCCCTAGCGCTGCGGCGGCTCATTAATAAAATGTGAATCCACTTGCCCACCCGTAAACGCCGTTTCGCGGCGGCCCACTATACGCTAAAGTGTCACTTCTAAATATATGTCATCTCTTTTTGGATTTCAATGTAGGGGGATAGCGCGAACGCAGTCCCCCACTACCAAAAATTGCATGCCCCATCTGTCCCAGTTTGGGATAGTGGCAGGGGTCAGCACAGCCGAGGTGCAATGGCCGCGCCTCTCCCTGGAGGCACCTCCTCGTTGATCAAGGTAGCCCCGGCACCAGGTAAGTATGCTTCATCATGGTCGAAATCCGGTCCACTTCGGGACGGGGTAGGCGCGATGCGCAGTGAGCCGTTCGTCAGAAACACCTTTGCGCCTCTGTTTCCACAGCTATCGCCAAAATTTAAACTATGAACAGGATCCGATGGTCGTAGGAGTATATCTCTTAATTAAACAATGCAAGGGTCTCCGCGTCCTTTAATATTTTATTCATTTTTGTCGCTTGCGCACTCCCAGACAACACACAGTCAAGCGATTCTCACAGCAACGGGAAGCGCTAACAGATGGCGCCACACGAACTATCATCATCATCGCCGAACAGCTACGTAGGCGCGTCGGTCGTCGGTGCGCTGTTGTTTTGTCGTTCGTCGAGTTGCCGTGTGTTGGGCCGCTGGGCGTCCGCGAGGTTTGTGGAAAATGTTTCGCGTCTACCAAAATCGCCCCTAAAAATCGCTGCTGATGGCAGTACATGACGTAATGGACACATCCCATCCTCGTCGCCAGGTGAACTGATAACCCCATCCCCGTCGCCAGTTTCCTGAATGGGTGAAAAATATTTTGCTCGTAATCCCCCGAATGAACTGGAGAATGTTTTCCTTCAAACGTACTTTTGTTTTTTGTGCTGCTGCAGAAAGCGGTTATTAACAAGTCTGTTCATACGTCACCCTTCTCGACAGACTCCTACGCGGGAGGCACTCACTTGATCGAATGACGTTTTAGCGAACGCCCACGTTTCACCGAATGACATTTTAGCGAATAGTCGGACGCCGCGGAGGGGCGTTTTCGGGTGGGCCAAATGGGTTCACATTTTTCTAATGAAACGCCGCAGACTATCGCCGCGATGCGGCGTAAGCGCAGCGCGGCGGATGGGTTAACGCGCGCCCCCGTTATTCGCTAAAACGTCGATTCGCTCAAATGTCGCTGTGCGCTAAAACGACATTCGCCCGTGGTATGGACCCCTCCTATACGCTAGACGGCTGCTTCCAGCTTACTCTTTTGACGGTCATCGTCGTACATGTACGGCGGCGATTACATTTCAAAGTGGCCACCCAAACGCGAAGCCGCGCATACCGCGGGAGTTGTCTTTATTCGCACGGTGTTTCACTTTGCTGGCGCAATTTGTGGTTTTCAACTAGACGTTCTGCACATCTGACAAGCACGAGTCGACCGCTTCGTATATCGGCTGCTGTTAGATTCAGATGTATGCTTCTTAATTCAGGGGGCGATAGCTTACCATGAGATGAAGACTCTACGTAAAGTACCTCCGGATCGTAAAAAAAGGTTATCAATGGGGGAAAAAAAAATGAGGCTCTGGACACTTTTAGTCAACCTGAATAAATGCCGGCACACTGAGTAATCGAGGTTCATTATTTTAAACAGCTCAATGAACACGTCGAATGTTTTTTTTTCTTTTCTTTTATATATGGCCGAGGCTACGTCCCCGCGCGTGGGCGTAAAAGCACAGCTTCATCTTGTTTCTTGGTTGTTATTGTTATCGAAACTTGAGAAGCCAGAATGTGCGCTTTACTGTGGGAAGTTCCAGCGAACCCAAGACAGCGCGACATCAAACCGAACTCCAAGCCCCGGAAGCCCTTGAAAACAGAACATATAATAATGAATGCATCTCTGTTCTCCAGGCGACGAGACGTGTCCTCCAAGGTTAGTGACCCTGAGCGACACTGATGTTGGCAGTATCTTCCAAGAACCACAGCAAGATCCAAGAGATAACACGTTTGACGACCCTTTACGGGGGAAGAGTTTAAAAGAATGCCGAAAATAATCCCCGGAGAAGGGGAACAAGAGGGACAAAGGACAAACAGAAATCTCAAAATACAGCCAGGCGACTGGTACACTACCGAAAAAATCCGCCCGGTCCGGGTATCGAGCCCGGGACCTACACTTTCAGTGGAGCGCCCTACGAACTGTGCCAACCAGGGGTTAGACGTCAGTAGAGCGAACAGGTTTTGCATTTAATTACATTATAATCAGTTTAGAAGAGCCGTCGCCAGGGCAGAAAGATTTAACCCTTTTTTTTCCCAGTTTTAGTCACGGCAAAAACATCAACCATAGGTGTTTTTCGGTTTTGACTCACTCCGTATGTTCGTGACCAGCAGATTTTCTTTTTCAGTTAAACCAGAAAGTGCACAGACAAGTTATATCCCACAGATCGCTTTTACATTACGTGACCAGTCACGCAATGATTTGTGATACTGAATTCTTCCTGTGTGGTTAATTTAGAAATATGTATGCACATTTAAGATTAGTTATCAAAACCTCTTTGCGGTGAATTAAGAAATATGTATACACATTTAAGATTAGTTATCAAAACTAATGTTTCAAATACCGTGTCATTTTCTTTTTCTCAAACGAATCTTGCGTGTACTGTGTGCTGCATGTAAATTACTATGTGAATAAACTTGGTTTTTTTCAAGAGGTGATATGTTTGTTTAATACTCACAAAATCCCTTTGTGTTATTCTTTCCCCAACAATGCTTTGGCATGCAATATAAGGAATCCCAGATTGTAATAGTGCTAATTATTCAAACTTCGAAAGGCTGCATTACAAATGACAAAACTATCAATGTACAAAACAAGTTCATTTATTCACATTGACTGACTAACAGACATCAGTCGTATCGTCCCAAAGTACCCAGACCATTTGACCCTGAAAGTCTGAATGAGCATGTTTAAAAGGCCTAGCAAACAACAAGGCCATTCATTGTCACAAAACACACATTTCAAAAGCACGACTTACCTCTGTTCCTAGAAACGCATCGTATAGAAGTAGAAAAATCGAATGTACACAAAGGCACTGCTTGCAACGATTCAAAGAACTGAATCACACTGGAAACGCGTCAACAGCACACTGGCATTCCGAGGCAGCATCGGATAAAACATTTCTTAAGCAAAACTTAGTCATTCATAAGTATATACCGAAGCAAAAGTGGCATATCGGTCCCTGCCCAATCACGCACAGTCTAACAAACAAAACAAAATATTGTCGCGCCTGCGAGGAATTCCTTAGAAAGTTAAAAATGGAAACTTCACTTTCACTTGTTGGAGAGCAAACAGGACTAGGAGTCAATGTTTTCATTTCCACGACACCACATGTGCAAGCACCAAAAGCGTTCGGTCATTGGTGCTAAGCACACCGCAGCACTCTTCCTTCTTGCGGACACCTCACTGATCTTGCACTACCCGTGAATAATGCCATTTTCCTTGTCGCTCGGTTCATCCACCTTGTCGTCGTCGTTGATCAGGAGCGATGAATCGTCATCCTATGAAGAAAACGATTTATGAAAAGGGGTTAAGCGGCCATGAACCGTGTCTATACTACAGGTCTTCGCATGAATTCTCAAGAGCTTGAATGAAGGAATGAAGACGACGATGCAAGCCCTTTACGATATGAAGTTGCATTATTACTGAAACTCTAAAACCGTAAAATTGGTCAATGGCCCCTGCCCCCTCCAACAATTTATTGATCAAAAGTCAACTTTCTTTAACTAGATGAACACACTTTAAAGACAACCTTAGAACGAGAGACTAATTAATGATCATTGCAGTGCTCCAAACTTAGTTGGAATTTCGAGAATGCTCTCTATCCTTTACCCTAAAGTATGAGAACTCACTCCTTTAGAGCACCTCAATGTGCTTTTTGACAAACCCACAGTCTAGAAGAAAAAAAAAAAAGAAAAGCCATGACTCACATTTTCTTTTTGAAAGGAAGAATGCACAGCTCGTTTTATACACGGCCCCATCTAGCCAAGCTTCTATTCCACTTGATCCACTACAGATCTCCTAAGAGGACACAAGCCCTAGGAGGGTCACCTTTCGAACCATTGGCTTAACATTAATGAAATTTACAGGGCAGGATGGTGGTCATGCTAGAGGGTGCATAACAAAATTTCATGTCTGTCGGTTATGTGGGAAGGAAATTAGGGCAGCTTTTATCGGGCACACGCCTACATTGTCTAGTTAATCTATCGTCGGAAAACTATGGCGATGTTTAAGATTTTTATTCGCCAGATATGTAGCAGAATTCCACAGCCCCATTCGTTATTAAATTTCAGTCAGGAAAAGTGAAGAACAAACCTTCCCTGTATTGCCATTATCAAACGATAGATTGACTGAAGTGGAATTTATACCAACAAGTGGAACGGAGAAAATCCGTTCAAAGTGCTCCAAACCCTACCTTTTCGTTAGCTTCGGTGGACAGAAAATAATTTATAAAAAATTAACTATGCAGTGTAAACTAGTGAAAATTACTGGGAATACTCTCAATGTTGGTGGACCTCAGTTGGAATCTCAACAATTCGGTACTTGCAAACGCTGTTCTTGAGTTTATCAGTGCTGATTGAGTTTATCAGTGCTCTGAGAACCAACTGCTACCTTGAAAGAAGGCACACGACCTCGAGGAGAGTCTACTTACGCCTGGAGACAAAAACCTCTGGAGTGCCCTGCCCGCCACAAAGGCGGCCACAGCGAGCACCATGATTGCCCCGAAGCCCAGCAGGAGATACGAAAACAGCAAGCTGTAGTACAGCGGTCTGTCCATGAGAGACTTCAGGTGGTCCGCAAACTTTTGGTCCAGCTCCACGGCCTACATATAAAACACCACTAACATGAACATACTCCGCTGCATGCATGAACCCCGTGCTTTGATCTTGGCTGCTGTGTATTGCACCCCTGGAATGCAAGCACTTTCCCTCTAAAAAATCCCCGAGGCTTGCGACCGTCTACGACAGGATGTACCGACACCATCTACGAATCACCCTGAAACATATATTGCCCCACTTTTCACACAATATTCTTTCACTTTGGGCTTAAAATAATTACGACTAGAGCTTCTAAATAAGCTCCGCTTCTGAGTAACGACCCTTCGGCCATCTTGGTGAGCAAAATCGTTGTTGCCACTAACTCTAGCTTTATCTGAAATCCCAAGAAATGGTTTTTCATTCTATTGAATTGTTGGAACAGTCCGTGATGAGGCAAAACAATATCACCCCAGCAACCCAACACCAAATCGAAAGTTCGGGAGGTCATATTTCTTTTATCGTACCGATCATCACTCTATACTAAAAAAAAATTGATGGCAAGAAAAAAATCTGATTAAGGTGCCAATACTTTAGGCGTACCTTATTTGGTGGCTTTAAATTTGACAACCTTATAAGCAACCATACATTTGACCTCACAGACTGCAAATTCTTCGGTCTAGTTGTGCAGATTTGAGGTGTTTCGGAGCTACTCGATAGATGGCACTAGTGGTATGTGGTGTCACAAACAGTC
Source organism: Ixodes scapularis (assembly GCF_016920785.2). Lineage (NCBI taxonomy): Eukaryota > Metazoa > Arthropoda > Arachnida > Ixodida > Ixodidae > Ixodes > Ixodes scapularis. The sequence goes on along the minus strand of NW_024609839.1, from coordinate 81,368,369 downwards.
GCAAAGCGGTCGGTTCTATTCATACGCCCATGTGTGCTGCTTTAGTGTGCGGCAAAATGTAGCATGGCGTGAACTTGTGTAAACATTCTTGCAGGTGTGACGCCTACTTTAAATGGCACCAGGCTTACCAAATCTTGCCACAGGATGGGATAGGTCAGCTCTGGAATGTTTCTCAAGTTCCTACAAAAAAAAAAAAAAACAGAAATGAGCGGGTCAAATAATAATGCCCCCGGTCAGATGGGGAGTGCCACAGTGCAACGCAACGCAGCATAAGGGAACGCAAGAGGCGATGAGTACATGCTCACCTAATCAGTGGGTCCCTCTCGAGAATGAAGTTGGTTTGAATGCGCGCATTTATTTTGAGGGAGAGACCGAGCCTCTGGAAAATAAAGAGGAAAGAACAAAAGTTGAAGTAATGGCGACATAAACAATAACATTCAAGCACACACAAAAACTGTAACCCGTGTCTTGGGCTCGTAAACAATTTGAGCCCCGACGGAACATAAAGTTCCCTTCGCAAAAGACTGAAAGCATCCCTCCTATAACACTGTCAACATTTGTCCAACCACACATAGTGATTTAGAGGAAAAGAAACAAAGTTCCGAACAGAAAAAAATTTCAAACATTTTTTAAATTGCATAAAATTAACGTTGGCATTCCCAAAAAATAAAAATGTAAAAGAAAGGCAAATAAAAAAAAACGAACCCCCCTCTCCCCTCCCCAAAATATGGCAGATTGAACAGTGTTGCTTGCAATGTTCAGGTCGATGTGGCCTTAGCACCAGAATTGATGTTGATATTTTGTTTTTACAATGTTTCCAAATGTTAGTTTCATGCTTACTGAAGGCCACGTACACACCACAACCCTCTCTTCTCTCACGAAGAAACACACCCGCTTGGCAGAGACTCCTCCCGCAGTCGCTGCATCCATGTGGAGACTGAGGATTCACGTTTCATTAGCGCGAAGATCATGCAATATTTGTGAGTTAAAACAAATGTAACATCGACAGGAAAGCGTGGTTTGTAACACTGATAAAAGTCTTTCGAGCCAAGAAAGAAAATGATGTGATAAGATCTTAAGGCCCACATCTTAAGTCGCGAGAGCCTGAAATGAGCCTTTAAGAGCACACACGTTCACATATGTTTAACCGACATGATCCACACGTCGCAAAATACAACCTCCATAGCGCAAAAGAGTGTCTGACCTCGCAATCGAGACAACTTACAGGTTCCATGTCCAAAGTGAAGCTGTGACGATCGGGGTCCGGTTTCATGCCCTCCACCTTGTCGCTGTAGGATGGGTCTGCCAGGTAGAAATGAGGGAAGGAGAGGGCAGCGGGCAGGTCTGCAGAAAAACGGAGATTTGTAGTTTTGAAACGATCCACCTAATGTGCGGCACCACATAACTCGTCTGCTACGGAAGAAGACAAAGCTTCTCTCTTGATTGCTTGCATCCGTGCCAAGTCATGGATGTTGTCAAGTTATGCCTTGCTTCTGACACATGGGGTATGATGTTGGCCACAGCGAGAGAGAGATCTAATTTGCCTTCCGCAAAGCGAGCTAAAATTGCGTCTGCAGATGGTTCGACAGCTAATACGAGCATATGACGTGGTTTGTCCATCACGAAGTTCCATTTCCAGCCGAAAATAACATGAGAAAACACCATTCGCTACCCAATAAGGAAGTGGATTGTCCCCGAATCAGATGCCACAGTGAAAATAGGTTGAATGCAGGCTCAAATTGTGATTGCCAGCCATTTCATGTTGGGAGCCACTGGAAGTTCATGCTTCTTTTTTGGAAGCATGAAGTTTTCTGCTGCCAAAGCTGACATTGACCGGAGGCAATCAAACATCAAAAGTTTCTGCCTTAGCGTGAAACCTCGTTCATCCCAGGAGATGCTGCTATCCGTTACATCTTTGGGGAACTGTAGGTGTTTTATTTGCAGTGTTTAGGTTTGCTGAAACTATGTGATAGGTTGATGTCAATGAGGCGGACGCGCCGCAATGACAGATAGAACTTTCAATAGTTTTATTCGATGCTTGTCAATATGGAGAGCTTGAGAGCACTTAATGTGCTTCTGTTAGATAGTTAAAAAAACTGGGCACTGACTTGTTTTTGTACTATCTTTTTGGAAGAAAACCCTAAAATCTGGTTCACATCTTGTAAGAAGTAACTGCCTTGAGAGGGCACAAAGTAACTACCTAAGAACAAATGCACCAGATGCCGCAAGACTTCTCGCGCCATTTGCACGTTGCGAGACGCTCTCGCCAAAATACTGCCCAATTGTGGACTCGCAAATGGGTCAAATGGTTCGCATTGGACTATCATGCGCTAACAGAAGGAAGCTGCGATGCCATGTCCAATAAGCAGACGAGAATGCTGTTGCTTTCACCTAGACCAAAATCAGACCCCCCGAAAAATGGAAGAACTCGATCTCCAAACAATTTATGCTAGTTTTAGTGGCAATAGAAGTAAAAAAACTAGAACTATTATGTTGAAGCTACCGGGCTTTGGCCCAGACGGTTCAATAGAGGTTAACAACCATTTAAGCTGCCTTTTACAGTTCCTGCCTACGGCAGGGTATTTCGGGCTCTTATCTTATGTTCTCGACATCAATTGATACAGTCATGTCTTGTTAATACAAACGCCACTAATATGCGTAACCCGCTATATAGACAGCATTTTCGGGCCCGGACGAACTGAACCAATACATGCATTTTTGTCTCATCATTCATTATGGACGCTTTTTGTGGGAAACGGAGGGGTCCACATTAGCGAGGCATCACTGCACAAGACTAAAACTTTAATGCAATAGCTTGAAGCTAACAACACCTCTATGCAAGACTCAGACATGCCATATCTCGTCATTCCATTCCCAGGACAAGGTATCTGTTCAGATAACCTGTTATCTAGCCGCCGTAGCAGTTGTGCAGGAGACGCGGTACCCTGGAAAATATTGACCAGCTCGAAACCGCTCCGAAGGCGTTGACAAACAAAAAAACTCTTACTGTGTTGGCAAGGACCGATGTCCACAGCACCAGATGCCATCGTGCGCTTCGTGTCAAAGCAGGCGTTGGGCGGGTACGTCGTGCCGTTGTCAAAGGTGCGATTGTCGACGCGGAACCTCACTGCCGAGATGCCGTAGAGGCTGTCCGTTCCCTCGCGCACCAGTTTAAAGGACCTGTTTTGTAATTAGAAAAAGAAAAGGCGGTGGTAACTGAACATTAAAGGGACACAAGAAACAATCTCAACTTTTGAAACATGGCATTCAGTTTGTTCATGCTAAATAGCCTCCACAACCCCAGAAAATACAGTGGACTCCTCTTAAACGGAACTCGAAGGGACAGAAAAATTTGTTCCGTTTATCAGAAGTTTCATTAAAGCAAAGCACATAAAATGAGTGAAATATGACTTTATTTCACAAGCATGATGTCCAGCTAATGTAGCTGACTAGAAAAAAGAGGTAATGGTAGTTTGTTTTGCATTTTGTAATCGCTTTTTGACGAAGTAGGTGTGCATGCCTTGGAGGTACAAAGGTTTCTGTTGACTGCTGCACCTTCCCCAGAAATAGTCTTAAAGACTAGGCCGTGGCGCTTTTTAAAACGGCTGAGCCAACCGTCGCTCATTTTGAAGTTATCTATTCCCAACTGAGACGCAATCTCTCCAGCCTTTTCTTCGAGGATGGGGCCGCTGATCGGGAAATTAGCACTTCGCGCGCGCTTAAACCAGAGAAAAAGGACGTTCTCTATTTCCTCAAAAGGCGTCTTTCGCATCCTCCTTCGGTCGGTGGCAAAGCTTCCGCGCTTTACAGCGTCTTGAATCTTTTCTTTGTCCTTTGATATCCTTGAGAGTGTAGACTTCGGGATATCGAACTTCCTTGCGATCTCCGTCTTCGAGAGGTCACCACGATCCAGCTCTTGAAGGATCTTCATTTTCGTAGCAAGCGAGATCGCTTGGTGCGGCCGCTTTTTTACCGCTTCCATCACAACACGGCAAGCGGACGCTGGTTTGTGTACTCGATGGTAAACGTGACGCGCAACGTTGGTGACGCGCAACAGACGAGGCGCTAACCCTAATGGCGGTAGAAAGACTGGATTGGATTGCCTTAATATAATGGCTTGGATGGATGGATGAATGGCTGTACCGTACCCTTTGTAACGAGCGGCACCTCGCGTCACCTAGCCTAACAACTTTTTTTTTTTTTTTTTATAATAATATTTGTATAAATTTTGTTCTAACACAACCCCTTTCCCTTTAAAGTGTCCTCAGTCTTGGCTATTGCGTACTCCATGGTTGTGAGACTGCTGTAGCTATTTCCGATGTCCGCGGTCGCCTTGGGTAGTTTCGGTTTCGGTCCCGTTTAACCGAAGTAAGCAAAAAGGGGGTTCCGATTACCCGAAGAATTTATCATTAAATACATAGGAAACCAACCGAAACAACCTTTAGAGTTCCGTTTATCCGAATTTTCCGTTTAAGCGAGTTTCGTTTAATGGGAGTCCACTGTAGTACATCTTTTAGGCAAAACACTGGATCCAGGGTTCTGGGACCTTCTGATCTTGAAGAACACTTCTTTTACTGATAACAGTTGAAGCCCATCCACTCTTGCACTGTTCCAATTATGTAATTTAGGAACCCATAGACCTTTCCTTTGTGGCGGCTGCCACGTTTAATCCCGATGCAGCCGAGTTGGGCTAAGATAGCAAATCAGTATTTTCCGATTGGAAGGCGCCATAATTCAAGGAGTCTGTGCCAATAGTTCTACATGTTTTCTTGCTATACTTTTTCTATTGTGGTTATGCTTGAACTAGTTAGCTTAGTATTTGTTGTACTTTAACGTGGCAACCATCGCACGAAAACAATCTATTGGCCTTTCCAGAAAGAGCTCTCAGGCCACTGCCATTTCGCGACTCTCCTGAACCCCATCAGACAGCGCTTTCCGACCCGCACATGGGCTGTGGAAACCTAGTCAGTGCTACTCCCCACCTCCGTTATGCATTCAGAGTTTGCCGGCCTTTCTTGAAAATTTCGACTTTATTTGCCTATTCTGGATGCTTGCTCTTTTTGCATAATTGTTTACCGTGAGAACTGCAGAATAGCAGGACTCGTAGCGTGCTTGACCTTTGCAAAAAAACGAACGAAAAGAGTGAACGTCGCACAGCTCGCAACAAAGGTCTTTTACAGTATTCGAGGATTATCTCCGCTGAAATGATCTCCAGGAAACCTTTGCGGTCTTTGTAAAAAATGGCTGATCGGGTGCGGGGTAGGGGACAAATAAGACATTTCAGTTCCTTTGCTTCAGTGTTCTGCAAAAAAAACAAGCTCTCCTGAAAAGTGCCCTAAACTAAGTCTGAATTTCGTCCGATTCTAATAAAGTGACTGTCGTCGTCACTGCAGATTAGAGTGCTGTGTTATTTAAGATCTTTCTCAAATAAACCCTGTTTGAATAACGCGGCACCGTGTCATATGTGCAATATGTCATTCGATTGACGAGACTGTGAATTTCATTTTGTGAGCGAGGAACACCCATGCCTTTTGGGGATGTTGTGTGGTCAAACATTTTTAACGGTTAAGACTTTTGTAGCATAAAAACTGTGCGCAAAATAAAACAAAAATTCCAGTTGCATTCATTCTGTCGAGCCAGACTCGGCAGAAATAGCTTTGAGTTTTGTTTCCAAAGATGTTGGAATGCTTTCTCCATCAATATGGCAAGTAGTATTTGCCATAAACAAAAAAAAAGTGAAATCCGTTTACAACTCCCTGTAACGCCGAATTAGAGCGCAGCTCTTGAGGGGGAAGAGGGAAAGGTACTGAGGGAAGGGGGGACACGTGATCTCGGGGGGGTCACGGAACCCCCCCCCCCCCCTTTTTCCCGAGGTCCTCAGGGGGGGGGGGGGGGCTTACGGTTACGGTTTGTTTTAGAGTGCAGCTCTTGGGCGGAAACAACCGCCCAAGAGCTGCACTCTAAAAAAAAAAAAAAAAAAAGAACAAGTCAAATTTGGGGGTTTTACGTGCCAAACCAACGACGGGCATCTGGCACGCCCCAGCGGAGCACTGAGGATTAATTTCGACCACCTGGGGATCTTTTGACGTGCAACCGAAAGCTCGGTTGCACCCCCCTTCTCCGCAATAAGCCTCCGTCATATTGCGGGCACCTCGGTCGGGATTCGAACCCGCCACCTGGGGATCCGTAGGCCGACGCTCTCGCCTCGAAGCCAACAAAAAAAAAATAAAATGCAGCAATTCAGTTGCCACCCATGTACGAAAACTGCCCAGCACAATCAAGCAACACTGACGTCCACTCTCAAAGCCAGGCATGCACTGTGAATTGCCTGGTTTCGAGACTGCCACTGGAAAGGACTTTGGAGACTAATTTCAAACATGATAGGGAGTGTTTGTCCAATAGCTACGTACCGGTAAATGGCTCAGACCTGTTAAAATACTACCTAAACAGGAAAAAAAAAAAAAAAAATTGTACCCAGGTGCAGAGACTGCCGAAAAAGTTTGAAAGCTCGTTGCACCTCGAGCTTCCCTAGAAACACCGGGGAAACCCGAAAGTTTAAAAGGCACCCCCTAGAAAAAACTCCTAGTTCCTAGAGACCAAGTTTTGGCAATCAGCAGTAGAGACATGCAATCTCTTTTCACGTGTGGCAGACCCCGCTGTCGACAATTCGAACACGCACCGGCAGATGTCAGAGTTGAAGAGCTCGAGGGTGTCCTGGCCCGGCTTCAAGGGCGGTTCAAGTTCTCCGTCTGCGTTGATGTAAACACGCAAGAGATCGTTCAAAGACAGAATGCTTGCGTCTGCGATTTTCACGTCGTCAAGCTTCGCGTAACAGCACTCCATGCTTCGTTGTGCCTCGCGCCACTAAATAAGCTATGCATCAGAGTAATGACACTTAATATTTTAAGGGGCTTAAAATCATGGTTGCCAGTAATCTGAAGCTCTATCCGAAATCACAGGAAACGCTGTTCCGTCCCCCATAAATGTTAACCAGTTTGCGACGGAGCAAAGCAACATTACACAAACTTCCTAACACCGAATCAAATGTCGATAAAGTAGTATTTTTGAATCGCGACGATCGGCACTTGAGTCTGCTCTCTACCAAGCATCAAGATGGCAGTGCCCACAACAACATCGGGAAACAGAATGCTGACACTCTAAGCGTAGCTCATTTAGTGGCTTAGACATGCCCTACGACGAACCACGGCCTGCAATTTAGCTGCACCAAGAAGTGCAGGTATATTGAACGAGCCTACTGTTTTTTTTAAGGTGCCCGTTTCGGTAGGTAATTGGTACGTCAACGGGTTTACCGACGCCGATTCTGATCAGTCATTAGGTTCTGGCACATTCAGATTAGTCGAGCGAGAGCCAATAAAGTGGTCACTTACTTGTGCCGTTTATCATGTTGCACGTGCCCTTCCAAGCCGTCAAGTTCCTGGGAAATTAAGGTCGTTTTTGAGCATTCAAGTTCCAGAAATGTGTCGATAGACTTTCCTACTTGAAGTGTAGACACATTCTGGAGAGCGTCAGTTTTAAAACAAATGTTCAGAGGATAGGATTACCAGGAGGCCCCACAGCCTGTGGTGACCTCACAATCGAGGCAACCAGTCACATAAAAAGAAATTAGCAGTTTGGTGTACTCCAACTCTTGGTAAGAATGTATCGGTCTACAAAAAGCTCGTAAATTGCGAGCGATTAAGCTGCTGTATAATAACTTTTGTTTACAGAATACTACATACAACAAAGCTCCACTTAATATTGTCACGGGTGGTGACCAAAAAAAAACAGGAAATAAAAAGGAAGAAATAAATGTTTAATGTGGCGAACTTGTGCCAAAAATAAAAGGGTACAAAAGATAATAACAGAGCATCGCGGGCGTCGAAGTCGGCGTAGCAGCAGAGCCGAACGCAGGGGCGAGACTGAATCCTGCTTGCCAGGCGGGGCCGCTTTTGTACACGCGTTGGCTTCTGGAGCATTCGATGTAGAAGGTTCGACGCGCAGAACATTCTAACCTCGAATCAGCTAGACTGTTCTCGAACTCACCAGAACATCACATTACAGTGTAAACAAAAATGCGTAGCCGCGGCCAGGAATCGAACCCTGGCCCTTCGCGTGGGAGGCAAGCGCGATAACCGTTAGGCTACAGCCGCGCTGCCTACTTGGAGCGCGGCAATATTGGCCACCTGCCCGAAAACCAAACAAAACATCTACCCGCTTTCTGATGCAGGTCGTTACTCTTGCTCTCAATCCTCGGCCCCATCTGCCGAAGAGTGGACAAAACAAGCTGCCAAACTGAAACACGAAACAGACTAATGGTTGGCCATTCTGGTCTATAATTGTTGGCATGAGCCACATTCGTGACTAGTAACCGAGTGGTTAACCATTGTGCAACTTTACGACAGTCGGATAGATATTTTCAATCAATAATTTCTATGTTGAAGCAAGTGAACAGTAAAATAGATTTGCAGAGTGTTTTCCTAACTCCTTTAACATGTTCCAGTTTCAATCTTCATTAAAACATGTTTCTTCAATAAAAAAAGAATATGCTTTCATTCTATATCACTCATGTGCTCCTTAGAAGAGATAACTTTGTGCAAGTGTGGTGATATCTCTGGAGAAGGGAAATGAGGGGGACAAAGAACAAACACCCGTGTTCCGCTTCTCCAGGGATCATTATCGTTATTCCTGTCGAGCTCGCTGCACCTTTGCAATAACTACATGAACTATCAACGTCTCCTGCAATGGACTCAAAGGAGAGGCAGACAGTATTGATAAATAAATAACCAAATAAGGGCAGCTTTATTTATTTTAAAGGCTGTCAAACTCACTCTTTGCCATTCCAGCGAGTAATGACGTTATACAGGTCCATCCGGTCCTCTCCGGTGTAGACTGTGTAGAGACCGTCATCCGTTGCGTTTCTCTAGGCACACACACAAAATAAAAAAAGGGAAACGGCACTGTCAAAACTTTTGTAATGGGGCTACCGTGAAGTTCCGAAAGAACTTTCACCCGAAACAAAGAGATAAGTGGTGAAAAACATGGGGTGGGCTATCTTTGGGGATGCCACAGCAAAACCTTTATCGAAATTTGATGATAAACACCCTGGCACTGGCCACAAACCACGTGACACGGGAACAGATACCTCAAATCGCAGACACCGTGAATTTGCCTTTCACAATGCAATAAACTCGCGGGAATCCGCTACAAACTCCTTTGTCACGGGCAAGAATACCGCCAGTTGCGGATGCAGCAGATTCGCGTTTCACAGTGCGAAGGACCCGCGGAAACCCGCTGAGAACTCTTATCTCGCGGGAATGAACACCACAAATCGCAGACGCAGCAGGCTGAAGTTTCAAGTATAAGCTGCGTGTAACTCATTTTGATAACGACGAGACAAGCAACAGCGACTCTCTTCACTGTCGCTCAGTCACTAGTGCAATGAGGCAGACCGTATGAAAACAACGGGATCAAGCAACCAAAGCGATGAGCAACGTTTTCTAGAAATCGAAAAACAAAGCGACGCGCAACAGTGAGAAACCTCTGTCGCTCCTTGCCGACTCTTGTCGCTGTCCCTCGTCTCATACCTCACTAGGTCGCTTACATGCGATTCAGCCTTTATGGTGCAATAAACACGCTTTGGCTGCCAAAGTTGCCAAGTCCTTCGTTGCCCTTACCCCGTGCATATAGCCAAACTTTCCGTCCGAGGTGGGAATGGTCGGGTCAAGCATGTGGCTCGCAGCAGCCAGGAAGTCCGGGTAACCGTCATAGAGCAGCTCGCCAACCGTGTGGTTCACAATCAGCTGTTCGTTGAGCTTGTTGATGACCACGGCCATTACTAACCTCAACGCCGGATTGGCACGTTTCAGAAGGGCTCCGGCACCCTGAAACATTGTGCGAGTGGGCAGACAAGAATGTATTACAAGCTTCATCACTGAACTACTTACACATCGCAAAAAGCTGGAACTTTGTAAAAATGAGAAGCTGGCAGTAGTAATAGAATCTGGAAGTTTGAAATGATGACGTTACCTGGTTCGAAAGATAATACACAAAAACAAAATTTTTGCTACGAGCCAACGTTTGCCTAAGTCGCAAACTAAAAGATTACACCGTCGGCAGCTGTAACATCTATTTTTGAAAAAATAAATAAAACTTGACAGCAAGAAAAAACGCATTGCGTCTTTCTTGCTGGCAAGTTTTTTCACTTAAGTAAATGCCACAAGCATACACAACGTCCCATCTTTGTTTGATGAATATCGGGCTCGGACAAACGTCTGCTTGTAGAAAAATTAAGTATTTCTGCTTTAGCTTTTGGTCCATCTGATGCTATGATAATCTTTTTGCATTCTATCACCACCACTAGAATCAGATTCTCACCAAGTTCCAGTTTTCTGCAATTCATAGTTTAATTTATAAGCTAGTCGAAAAACCAGGTTTTACTTTCTCACAGACCTGGCATATATTTGTAGCAATGGCATTTCAATTTACTGAAGATGTGGGACCACAGTACAGAAGTTACCAGCACTCAACGACGCGAGCAAAACATCCTGCTTACCACCAGAAGGGCGTTGATGGAGACTATGACGTCATCCTGGCCTCCCACAGACTTCTCCCGGTCGAAGTGGAACGTTCGCACCTCCCGGTAGGAGACGGTATGGTTGGGGTTCCACACAATGTTCGTCTTCACCATAGACACCCTTCAAAGGTTAGAGACAGAGACATGCCATAAGATAAGTCCCATATCTCCCAGTATACAAGTCTCACTGTCGTACAAGTCACATCCCCCTACAAAGAGATGTTTATTAAAAAGTTTATATAAAGTCTCGTATTTACATGAATGTAGGTCGAACCATTTTTCAATTTTGAAAATCTAAAGTTCATGGTGGACTTATAATCGAACCAAAACATTCCACTGCCGACAAAAACGAAACAATCACGATATCAAGAGCACCTAGATTTGTTACAAGTTCAACCGGCTGTACCTGCAGCATTGTGCTATTCTGTGCGCTTATTTTACAAGTTCTTATTTTGTTTTAATTTGTGCAAACGAGTATTATTGATTGCGATTAGCAAATTAGCCCAAATGTACGGTGGTGAACAGCGCACGGTGCGCCCAACTCCCGGGGGTGGCGGCAGTTCTCGCAAGAGCCAATACGGGATGGCCACTGAAACAGTCTAACTTCACGTCTCACTCCTTGCAACTTCTTTTTGCAAGTTTTCGCACTCCTGCACAAGAAGCAGATGACTTGCTCTCCGCATAGAGTTTGACAAGACTTGTTGTACAGAAACGGAGTTGGTTGCATTGACCAAAGGCGACTGTCACCGATTGAGACACAAGTTAGAAGCATAAAATGTGCTAATTACAAAGGCTCACCTGAAGGTGTATGGCCCCACCTCCTGCAACTTGGGCTTTTTGCCCTCTTGGAGAAACTCGTACGGATTGGTGAGGTTGAAGAAATAGACCTTTTGGAAGGCAGGCAGTGGAATGTCGCGCCAGAGCTCAAAGGCCTCCGAGCCGTTCACCAGTGGCAGTTTCTGCACAGACGGCCACATACTCAACTCAACCATGCTGCATGCTGTCGACAACTCCAAACCCTCTAGAGATTTTTCCATGGCAATGTCGGAACTCCCCAGATTAGTTTGGAATCTCGGCCTATAGTCGTTGACCGGATGAGCATGGTGGTGTGGTCGTTTGAATGACCCGCCCCCAGCATGCACCCCTGCCTTCAATACTACTGCGAGCTAAAAGGGGCAGCTGAGGAAACCTCTCATTTCTTTCGGCAGTCAAGAGTGGTCTTACGCCTCGTGCTTCGTTGTCACCATGGTACTGTCACTAAGCTAGTAGCAGTGCCACGGCGGCAAAGACCAGTTAATTCTTTAGCAATTGGGTTCCAAAAAAAATGAAGTAGGCAAAACTATAAAAAAAATATAGGGGGTCAAGTTCCCCTTTACAGCCGACTGCCGTTAGAGTGAGATAAAGTGCTCAATCCACCCTTGGCACTTAGCATTTCCTTTTCTAGCCCTCGCGTGCAAGGTGGTGTCACCTTCAGCCTACCAATTATGCTGCGTTCACTTAAAGACCACCATATCGGCACTACCAGGGAGATGTAACAGTCGCACCTCTAGCAGAATGCCTCTGCAAAACATACTTCCTCGCATTCTTTCGATCAGAGCGATGGAAGACAAGGGCTCTTGCCTGCACCTTCTCTAGTGATGTTCCCTCATGCACACCGAGTTGTATGAAAAACAAACTGGAGAAGGGACCCTCATAGTGTGATCTTCTCGCCAGCAGCCTCGACTGCTTATGCATGCTACAAACTCTCGTGCGACACTGGAACGTCCTTTAAGCCAGATTGAAGCATGTTTCACGTACTGCACCAATGACAGGCAGCTGGCACGGTCCAACGAAGTGCCCAGATTTTATTGGGAGACTTCGGACCCGCAACTGAATTACAACTGCGCCCTCACCACCATAATCCTCTGCAAAAACGTAAAGGTTTTAAAGGCATAATTTTAATGCGAAGGACTTGTCAGTTTTTACTATGGAAGCAAAAATCAACCAGAATCGAATTTTGATGAGCAATAATATTTCAGACCCTGTTATACCCCTGTAATACAAGTCAATAGAGAGACTGTGAATCATTCTCTCATAAATCGTCGGTCACATTTCCCGACAACTATTTTACACTTTGAGGCCCTGAGCTTTCCCTGCTGTATTTCGATAGACACGCAAGAAGCCATTTAAAACAGACAAGCCCCAAGAGGGGGCACAGCCAAATGCTCACAAAGATGGAGGATGCTGTCAAAGAGGAAAGGCGCACCTTCAAAACAATGCTGACAAACAGCTTTGGCACAAAGAGGACCCCAGCACCTCCTAGTATCATCAGCAGGAAGCCAACTACGGCCACCACGGCTGTAAAAAAAAAAGTGCACAAATTATTGAAAGCAGGCCAGAGACCAAATGGTAAAATAATGTTTGTAATTGTCATAAATCTGTCACTTCAGAAAGCACCATTGTTTCCCCAGTACAATCGGCAAATCGCTACTCGCGTTTACTCTTCCCGCCAAACAAGAAATGCGGGCTTTTACGCAGAAATTTTTGAAGGATGGAAAGTGTGGGGTAAATAATAAAACCCCAAGAAAGGACAGTTCACACCAAGGGTGGTAAAGACAGAAGCAGAACACAGCAAATCCTAACCGCCATCATCATAGGTCCCGAGAGAAAGAATGGGAAAGGGAGCGACAGGGAAGCACAGAGAGAAAGCAGACGAAAGGTTAGGCATGCAAGTTTGTTTCACCTCAACGAGGTGAAGTTGCTCAAGCACTCGTCGACTTTGTTTCTTCTTATACAATGCGAGATACCGGTGTTTTCCAGCGAAGTAAGCTAGAAAAGAACTACCGGAAAATCCCGGGCAAGCGCCCACTGAAACTTTGGAGATAATCACATAAAACTTCGGTATGTGTGCTTCTTAGGTCACGAACACATTCACATCATCCTTTGTGTATTTTCCGACCTTTGCCAAACTGAGGAATGAGCGTTTATTGTAGAAAGGGCAGATGCTCGACATCTTGCGGTGGTTGCTGACTTTACAGGTGGTGTTTTGCCGCTTTTTTGTGGGTATTAAGGTGTCGCCAGCGATATCGGCTCGTCGGGACCATGTTTGGGGACAACCAATGTCTGGGTCTATGTTCCACCGTTACAAAGCGACCTGAATGCATGGGCCTTTTCTTTCTAGACTATTATATTAACTCTACGGTTGTCACAGGTTTGCTGATATTCTCCGCTTAAACACGGAGAACTGCCGACCAGGTGATAGGTCCACGCCTCGGTGGACTCCCGCAAATGAAGTGGGTACCACAGCTTTGCAACAAAACGAGTTTAATACAACTACGACTTGAAAAGACAAAAAATAAAACAATACTACAAAAAAAATGGTTAACAAATGCCGAGCTGTGAAAACAACAGGACTCGTACATACCTTCACCCGACCGGTGCACGGGCGGCGAGAGCAACACACTTGACACACAACTAATTACTCAAAAATCAAAGTCTACAGCTTAGTACAGTGCACTAAACACCTCTTCTGCGGGCGCTTCTTTGAACATGGAAAAAATTACTTAAACGTTGTCAAAATAATAAAATCTGACACCTGCGAGAATAAAATCACACTAAACAATTACCGCTACCTTAATTACTATATAACAAAAAAGAAAAAATGCGAGTGGAGGGGAAATCTTGTCTCAGTGACCGGGAGTGACGTTCTTGTGAAACTCTGTCTAAAGGGGGAAGGAATGGTACAAAGGGACTACGGTGGGTTGGGCGGCTTGAAGTGGCCACACAATCTCACACACACACACACCGTGGTCGAAGTCTTCCCCCGTCCAGATCTGGCCCACTACCGTTGCGCTCCACGGACTCGACGTTACAATTTCCCGCCTGTTGCTTCCACGTTTCCCGCTCGCACTGTTCATCTTTTGCCCCAAAAAGTCCCCCTCAACGAACCCCCAAATTGCAACATGCAGTTTCCCCTCATTTTTCTATCCACCCCCAGAGAGAGACAACATCGCTTCGTTTTAGGGGAAGCTGGGTCAAAGTCCCCACGCCCCGCAAGTTTAATGGAAGGACACATCAGGCTGGCCGGGAAAATGGATGTGACTCGGCCGGATTTTGTGACAATGGTACAGACACAGGAAAATGTGCGCAAGATTCTCAGACCGTTGTATCTGCATTGTACTATTTGAGAACAGTCTCAGTTGCGGGGTTGTGCTCTTCATGATTAACCTATGTCGGCTAGCCTCCACCCTACACGATTTTTATTGAATGTATTGCAATGCACACTAGCGCTATCTATGGGGTATCCCTGGAACGCTCCCGATCTGCTTATGACTAGACTGAAGGTTCTGAAGCATTTGCGAGAAATGGTCGTTTTACAACAGTGCCGGAATTATTTCGAACATACGGTGAAAGAATGACGCATAAAATATAAAGAGTAGAAGTGTTTTGAGGCTACCGCATAGGTGGCGCCACTGTACTCCCGTCGCAACTGTTGCAACGCAGTCGATCACAGTCGGATGCAAGCGTGTGAACCAGCCTTTACATTTGTAGATCGATTTTTTGCTTCCAGCCGCAAGATATTGAGCGATACGCACGGCGCTATAGTATGTTGCCAGTTAAGAAGGTAGGGCAAGGGAAAGGAAGGTGGGAGAGGAGGAAGCAGACGCAACGTTGGCGAGAGAGGGGTTACCTCCTCCCCTCGCCAGCGTTGCGTCCATTTCTTCCTCTTCCTATCCTCTCGAGTTGTCACCGACTATAGCAATACTTTGTTTTCGTGCATCTATTATACTTTGAATAAATCGAAAAGTATAAGAGGACTGCAAAATGCTCCAAAACACTGTTCTCTTTCTCTCTCACTCCCTGCAAAGCTTGCAGTGCGTGGCACAGCTGGAACAGAGAGGTGGCCTCCAGTCTTCCCTGCTGTTCTCTTCCTGTTCGAAGGCTGCCCCAAAAAGTACTACTGTATCATGCCAAAAGTGCACAAGTAATACGAAGGAATAAAGGAAAAGGTACTCGTATGCACTGCCTGCGCAGCACGGTGCACGAAGGAAATTGAGGTGCACACGTGATGCAGCTTTTTTTCTCTCATGGTGAATCAGTTTTTTTTTTTGTTATTGAAACCGGGGACAACTATAATTGGTAGTTGAAATCCCCGACAGGCTGGTTTGGACACGCCGAAAACAAAAAAGTGAAAGTGAACATACTAAGGGAGAAAAAAAAAAGAAAATGATTGGTGTGAATCCACGATAGTTGTAGCAGCAGCTGCACTTACTGTATTTTTATCTATGCATCTTATCTATTTATCTTATCTATGTATCTTTATGTATCTTGCAGGGGGGGGGGGGGGGGGGGGGGGGAGCTGAGCAAGACTTGTATGCACAGCAGTCAACTAGGGATGTCCTAACTAGGGGAACCTGCCCAGGTTCGAGTTGGACCAAGTTAGACTTATACAAACTTTCAACGTGATGTTCGACAAAGGTTCAACTAAAGTTAAGTGCATGTGCGAAAATTTTAAAAAGAATCGACTCCACCTGGTGGAGGAAAAGTGCAATATTTGTTGGGTGTATTCGCATCACTGGGTCACATTACTAACTAATAGAAGCATTAAAAGCACATATTTTCACTTTTCTATAGTGAAAACATTGGTGACCATTTTTTAAAATATAAAAAACTACTTTCTAAGCCATTTGTTTCCCAAAATTTGAAATATTCGCGTAGAAGCCGGGCAACACTGTCCATAAGTTGAACTGCTTCGAAATTCAGTGAACATTCAAAGGTTCGGCGAACCAGTCGAACCTCCAGGTTTGACATCAAATAGAGGTTCGACAAAACTTTGCGACATCCCTAGTCCTAACACACACAATTTATTAGATGGAGCAATGAAGCAGCTGGCATCGCTCTATGGCAGTGCACTCGCTTCATGATCTGTGGGCTCTGGATCAAATCTCAATAAAACCTCGGTGGGCTGGGGGGATTTTAGTTTTCAAGCGTCTGGCAACATCAACGACGTAGCGCCCTACACAATTGTTTTTTCGAGCGGGGCGGAAGAGCCCACAACAGTTATTATTGTAAAGAAAATTACAAATACGGATCTACTAAGTAGCGTAACTGTTGAGAAAATTGCCAGAGCATTGACAGCAACAAAAAAAATAAAGAAAAGCAGGACGAGAAACGAGAAAAATTGGACTAAACAAAAACAGGACGAGAATCAAGGGGATGCAGGCAAGACCAAAAAGTCGCCCACGAAAGCGAAGCAGCACAGATTACACAACCCGCTGAAAATGCAAAGAGCGTGCCAGATATGCAAAAACTAGACGCTTGGGCGGCCATGTGACGCAAGCGGAGCAGGGGTGTTGCCGCACGCGTCGCGCCACCAAAGAGAAGGGTCAGCGCAGCGGAACAGAGGGAGAGCACGGTCGCATAACATGAACCACACAGCTGCTCTTAAACACCTGCTCCCTGCGGTGAACCCCTTTTGAGTGCACTTTTATACAAACTAACTTTGTGAAGCGATTTAAAAACAAGGCTGTTTGTAATTCTAATTTTGTGTGAGAATACTGGAGCCATAATATTAATTTGTAATAACTATGCGGGATTATTTTGAATTTAACTTGATGCTAAAATGGTGCTCGTTCAAAAGACACTTCCTTCTAGAAACTTAGTAGGAGAGATTTCTCGGCATCTAGGTCAACTAGAAATATCAGCAAAAAGTTGCAAACATGTCAGATTAAATTTAAGCCATCTGAATTGTGGTAATAAATGTACCTGCATAAAGGCAATGAAATGAAATACAAACAGAGCAATTATCATTTGCTCTCCTTCCAGAAAACAAAGGTCTACTAAAAATCTTTCTAAACGACTCTTTTGCTCCAAAAGCCTTCAAAGGCAATCGATCAGCTAACTTAAGGTTCAAATGTGAAGTTTAAATGTTTCATATAAGTATGATGTTAGCTGCTTAATCTTAAGGCCCATTCACACACTTGTAACTCCTTAAAGCCGAGTGCCTTAAAACCTCTCCGACAGGAGAACACACAGACACGCTGGTGCCATCTATGCGGTGACCCTGGAACTGCACTTCATTAGAGCGAAGGTTTGGCAGTACCTACAAGGTTAAAATGTAGGTACTACTTGAGAAATGTTTGCCGATAACTTTGACAAAAGTTTTTCGAGCCGAGAAAGAATGATGCTCGAAAGAAATAGAAAATATACAGGACCACCAAGTGTTCCACTGCTACCCGACAGGTGGTGCCAGGGTGTCCTCTCGTTCCAATCGTAAAACATGTTTTTGACGCAATTGCAAACGTACTAGGGACCTCTTTTTGAAATACCAAAAATCAGATTTCGGTGTGATGTTGCTTCCTGGATTTGTATCCACCCTCAGAAAACTTGGCGGCGCTCGAGCAGAGGATGATCGGCGAGTCAGGGAAGAAACAGATTTTTTCCCGTGCCGGCGCTCTTCTATCCCGCCTGGTCACCTCCTCCTCGCTTCGGATCGCGGTGGCAACGGCGAAGGTCCCAAAGAAAGTAGAGTCGCAGGAGACCGCAACATTTGACTCACTGCACTGGCGCGGATCACGCGGGAACTTCAAATTCGGCATTTGGATATTGTTTTTTTAATTCAGAAATACTGAATTCCCAAGTTTCGAATTGTGAGGGTAATGTCCCAGCATCGTTTTCAATTGTTTTGGATAATAATAAAAAATATGATTTTGATGTGTCAGTGCCCCTTTAAGCAGATGGAGGATGCCCGAAATGCCTCGGAAAGAGACAGAATTATCTACGCCACCCGTCATTCCTCTTAATGTGTAAATAACACTGTCACAAAATGCCTGCATCAGAATAATCCCCTGCTAAATTATGGGGCACCTCAGCTCACTTGCACGACCTTGAATTTGTGGCATTCTCCTCAAGAGTTTTAGAATGACAAGGAGGCATTTATTCCTCGTCCAACACAAATATGTCGCCCTCTGAAGTATGCCAAGTTCGCACGCTAAGGTGCCTTAATGTGTATGCATCTGGTTTAAAGTGGTAACATAGGACAACTTTGTGTTGCAACGCTCTTACTTTTCTTTGCTCTGAGGTGCATACGAGAACGCCGTCCAACTAGAGCTCCCAACTTCAAGATCTGCTACAACAAAATTTTGGTTCAGTCTATGTTTTTTTATGTTCTACCTCCAAGTGGTTGCCATCACAATTGAGGATGAAAGCCTCGAGCCAAGACAACCGAAAGGCCAACCACTGACAATACAGTATGTTAACAAGGAAACACTCACATATGCAATCCATAAAAAGATTCCATTTCCCCACGTTCCCACTCACCCAGAACGGACTAAAATGTCTTAACGGGTCTACCGAATTTCCACCGTATATCAATTTTCTGTAAGGCCGCAACTCAATACCGTCTAAATTTCAAACCCGAGGTTGCCAAACAAAGACGTGCAGCTGGGTGCCCCCCTCTTTCCGTCTCTCTCAGCCCAAGGAGCCCGTCACGCATGTTCTCCCATTACAGGAAGTCTATCAAGAAGAACCAGGCCGAAACAAAAGACGCTGTCGTCGTGTATTTCCAATTCATTGCTCCATGCATAGGAGACAACAATTGCCGAGCCGATATCTGCCTCCACCTTCCTCCAGCTGGTCATAAAGTCGCTACCTGTACATGAATGCTTGACAAGAGGGGAGGAATAAATAAAACCTGGACAGCAGCCAAACAAAGGTCTTTGGAAGCTCCGACCGCTAGGAAAACTGCCCCAAACGTGCCCCAACTCTCCATTTCAAATGTGGCCCCTTTCAAGGCTACCACATAAATCCTATTCCTGGTGTTCGAGGGGCGATTATGGCCTTGAACAATAGTGTTTGAAAGTGCTTGGCACCTGACAAGTTGGCCTGGTTAAAGGGGCCATGAAATGTGCGAGAGAGAGAGGACTTGTAAAAGAGGAAATACTAGCGTGGGAGTTAAAGCTAAACTATAAAGACAAAAAAAAAAAAAAAAATTGCAACTCAATTAGATTTTTTTTTTTTTTAGATGACAATTGGTCAAGAATTGCAGAATTAAGGCTTGGAACTGCCCGCCTCTCTTCTTTCTCAAGTCGTGTGTGATAATAACGCATGTCAAAATATTTCAGAAGTATCTGCCGCCAGGCGCATAGCTGTTGTGGTGTCAGAACACCCCCTGAAATTTTACATTATATATATCTTTTTTCTTTTGTGCATGTATGTTTGCACCAGCGCCCTGAAACACCCTCCGAAAATATTTTCTGGCTACGCCACTGTCTGCCGCCCATGACACATCCCATTAAAGGGATGGTGAACCGAAATTTGGATTTAAAAAAAAAACAATGCAGGAGATGTAGGCGAGACGCTACAATCCCTACAGAAACTACTCGCTAGGCGATATCTCGAATGGACGGCCGTATTTTTGGAAAAATAGGTCGAGATTGAACCAGGCCGTCGAGGCGCGTGACATCAAGATACCGTGTTTTCTCCTCTCTTCGCTTCGCTCCCTCAAGGCCGCGAGGCGGAGAAGACGCGCGGCCGTTCTCTCTCCTCGGAGAAACATGACGTCAACATTCCTGCCAAATGCGCCTCCTTTTTTGAAAAATACGGTCATCTGTTCGAGATATCGCTGTATGAGTGATGCTTTGGTGTTTGTAGCATCCCGTTGCACGCTTTTGCCGCGTGTTTTAGGAAATTCAAATTTCGGTTCAGCATCCCTTTAAGAAAAACAATCCAGTTTTTATCACGACTACACTGCTTATGTGGAGAAGACAATAATTACAGGGAATAAAATAATCTGTACAACACCAAAGTCCTTGGTTTCAGCCTGACCTTGCTAATTCTCATATCAGCGTAGTGAAAAATTTTGTAACACTGTGATGCCGTATTTAAGTTGCCTTTCACCACAATACCGGTTGTCTGAGGTCCTCCAAAGTATTTTGTTTTTAAAGGAGCACTTCAAGCAGATATCAGAACTATTTATTCAGAGTTGGAAGAGCCGCTGCGCTGCGCAGCGCGGAGTGTAATCATAAAATGATGACATTGTACAGATGACAGATACTTGCCTGATGGTAGGCACTTGAAGCAAACTACTCATACAATTAGGCATTGA
The DNA here is from genome assembly GCF_016920785.2 of Ixodes scapularis. NCBI lineage: Eukaryota > Metazoa > Arthropoda > Arachnida > Ixodida > Ixodidae > Ixodes > Ixodes scapularis. The sequence continues at coordinate 81,347,712 of NW_024609839.1, read as the reverse complement.
GTGCATAAACTTATACAGACAGTTTAAAATACCGAGGCTGGATCTAAACTGGGTCGTAAAGATCGGCGCCTGCAACTAGCAATCTAAAAGTTTTGTCAAAGGCGAGTTTTACCCTGTAAAATTACAGTGTACCAGTCTTACGCTTCGAGAATGCGCTTCCTTTCGTGCTCGCAGTCACGTCTTTTTCACTCGCTTCCGCCCGAGATGCATACGATAACCGGGACTGGACTGGCGCAAGGTACTGCTTTGTCAGCCATAATGCCGCACGTCTGCCTCAGCCACCACTGTATGGGGGAGTTAGCTCACGCATGCTACAGATAACATTTCGCAGCAACTTGCGCCAGTCTTTGTTATCGGGCGTTGAATGGAAGCGAGCAAAATAAACATGACTGCGAACAAGAAAGGAAGTGCATGCGCAATTCTTGAGCGGCATTGCGCCGTTTTTGGCCCGCGCTCCCGTGCCCCACAAACTTTTGCTGCCGACTGCACCTCCCTTTCTTTAAAAAATAGGGCCAACGGCGATGCAGACGACTGAATCGAGGAGCAGGGTGCATTTGGCACACATATTGATAGATGGCGCTACCTCCTTATTCAGACTGCTGGCAACAACCGTGGTCCATTAAAATTAACATATTTCCTGCAAGGCACCTTAGGTTTAAAAATAAATGCCGACAATGATAGCAAAAATTGAAGTAACAAAAATAAACGAAAATGTGGTTCAATAACCACCGCTCTCTTGCTGCTCACGGATTTCGTCGAGTGTGGTTTGATTTCTTTCGCTGGTCGGTTACCTTCCGACATTGCTCCCAACGCCATCTATCAATATGTCCGTGAAATGCGCCCCGCTGCTAGACTTGGTCATCCGCATTGCCATTGACCCTGGCAGGTTTTTCAACCGCATTCTTTTAATAGAAAGGGGGCTACACTTTGTAATTTTACAAGGTAAATCCTACCCGTGAGATATACCTTAGACGAAAGTTTAAATTGCTACGTGCAGGAGCCGATTTTTACAGCCCATTTTATATCCAGCCTCCGTATTTCAGACATTCTACAGGGTGTCACAAAAGAAAATTTGCACAATCTTTTTCACCGCAAAAATAAACTAGGCATCGCCGAACGCTCATTTTCCGCCCAAAGGTAGAGCTAGAGGTCACAACCAGATGCCAAAGTTTCAGCCCGATCCGATAACTTAAGCAAAAGTTATAAGTGATTTTCTGAAAATTTCAATGGGAAAATGGAGCCAATATTTGCCCGTTTTCGGTTTCTAGTGCTATAAAGCCCCATGTGTTTGAAAAGTCCGTTGGCCGCCATTTTCCCATTTAAATTTTCAGAAAATCACATATAACTTTTGATTAAGTTATCAGATCGGGCTGAAACTTTGGCATCTGGTTGTGACCTTTAGCTCTACCTTTGGGCGGAGAATGAGCGTTCGGCGATGCCTAGTTTATTTTTGCGGTTAAAAAGACTGTAAATTTTCTTTTGTGACACCCTGTATATAAACGGTTCAGAATCTGCACAATTAATGGAATGCAATTCCACTAATTGCATTCTATTGCTGTATCTGCTTGCCACATTCCAGCTCTAACCTTATCTGGGGCCTTTTGTTTGCTTTATCTGAAAGATTACACCTATAAATGCCTGCTCTGGAACCACTTCTATCTTAGCGCATCCAGTTTCGGACAGCAACACCTAAAGTAATGCCAGCTGCCAGTATCAGATATTATCATTTCAGCGGTCATGCTTTGCACAAACAGATATCATTAACTCCGCAAATTGCATTCCATAAAAAAAAAAAAAATCTAATTGCACCTCAGTAGCTGTAAACGCAAAGTGAACATGAAACGGGAAAACCAACCATTAAGTGCGCCTAAGCGTGTACCCATACAAAAGAAGAAAAAGAAAAACGATACAACTCAGTTCGAAGCGAGCGGTGTCAAGGTTAAGAAGCAGTGTTTCGTTACGTGAGTAGCAGGCAGTGATAGTGATAAACATCACCGCCGGCCAAGCGAAACCGGTCTGTAACGTTTCATGTCGCCAAAAAAAGAAACAGACAAGGCGAACGATTCAAAACAACAGCTTGAGATGCCCGAAGGCGTAGGGCGTTATAACTGACTCACCCAGAGCACGGCAGTATGTCATCCTTTTGGCTATGTTCGCTCCACAGGGCACATGTTACGCCGAACACCACCGCAAAGTTGAACCTAAAACATTAAGGAAAAAAAAAATAACACCACTCGTTTCAGTTCACAAACATCTGTCGGACGTTCGCAGCTATCGCATTGTGGCGCCTTCACTCAGTAACACCGACAGATTATCCGCTTCTGTGAGTCCATGAAAAATAAACGCTAACGCCAAACAAAAACGACCAACTTTTTTTCTTTTTTTGTGTGTGTGGTTTGGGGAAACGGACACAGTCCTCGCACAACGGACCGAAAAGAGTCAGCTGTGACCAGACGCGAGCCGCGCTTTAGAAACGGTGTCACGTGCACAGACGAGAAAACAAAAGTGGGCAAAGTATCGAAGCGTGCATTAGGGCCTACCTTGAACCGCAGCTGGGGACCACGCGAACGTATCATAACACGACCATAACGATAACGTTACTACCCTGAAAACGTCCAAGGCAATCAAGATGCCACCGACCAAACTTCCCACAACAACCAGCCATACACTTGCTCCCCGCACGGACTCCTCTCGCCTTCTCGCTCGCTCGAAAACTACCGGAACCGAGCGCGCTGTCGGTTGTAAACTGTTACATGAGCAGTGTAGGAAACATAGTGCCTTCGCTTGGGCATAGAACCCACCGTCTTTCGTGTACGTATTCATCCGCCAGACGTAAACGTGTTTTTTGTGTTTATTCGAAACTAGAGGCATGTATTTCACTCCTTAAACTTATTCAAATAGATATTCTATATTAAAAAAAAAATATATATATATATATATATTACACCTACCCTGGGAAAACGAGAATAATTATGTGGAATTCAAAAGATACGCAACCGTGGATGAAGTCTTCGCGGGAAAAAACGAATGTGTGGTTTGTGTCGTTACACGCTTTAAAGTAATCTGCGTCTGCTTTACGGTGATACTCGCAGTAAAATATCAAGTGAGCAGTGTTTAATAATGTAGCTAGCCGAGTGGACATTAACTTCCGTCCATAATCTCTATCTTATTTCTAACCTGGGACATGGACTGCCGGTAATCTACGACAACAGACTTTTTCTGGCAAGGGAACTTTTAAAATATTGCTTCAATGCGACTCGTTACATTCGTGAGAAATATAACCGCATGTCTCCAAAACTCCGATGCCATTAATTTGATAGCTTCATCCAACGTTACTAGAACTCAGTTGGGAAGCTGCCATACTTTGAAAAAGTGCCTTCAATCCATACTCGAGAACCAAATGGTGTCAGAATTAAAGCCACTTCATGTTTTAAAAGAAGCTCAAGGTGCGTCAGCGCACGAGGCACGTGCAACAAGCAGCCCTTGGGAAGATCATGGCGGCAGAGCACAGCACTGCAGTGTTGCGGAATGGGCACCCCCATTCCATTCCAGTTCCATTCCGGGGAATTAGAGTTATCGATAATTCAATTCCTTTCAACTCCTAGGAAGGGGGGCACTGGTCCCATTCCCATTCCTGGAATGGCTGAATCGTTCCATTCCATTCCTTCGATTCCTAAACGTAAAAATTGGCACTTCACAGCTACATTGTGTTTGCCGGCATAAGCAGCATAAAGCTGACATCATCAAACGCATAGGCAATTGCAAAAAAAAAAAATGCTAAATGCCTCAGGAAATTACCGACTTTCCTAAGCTCACGATGCTGGATTGCCTGGGGTGACTCGTAGCGTCCGAAGCGGTCCATTGCAAGGTGAAACAAGGTATGCAGAGACTAAAGTCAAAGGAAATGAGCGGGCATCAACTAGCTTGCTTGTAACCCTAACCCACTTGAATGTAAAACATCTAACACAGAAAACAAGCATCGAAACAAAGACCAAGTAAAAGGCGTACTTACACGTAAAAATGCAGTATAAAAAAAGGCGTCACAGCAAAGAACAAGACGAGAAGAGAGAAGTGAATCTGGCTTTTTTTTTATGCCTAAGCAAACCCATATTTCGCACTTCAAAGGAGTGCGCGCGAAAGAACGTGGAAGGCAGCAGGGTTGGCCACCTGCTAAACAACGCTCCTCGATTTATTAGAAAACAATAACTGATAATCGTTCGGCGGCGTGCGAGTCAATGAGTTATCAGAGCTTTGCGAGTTATGATGAGTCGCCCCCGTTCCCAGATCTCAGTCTGTGCACGCGCATGCACACTCCATGCCGTCACAAAAAAAAACGAGAAAAAAAAAACAAGACAAGAGGAATGATGAGGAGCCGTGCATGGCGGTTTCATCCTTTGCCGCTCGCGTCGTTTCTTTTGCTTGGCGCTCGGTTTCTTGTTTCGCTCTCGTGTAACACAAGTGAAGCCCGCCGTCAGTGCGTCCGCGAAAGGCGCAACCGCCACCCCCCCCCCCCTCTTCCCTCCCCACTCTGCTCTTTACTTTGACGCTTGTTTTTAGTATTGCATTGTTTTGCGCACAGTCTGTTAGGGCTCCACATGGGCTAGCAGTTTCCCGCTGCTCATTTTATTTCTGAGCAACTGACTCGCTGACTTGCTCGATTTAGCTGAATGTAACCCCCCCCCCCCCCCCGGCCAAAAAAAAATCATAAAATAAAATAAAGAACCGGGTCCATTCCATTCCCATTCCATTCCAGGCAAAGGGCATCCAATTCCATTCCCATTCCATTCCCCTCAACGTTGCCGCCATTCCATTCCCATTCCATTCCGGGGTCGCGAAAACGCGGAATGATTCCGGAATCATTCCAACTCCGGAGTGGCAACTCCGCAACACTGCAGCACTGGGCTAGAGTGAACTAGAAACGTTGGAGTGGGGCGAGCTACAGGCACTGCTCATGCTCTCATTAGCACCTCAAAATGTAAAAAGCTATCAGGTGGAACTAAGAGCCACTTCGATCGCAGCGCCACCTTCGCTGCAATCGAAGCGAGCGACGGTACAGGTCAAGGTCATATTGTATCTTTTATGATTTTGATGTCGAAGGCAATGTCAAACCACAACGTCACGACGACGTCATCGTCGACTACGGCGTTATGCAACACCAAGATGCTGTCCTAAGGCTGTCGTGACATAGCGTCGCGTCGAGGACGACGTCGTTTCACGACATCAAGTCGCCGTTGTAACGCGGTTGTGACATCGCATCGAGGACGACACCGTTACGTAACATCAAGTCACCGTTGTAGCGAACGGTCACAACGTTGCGCTGCGTCGAGGACGACGTGGACATAGTCGTCGATACCGAAGTTGAAGAAAACACCCCACGCAACGTCAAACATCGCTAGGACGTCACAACAACGTTACGACGAAGCCTTGGCGACGTGCAACGTAGTCGCCTTTGCCAACAATGACGTCGACGCGCCGTCACAACGAAGTCTTGACGTCGTGGACGAGGAAGTCAACATCGTGACACTGTAGAGAGATTGTCATGACGTCGAGTTGCATCATGTCGACGAGCTAACACCAAACGTCTTTATGATGACGCATTGACAAGGACGCCGTCATTTTGACGTCGACGTCAACGATGACATCATCGTCGTTGCCAATGCAACATAACGTCAGAACGCAACCTTTATGTCCTGTAACACACGTTGTCAACGTCGATGACGACATCGATGTCAAGGCGACATCATGATGTCGCATGGCACTCTTGACGACAAGTCAGGTCGCGGTGATATTATATATTGACGCGACGCCTGACGTCTAGGTTCTATAACAAATATAGCCCAGTGTTCTATTGTTTCTATGACCTTGACCAGTGTGCCGGTCGAGCTTGGCGTTGGAGCGCAATGACTTTTTTTTCCACATGCGGAGGTGCAGAAAGAGCACTCCGGTGGTCTCACTCGTCCTTTCTAGGACACACTAACTGAGCTAGATTTCAGATGCCATGTTCTTCCCAGAAGTGGCGCACGGCACGTCTCTCAAGCATTTACACAACGATGAATGGTGCCACCTCTCCCAGAATAGAGTGACTTTAGTAAGACCTAGTCATGCGCAACTCTGGCTCCCGTAGGGAGCCAGAGTTGCGCATGACTAATTCCTATAGGAAATATTCACTGGCGGCCATAGCTGTGTGCGCGACTGCTGAGTGCGTGCTGATGGCGAGCTTCCACAGTTCTTTTGTAACATGCATTCTGCACCCTCAATATTGACAGTCTTAGCAGCCTATTAATGCAGGCTTGTTCTGAGCATGCGCTCTAGACAGCACCCACAAATATGGCACCCAGTGAATACTCCTTATAAAGAGTTGCGCTACGGGGATAAACGCGCCACTCTGGCTCCCTCCAGAAGCCAGAGTGGCGCGTTCATCCTTGTAGTGCTGTCTTTTCTGCACGGCATGCTGAGCCTGCTCCTCACGTGACTGAATTTGGCGAATGCACGCGGCGCGCGCAAAAGCAGGGGAACGTACTCCGGGGGGCACGCAACGTCTACTTTCCTGCACCGCATTTGATCCAGCTCCTCACGTGATCGCGGCGGCACGTGGAAAACAGACACGCAACTCTGGCTCCTGTAGGAAGCCTACACAGGAACTCTAGAAGGAACACAGTAACAGCACCACCCTTTAGTGACACCGTGCAGTTCCCGGAGTGGCCACTGCGGGAGAAATGGCAGCGTTGGAGCCATTTGGTCATATCATTTGGTCATATCATTTTGGTCATATCAGCCGTGAAACGGCTGATATGACCAAAAAGTGATTGGCCAGAAACAATTTAAAAAAAACAGAACCTCGAAGGCAATTTTAGGCCATACCAATTTACAAAAAACGCTAATGTAATATAACCAAAGTAAATTGAATCACCTTTTAGATTTCAGTTTCGGAGGGACAGCGTGAATGCAGACTTCCACTACCAAGAATTGCATGCCCAATCTCTCCCAGTTTGAGATAATGGCAAGGGTCACCACAGCTGAGGTGCACTGGCCACACTCTACCTGGAGGCAGCTCCTGGCTGATCAAGGTAGCCCCAGCACCAGGTAAGTATGGTTGAAATCCGGTCCACCCCGGGACAGGGTAGGCGCCATCCGCAGTGAGCCGTTCATTAGAAACACTCCTTGCGCCTCTGTTTCCAAAGCTATCGCCAAAATGCTAAGTTTTTAGAGGATCTGATCGTCGTAAGGATATATCTCTTAATTAAACAATGCAAGTCTCCGCATCCTTTAAGGTTTTATTCATTTTTGTCGCTTGCGCACTGCCACACAACACACAGTCAAGTGATTTTCATAGTAACGGAAAGCGCCAATAGATGGCGCGATGCAAACCATCATCATCATTGCCGAACAGCTACATAAGCGAGCCGGTGTGTTGTTTGTCGTTGGTCGGGTTGTCGTGTGTTGGGCGTCTGCGAGGTTTATGGAAAATGTTTCCTGTCTAACAAAAGCGTCCCTAAAAATCGCTGCTGATGGCACTACATCTCATAACGGACACATCCCATCCTCGTCGCCAGGTTAACAGATTCCCATCCCCGTCGCCAGTTTCCTGAATCGGTGAAGAATGTTTTGCTCCTAATCAAACAAACCTCTATAAAAAAATCACAGCCGTGCAATTAAACTATCCCATCCTTATCCCCAGGGTAAGAACAAGTGATCCCACACTCGTCACCAGGATATGAAGAGATAATCACATCCTTGTCGTCAGGTTAAAAACAAATTATCTCATCCTTGTCGTTTGAAATCTAGTGAATTGGAGAATGTTTTTCTCCAACGAGAGACATATTTTATTGATTTAAAGTTCTTTTGCTGCACAAAGCGGTCACTAACAGGCCTGTACATATGTCCACCTTCTCGACACTCTCCCACGCCTAGATGCCTGCTTCCAGCTTACCCTTTTGGCGGTCATCGCCGCACATGTATGGTGGCGATTACACATTTAACACGAAACCGCGTATACCACCAGAGGTATTGCTATTGGTTGTCTTTATTTGCGCGGTGTTCCACTTTGCTGAGGCTATTTATGGTTTTTTATGGTTTTCAACTAGACATTCTGCACATCTGACACGCGCGCATTTTGTGCTTCTCGAAATTCAGGCGACGATAGCTTACCATCAGATGAAGACTCCTGTCCTTCCGGTTCGTAATCTGAAGCTGCCGGATTGTCGGCGGTAGCGGACACGACCTCACGTCAATGCACACTAGTCGCAGTTATTGGCAGGCACCTAATCTGGTTCGGCCATCTATTGGGCCCCATCATTTCGTCGAAACTTGTTTCGTGGAATTACGTTTCGTGGACAACTTTTCATTTACACGTCTCATGGACTCGCGTTTCGCCGACACATTTATTTCATCGACACTCATTACGCGAAATGCACGCTGTAGGGACATTTCGTCACACGTGTACTACTGGGGTGCGTGTTAACCCACCCCTCGCCTGCGTTCATGCCACTTCACGGCGACAATCTGCGGCCACTCATTACAAAAATGGTAACCCACTCGACCGACCCGTACATGCCGCTTTGCGGTGAGTCTCCCGTAGCCGATTACAGAAAAAAAAGCAGGGTGTCGAACCGGAACCGAACCGAACCGAAAACCGGAACAGAACCGGTATTTTTTCCGGAAGTGAACCCGAACCCGAACCATTATATTGTTATTGCGATGAACCCGAACCGAACGTGTCCCATCCGGCCGCCGGCTCCCTTAGTGTTTTGCGAGTGGCATACAACTAGTATTTTTAATCCTTATTTAAATATCCACCCTGACAATGCTCTTTTATTTATGTTCGTCTAAACAAACAATGATCTCGCCCCGCGGCTCCGCACGGCCAGCTGGGCCTGCACGGCGTTGATGGCGTCGACGGAGAGCAGAGAGCAGTCAGAGCCGTATATTGGGAGAGTTTGGCCAGTGGGTGTGGCGACGAAGGCGCCGAAGAGGAGAAAAGTAAATGAAAGGGAGGAGAGCGCCGAAGGAGCGAGAGAGAAAGAAGGGAGCAGAGAGGAGACGACCGCCATATTTGAGCAACGCTGTCGGAGACTGGTCGGAGAAGAGCACTGCTGAGGCTACGCGTCGTCTGCTACGGGCCGACTTCTTTTTCGCCTGAATAAAAGTTTGTGGCCATACGCCGAAAAATCTTCATTTATTAGCTTTTTAACCCACCGAGGAATAACAGAATGTCATTTTCTTGCCAGAGCCAGCGACATAAAAGGCAATAATCGAGATTTAGATGCCGATCCCACGCATTCCGCCGGGAGAATGATCGAAGATGGCGGCCCTCCCCACTCAGGTGGGAGCAGCCGGGAGTTCACGCGCATGCGCTCATGCCTGTCGCTCTACGCCGGGTGCTGATTGGCTCACTTGGGAGGAGAGCGTTACGGCGGTGAGATCATAGACTGACCAAACTCTCCCCATATACGGCTCCGATTTAGTTCAGAGCCGTTTATACTGAGAGTTTGGCCTTCTTGACAGCCTGCCAACCACAGCAGCGTAGTCTGACAACCGGGGGATGACATTGACTGCTTCCCCTACTTCCGTCCACCATTTTGTGGCGCTGACTCATTGGAACTCTATGCGATTTCTCAGGAATAAACGGAATAAACAAGACAAAGAAGAACGCCATATTGTGTTATCCCGAAATCCGCTGGTTCTAGCGGGCAACAAGCTCCGCCCATTGGCCAAACTATTTCAGTATAAACAGCTCCGATTTATTATAGCCCCTTCCCCTGGCAAATGCCGAGCGCTCCGCGCTAGCGGTCGTCGAGCGGTCAGCCTCCGTGAGCGATCGGTCACGTGGTCCATCCCAGTGGCACGCGCTGCGGAGCAATGCGCGCTCCCAGCGCCACCACTTCCAGAGCGTCTACTCTCGCTTTTGAACAGTTGCGGTTCCCATTGCTATCTTGCTGAAAGCATGAAGTTCTGATCAGAACTTTATGCTTTGACAAAAAATTGATTGTTTACTACTTGATTAACGGTGACCCCGACGTTAAGACACCATTTATATTTCCTTACAGTTATATAAGCCCGATGACGACAACTAGAAGTACTTGTACGAGCCGTAGGATGATATTAGGCAATATCAAACACATATGCCGTAGAGCGATCGTCATCTCCGAAGACGACTTCCATCTGCAGAGTATTTGGCGTGTTGTCTTCTAATTATTCCAATTACAGTACAGAGACCACAAAACGTACAAACGGCATATACCGAGCTCTTCATCCGAATTGGCGCGCACAACGCCTTCGACGTAACGCGGTATCTTGGACCTCTTCGCTGGCCAGCCAAACGACTCGGCAAACACTCCGCCGAGAACGGCTGCCTCGTCGTCACTCGAGCTGGAGCTAAGCTGCTATCTTCGTCACTGTCACTGCTTTTTATTAAACCTCCTGAAATTAACTGTAACGATGTCTTCGTCGCAGTATGCTCGGGCGAGTCGGTTATGACGAGGGGAACGAAAACAAGCACACCAAGAGAGCCCACCCTGCAATCGAAACAAAAAAGCCGCAAAATTCCTTCACTCCCCCGCGGGAATGTCGATAACGAAACTGAAACGCTGCGAAAGACGACTACAGATCGTACTCCTCCGAAAAAGGCTGCGCGGAGAACTACTCCGGACCACTCGACGCGCTCCGCCACTTTTCCACGGAGCGGTTGGAGCCGCTCGGCGAGCGCCCCACTGGCTCCGGATCTACAAGCGGCACATGGAGAGATTGCTCTCATCTCGCAAGGGGAACAAGAATCCGCTCGGCGAGCGCTCGCTATTTGCCAGGGGAAGGAGCTATTAGTTTGATCTTGGTGGACACGAGTGGTCTGGGCGGTCTCGGTTTGAAAAGCAAGTTTCCCAACTGAGTGCTTTAGTAACGCTGGCTACATCATACACAATAAAGTCTTAGAGCGTCGGCACTGTGCTGAAGACACATATCTGCTGCCCCTGCTGTATCCATTCCTCGTCACCATTTTATACACCGTTTCACGTTACGATAAAGCGCATCGGGTTCTACGAGCCATCAGAGCCAATTAACCCAGTGCCGTGCAAGTATCGCGCGACGTTCGCAGCACTGGATTGGTTGGTATGGCTTGTGGTGTCCGATACGGTTTGTCGTAAGGTGAAAGGAAATAATTTCAGCGCATGCGATCTTTGTTGTTCCTAATCTAAAAGATAACATTTTATATTCTTCTCTACTATAGGAGTGATCAAGCATAGCCTCCTCTTTACTCACAAAGCCTGGCAGTTCGACAACGCAGCCATAGAGCACGAGGATCTTGTAGCACAGAGCGTTTCTCGGGAGCCTGCGGTCGGAGCTCAGCTTTTGCTGCGGCGAGGACCCGAAACGTGGTTTCTAATCCCGATGAGAAAAGCGGTAGTTCTCAAGGTTTAATTCTTAATTATAAAAGAAGCGGTAGCGCGAGGAGCACGAGCGGACATTCCATCGCTCGGTACAAGTGTGTTTTGGCGTCTCGCTGCCAGCAGGGTGCCCATTACGTGCCTCTCCTCTCATTCGTTGTCTGTCGCTCTAGCTTTTCACTTTCTTTCGGCAGCCACATCTCCTGCCGATCTGCCAGGCTTTCTCAGTATAGGGGAGGCTATGGGTGAAGTTATTGTTTGTGTTTTAGCGTTTAGTGGTGCAGTGCTGTCATGCTGGTTATGATTAATAGTTCCGACGGACCTGACATGCTTTCTGATAAGATTAACCAATGCATGTAAGAATTGTCCCTTTCTGCAACTTTTTAACTATCTCAGTGCAAATCAATCAAATTTGGGGGTTTTACGTGCCAAACCTACGACGGGCATCTGGCACGCCCCAGCGGAGGACAGGATTAATTTCGACCACCTGGGGATCTTTTGACGTGCGGCGGCTTCTCCGCAATAAGCCTCAGTCATATTGCGGGCACCTCGGTCGGGATTCGAACCCGCCACCTGGGGATCCGTAGGCCGGCGCTCTCACCTCAAAGCCACCGAGGCAGCTAACTACCTCAGTGCAAGAATTATGAAAACTAAATATAGGATCGCAGTATATAACTTTCAAACCAACTTTCTGGAAACGTCACATGAAGTTGCAATGCGAGGTGAGGATATCATATGTAACAAAACCAACAATACATTACCTTTCATGAGGTGTGTAAGCGAGTCACAGACGCAAATGGCTGTCAATTCCTTTATTACTATAAATATATTTCATTCCTTGCACAGTGCCTTTGGTATGACCCTTAAAAAATGTATTTTCCAGCTGGAATATGAGCACAGACACTTTCTTATCACAGTGGCAAATAAAAAAAAATCTGGACACTGCTGCTGGAATGTTATTAAAAAGACCAACGAAGTATTTCCAAACAAAAAAAATGGTTGTGAAGTCTAGTCTATCTAACACATATACCAACAGGTGCTGGGTAGAAATTTGCTATGTACACCAAAGGATCTGATTTGCAAGTCCCATAGAACTGGAACTGCTTAGATAGCTCTGAAGTAGAAAACAGTGTTTCTCCCTGCGTCGGGCCAAATAGGTTTGAATTATGCATAGTATTTGCAATAGGAAATGGTGATAAATACATATATGTAAGAAACAAACATGTTTCTCATGATGAAGCACTTGATTGGACATGCAGGTTCCACTCATTACAATGACAATACTGCAATACTTTGACCAGGCTGGTCAAAGTGTGGCATATTTAATGCGTCAAAAAAGGCCTCGCTGTCACGTTTGCTTAAAAATACTGTGTAGCATCATTGTGCTATTGTTTGTACTTGAAAAGGCATCCGTGATCGACAGGAGTATTGTGTTACGCTGAGTATAATTGAAATTCATCTTGGAAATGCTGCTAGAGAAAAAAAGCCTGTATTAAACGTATTGCTGCATAGTTACACAGTATAGTTACCTTGAAAGGGTCATCTTCATTGCTACAAACTGTACAGTGCATATATATGCACACACACACAAATGTTACCAGAACACAAATTCAGAGTCTACACATACAACTCAGGCATCAAACTTTGTAATTACTAGGACAAGAGGTTAAAATGGCTTTAGGTTAACCTTGTCAACCTACCCTATGCAGACCATCATAGTTTCTGCATCTCATTTAAAGATTTTACAAAACACTTAGAAAAGATATATTATATGCTAGATGGTACAGATTCCATCAAAGGCTGTGGTACACCAAGTTTGTGGCCAACAACTATGGAGCCATTTACGAACATGTCTTTACAGATCAAACTTTCAGGCGTAAGAGCACTTCCAACATGGTACAAATTTTTTGCAGAGCGCGCAGGGACCATATTAAGCAGAATAGCTTCGCATCATCATTGTCTGTTTTCACAATGCTCTTCCCATTGTGACATCGATTACGACAGACCATTTCTAGGGCTGCTTTGCAGATCTCAGGAGTCAGAACACACATACTTCAATCAAATCAGATCACGGACGTGATCCTCACTTTAGACGTCATCTCAACATGAAAGATATGCGTGCATCCACAGACAGGTGTGCAAAATTTTCCATACAAAGGCGACTCATATTTGGCTTGCTCTGTAAGCAATGGCAAATGTCTGCGGTAATTTGCTCATTTTCTTAAAACTTCCATACATCACGCAAAACACTAATCCAGCATGGCAAATGACGCCACAGCACCAGCGACACTTCCTAGGTACCAAAGCCAAAGTGCCAAATCTTCGACATCAGCTAAAGAAGGCCAGCGTGAAGCATGGATTGGACACAAGCACTGCACCAGCGTTTGGCTGAGACTCGCATTTAATCAGCGACGACGCGAGTTCCAGCTGAATGCTGACACGGCAGTTTTGTACGCTCCAAGTTGGCCTTCTGTTGGCGACGCCAAAAATTCAGCGCTTAGGTCTTCTTATCTACGAGGTGTTGGCACAAGCCTGTCAGCTCTCACTTTCATTCACGGATGGCTCGTCATTTTTGGCTTTTCCTTGGTAGCGAAAATTGAGCTTGTTTGCAGTGTCCCAAAACCCGAGGGCCAACCCGAACATGGCATGCGGTTCACTTTCACAGGTCGGTGGTCCCTAACTATTTACACGGGAAGCGTAGGTCTCCGCCGCTAAGAAAGAACGCTCAGATAGGCACGTCCAAGGGGTCACGACTTGTAGATGTTGACTTCGGGCGGTGCGGACGGTTCTGAGGGACGCCTTGGGTTGTTGTTGTTGCCGCTCTTTAACTCGTTGATGAAGTTGTTGCGCGCCGCCGTGATGCCGAAGGTGTTGGGCAGCCGCTCCAGGCCGTTCTGGATGATGCGCTCCACCTTGTTTGGCAAGATATCGGCGCAGTGGGTGTCCGCGTACTTCGCCTTACTTGCGCCGTTGATGGGCCGGACTTTGGTGATGTCGCCCCGTCTGGTTCGAGGCCTGCACGAGCGAAGGGTGGCACCAACCAATGCGTTTGGTTTTCAGAGACCCAACGCGGTTAGGACACCGCAATAGTATAGGGAGTGTCTGCTAATTCCTGAAGAGATTAAAGATTAAAATGATTTTATCCAATAAACTGGAAGATTAGCATGAAAAATTCCATCTGCTAATCTGAAAGATTAGTAAGTGAAAGATTTGATCTGCTAATCTGAAAGATTAGTAAGTGAAAGATTTTATCTGCTAATCTGGAAGACTGGCAGGTGCAAGTTCCATCTGCTAAACTAAGAGATTCGCTACGGACGGGAGACCATCGCATCCTTCCTCCATCCAGAACGCAGAAAACAAACTTTCATTGACCTCAGTAACCTTACCAAGACGGGAAATAGAATTCATCAGGCCTGAACTTAAAAAATATCGCATATCCCCATAAAAACCACACCATCACTGTAGTTCTGCCCGTGCCTCAGGTTCTTCCTCCCCCTTTTCATCCCCCAGTATTTCCATCCCCATTATCACCCTATCTTAGTTGGGATCTCGTTCAGGGTGCAATTTTCCCGCCCAAAATAAACATTGTTGCTAAATGCTTTTCCTCTGTTTTTTATTTTTTCGATTTTAAATAAGAGATTATTAGCAAGCGAAAGATTCTATCTGCTAATTTGGAGGGTTAGCAGGTGAAATACGCTATCTGTTAATCTGGAGGACTAGCAAGAGAAAGATTTAATCTGCTAATCTGGAAGATCAAAAGAAAGATTCCATCTGCATATACTAATCTGAAAAAACTAGAAAATTAGCAGATTCCATCTGTTAACCTGGAAGCTTAGCTAATAAAAGGTTCCATCTATTAATTTGGAAGATCAGCAAACAAAAGATTCTATCTGATAGTACGGAAGATTAGCAAACAAAAGATTCTATCTGATAGTACGGAAGATTAGCAAACAAAAGATGCCATCTAATAATCTCAAAAACTTGCAAACAATTGATATCATCAGCTACCCAGGAAGATTAACCAACAATAGATGCCAGCTGCTAATCTCAAAGCTTAGCTTACAAAATGTCCCACCTGCTAATCTGTAAGAATAGCAGACAATAGATTGTCTGAGAATCTTCAGGGTTAGCAGATATTGAACCATCTTTGTCTGTTCTTGGTAGAGCAAGGAGTTGGGATTCAACCGCTAACTGACAATGGAGCAAGACCTGTGCTTGTGGGTTCAACATAAAGAAGAGAGTTTACATTTGCATATACACTCATAATACTTATGGGCTCACCTGAACAGGGCAAATGCTGTGCTGGCCAGTGCGATGGAGCTGACTATGATGATTCCAACAGAGAACCACTGGACGTATTCTGGAAGGTTTACTATGGTCCTCAGCATCTTGAGGGTGTCCCCCCGAGCCTCAACATACTGCACAAACAAACAAGGCAATGGAAAGACCAGTTAGTGGCCAAAGCCAGTGAGCCAACATACACTCTTAAAGGGATACTACAACGAAATTTCGGCGCTCATTTTTTGGTCTATATGTATTCAAAAAAGCAGTATCACATGGAACATACCAATATCTTGTTAAAAAGGTCTCGAAAAGGAATTTTAAAACGAATTAAACGATTAGCAAAGAGCACCTGGTGGATGTCGCTAACGCCTCGTTTGTAATGCTCGTCTAGGAACCTTGACAGCTAGTGACGGAGGTTGTCTCGTCTCCGGCCACGACGAGAGAAGCGGGGAAGGAGGAACTCCCCTCTTCCCGAGAATCCCTTTTGTGTGTCGCAGAAGTCGCTATTGTCCCCCTAAAAGATTACAGAAGATTAACCCGTCACTCAAAATTCGTACAAAAGCAGCCGCTTCGGTGGCTGGAACGACTAGGCCATTCTCTCGACGTCAGCCTCGCCGTAGCTTTGCTCGTCTTGAGACGACCTACGTCACGATTGCGTTGGATGTCACGTGCTCTAAGCTGGGCCTTCTCCGAGACCTTTCCAGAGTGGGCCGTTTACAACGAAAAATACAGCCACCAGGATTAAAATACAAACGTGCGATTGTGATTTACGGATATTGTGGATCATATTCAACCTATTTTTTAACACGACGGGAATATTTCAAATTTCGTTGAAGTATCCCTTTAGCACTCTTAATCTGGGTTCACGTAGGTCCAGCTAGGTCAATGTTCCACATATTCTCTCAAGAACATGTCAAACTTTTATGCGGATTGCCAGTTCCTTCCGAAGTCGTTCTGCTTATGGTTCCACTTACCCTGCTCCACTTTGGTGCCAATCTCTTCCAGTTAAAACCTTTAGAAACTGACTTTTCTTACATTTATTAATCACAAATATCAGTTATCTGAAACACTGTTTTGCATAAACTCTGAAATATGTGGAACTTGGCTACCCCTGGATAAGTAAAACATATTTTTTGCAAAGAAGTGTTATTTAAGTCCAAACATAAGTGGAACAAGTAATACGTGATCTAAGAATGTCCTACATAAGTGTTGAATACAATGTGGCCATGAATACTTTGGGTGTCTATTTGCCCTTAATGTATCTGATGCACTGATCTAATTGCAGCTGGAGGTAACTTTAACCTCTTCTCACTATAGTTTACAATGTACAGTTGGAACATATTCTAGGCCCCAAAGTTTAAAATTTGCCGGGTTTTAAAGTCCTTACACAACTAGGTTTTGACAACATAACACGCAGCATAAGCTTTCAAGACAGCTTACTGCACCTTTAACAGGAGGTAGATAACTCGCAAGCTTCTAGCCACCTTCTATTTGCACATTTTGTGTACCCGTTTCATATTTCAATTACAATAACAAAGCATGTCGTGACCCAACAAAATCTTTTCAATTCAAGCTTTGATATTATCACTTACAGTTTCTTGCCAGAAAAGGGGAAGCACGCCTTCTGCCACTTGTGAGAAGGGACTGCAAGAATTGTGAAAGAAGACCTGGTCATTTTCATGGCATGCATTCTTGACATTTGAATACGCACATATCGGTTGTCAAAAAATAAGACAAATTTATATAGCATGTTCTTTGAATATGCACATATTGATTATCCAAAACCGACCCCAATTTTTATAGCACGCCTGCATTCTCGTCATTTGAATATACACATATCAATTATTCAAAAACCAACAGCAATTTTCATAGCATGCATTCTTGCCATTCATATTCATTATTCAAAACGAACAGCTTCATGTCCACTGAAATCCAGTCGTTCCATTACTCTTTTGCAATATTTCAAGCTAATATATATCACACTCAGCTGACTAGCACCATCAACAAATGGAGACCTTATTATTACTAAATGAAACTCAGTTCAATTTAATCTACAGCTGCACCTAACTGGTATTGCTTCTACACAAATGTTATCGCCGTACCGGTGCCAAGTATTTAAGTAAGTACTCCGCTAGCAACAATCTGAATTTCTAACTGCAAACGTGTCAACTTACCCAAGACCAAAGACCCGCTCCAGAACCACGCTCACTTGAATGCGACCACGAACATTCACGGTGACGCCGAGGGTCTGAAACGATGCAGAAAAAATCAAATTGATGCCACACGTTTAATCTGATTCCTACGAACCAAAAGAAGATTAATTACTAATGACTAGACATTCATGCTCGTCTTACAGTCATTGACGGGATTAGAATACCAGGGAGGTCTTTTGAGCTTTTGACTGTGCAGGTACAGCCAGAGCATGACAGAAGGCAACAGGCGTGTGCTTGAGGCCGAGCATTTGAAAGAGACACTGCGCTTGTCCTGTCTGTGACTATGCAGAGCGCAAGTTCGTCTGCTTTTTTTGCAGGGGTTGTGGTGACGTCGAAATGCCAAGCTCTGATTGGCTGAATGAAGGGTAGTACAGTAAGTAGACCATGTAGCTTGCTGTGAGGTTTACCTACTATATCTTTCAATCGGAGCCAATCAAAGCTTGGCGTTTCATTGTCACCACAAAAAAGGAAGCAGACAAACTTGCACACCGCATAGTCTAGCGAGATATAATAAAAGAAATGCCAAAAGGGAAGTGTAAGTCCTCATCTGATGGCTGCACAAGTGACAGGTTGTTCCCAGGAAGTAGCGACAAAGTTCCGATTCAAAACATTGGTTGACATATTGCCAAAATGGGAAGCTCACGGGTTCGCTGTTGAAGAAAAATTGGTGCTTGGTGACATCCGGGTGGAGGCCGTCAACGTCGGCCAGGTAGGCCGGGTCGGCGTAGAGGAAATGGGGGAAGGAGAGCACCAGAGGAGCACCTGCAAATTGAGAGCTTAGATTTTACACAGGCCACTCAGAAAAAATTAACATGGTCACGACCAAGGTATAAACAAGAGCCAAAGCCTTATTTTGGCAATTTGGGATATGGCAGAGATGTCCCCAGAAGCATCTATAAAACTAAATGTTCCATATGTGAGAAGCGTATTATAGTGCTTGCATGAACATGTGACATGGTGGGCATGGTAAGTCTACAAAGTGTCACAAAAAAAAAATTTAGTTTTTTTTTACCGGAAAAATAATCTAGGCATTGCCGAATGCTCATTGTCCGCCCAAAGGTAGCGCTGGAGGTCACAACCAGATGCCAAAGTTTGAGCCCAATTCGATACCTTAATCAAAAGTTATAAGTGATTCTCTGAAAAATTCAATGGGAAAATGGCGGCCGACGGAGTTTTCAAATACATTGGGCTCTATGGCACCAGAAACTGAAAACGAGCAAAAATGGGCTCTATTTTCCCATTGAAACTTTCAGAAAATCACTTACAATTTTCGAATAAAAAATCGGATCGGGCTGAAACTTTGGCATCTGGTTGTGACCTCTAGCTCTACCTTTGGGCGGAGAATGAGCGTTTGGCGATGCCTAGTTTATTTTTGCCGCAAAAAAAAACCCTGTAAATTTTTTTTTGTGAAGCCCTGTACTTATTTTCTCGAGTTTTCGTCTTTGTATCTTCACTTTGCAGTGGAGCAGTTTCCTAATGACCGCTGATAAAGCAAAGATATGGGCGTAGTAAATTAAAGTTGAAGCACACATGTAATAATGACAGTGAGCCTTTCACCTTCCGGAATGGTGAACAGTGCCACTTGGCAATGTACATATTGCCAAGTGGTGCAAATGCCGATGTCGAGAAAATGTGGCTGGTGAGGCGAAGATGTATTGTGCCTCAGTTTGTGGGAGCGAGGGCCGGCCACCACCACCAGAGGCCGCTACGACCACCCAGAGAACATCTGGGCCGCGCAAACGTCCGGCCGCGCAAGTGCATAAAAGAGGGGGACACGCCCACTGTGGGGAAGACGGACCGTGGCCACGGAGGCGTGCAGTTTGAACGCTCCGGCAATGTTTTACGTTGATACTAACAATCCATTCCCGTCACTTTAATAAATGTAGTTTCTCGTTTTGGAAACCCCGGTTCCGTGTTGTTTTTCCCGGATGGGCATGCAACAAGGCAACCCTACCACAAGTTCTGACTGTGTTCAGAAAGATTGAGGAGTTCTATGCTGTGACTTGTACTCATATGGATGTGATATTTTTCTCTGTTCAGTCTTTTTTTTTTGCCACTTCTGTAATTGCTTAAAATAGAGAAAACAGTATTGACAAAGAAAAGTAATAAAGAATAAAATAAATAACAAACACAAAGAAATAAGAATGAATTGTGTAATCAGCATAGTATGAGACTCCTATCACTGAGTAATTACAATATCATGTCACTACTCACTGACTGAGCCTTTTAATTTGCTAATCAGAGTTTTGAAACACATCTGCTTTTTATGTTGAATTGCCAGGTTGACCCTATCGTTTTCTTCCTTTCATGTATTGTGAAAACAAGTTTTTGTTATTTTTCATATAAACTTTTCGAAGTTCAATTTATTCTTAACGTCTACTGCTACTAGATTAGGCCTTTGATACATTATGAATAAATAATTAAAAATGAAGGGAAGATAATTGTATACCGATTTCAAATACTTTTCCTTAAAAAAAAAAAAAAAAAGAAACGAAAGCCGACCTTACTACATTTCTACAGTGCTACTAGACCTCCAATGTGAATGATCTGTTTCTGGGTCGGTAAGGACTGTGCGTTGCGCGGTTACGGAATCGACAGTCGGAAAGTAGCAGACCATTCCGTACCCTGCTTGCAGGGTCCGAGGTCAGTGCCCCCTTCCGGCAGTTCCTTTCCAGCGGCAAAACAGCTGTTTTCGCGGAACTTCTGGCCACTGTCGAAGGCCAACGGGCCAGCCACAAAGCGTTTGACCTTCAGGCCCATGAAGTCCTCGTAGCCCATATTCTCCGTCGGAATGGACCTGGAGATTGAGGAGTACAGGCGTCGCCAGGTCACAATTTTTGAAACACAAACCGATCGAGATGCATTTTCAACTTTCAACTCAAAGTTGTAGAAAAGATCAAATATTGCATGTACAGTATGCATGTAAATTAAAAAGAAGCTGCCGCTGCCCGGCAGAGGAGGGGTGCACCATTTCAACAAACTACAACATTAAAAGTGTAGATGTTTGCTTTTATATTGTGTAACATTGGAAATTACTCTCTAAAAATTAAAATGGGTTATTTCATGCATAATTTTTGTCCCAAAACTTGGGATGTCGGGCAATGACGTTTCAAAAGAACTTAGTTGAATTTTGTTCAAAGGTTTGCCAAACAAACCCCAGGTTCAATAAAATTTCACGACACTCCTACATTACTCTGCTTAGGGTCAGATAAGAAAAGGGCTAAACACACAGAGTTTGAGGTCTTTGCATGGTCTGTCAATTTACTGTGTCACCCTGGCCTAAGGTCTCTCCACAATGTTAAAAGTTCACCAGCTTGCTGGCATGTATTGAAAATAGCCAAACATTGATTTCAAATATTTAAGTCGGGTTTTTACCCCAATACTTTTATAAAATATGTAGAACCTGAAAACGAGGAATGCCGACCATACCTGCATATGTCGGGAATGAAGATGACTTGTTCGTCATCTTTAGACAGGGGTGGGCGAAGGTGTCCCACTGTGAGAAGAAGGTCAGTCATAACGTCAAATTCATGGGAAGTGACCAATGAGCTGCGATGCACCAAACACTTGAATTAGCGTGCAGACTTATTAATACTTTCACTTTACAAAGCATGAATGCAAGACACTGCTCTTGGGCACTTTTTTCCTTCTAAAATTTTCTCATTTCCATCAGTTCTGGGAGTCACGAAAACGAGGAGCACCAAAAAAGCACTGCAAGTTGCCACTCTCCACGACATTCAACTTTAAAATAACGTCAAGAGCAACAACAAAGGTGTGTCATAGAATCTCATGAGCAAGCATGATGAAGCTATAATGCTGCTGCAAGGAAATACACATACAGATATGTGTTTCTGCATAAAAAAGGTATTACATACGTGTTCCCTTCAGCTGGTTGCATTCCTCACCGTGCCACACATTCAGTTCCCTAAAAAGGCAAAGAGTGGGAAAGAAATTAATGACAGGGGCCTGGATTTAACAAAATCAGGTTGAATGCCACAGCAGCAGTCGGTTATAATTGTCATAAGAAAAGTCGGCCACCTTTGAACACCAAAATACTTTCCAGTGACTTGCAAGGACTGAACGACAGGTATGTTCGTAATTCCAGAGCTGACCCCTCAAAAAGGGCATAGCCAAAGTAAAAATCTCAGGTTGCTTTTTGTAGGGTAGAAGTTAGCATGCATGCACTTACTACATCAGCAGCATTTTGACAGGTTCAGCCACTGCTCAAGTAAAATTAAGCGCACTGACCTTTGCTTGTTGAACTCGTAGACCTTGTTCACTTGAGAGATGTCGTTTTCCCCCGTGAAGATTGTGTACTCTCCGTCGACCGTGTCATTTTTCTGCATGAGAGAGGTCCCATCTTTTAATAAACAAACACTGTACAAATAAGTAAGCAATATAAGGAGAGCTGAACACCAAGAAACAAGCATAGATGGACCGAAAAGAAAGAAGGCCACACTCACATTAACCATGTATCCAAACTGTGCTTTGCATGCCATTGGGAAAGAAAAAATGTCTCAATAAAATTTAAGAACCCCAGGAACCGATCGCTTTCCCCGCAACAACGCTAAATTTAGTTTCATTGCAGATAAATTTTATCACTGTTACGCGCCATCAGGTGACGTGGTTATGTGATACTAAAGTCACATGCCACAACCACATGAAACACGCTCGGAAATCCACTGAAAAACCTGTTGCTGTAAAGACGAAATCACAGTCCCAGCCTCTGAAGTTTCGGACTAATCAAAAAATATAACCGAGCTCGCGGGGAACACGGGCACACGACAATGGTCGGGTCTTGTCCATCATAGCTCACGCTCTCCGGACTCACGTTAATCATGTAGCCGAACTTTCCGTTGGTCCCCTGCTGGTTGGGGTCCACGAGAGATCCAAGGACCTTGGTGACGGCCCGGTAGCCATTCCGGAACACGTCCTGGATGTTGAACCCTGGCTGGCCGGGCCTCGGGCAACCGGAGTCCACGACGGAGCCCAGCAGGATGAGGATGTCGGGGTAGCCGCCGAAGGTGAGCTGGCCCACCGTGCGAGAGATGAAGATGCGTTGGCCCAGGCCAGACAGGGTCAGAGAGGCGATGCCGCGGATGATGAAGTTCTGCTCCTTCAGAAGCTGGGCGGTGGTCTAAGGGAGATAAAGAGGAGCCAGCACTGAGACACAGGTCGGTAATGGTACAAGTCCTGAAGCCACGGTAGTATTTGGTTGGCAACATAGGGGTGTGGCAGCAACTCTGTCAAAGGTAACATAAGCTGACTTCAGTATACTGATGAACTGAACTGTAATATCCGGAGAGATAACCCACCTAATATCAATAGCAAACCGGATGAAAAAAAGAGGTAAGCTAACTTTCGATGTGCCATAAAAAAAAAGTTTAAAAAATTATAGTTTTAGATTTTGTGATTTGCAAAACTAAAGACGATGTCCTCACCAATCAGCAAAATATGCTTATCTTCCACCGTGGTTAAGTAACAATGTGTCTCCCAGGGTCGCCATTGCCCGAGGCCCTGCAATTACTAGAAGTGGGCATTCTTTCAGTGTTTCTAAAATGATTGCTAATCATGCCAAAAATAGTGGTGGGCCATCTCTCGAGATATTGCTGTATACATTTTTCAGAATATATACATTCTCAAAACGCTAATCTTCCTTAGAGCTTGTCATAATTTTTTTAAGTAATGCTTCTTCAACATTCAAACACACTTCAAAGCAGCAACTATGAATGGCAGTTAATCAGTATATTCTTTCCATATTTTTGTCTTCAAAAACATTTTTTTCCAGGTTTATGTAAATATTATGATTGTCTAGATGTTCAATTATGTTGGCTTGCCACCTTTTGCCACCCCATCATAATATCTAGATGCAGAAACCTGTTTGGCACTTTCTGTTTTTTATCAATGTTGAACTGGCCAAAATAATAAGTTGAGTGATTGTCACAATTATCCCATATTTGATGAGTATCTCTTTAGTACAACTCCTATGGGAAATCAACATACTAACCAAAATTTTACTGAAAAAAAAAAAAAAAGTGTCCTAAGTTTAGACTGTAAGGAACTTACCACAAAAGGTACATTGACCGTCATGATCTCGTCCTCTTCGGGCCCTATGGAAAGACTTCTTTCAAAGTAATAGCGCTTGGTCTCTGTGTATGACATTGTGCCATTGTCATGGAATGTTATGTTGTGCTTGACCCACTCAGCCCTGCAAGAAGACAGAGGTCACAGGTTACCCACGTTGTTTCATAACTTTTTCTGCCAGCTCTGCTAAACAATTTTGCATCAATAAAGCATTAGCATCAGTAAATTATTAGGCAGTAGGGGCTGTACTATAAATGTGTCTATATACTGAATTAGCGAATACATCATCAGAGGTGTAGCCCGGGGGAGGGGGGTGGGTGGCGTATGGGGTTTCAGGCTTCCCCGGAATCCAGCAGACCCTATAATATACACATGTATTTTGACCCCTCCCCTCCTCTGTACCCATAGTCATAACCCCCCCCCCCCCCCCCCAAAAAGAAATTCCTGGCTGCACCACTGCATCAATAGGTCACCACATCAGCTCAATTTAGGCAACACTGTGCGCACTCATCTCCAGGATTGCCATATTGACACCACAAAGCACTCCTTTCACTATGTTGAGATCTAATAATGGTAGTTTTGAGAAAAAACATACATAATGCATGTAGATAAGCTTTGACCTTCATAATGCAGGTGATGGCAGTTGTCTTCAAGTCCATGTGGAAAAAAATTTACAGGCCCCAAGATCAAAGAAAAAGAAACACTACTGAAGATTCTCAACAGCCTGTCAATGCTCCACAATGTATTGACAGCGTGTCCTGCATTGCCCAAGTGTCACAGTAAGGCTCAGGAAACAAGGGACCACA
This sequence comes from Ixodes scapularis, assembly GCF_016920785.2. Lineage (NCBI taxonomy): Eukaryota > Metazoa > Arthropoda > Arachnida > Ixodida > Ixodidae > Ixodes > Ixodes scapularis. The sequence continues at coordinate 81,322,947 of NW_024609839.1, read as the reverse complement.
GAAAGTATCTAGATACAAACACCACAAAGTTTCAGTTCCAAACTGTCTGCTAACTGTGCTACAGGATCAATGCTAGCACGCCCTCGGCAGTGCTCCAATGCTGTCAAAGGCATTTGCACCAGTGCATGCAAACCCAACAGGAAGCTGCAGGATCATGCTTTCATAGCAGTGTGGGGCAGAAGCACTGTGGAAGCTATGTTAGCCTTAACAACGTAGTAGCACAAGATAGTTTACGTGAAGTATAAAGTGCTGTGGAACAAAAACAATCAAGCGGATGAGGCGTACGTTTCAGTATCGAAAAGGTGCGAGACACCTACCTGTAAGTGTATGGCCCAAGTTCCTTCACCGATGGTTTTCGTCCTGTCAAGGCCTCGTCGGGATTTGTTACGTTGAAGAAGTAGAAGCGCACCAAGGTATCGTGACCAACGTCCCTCCACATGGGGAAAGCCCGCGAGTGCTCTGCGAGAGACACCTCCTGAAAAAGAGAGAAAAGCTAGTGTCAAGACTTGTACGTGATGGTTATGGTGGGTTCACACATGCAGTGCGGCACTGAAATAATGCAGACTGCATCAGCACTATTGTCAGCACTGCATTGTGTGCAGGTTGAAAACAAAAAATCATGAGTTTCTTTTAAAGTTTATTAAATCCGATTTATTTGATATGAATCAAATTAATCTAAATTAAATCACAGTAGCCAATGAAGTTGTGCTTTTTAATCGCTAGATGCATTTTTAAATATGATAGATTGATTGATCAATCTGTCTGATCAAAGAAAATAATGGGGAAGGAATTACTGTAAATTTAATGACGACTAATTAGCAACTTTTAATGTTGATATTTATAGGTTAGTGCAAAAGCCTTATTTGCTTTTCCTTTTCAGTTTTGATTTTCTTGTAATAGGACATGACTTTTCTAGTGATAGTTAATTTCACGTTCTTATTTACTTTATCTACTTGCAATACGACATTATGTAGCTGACAAACGAAGTGAATGGCAGAAAGCTCAATGTTCCGACTTGCTCACAAGACCACAGTTTTCAGTTTTGTGCTCGTGTTCAACTTGACATGAATCCTTCTTGCTTGATGATTCTCAGATTTAATTACAAAACAAAATGCACGTAACGAGCATTAAATGATAATCAAACGGTGGATAGAAAATGTATTTTCGAGATTATATAAAATGGTTAGATGTGAATCGTCATAATAAAACCGATCCAATTTCAAAATTACAACTTTAATCATCTTGATTTTTATTATCCACCCCACACCCACAGGCTGAGTACAATATCGCCCGGAACTCCCCACACAAAGCACAGAAACCTATAATATGCACGCCTTCCAAACCCCCATAGCCTCTCCCAGAAGTGCTACACCTCCCCCAGGTTGACAATCCTGGACAAACCACTTCCATAGTTTGCCTGTGAATGTGAATGAATGAAATGAGGACGTGAGTCCTCATTTAGGACTCAAGTAGTGTTTTTAGTTAGTATTGTGGAGTTCTTTGTGCAGTGCTTTGCTGTGAATCGCTTAGGAAAGAAGTGTCTGCCATTGAATACATTGGTACGAATACCCCAGCGGTGGTGAAGCACTACTTTCAACACTGGAGCTCAAAATCACCACATTCCAATGCAAGACTCGAGAAAGGTAGAACACACTTTTAGATGTATATATTTTCGTTAAACCAGGATTGACCAGGGCGGAGCTGCATGAAAATTTCAGTCACGAAATTTGAATCATACGTTTAACATCCCTCGCAAATGGACAAATGAAATAGTAGTGAAGACATTTCAAGTTAATTTATATAAAAAGATACATATTGAAAGTAGGAGATTCACAACAGATTACCTTGTTCAGGATGAGCCTGAAGATGTTGTCGAAGCCTAGGAGTGTCAGCATGCCCAGCACAACGGACAGCAGGGATATCACACACAATGATATGCCTACAAGACAAACAAAAAGATGGTCACAAAATGGGCCTGGACTATTTATCGCGACAGTATGATCAGTTTGATCCAGAAAAATAAATTGCGCGTATCCTTTACATTCTAAGCTGTTCTATACAGTAGAGTTTTAGCCGCTCGGTTCCGACGCCCCCGATAGAGGTACGACGCATGCTCAAAGGCGGTCGGTGTCGGAGTTATCGGAACGATCTACTAAAACTAGTGTTTTTTTCAGAATGGAGAATGGCATGCCTTTCTATGTTCCTTAAAGTTACGTGCTTAGAGAATGAGTGGCCTTAAAATGTTGAAGCTAATTAGGTAATTTCCAGAGACAATTTTTTACCCCTGCAACACATTTAATGGCCGAAACCCACCTTACGGAGTAACTGGCTCTGTAAATGTGCCACCCAAGCAGAGCGTCTGCAAGGTCGCTGCTGCGATGTTGAAATAATAGGCGGCCCCCAATTATAAAGTTACGAGACGTTGCGCGCGGCAATTTGAGTAACCAAATGGCGAATCCCGAGTGTTGCAATCCTCTTCTTTTCGCCGTCAAATCGAGAAGAAAGGGTCACGTGAAAAAACAGAAAATGATTTAAAGCGCGTGCGGGGCGCGCACGCCGACGCGCGCGCTCTCCCGAGGGAAAGGTTTACCGCCGCCGCGTCTCTTGCAAGAGCGATGGTCCCTTCCCAGCAATCAAAATGAGAGACCATTGCACTACTCTATGTGCGACGCGTGACCTTGAGGCCACTGCGATGCACGACACACATCGCGACAAAGTGCAACGCTTCCTCTTTTCTTTTTTTCCCCGGTCCTTTTAGCGAGTTTTTTAGTGCACCTCGTCGACGTTCGAAGCGCCTCGCGCGGGCAATCCTGCCTTTACATTTCACGCGCTTGCGATGTCGCGTGTGGTTGGTTTCTCCGAGGGTCTGCGACCCTATCTACAAAGCACAGACGGTGGTCCAAGACTACACTTCGTTCACCCCAAAGCTGACAGTGCGACGGGAAGGGTGACGAGCTCACCGGACCAATCAGCAGCCTCCTTCTCATCAGCTGAACTAACACCACCTAGAACAGAGGTTTCAAACACGCGGCCCGCAAGTAACCGGCTGCGAGCCTTTGTTCCTATGTTTTGAGCGCTAGAAATTGCATGCGCCATATTAACCTAATGTCACCAATTGAGTTATGCTACATATGTAGCGCTGCTCTTATAATATTATCACATTTTTTCGTTTTAATTTTTGCTCTCCAGCTTTTTGTCACTTCAGCTGCAAGAACCCTCGCTCAACAGCAGCAATTGCCGAAGATAAAGCTATAACCTTCGAATGCTGGCCTTCAGACGCACCGCCATAAAAATACAAGTATTTTATCAAACTACTTCTATAAAAGTCGCCAGGAAAGCAATAACTGTCGTATAAAGAAATACATGTTTTTAGAATCCTCTTGAGTTTGAATGATTCCCGAAGAATTTAGCAACGGAAACTAGTGTCCTCACTATTTTGTGCAATAAAAAACATTGCAGCATGGGGGCGACGCAGAGTCATTTTAAAGGGACCATGAAATGACCTTTTTACTTTTTCCAGATAACTTTTACATTAAACCGTCAATGTTCACTGAATGCCGAACAGGCATCCGTTTTCGTCTCGGTTTATTAACTTCTACACAAAAAATTATTGAAATATCGACTTTTTCATTCTCTCCAACTGACCGCAAAACAAGCCGTGACGTAGGCCGTTTCCGGAACCGGAAGTTCTCTCGGCAGTAGGAGAATGGGAGTGTTAGCGGCAACGAGTTGGGGTGCGCCGGTAGGTTTTACTGCGTCACGCGCGGGAATAACACGTAGAAAAATAAACGTTCAGTCAGTCAGAGTTTTGAGAGGAAGGAAAACAAAGAAAATAAACGTTCGTCGGTCGCCGCCACCCAAGTAACTGTCGGCCCTGCCCTACTGCGCACGCGCAGTAGTTGCTTCGTTTACCACACTATAGATGGCGCTTGGCTCTCAGCATTATCAAATTTGGCAATTTTCGCCACACATTTCTAATTATGCTACAAAATGTGGATCTGAATATTATTTAACAAAACTTTTAGGAAACATTCGCCGGCTATTTATTGTTTACGATCGCGGTGCTGGTGAGGTAGGCTCTTACCCAATAGGCGACGTGGATTTGGCTGACGTGCTCCATTTCCGCGGATGCATCGTAGTGAACAGGCGAAGGAAGGAAGGCGCAAAAGAGTCCAGTTTTCTTTTAAAAGTTCTATAGCATATAATTTTTTTTGGCTCCCTATTTTTTGTGTTTCTTTTCACACCTTTTACGACGTGCGGTGGATGAAACTCGATTTTAAAATCATTTCATGGTCCCTTTAATTCTTGTTTTCACACCAAGCCGAAAGTATAAAGCACCCAAAACGAATCAAACCTACAGATGCGACAAGCAAGAGCGTGAGGTTCCTTCTCCATTATACCCCCCCCCCCCCCCCCCCCCCCCCCGCCCCCGCCCCCGCCCCTACCTTCCACCCGCCGCTTTACATTGGCCCTCGACCTTTCGGGGGTTGGACATCTGGCCCCCGCACTCAAATGAGCTTGAGACCCCTGACCTAGAATGATGAAAGTCTCCGCATTGCCTCCTCTCCCTTCATGTAACGTCATCAGAGTTGGATCGCGCTAACTCGGCTATTGGGTCCGAGTCCCACCTTCGACGCTCTCATTGAACACGAGCCCCGGCCGAACAGTGACCCAGCACTCGTGCCCAATCTCGGGCCTCGATCGATCTGGCTGTGATGACGGTGCGGAGGCCTCTGAGCGTGTATTGGACACGAGGGTGACGTCAGCGTTCGGCGAGGACTCGGATCGGCGTTTTCACATGACGTCAATCCGCCATTTTGTTGTTGTTTTTTAACAAAATTACTAATTTGAAGAATTACATCAAAACCTGTTGAGGAGATGTCAGCCTTGCAAGACTTATAAGCTTCTATGCTCTACGCATATGAGGGATCATGAAAATCCTTGGAATGCTCACCTTCGGCACACGTCAGACAGTTCACAACAACAAAATGGTGGACGCCGGCGAAAGCACCCTATACGTGTCCAAGCAATCGTGACAGCCAATGTTGTTCGGCGGGCTTTTTAAAAGGTGTCTCTCGGAGCATGGATTTGGACCTTTTGCCACACCAGGAACGTCTAAAACCCCTCCTCGGAAGCCAATGGACGCTTCGCCGCCATTGGCTTCCAAGGGCCCCTCGGAGACACAGGCCTCGCGCGCTGGCGCATATTTAACGCTACTTGAAAGACAAAACGCAAGTACAGGGTGTCACAAAAGAAAAATTTACACGGTCTTTTTTACCGCAAAAATAAACTAGGCATCGCCGAACGTTCATTCTCCGCCCAAAGGTAGAGCTAGAGGTCACAACCAGATGCCAAAGTTTCAGCCCGATCCGACAACTTAATCAAAAGTTATAAGTGATTCTCTGAAAATTTCAATGGGAAAAATGGAGCCCATTTTTGCCCGTTTTCGGTCTCCGTCGGCCGCCATTTTCTGATTGAAATTTTCAGAAAATCACTTACTTTCCACAGCCGAGCAGGCGAAGATGGCAGCGCGCAGAAGGAGATTTTTGCGAAGGTCTATTATATAGGGAGTGCGAATATTCGTCCGATCCAACTTTCCTGCCAAAGGATGTGTCAGGCGATCGCGTTTACTCACATGATCGTCGTCCGCACATGTTCGAACCGGAGTTAACAGGACTTCTCTCGCATGTTCTCGTCCGGCGTCTTGTCGGAGGCTCCTCTAGCTCGAACTGGTGGCAACGGGGGGCCACGGCTGCTTCGACGTGGGGTCCTGCAAAGAACAAATAAAATAATTTAAAAAAAGGCGAAATTCGAGAGATTAGCTCTGTTCGATTTACCTGCACCGGTGCACAAAACATGGAGGGCGGTGTACTTCCTGTGGTATCTCAATACACATACCGGAAGTACAATGCCCTACACTTTTCTGCACCGATGCAGAAATGCAAGGAAATCGAACGAAGCGAACGTTTGAACATTCTATGGTCTCTATTTAAAATCGCGTCCCACGCCTGCTGCAAGGCTACTCAATCTTCGCGAAATAGATCGATCTCACTCAAAGTTCGGCGCGTGCGTGACGCTACCAAGTTCTCAGGAACTTGGCAGACGGCGCTGCACAAGAGGGCTCGTGACGTCTCGTTCTCTACACAAGAAGAGCTCCAGCGAGGTTGCCGCACGTACTGAAAGACTATCGTTCCCTCGACGTAATGCGGCAGCGATGGCGTAGTCAAACTGGCTGGTGACATCGGTCCATTGCCCGTGAATATATATTTTGTAACTTCTCCTCAGAATTTGAGGGAGATAAGCGCAGGTCACAGTGACGTCGCCCGTGCGATTCCCTTCCCTTCCGCTTTCATGCGCCACCGACGCGACCGTTAGTTGCACTGTAACTTAGACGAGTGTGCATTGCCTGGTACAACTCCTGGGGTGCTATGTTGCGCTTTTTGGACTCGCAGGAGACTAGGGAGAAGGAAGTGACGTCAACGACTAGAGCAAACGCAGATTGGATGTTGACAGAAGAAAACGAAATCAACATCCAATCTGCGTTTGCTGTGTCGTTGACGTCACTTCCTTCTCCCTAGTCTCCTGCGAGTCCAAAAAGCGCAACATAGCACCCCTGCTCTGCGCTTCAGCGATAAAATTCACTTCAGTGTCCCCTCAGTGCTTTCCCAACGAAAGAGGTATCCGATAACGTGCAGTTGGTCGGCTTGCCCAAAACTAACTAGAGTCCAAATCGGTTCATTAAAAAAAAAATGCAAAGCGTGACGCCTAATATAGGCTGCGTGTGTTATTTATTGGATTTCCCTAGAAACAATAATAAACAGATTTTTTCTTTCTTTTTTTTTTAATTCTTACAGCACTGCCAATGTCAGCATTCAGAAGTTGCGCGGCAGAAACATGCTAATGTCAACCAACCCGTGTTTTACTTTAGATATAACGAGTGCTGATACCGAGTTCTCCAGACAACATCAAGCAGGGCCAGGCCAGTACAGGAATCGCAGGACGACTCCAATCAGGAACATCAGGAGAGGGGACGGGAGGGTCTCTCACAATAAGCTCTGCTTAATACATATTTACATGAGTATATACATTGTATATACCCCCCCTTTCCTGATGTTCCTGTCTGGAGTTGTCCTGCGGTTCCTGTCCTGGCCTGGTCCTGACTCATGCTGCCTGGAAAACTCCTCGGCCCCAACACGAGGCAAACAGGAGTGTCATTCAGCTAACCGCCCCGAATTAAGTTTGGAGGCGGGGGTGCGAGCGCGCGCGAAGATGTTGCTTCAGGTAAAAAAAAAAAAAAAAAAAAAGCGTGTGCAACGATGGTTATTTTTAACCATCTGGACGAAAAGTAAATAGGGAGAAATGTTTCGCGTGGTCCGCGCCCCTGTGCAAGCGCGCTGGCACATCACGTGCCGCCGCTTTACAGCACAACGGCAGTTCAGGTAGGAGAGACGACGTCTCTGTCACGAGTCGCGCAGGACACCTGCTGCGTCGCGACACGGAGGAGACGCGGTCAAAGTCGTGCGTCCTTCTAGAGACGCTACCTCCTTAGCAGGGGTCGTACGTTTGCGTAGCAAGGTGTGTAGTTGGGCGAGTCGGCGCATGACAAAAATAAACAAAACAGCGCAAAAAAAAAAAAAAGAAGAAAAAAAGGGCACAAGGACAGGCGGAAGACACTCGTAGTTGTGTGTCTTCCCACTTTTCCTCGCGTCTTCCTTTGCGCAGTTTTATTTATTCCGGATGTGAAGCTTGCGTGGCTCACACAGGCGTAATGTCCCCCTTTGAATAAGAAAACGGCCGTTACGTTTTAAGCAGAATACACTAAAATGCAATTTAGAAATGCAGCTATATTCATGGTCATGCACAATCATTTAAAAGCTGGATGGATGGATGAATCCGGCTGAGCCCTTTGGATCGGGCGGTAGCTTATGCCACCTAGCCATTTTGTTTTACCATTTAAGCTTAGAATATTTAAATGTGAAATCTATATTCACTCCGCACTGCAAAGAAAGTGGGGCTATAAAAACCCCCTTGCCATCATTTAATAAGAAAATACCTAGTTTTCTCTCGCTTTCTGCCACCGTTCACTTAATCTTTGCTTGGTAATCTCTACAGTCTTGAAATCCGCTCTCCATTCGCTGTCTCTAAAACCCCATGACTTTATTAAATCTATGTTGTCTTCGGTAGGCATAGGGTGAAGCCCTTTACAGTAGAGTGCGCGACACTCGGTGTCGTTGTTACGAACGTGCATTCAGTGAACAGTCAGCGTGTCTTGATAGGCATATGCAGCAAGGACGTCTGCCGAAACCTACAAACGACATCTGCGCGGTTACACGCACAATCATTAGCGCGTCGCTAGACAAACTCTGAAGCTGTTTGCAGTTGGAAATGAAAGCTGTAGGCTTTCATTTCCAACTGCACTTTGATTTATGTTGAACATCCTAGCGCAACCGACGATTCGCCAGCGCACCTCAAACTCACAATGTTCGAGGTGCGCTGTTCTATTGAAACACAAGTCAGCGATCCGCGTAGCGTTCTTTTGTCATCGGTTTTTCAGTCTGCATCAATCATGGTTCTCCTGGAAATATTGTGGCGGCCCCAGAAGTGATTACTTTATACCGTTCACAAAACGGGCTTCTGCCAGCGGCTGCTCTATTGGCGCGTTTCGATATTATTTTATCACTCACAAATCTGACACGTTCACGCTACCCGACTGTCTTCATCGCAAGCTAGAAGCCCGGGTCGAATGCGACATACCGCCTGCCAAGCTGTTCTTTGAGTTGGTTACCACGCTTCGTACGAAGCCCGGTAATGCACGGCTTCGACGTATAGCGGAGCGAAAGTTTGTCTGCTCTGCTCCCTACACAGGGGTTGCGACGATGCCAGAACGCCGAGCTCTTATTACCTGATTGAAAGAAGAAGAAAAAAATTAAAGCCGTTTACAACTCCCTGTAACGCCGAATTGGAGCGCAGCTCTTGAGGAGGAGGAGGGAAGGGTACTTCCCTCCTCCGTGACTTGGGGAGTCACGTGACCTTGGGGTGATCTGGGGGGGGGGGGGGTCACGTGACCTCGCGCTTACGCCGACGGCGACGCCACTCAAGCCGGAAACAGGCGCCTAAGAGCTACGCTCTAAAAAATAGTGGGTAAACCTCGAGGCACCTAGCATTGAGGTCTACCGACTATCCTTTCAATCAAAGTCAATCAGAACTCGGCGTCATTTTGACGTCACCGCAGCTCAAGAAGCAGACGACTTTCTCTCGGCATTAGCGCGAACAAGCGATCGCCGATTTGTTCTGCTTTTCTCTCAGGATTAACGGACGGTCGTTCGAACTGCTAGTGTGGTGGAAAGGTCGTAATTTGGGGCACTAACCTAAAGCAGAGTTCTTTCGCCGTTTGCTTTGAGATAACGGAGTCCGAAGGCCCGCTCATACGCTTGTGTTTGCCGTCACAAGAGGCCGGTCTTGTTGCAACCGGTTGTTGTAGTCAAACACAAGTTTGGCTACAAGAACCGATGTTGCGTTCCGCACCGTCAAGATTGCCGGACTCGGCAGCCTATTATTGTGAACTCGTTCTGAGCATGCACTCTAAACAGCGTGCCCAAAAATGGCGTAAAATGAATACCCCCTACAGTGTGGTAACGCCGGTGAAGTGTAACTGCAGTTTAAAGGTGACTTAACAGCGTTTAACGGTGCCCGCGTAACAAAGACATAAACGGGCCTTTACTTTCGTAAACTGCGGGAGGCACCGTCGTGGGAGTAAAGGGGGGAGAGGGACAAGTGGGTCAATCGAGGGAGCATTTAGATATTGCGGAAGATCATCCTGGTCCCTTCCTCCAGGTAGCCTCCCTTGTTTCGGCTGCCCCCGATTCTCGTCCATCGGCCAACCGGTTACCGGCACCGCAAAGGCAAGGACGCCTCGGTACTTTCCGTACACTCGCGAACGGATGGTTTAACGCGGGTATCGTTTAACGGAACCAGCAGGGTTTTAGGGAGCCGTTTTTGCACGTCCGATGCGGTACAGTGGGCCATACGGTAGATCGTCTCGTTACCGCAAATATGCTTTGCGCGTCGCCGAACGCTCATTCTTCACCTAAATGTAGCGCGAGAGGTCCGAACCACATGCCAAAATTGCGGCACTAACCGTTAGATTATCCGAACGTTACGCGATTTTCTGAACCTTTCAATAGGAAAATGGCGACCGCCGACAGAGCTGTCGAGAGCACAGAGCTCTATCGCGCCAGTTACCAGAAACGGGCCCCATTGTCGCATTGAAAATTTCAGAAAATAACTTATAATAAGATAACGGTTAGTGCTGAAACCGTGGCGTTTGGTTCGAACATGAGCAACCCTCTATTAAGCTCCGCTTCGGAGAAACGACTCTTCGAATTTTTTAATGCCTTTTTTAAGGGCGAAAAATATCATTGTTGCCAGTTACCTACGGTGACATCTGAAAATCGACAGAGCGATAACTTCCCGACAGCATATCCAAAGCTCGGGAAGTATAGCATATGTTTGGAATCGTAACGATAGCAAATTTGCGTCCGTTCTGCACTAAGTACCGAAATGCCAGCTCCCACAAGAAACACGATTCTCTAAGAAAGCGTAGGTCACTTAGTTGCCTCGGTTCTACCGAAATATCTGTGGCGGCAGCAGCACTAAATTACAACGCGAGGATCCGTGGACATGGCAACTATCCCTGCTAAAACATGCCGTTTTTTTTTTGTTTTTTTTTTTTTTTTTTTTTTTTTTGTCGCCGTTGTTTTTTGGGGTTTAAATAGAAAACAACTTCAATGAGACTACGTGGGCGCCGGCCAGCGGATCTCCATGTTGCGGGTTCGAATCCCGACCTAGATGCCCGCAATCTGACGGAGGCCTATTGCGGACAGGGTGCGTGCAATCGAACTTTAGGTTGCATTCAATAAATTAAAAGCAGTGCGCAAAAAGACAGAGACAAGGGGAGAAGCACACAGGTGGTCGAAGTTAATCCTCACCCCTCCGCGTGCCAGATGCCCTTCGTTAGTTTTTGCCACGTAAAACCTCAGAAATATTTCCTTAAAATTTACACGCATTGAGAAGACAAATATATCCATACCCTCAATTACGTTCGATTAATATGCTGGAAATAAAAGAGGTTACACGCTGAACGGGATTGTACAAGAACTCCCTTCTTTCTCAGATCGATTCATGAGTGGAATTGTCTACCAGAATACGTCATTACAGGAACTTTCCATTCAACGTCCACCAAACTTTTTAATTGGAGGTATAACTTTCTTCAGAGTTACACATCTCCTTATTATGTACATCTCTTTTGCAAAAACTTGTGATTTCAAAAACCGTTTTCGAATACAATAATGCCTCCTGGGCGATGTAGGCAATAAATGAAGAAATGTGGTCTCGAAACCACGTGGTACCAAAATAAAGGTGTTGCCAAAGTCGCGTGGTTACTTTTACCGGGAGTTTCCTTGGGGTAATTGTAATATTGTTTAAAGTGAGCTTGCGTAAGTACATGGGGACAAGGAAACGACATAGGAAAAGGTTTCAGAAAGAAAAAATTCCAAGTAACCGCTCCTACATCTAATGGTTCAAAAAGGGCGCCTCCGTTCCACGACAGACGGCTCTCGCAAAATCCGCGCCCGATTCAAAAGGAGGAGCATCTAGCCGCCCTGGAGAATGCTCGAGCCACCATTAAAATCCATTACCACCAACTAGCCCAACTACGTGCCTTGATGCAGTTCATTCCTCTTACATCGAAGCCTTGTCTGTGTAGCGCCCTGTCTGTGCCTTTCCTCGGCCTGGTCCTACGTCTTTCAGCGATGTTCCCACCATACAAGTATGCACCACCAATGAGCCCAACTACACGTCTTTCTCCAGAGCTGACCCACCCCTTTGCTTGGTTTCGTCACTATACACAGGACTTGAATCATACTTCTTAGATAAGAAGGCTAATGGTGGTTGAATGTGTGACGTCGCCTAAAGACGGCCAACGTGGGACACCGTGTCAGCATTCGGCTGGGACTCGTGTGCAATCTGCAAACCGCGCTGGCCGTCTTTAGGTGATGCCGAACATTCAGCACTACGGATGCATGGATGCTAACGGCTGTACCCTTTGTAACGGGCGGCAGCCTGCGCCATCTAGCCTAGAAAACAAAAGTACGACTTCCTTCCCTCTCCCTTCCAAACCAATTCTCCCTCCCCTCTACAATTTTTTGTAACTATCACCAGGTAGTGTAAGAAAGGGCCCCGAAAGGGTACTCTCAGGTGATCAGGCAAACTGCAAGTGAATGGCAACAATAGCGTGATTTTGGAGCTCCTCACCATCTATGGTTAGGCGAAGACTCACTGCAGCCAGACTCCCCTAACGTGTGCCAGCAAATACTTAGGAAGTATCTAACATGGGGACAAACGCAACCAAAAAGCAAACGAACGCACGCAAAAAAAAAGAAAAAGGTAGGCGGCAACTTTGTCGTTAGAGCGACGCGAGCTAAGAGACGTAAAGAAGATGCACGCGGAAGTCCTGCACGCAGCAGCTCCCGTAATAGCTCTGAAGACTTCGGAAGCAGTGGTTCCGGTATTACCCCCAAGGGCAGTCACACCGAAGGGTCTCGGTTCGAGGCAGGGCTCCGAAATAGAACGACCCTGTAGAGTGGCTCGGCCTCACTCTTTTTCTGGTTCATCCTCCGGAGGGACATCTTCAGGGTCATAGTGAGTCGTGAGTCGTGACCGCTCCAACCGGAGCTGGTGATGTCACGGCAGCGCATTTCTCTCCCCCCCCCCCCCCCCCCCCCCCCTTCACTTTTAGCATCCACCACATCCGTGAAGTCACTCGCGCCCATAGTGGTCTGGACAGAATTCCCTTACAAAAATTATCGATGAGCTTCTTATGTATTCTATAGGAATACATTAGAAACTAAACATAAACTCAATGATAATTCTTGTAAGAGTTTCCCCCAGACACCTGAAAGATGTGTCGATTTATTAGTGTCAATGCTTCCAGCATAATAGTAGACATGTCGTTAGTCATACTCGTGAAGGGACGATTTTTGATTTGTGCAACATTGAAAGCCTGTGCATAAGGTTGTTGCTGATTGGTTGTCGCGCGTGTTGTCACGAAGGCCTAGTGGTATGAGCATGCATTCAGTATTATTCACCCAGCAAAAACGTATAAAAAAATGTGAAGAAAAAAAGCTTTGCCAGAATTATTGGCCCAGCGACGCATGTGCCTGGGCATCGGCTTACGTAGTATGACGCTTGTCGACACGGATGTTCTCTGTATTCCCCTGCAAAACAATTGTGTTTAAAAAGAAGGAAAAAAAAGTAAAGCGGGGACTCAGGCTAAAAGACAGATGACAATGAAGACGAATTCCGACTAAGGACATGGCAAGTTCTTTCCAGAAAAGCTCGCTGGGCGTGTTTGAGCGTGTGGTCATAACAAGAACGATTCTATTGTCTGCTTCTGGAAAAGTAGCGAGAGCGCCGAAAGACCCCCGCATAAGGAAAACAGCACGTGGTCGCATCATTAGAGACATGACGAAATAGAGGCTGGAGTGAAATGTAATTCCACCTAACCAGACCCTACAGCTGTAAGGAAAACTTCTCGAATGTCAGCGTGCAACTGTCATCCAGCGGCCGACTAATCACCAGTGGATCCAACGACTAAGGACACATGGTAGAGAACTTGCAACATTTTGTCCGAAGACTCGTTGGCGCCGGCACGGAGACCGTCACGTCAGTCGGTCGCCAAAAATATGCCTGGTCAAGCGCTCGCCTTTTACGACGGGGCAGCGTGTTGCAACTGGCGTCGCAAGAACGTGTGTGACAAGAATAGTGATCATTAAACAAGAATAGGCGACACTACCTTTTCCGGCAGTAGTCCAAACAAAATGCCTACGACGATTGTGGGCTCGGTGTCATAACGGCTACGAACAGTGTCCAAAAGCAAACACCGCGTGTGAACTGATTGAAATAAGCTAGATGCCGCGAAACGGTGTCAAAGTGCAACGCCAAACAATCGAGTAACTTGGAGGGGAAAACAAAAACGTTTGCGGTCAGTAGGTTGCTGCTGAAATAACAGACTTATCAGCCGGGAAAGGGTCCTACCGTCGGGTATGTAGGGAGGAAATAAATTATTCGCGTGCTAAGCGCTCTTTGCCAGAGTCGAAGTCGCGACCTAGTAGCGACAGTTCAAAGTGGATCGAAACAAAAGGATTATGAAACTCATACCGTTTCGTGTCCGTCGTCGTAGAGCCCGGCGTGAGGAGGACGATGTGGACGATCAAATTCAAATCCACACTGGCCCCTAGTCACTACTCTCGAAGCAGACGACAGCGGCACCGTGTCACAGCCGCTGGTGCTTCTGTTCGGACCACCACGGAACCACGAGCTTGGACAGCACCATCACTCTCCCACAAACTAGTTGGTGACAAAGAAACACAAGAAGGGGAAGGGGGCAAACTTTTTGCGCCCGCTGCAAATCACTTAGCGGTGAACCGTTCAAACAGACTGGACGGACGGAGCTGGCTTCGCCTACCTGGCCACGCTTGACGCGCTCGCCAAGAAATGGGTCGGTCTGACTTCTCTCGGGGTCGAGCGTTCGGAGACAGACTTGGCGGAGCTTGTGGGGAGGAGGCGGAAAACTATTCCTCCTCTCTCAACGGTCCTTTTTAGAGTGGGGGAGGGGGACAATGACGTCAGGGTGGGGAGGGTAGAACGTTTGGGTTCGGGTTGGGGGAGGGCGTAGGGAAGGAAATCGGGGTGGCCGGGTTGTTTTTTTGTTGTTGCTTTTTTAGGTGGAAGGAATCTCAACAGCGGCTTCACGAAGGAAGGAGGGTAGGTGGAAGAGGGAGAGTGAGAAGAAGGGAGAAACTGGTTCGGGTGAGAAGGGGGAGAGGTTCATTCTATTCTTGAAGGACCCGAAGATCATTTTTCGTGGTGGGGTGATACTATGAGGGGGTTTTCCTCTGGCAGGGCCATTGCGCTTTGTGTTTACAAAAAAAGCTTTTACAGAATGGTTTCTTACCCTTTGTATTTATTTATTTTTTTTCCCTCTGAGGTTTGAACGAGTGAGAAGAATTCCTCCTGTAGGAACGGGGGGCAACCCGCTGGAATGACAATACGAATCATTCCAGGAATGTTTGGAAGGGGATTTTTACTTTTGTTGTTGGGTGGCGGGTGAGGGTGGGGGTGGGGGGTAATTGTTGGGCTGGTTAAAACGCGCTGTTTTTTTTTTATATATGTATATTATCTCAGATTGCTTAGGCTTCTTTCTACAATAGAAGTAAAATAGAAAGTCGAAAAAACTAACCAGTAAAGAAAGCAAACACCTATTATTACTTTTTTTTTCTGTTTTAAATCAAGTATAAAAATTGCGGAAATGGTGAAAACGAAGAAAGCAAAGTGCTAGCGTAAAAAAATACCAAATACTCCAAACAACAGGTGCTCCCAAAATCCATGAGTTGTGTGGCGCAATGCGCAGTACTGTTTAGACGAACTTCAGTTCTCCGCATCCCCGCTTCGACGCAAGCACGTGTTTCCGAGTTTTCATTTCATAGCTACCACATGGTTCGTACCCCTCGCACGGGGACAGGTTATGCGTCTCAGTTTCTTTCCGACGAAGACGAGGACCCGACGAAGACACGCTAGGCTGACTGCAGTGTCATGGCTGTTACGCTGCAGAACCGTTCCTGGCTTGAATAACCAAGTAACGCTCCGCGGCACGTTGCACAATGGACCCCCCTTTTCTTTCCTTCTGTCTTTCTTAACTTTTGGTCGCCTACGAACTGATATTGCACTGTCATCGTTAAAGACTGCTCGCTAGTCAGAACAGCGTCTCGTCAATCGACTTTTGACCGGCGGTGCTTTTTTTTTTTTTCGAATTCCGTTTGGTTGTCTGTTATTGTGTTAGCAATCGTATTCACGGATGGTTGTTGTTCGTTCGACTGGCATTTCCTTGTAAGTCTTCTTGTCAGTGGACTTTTCACCCCAAAGCCGCTTCGTCGAATGATAACTGATGGACTGTCATTTATTTTAAAGTCTTATCGACAATGGATTCTTCAACGAGAACCGTTTGATCGACTGTCGTTTGTTGAAAAGTCTTGGCCTTAGTGGGTCCAATTCACCCAATGCCACTTTGTCCAATGATGTTTGATCGACTATCATTTACTTAAAAGACTCCTAGTTCATGAACTCCTCAATCACTGGCACTTCATCGATTAATGTTCGATTGACTGTCATCTGGCGGACAGTCGTCTCGTCGACGAGCATCACATCATCGGTTCGTCGAAAGCTGCCAGGATCAACGTTTCGCGCCCCGCGCATTATAACGAGACTTCCTCCATCATTCAATCACTGAAGAAGTGTCAACTGTCCAACTAGGAAAATAGAGTTATCGGCTACTGGCGTGGCTGTCAATGTTATTCCCTGCTACGGTATACCAGTCAGATAACGGGAGAGGTTAATATAAGCCTTCTGGTATAATATACGTTAGGTTATTGTAACGGTCGGAGGAGAAAAGCTCACCGGCCTTTTGACGGATGCGGAGAAAAGCTTAGCTGCGAATATGTGAACCGAGCATTCACCCAACTGAGGTATGTTCAGATGCAATACCTACAAGTGGTCAGTCTGCATTTATAAATTCATATTTATAACAAATAATATACTTTTAAGTATACATTAATAACACAGAATCAGGAATCAGCTGCACAATAAAACTAAAATAAATTTAAAAAGTCTATAAACTGGTAATTAAAGTACAGCCGGGGACAAATAGAAAGAGTGTAGTAGGCTGCAGCATGAGTAGTTCTTTCCTAAATTGTTATGTGTTAAATTACCTTGCATGTACTAGTAACGTGTTCTACATTTCCAGAGCTTCAGATTTCGACATTTAAGAATTGGCACGCTTTCAATATTCTAAGCTCCTCCCATGAGCAGCTAAATAAAATTGATATTTTCTCTATCCCGGCTATGTCACAATTAAACTTATGGCAACACTGACAAGAAAACAGTCGACTTAAAAGCGGAACGAGGGATGCAGCAAACCTGCATGGGACATGCCTGTAGATTTAGTTCGACTACTTCTCCTAAAATGTTCATCCCGGTCCAAGAATGCATGCACAAAATGTTCGATTGATAAAAGAAAAAAAAATTGCATAGATAAAAACCACCTTCATAAAAATTTAATTTTAGGTGAGGTTTCCTAAGGGTTATAAGGACTGCTGAGCTTTTCTCCGGGCCCGCACAAGAGTATGTGAGCTTTTCTCCGGGATTCGTTATAACTGCTCGACATTTTTAAGACTAATGTTCTCATATAGAACTGTCACGGGAACGAGCTTGCAAGGAGTATCACGCCGTGATGATTCCATTTCTGCGAAACACTTAGCCCGCTTGACGACCTTTTAAAAGGCCTTCCCATTTGCCTAAAAACTAACCTCGCACTTTTTTTTTTTAACGACGCCGCATTATGGCGACAGAGTATCTATTAAGCGCACAAAATGTCACGCTAACCGGGCTCTTTCATAAGAGAGGCCAGCCTCCCAGCAGTCGGCTCTTCACCGGATATGCAATCAAGTTTCAACAAAACATTCACTTGGGACCGACCAAAGGAACGTGGCGCCACCAATTTAGGCCTCGCCTCGGGCGACCGGGAAACCAGCGACCGACCACGCCATTTCTCTTTTTATAGTTCCTCAGACGATCATTTTTTGTTTACTCTGTGTGCGCGTGTATGTGTGCTGGCGGGTCGTGGTAAAGCACGATTGAGGGCTGTGACTTTATCACACAAGTGCGAGCCAATGACACCCAACCGTGCAGATGAGCAAGCCAAGAGGTACAACGCCGCCGGCGGACGAACTATATGCTCATTCGACCACGCGACTGAACTACGCTCATAATCGCAAGGTCAGCGTGCTCGTTAGATTAGCACACCGCCCGGCGGGGTACGCGTGAACACGACACGGACACTTGAACGCGTTTTCTTCGCACATATTTATCGTCAAGCATGAAGCCACGTTCGCACTGCTCATAGGTGTGGGACAAAATGGTCCCGGATAAACTGGCCTGGATAAAATGGTCCAGAACAAAGTGGCCCGGATAAAACTGTCCACAACCAAATGGCCCGAATAAAATGGACCAGAACCAAATGGCCCGCATAAAATGGTCCAGAATCAAATGGTCCAGGACAACAGTGGACATTTCATCGAACGCCGATTCATCGAGTCGCGTGACGCCGTTTCATCGAAATCCACTCCACCGAATGGAGGAGCCTTACGGGGCTTTTTAGTTGTTTTAATCTCGCCATTACCCTTTCCGCTTATTCACCAACATTTTGGTGACGGAATCGTGGAACGTAACGAAACTTGAGAGTGACTTACTGTTTTCAAGCAAGACGAGGAGCTGTTCCCCACTGCACGTTTTGTTCCCTTTTCATATCCCCGTTTGTTTGCGCATGGAAGGCACTTCCTGAAAAAAAGGATATAACTATATCTTCGCTGCGCCTTTTATAATTTTGTATTTGTCTGTTCACTTGTGTTTTCATGCTATCCTAGGAGCTTCCTTTTTAATAACGTAGGCTGAAAAGCCGGGAGGTCCACGGTTCGGTCGATTTTAAACAATGCACAAGGCGGAGACTTTTTTTTTTTTTTTTTTTTTTTTTTGCCGTTTTTTTTTCAACACAGCGACAGGTCACTGCTTTCGTGCTTGAAGCGGAACACGTCTCTTCGGGACCAGGATACACTCTTAGAGGGATGTATACCTTCGTCACTGTACCCGATAAACGGAGGTTTCAAAAAATGTCAAGTCATCGTCCCGTTTTTTTTTGTTTTTTTTTTTCATTAGCTACATTAACAGCACACGTCGTCCTATACAATGGGAGAAAAAAAAGCGGAACAAGTAGAGGAGAAAATAAAGTTTCTTACTACAAGTTCCACACCGGGCGTAGGAATAACGGAAGTTTATAAATCCTAATGAAGGGTATATAACTCTGCTATGTGGCCTTCCGGTGTTAAAATAAAAGTATCTCCTAGATCAAGAATTCCTATTGCTACACTTGGCGGTGTTAGATCAAACAGCGTTTGACGCAACGGTGTTCAATGAAACGGCGTTCGGTGAAACGGCGCTCGATGAAATGAGCGGACCCAGTTTGCTTCATACACATGTATGCATGCTTTGTAAATGTCTCAGACGGTTTTTGTACGACTAATGTTACATGGCCATCATACAAAGAAGAATCGCACCTCAGACAATGTACGCAGAGTGTCTTGTGTGACGTATTGGCAGTGCGACCTCGGCTTTCGATGAGCACACTGCCCAACTGTGACTCGCCGTTAAAATTTGCAATCGGAAATAAAGATCGCGCAAGAAACACGGACAAGGACAACAGGCAAGATGCGAACGACACAAGTGCTAAACTCACAACTAAACATTTATTAGAAAAAAAAAAAAAAAACGAACGAAGTAAATTTTTTTATCGCTTCAGTGCGTGACAAGATAAGCAATTTCTTTTTCGTGTAGATAAACCGATGTTTCGGCTGACGCATGCACCTTGCCCCTCTTTTGTTATCGCATACGCTTCCAAGACTTCTCTGGTGGTTTTCTTTGTGCCCCTCCCAACGATGGTGATGTTGAATTTGGGCTGGCATTTACACAAGCAGCACAATGCAGAGGCAAGTGACCCCCAGCGCGGACACGCCTCTTTTTTTTCTATTTTTTTTTTTTTTTTTTAAGGGGAGGGGAGAACATTTTGAAGGATGAAGAAGCACGCAACTGCTACGTTAACCAGCAGCCTTTATCTTGAAAGGCTTAATTGTCGAGATGTCCGACTTTGCAATGCTGGCTTGAAACCCAACAAACCATTAGACAAAGAGCCTAACTTCCTTTCGTGCAGCTCGGTGACAATCGTTTCATTCTTTGTGGTTCGCAGGATTTAGAAGCTGATGACGTGGACATATTGCAGCAGTTTTAGTTAGAATTGTGCTGACCAAGTAGTGGTAAGCTCGGAAACCGAGGGGGAAGGGAGGCAAGGTGAAAAACGAGTAATGGATACAAGTAAAGGGCGGCGGAGAAAAGCTCACCGGAGAAAAGCTCACCGGAGATAAGCTCACCGGAGATAAGCTCACCGATAAACCGGCAGATGCGGAGAAAAGCTCACTGATATTTTTTTAGCTCAGCTTGATTCTGCGTAAAACGTGGCAATTTAACACAACTCGCATTCGTCTCTTCATTAAAAATATGTCCTCGTTTTTGTAATATTCTTGAAGTTCATTGGGCATATTTACTAATTTTTCAGAAATTAGTAATCACATCCTTCTGTAAATTAATGAAGCCGCAAATATAAAATCAGAACATCGTACACCGGTAAAAAAGGCAAAAATTTATTGACAGCTGAGGGTGAACCGTCGGTAGCTATGTCAGATAAAGAGCTTTGTTTTTTGCGAGCTAATATGAATAGCGGTGTGGTGAATCGCTTGAGATCCAACGATCGCGTAGTGCCTAATAGATAAGTAGATGTTTGTTGATGTAATCAGTGTCGGCTACGCTGTTTTCTTTCTGTTAATTTCACTAACCAAACTTTAGTTGCGAGAACAGCTTCGTCGTGTCGTGTTTGTTGTCTTCACTCCGTCGTCGTCGTTTGAGCGGTCTTCATCATGCATAACGTTTACCAACTCGCCCAATTCGCTACCTACCTTACAAATGACTATACTTCGTTTCAGCTTCCGTCCGAGCGCAGCCAAAGCTACGTGTGGCCGGAGCCAATCACACGCCGGCAATAGGTCACGCGATCTCGCCTGCACTTTTGTATCACTCCGCTGCGCCGCCGGTAGTCCGCGCCGCCCGCGCTCGCCGAGTATTTCGTCTGCTACGGGTGTATCAACGATATCGTCTGCTACAGGCTTAAAAGGTGCCCCTTCACGTTCTGAAACTTAGTCACAAGGGATGTCAGTACGTAGGCTGGCCGCTGGCATTTGTGTCCGAGCTTTCCACCTGTTCGGCATAGTTTCGAGTTGTAAGTACACGTTGCAAGGTCCCCGATGACCCGGCCGTTGATGTTTCGTTGTATTGTTTGGACATACCAGGGCTCGAGGTGCAGTCTTTTCCACCAGCTTCTCGGCGTTCAATGTGATCGGCAGGTAAAGGGGTGCCCTGATTTCGCCGCGTATCTCAATTGTAGTGGCTCGGATGCTTTGCTTGTTTACAACGCATTCGCGGTACGACGCAGCCGGAGACTCCTGCCGAATTTGAAAGTAGACATTCATCACGACTTCTCGCGCCTGACGCCCAAACGTGCCTTTGTGAAAGGGCGTTTTGAAGCGACTCGGTGAGGAAAGCAGCGAAGCAGATGATTCGGCGATTACGGGAACGAAATTAACGAAATCATACGGAAAACCGAGCGCTGCAGCCGTGTTGCCAGCGGATATACATGTTTTCACCAAACCACATGCATTCACATATATTAATAGAAACATAAACTTCATAGATATGATTCATTTAGTTGCAAATCATTCTCAGCAGTACACATCTGGAACATTGTGCAGTTTTTACGGACAAAACAGTTATTTTAAAAGAAATTACTTCTGTGAACTACTTTCTGGTGCGTAAGAATGCTCTTCTCGAAGTTGCGAACCGTCCCTCAGCCTTTGGCTGCGCTCGGACGGAAGCTGAAACGAAGTATAGTTCTTATATAGCTCACGAATAACAACGGAGACAGTGTGCATCTCTGAAGGTCATGGCTGGCGCACCGTAGAAGGACACTATTACACTAAGGGAACGTGTGGAAACACCTGCACGAACGGTTAGAAAGCGTGCATGTCCGTGGAAGAAAGAAGCCTCGATATCCTATTGACTGCTTTATCCTGTTTTCAAAGGTTAACAAAAGCTTCAAAGAGAATTTCAGACACCGCGGTGTAGCGCGTGCGCTTTTGAATTTTCGGCATTTACACCTTTGATTTTTAGGTTTTAGGCAGTCATCATTACGTTTTTTTTACTTTTTCCTGTTCTTCAAGTTCATAAAGATTTTAGTTAAGCTTTCGTTGCCTAGAGAGTAAGCCACAAAAAACACTGGCCCGCAATTATTAATTTGGTAGCAATATACGCATTAAGCTTAACAAATATGACAAAAGAGGACATTTTATTTTTTACAAAGCTGACGAATTTTATGATAATAAATTGATATATGTTACGCACGAACCAACAGCCTCCATATAAAAAGAAGAAAAAATATCGGTGAGCTTTTCTGCGCATACGCTCAATGGCCGGTGAGCTTTTCTCCGCATCCGCCGGTTTTGCGGTGAGCTTTTCTCCGGTGAGCTTATCTCCGGTGAGCTTTTCTTCGGTGAGCTTTTCTCCGGTGAGCTTTTCTCCGGGATTCACAAGTAAAAATGTCCTTTCCCTCTCACCATGCGCGTCGTCTGCTCCGCCGAGTGGACTGTACCTAACATCCGGCTGGTGCTGAAACTCGGTTTAAAATAATTTTGGAAATGTCAAGCGCAAATGCGCGAATTTTGATATGCAAGTTATCGTGTAATGTTATGCTCAATAAACAAAAAAATATTAACCGAGTCTAATTGCGATGTTACCTGCGAGCGAATAAAAAAAAAAAAAAAACTGTCAGAGTGGCCGGCCGCTTCGGTGAAAAGTAAATCCGGTTGCTGTAGCTATTTTACTATACGAAGTTCGTACTGGTGTAGGCCTTTAGCAGCAATGAGTGGAAGTCTGGAATAATAAATAAAAACGTGCTCTCCTGTTTGGCGACTCCAGCGAAATCGACGCCGCGTAACGGCAACGCCGAGAAGCTCAGGAGAAGAGGTAGTTTCGACTTTGTCGTCTGCTATCGCTGCTTGGTTCTCGAAGGCAGCATAGAAAGAAACAGCGTTTCCAGTAACTATTTTTATGCTTCCGCCGTTTCATTCATACGCACTGACCAGAAGGTTACTACCGTCGAAAAATCGCTTTGCTTTTGTATGTAACACCGATTTTACGCTGCAGTGCAAGAAATTTATGTTGGCCCGCATGCTGAACGACGAAAACGACCTCCTTTCGGCCGCCATTTTGTCTGACCAGGAGTCGCGAAAAGACGCAGTAATTGAGTTTCCGGCTGACTCCACTGCTATTAAAGTAACGGAACAGAGATACGCTAGTTGATTATTTACTAAAATAAAACAACAGAGCGCCAAGGGCTGATTTTGGAGTAGCCATAAATATTTTAAAAACGCGAACCAGTTCACAACGGCAGCCACGAGCGAGAGTTCGATGTTCGGTCCAGCCCGCCGGTACAGCCCAAAGATGGAGAACGGCAACCTCCCGGTTTGTCGTCTGCTAGTGGAATCGGGAGCGTGCCCTCTCGTACCTGCTGGACTTCCCTGATGTGTGGAGAGGGCGCTGCGGTCTAACAAAATGGCGCCGCCCTGAGAGCGCTAAATAGAATGGTCTATAGTCCGCACGCCGTGCATAGTCCACACTTATAGTGCTGAGTCCAAACGTATAGATTATCATACACAGCACATTTTGAAAAATACCTGCTGTATTAGCTCACAAAGAAGCTTGCAGTGGCGTACCAACTTGTTCTTGAGTGGAGGGGGGGGGGAACAAACCAGACCCCCCCCCCCCCCCCCCCCCCCCAGGGCCAGGGGCGGTGCCCTTAGGTATCACTTGGGCGCCGCCGGCCAGTGTTTGCCCTGCCGAATGGCGGCTGTTTCAGGTGGGGGGGGGGGGGGAGCAAAACACATGCCTTGCCCCCCCACTCTGAGAGCTGGAGAAGAAAGCGCCCCCCCCACGCCCCCCGTTGGTACGTCCATGGAAGCTCGTATCATGCATAGATCAACATTGATATACTCCGTCATTCATAAAATCCTTCACGTCCTCTCACAGTGAACGATCTAGAAAAAAACAAATCCTTGTATAGTCCACAGCTGTAGATAGTCCGTATTCGATAAAATTTAACTTTTAGATATGTGTAGACCGCCGACTATAGTCTGGAAAAAACGGTAATTTTAATAATCATAACAGCAACCAAATTACTCTCGCTGTCACTACCTCATAAAAGTAATCAAACGATTACCAAAATACTTCGCAAAAAGTAATCGATTACAATTAATTTTATTACTTGTAATGAGTACCGCTCATTACAGTATGCAATTTTCACTGAACATAGCGAAGAGATTTTTGCGCTAAATTTGGCGGTCAAATTTCTTTCCGCTGAATTCAGTGGGAAGATTTCTGCGCTAAATTTGGCGGGAATTTAGTGTCGAGTGACGTCACGGTCCCACGTGACGTCAGTGTAGCACTGTGCAGCATCAATTGGCTGCCGCCAGAGTTCCTTTGTAAGACGCATCAAAACACAGATTTTTTTTTTTTTTACGTTTAATTTGATTATTGTCTGCTTTTTTGCAGCAAGTAGTGCGCATCCACAATCTCAGATGTACAACAAAAATATACTGTTCATCACCTCCACGCTCTGGTTTGCGATCGGTTCCAGTCGTAAGAATTCGTCGCGCTGCCGATCTCGCCCTGAAGTCTACGATATCCGCTCCCATATGAGGAGACCGTCGAATCGTCTGTCGTGATTTCCACCACCCCATCTCTGTCAAATGCCTTTTTATCTTTTTATTTTTTACGCACGATGAGTTTGAATCAGCACGCCCACGAGCCTCGGGACAGATCAGGAAAGAGTGAAATTGATTCGCAAAGAATGAAGCTCGTCAAACAAATAATCGCAAAAGAAAAAAAAAAAAGAAAAACGAACGAGGAAGCCGTGAGCAGCGTTCGACATTGCGACGAGAAACACGAGGGAGGGCGCAAGGCGACAGCACGCGCGGCGTCGTGAGAGCGCCGAACTCTGGTTCGAATGGTTGCCTTTGTTTCCGCTGCACTCGTCGAACACGGGTTAGAACTCGGAACGCCAGCGTCCGGCATTTGGCTGTAGCTTCACGTCTACACCCGCACTAAGCGTTCCTTTGGTTCCTACAGTCGAAAGCGGCGTCGAAGCACAGGGTGCGATCGGGAAAATGAAACCCGGTTTTCTGGCCCCGGATAAGTATAAACTACACGCGGTCGTAGAAAACGGAAACTCCCTGTGAACGTCGGATCTCGTCGGTGGGGATGGAACGGGAAAGCCTGACAGAGCGACCATTGCCTGCAGGTGACTGACACACTTTAACCGAAAGTTGTCGATTGTCTGGTATTTGAAGGCTAGCTGTCGACTTTGTACGGAATTAGCTGCTTTTTAACGTGAATTCTGCAAGTGTATTGTCACGATTTGACGGTGGGAACGACAAGACAATAGCGGCAACAATTGTAACAAAAATACTTATTCTTTTCTGGACGTACAAAGATCAAATCTGTCCTAGAAGGGTGCACGCCTCGGAGCCACGAAGCCCCGTGCGATCACGCTGGATATATGGCTTCGTCTCGATTCAATGACAGGGTATATAATAGGAACATGGCGTCCCATATGTCACGTCGCATTGACGGTGGAGCTGGCTTTTCTTTAATTCATGTTTTTTTTTTGCTGCATTAGGGGGGGGGGGGGGGGTGTTGGAACTATATTTCGTTTCAGCTTAAACGAGATAATGGAACCAATCAAGCAACTCCAAAAGCGCAAGTCATTGGGCCTTTTTTGTTTATGACTAATTCAGCGATGATGGAATACTTACAGAAACACGACGAACGAATCATCATCATCATCATAATGATTCTTATTATCATCATGGTTATCACCATCATCATCACCATTATGGTGATGATGATGATGGACTTCAACTTGGGAAAATAATTACCGAATTTAACGCACAATAAAAGCAAACGTGTGAGTTTTTTCATAATTAACTTAGTTTGTTAAAACACTGCACCCTCATTTGCCGTCAAAAAGTGCAGGTTCGTTTATTATTTTTTTTTGTTTTTGTCTTTGTTTAGGCCTATGCGCACTATGTGGATATTCTATAGTCGAACTTGATCCCGTCGACCTTTCGTCGAATTTCGACTAAGCTTGGCAAGTTCGCGACATTCCTGGTCAGAATGACTGTTTAAGTGGCGCAACAAGTACAAATTTTTGTCCAACGAAAAAAAAAAAAAGAGGAAAGAAAGATCGCTTCTTGAAACTTTGCGCGCAACCTTCTCTACGCAGTATCGCTTTTTCATAATCATGCGCGCTATTGCGGACAGTCGGCGACGCTCAAGACTAGACACAATGTTTTCTTTCAATTGAATGCGTATTTGACGCGATGTCCAGCTGTGTTCGTTTGTTGCCTGTCCGTCGTTTTCGTGGGGCGTTAAAACAAATCTAAAAAGATTTATTTATTTATTGTTTTTTTTTTTTACATCGGAGCTGTTAAGGGCTAGTTTCCCCAGGATCGTGTCCCCCGCAAAGAAATGAAGACACCGAACTCTGGACACCTACCGCCATCTATCAGAGACGGCGGCAAGCGACCTATCCGGTTGCCGCCGTCGCTCATAGATGGCGGCAGCCTTTCCACTCTGGCTTCCCGACTTCCGGCCGGCCATTACAATTCCCATTGTACCGCTCCGCTGGTCTTCCTTTTTCACCAGAGTGGAAAGGCTGAAAGTTTTTGTACTTGGTCATCTTCCCGGCAATATCTAAACCTGTGCGCTGCGTTTCCGAGAAATCCCAAAATGGCGACTACGTGCGGCCTATTAGCTTACTACGAGCGTGCTTAGAGAGCGCCTCTTGCGTCGCAACAGACGCTACAAGCCGTGTTAGCTATGCGGCCTGCAAGTGCGTTTGCTCCTTGCGCACCTCGCGCGTTTGTTTACCCCCTAAATGCGTCCCTATGTGCGGTTAATTACCTCAGACCTCACCCAATGACGGCGCGAGCTCGGCTACCTCGTCATCGTGCCTACCCTGCGCCTTATTTATGTTGTGCTTTGATTCGCGTGCCCCTTTTTGCGTTCTGATGCACAAAAGACGGTATTTTGGAACATCTGCTGGCCGAATATACACCTTTCGAGAACTATCGTTCGGGAGAAAAAAGAAAAGCCGAGTCACTCTGTTGTGAACGCTTGCGCAAGACATCTGTTTGCAACTCCAACCCCCGATATAGATGACGGGGCAGTGTAGTTCCAAGAGACGGAACGGTCGCGGGGATAGAGTTTACAGGATTTTCCTTGCGCTCATACTCACTGACGCTAGTCAGCGGGCTAAAATAATTTATTTGGCTACAAATATCAAAAATGTCAGGGCATGAGCACATCACAGGCGACGGAGATGATGAAAAATGCGCTAAAAAAATAAGCGTGTTTATATTTTTTTTAAAGGGGTCATGAAACGATTTTCCTACTTCTTCTCCTTAGCTTTAATCCTCAACTCAAATGCGAATTGTGAAATCACGTGGTCGTGACATTCATACGGCACCGGTGCGATGACTCCTAGCTTCCACCGTGCTTTTTATGCACACCATAGAACTTGTCATTCCCCAGTGACAATAAGTTCCGTCAGGGCACTCATTGGCCACGAACGCGGATACAAATATTCGTCGACGGATTGATTGTTGACGAGCGCATCCGTCCGAGTGACGCAGTTCTCGTGTCCAATTCGTGAGCTGAGCTCTGCTGACGTCAGTTTGGCGCCGGTGACGCGCTTTTGGAACCGCGGATGGATCATAGTGAAAAGGTGGAGAGCTTTCGAAGGCAAGAAGGTACAAAATAGTCCGCTGTATTTTCAAATGTTCGTACCGAAAAGCTGGCTTTTGACTTTCTGGCCTCTTTCTTTTGGCCAACTAAACGATATGCGATTAGTAAAGTCCCAATTTAAAGGGGCCATGAAACCAATATTGGGTTGGGATGAATGATTTTAAATTGGGACTTTACTAATCGCATATCGTTTAGTTGGCCAAAAGAAAGAGGCTATAAAGTCAAAAGCCAGCCTTTCGGTACGAACATTTGAGAATATAGCGGACTATTTTGTACCTTCTTGCCTTCGAAAGCTCTCCCCCTTTTCACTATGATACATCCGCGGTTCCAAAAGCGCGTCACCGGCGCCAAACTGACGTCAGCAGAGCCCAGCTCACGAATTGGACACGAGAACTGCGTCACTCGGACGTATGCGCTCGTCAACAATCAAATCCGTCGACGAATATTCGGATTCGCGTTCGTGGCCAATGAGTGCCCTGACGGAACTTATTGTCACTGGGGAATGACAAGTTCTACGGTGTGCACAAAAAGCACGGTGGAAGCTAGGAGTCATCGCACCGGTGCCGAAGGAATGTCACGACCACGTAATTTCACAATTCGCATTTGAGTTGAGGATTAAAGCTAAGGAGGAAGAAGTAGGGAAATCGTTTCATGACCCCTTTAAAATTATTCATCCCAACCCAAAATTCGTTACATGGCCCCTTTAAGTTGCAAAGCGGTGTAAAATAATTCCTATTTTCGCGCACTCGCTCTGTCCGTTTTAAAACTGCACGCTACACGAACACGCCGACGAGAAGCACGCGGTACCAGGAGCACCAGAGCAGTCCCTGCCACCGTCTCCTCCGCTATGGTGTACCTCCGCCGTCCCCGCTCCTCTAATTACTCGTTTGTCCGCGAGAGGGCGAGCGGCACGTTCCGAAACCCAGCAGACAAAAATGGCTCCCAATCCAGCGCTGCGAATGCATCACGTGACTATACGCCCTTCCCGAAGGTCAAAAGACATCCTCATTCACTGTAGCAGTGGGTTGGGGCATGGTGTTGAAACGAGCATGGACAGGAAAACGTAAGCCACTGGCAGAACGTACTACAGCAGACAAACTGAGGGAGAGGAGGCGACGAGAGCGCGGAGGAGACGTCCGAACACCGAGCGATCTGGTTGGAATGGTTCGTGGGTGGGCGCAAAGCTAGCTGAATCGGTCACTACTCGATCTTCGGAAGCGCTCGAACGCCGAGCGCAGGACGCCAACTTTCGTCGTCCGAACGCGTTATAGGTTTGCGTTGGCCTGCCCACTACTCATTCCAACCTGAGCTCGGTGTTCGCACGTCCCCCGTAAAAACAGCTAGCATTTTCTTTTAGCTTGAGATTGCAACAGTGTGAACCAGACTTAATATCGCGTTTACACTTGCGGATTCGTGGTATGATCTGCGCCGGCGGAAAGTGGATTTCGGAGCGGGGTGGCGATAACGACTCGTCGCTTTCGGAAAATTTGGATATGGATCCAGGACTGATCTAGATTTTCCGCCAGCGACGAATCCATTTCGCCGACCGGCTCGGAAAATCCACTTTCCGGCTACGCGGATCTGCCTGCGCATCGGAAAGTGTAAACGCACCATGAAGCCCGACTCGCATATTGTGATTTCGCTCACTTATTCGCAGGTGCGACGTCGAACTCCGCAGCTTCCCCCAGTTTTTTTTTTTTTTTTTTGCACGAGCGACGTTGCAATTGCGAAATCGCAGCGACCGATTCAGGCTTAAACCTCTCGGCCAATTTCGCAGAACGTACCTGGGGGTTGGGCGACGACGAAAACAGCGTTCAGAAAGCGCTTGGAGAAGACGGCACGAGCCTTGGGGAGGAGCTGTGGCGCCTTGGCATCGGCGGTAATCAGTGTAACCGAAGCGCTTGTAACACGACGTTCTCGCTAATCGCAAGCGGTGGCGCCACCCGCGAAGCTCCCGCTTTTCCTCTGTATACGCACATATCGGCATGCGCCGCGCTTCATGTTCTGTTCTGGACGTCGGTACTCAGCGGAAATTGTTTTACGACCCATAGACTGACGAGATTTTTTTGTTGTTGTTGCCGTATAGTTATAATATTCTGCATAAAAAAACTCATTTTCTTGCTTTTATAAGAAAACAATTTAACTATTTAGTCAACCGACCGAACTAACTTTTCTCTTTCTTTTCCGGTGTACAGTACAGCGGTTAGGTTCAAGGCCGGTTCAAACATACATCGACGCGCTAAATCATTACAGGGACCGGCTCTGTGCGTCACTAATATAGCGGGAAGCAAGCCAGGTAGCGCTGTGACAGAGGGTGATGCAGTAAGGTCCAACGGATTTGGCGCGCCTTGCAAAATTCGAATTCCAAAAGCGTAGTACATACCTGAAATTAGGAACGCGAACGTGGTTTTGTAAGAGATATTATGTGTTAATTTTTTAGAGCTCAATTTGGAGGTGGGAATTGTCAAGAATAAATCAAAATCGGATGCCGTGTATTTCCTATGTCATATACGAGCCTGTTTGTCGTCTGCACACTCGTTCATGAGCTCGCTTCCGGGCGACTTCCCGAGCGTAAGAACCAATAGTAGAGGCCGGCAAGGAGCAAAATAATCGCGGTTATTAATACTTCTAACGAAATATACAAACAATGACCACCTGGGAGCAAGCTCACAAACTAGTCTGCAGATAACGAACATGCGGTACAGGGCATGGGATTACGTTTTTCCACTAAATCCACGAACACAGCCGGGAATCCAGGCACCGGTACGGCGATACGACTGATGCCGTCTCACAATATCCAGATGATTCGGAGCGATCTTGCGCAATAAGGGTAAAAAGTCGCATTCCTTTATATTTTCGCATTATTCCGGCGTCAGCGAGCGCGAACAAGCCTGAAATCGTCGGAAAGCCGCTGCACATCACGGCTACTGCGCACCGAACAAACTGGCATCCGCCAGCTCTGGGCGCTGCCATCTTACCGGTGACGTCACGGCTCTTGTGAGGTCACGTGACGAGTGGTCACTTCTGCGCAAAACATGGCAGCAACCGGGGGGAGGGGGGGGGGTGCCACTTTCGTACTTCGGGTTTATCACTCTAAGCTCCTCTACCTCGTTGCCCGATGCAGATGGGGGGGGGGGGGGGGGGGGGGGGCGAGGGGATGAGTCATAATTTTGGTTTTTAGGCTAGGTGGCACAAGCTACCTGACGTTCTAAAGGGCACATTTATTAGCATGAATCAATCACACTGCAGCCGTATACTGAGACAGTTTGGCCATTCATTGTTAAGTGTAGGAGTCAAACGAGGAGGCGCCATTGGCCGAGAGCGGGCTGGGCGTGTTCCAGGGAGTCTTCACAGATTCGAATGTGGCCAGCCAGAAGCCGCGAATAATGCCCTGGCGGGGGTCGCGAGAAACAAAATTATAAAGTCCGTCAGTGTAACTCTCGGCGACTGAAACTTGGGTGCACGTGATTCTTCGATCATGGTCTTGCAAAATCAAAATCTAGGAGAACGATCGACATGATCCGCACGCCAGGCGCCGAGGGGCGCGAAAATGCCGTCCGAGCGGTCAGTCTTCGCCCGAGCAAAAGAATTCAAGTGTCACATTCGGTTCTTACATCTTTACTGCATAATCATAATCTAAAGATCACGTTCACTCTATTTTCAACCGTAAAGTGTTACTCCATTTAACTCTTACGCGCCTATTAAATTTGTTTCTCGCTACTACCGCTAGGGGATTATTTTCGACTTCTGGCTGGCCAAGAGAGCACGTCACGCAATCTCCCTCCGTCAAGTGCACGCCCTGGCTCTATGCGGAGGGCAAGTTCGTCTGCTCCTTGCGCAGGGGGTAGCGGTGACGTCAGAACGCCGAGCCCTGATTGCTGATCGAGCCCCCCTATCTGAGCGTCGTCTGCTTCTTTGCAACGTCGTCTGCTCGCAACGTCGTCTGCTTCTGTCTTACGTTTCCTGCGACTTTCGGAAGTGCAGAGGCCAGATTCACGAAACGATCTTACGCCAAAAATGTGCGTAAGACAAAACTTAAGAACAAATTCGTATTCACGAAACGAAATTTTTGTAAGTTTTGCGCAGGTTACGGCGAAATCCTACGACAGCTCCGAAGCTGTTACGCACTTCTTACGATCAAGTCAGCATGGCCGACAGCGTCGCGGTCGCGACGACCCACGGACGTTTATTTTTCTACGTGAGCTCCTCACGCGTCCTGACTTCAAGCAGCAAAAAAAGTAAAAATTACTTGAAACAGAGCACGACGAACAAGAACGCTGGATCCACAGACACCGGGGAAAAGCTCCAACGGCGAAGATTCCACCGAACGCGACCAAACGAGCTGGGCAGTTAGGCCTAGCAGGCACTCCGCGACTCGGCGACCGTCTGCCCACGACCGGCTGACGTGCTGAATGGAATATGCCCCCGCGCGACCCTTGTGAACCCTTCCCGTGTTATACTTTGATCGCTGACCTCAATTTTAGATTAAGAGGTCAATTTCTTCCTATTGTTATCTCCTTGTTTCCCGAGGCAACGGTGACTCTCGCCGGTGAAAAAGCGGCGAATCTCCGACAGACGCAGGAAAGGTAAAGCAGCCATCGCTTTGACTAGCAGACGTAAAGCAGACGACTATAACTGCGCCAACCCGCCGGCGCCGTTAAAGAGTGAGGGGTCTCGCCGCACACGAATGGAGGTAAAAAGTATTTGGGAGGGAACTTGCGGACACTAAGCAAACAAACCTCGGCGCCCCGGGACACCTCGCCAGTGAGTCCTTTGAATTCCCTCCTTGATGCGCGTCTGCTAGTTGTTAGACGAAAACAACGTACCGCTCGAGTTATTTCGTCTTCCCTCCCTTAAAGGCCAAGTCGAGTTCGCTCCGAAAGTCGCAGGAAAGGTAAGACGGACGCAGACGATGTTGCGAGCAGACGACGTTGCAAAGGAGCAGACGACGCTCAATATAGGGTCGCGATCAGCCAATCAGGACTCGGCGTTCTGACGTCACCGCTACTTCCTTTCTCATGCGCAGAAGACGAAAATGAGCCCACTTGCGAGGCGTATACCCGCTCCTCCCATTGAAACTGCCATCCATCCATCCATCCAGCTATAGGGGCGTCGCA
This sequence comes from Ixodes scapularis, assembly GCF_016920785.2. Classification (NCBI taxonomy): domain Eukaryota; kingdom Metazoa; phylum Arthropoda; class Arachnida; order Ixodida; family Ixodidae; genus Ixodes; species Ixodes scapularis. The sequence goes on along the minus strand of NW_024609839.1, from coordinate 81,290,200 downwards.
CTGCACATTCCCAGAACTTCTGCGCAAGCTCTGTGCGACGCCGCAAGCTGCTCGCACGCTCTGTGCGACGCCGCAGAGCCGTTTATCGAGAGAGTTTGGCCATACATTGGTTTGAATAGGCGAGCATCTCGGGGCCAACCACAGGCCGCGAAACAGCCCCTAGCGGTGGTCGTGAGCTCTAAATTTGTGACACGACTAATTCAAGCCGTTTTAGCGTCGCTAGAGTTAAAAGGTGTAACTCTCAGTGACTGAAAACTTTGTGCGTGCGAGATTTTCGTCACGCCAATATTCAAGTGTAGAATAAACGAACGTGCGCTCCAAACCAGAGCCAACTTGCTAGAAACAGCGTCTCAGCTGAGACGGTGAAAGAAAGCACTGCCAAAGCCAGCGCACGAGCCGAGCGGGACACCGCGTTTCCAGACGCTCGCGCGCCCCACCCTTTGCACTGTTTTCTTTCTGCCAGTCACAGGACGCTGTTCTAATAAGCCAACATCAGCAGTGCAGAGAAAGGCATGGGCACGAGCGCGTGGCTTTGGAAAGTGGCTCCTACGCACGAGTTCGCGTACAAACAAAAGCGTTTTGCTGAGCTAGGTTCACGCGCCTGTACCTTTGTCTTCACTGCCGACATTTGTGATATGGAGTAGAGAGGCCGAGATTGAACGCTTCTATTTCACGCTTTGAATGTCGTTCGCAATATTCTGACGTCGCGGTCTCCTGATTGGTCGACGCTGTGTCACAAATTTAGTTTACGCTCTATGCGCGGGGGGAATATTCGGCGCTGGCGGCGGCCTTTGCTCCGCCTGTTGGCCAAACTCTCCCAATACACGGCTCTGCGACGCCGCAAGCCATCCATCCATCCAGCTATAGGGGCGTCGCACTGCACATTTCCAGAACTTCTGCGCACGCCCTGTGCGACGCCGCAAGCTGCTCGGACGACCTAGAGTCACTAAACGAGCTACGCTTAGAGTATCGGCACAATGTTCCCCGATATTCTTGTGGACGCTGCCATCTTGGTGCTTATTGCAGAGCAGACGCAACTGCCAATCGTCATGATTCAAAGTGGGGTTTTTTTAGGCATTAGTTTCGGTGTTATTCAATCTCTCTCTCCCCGTTTCGATCTGGATGAGCACCGTACCGGCGTGCGGTCGTGTGTCACTACTGCGTGGTGCACGTTAAAACCCCAGGTTAGCGGTTGCACTGCACTGGCGATTACTTATCTACAGCGAGTGACTCGTCGCATCTTCGAAATGGTTGACCAACTACACGCTGTCTAAATATCCCCACAACCCTAATTAATCTTAGTTTCGATGTTAGAAAGTTCATGTAATATTGCTTTGCTCTGTCGTGAACTGTTTAAGCATATATGGAGGACAGGAAAACGTTCCCTGTGATTTCAGATACAGCTTGAGATAACTGGCAACCATGATTTTAAGCACCAAGATGGATAAGTGTCGTTACCCAGGAGCGTAGCATATTTAGTGGCTCCAGCTGGACCCATGGCGTTGGAACCCGCTCTTCTGAATTTCCTTGTGGTTTTCCTTCAGCTCTCAAAGCAATCTGCTGTATTCGATGAACGCGGCAAAGTTTCCTGAACTCCGTCGCCTTTTCTAAAAATGTACAACTCCTCGGTTTTTCTTTCTTTTTTTTTTTTTAAGTCGGTTCAGTAGGTCAACATCATCTACGAGACAATGTCCCAGTCATGACACTGGCATTTCTGAAGCACAAACTCGAAGCCGCGAGATGGACAAAGAAACTGAAGCGATCGACCCTTATTTTCTTTTTCGACGCAGGTGAGAAAGTAAAAGAAAAGCAAAAACGCACAAAGAAACGAAAAAAAAAAAAGGGATAAAAATATCGCGATCGGCGTTTTCCTCTTGGTTTTGGCCTTAGACGTCGGGCTAACGTAAAATGCCACCGAGGTACTAACCGGGACGTTGTAAGACGTTTTTGGGAACGTCTTGAGTACCTTATTCAGTGACGTGATACGGACGCCAGAGAACCGTCTTTTTATGACCATATTTCGACCTCTTCACGACGCCTTATGCTACCCCAGAACATAGTAGGGAAACATAGAGACTGCTCTTTACTTGTCTTTGCCCAGTCCGGTTACTCTCAACTAAAGTTCATTCTGCGGGTCAGTTACGCATACTGCGCTGTAATGTCCGTCGTGCGAGGCTGTAGACCAACAAGTTGTTTACAAACAAGTCAGCCTCTTTCTACGCCAAGTTTGAGGGGGGGGGGGGGGGGGGGCGTGCGTAGAGAACAGACTCACTGGAGATGAAGTAGCGTTTGCTCATGCGGTAGAAAGTGTTTAGTTGGGGAGCCCAAGCGGTGCTTTTTGCTGACCAGCCTTGTTAAAGTAACACGCGAAAAAAAAAAAAAAAAAAGAAACGTTAAAACGTTTAGTTTGTGTTTGCGTTAAGACTGTCGCGCAGTGTCGGAGGAATTGCCGGAGGAACGTGGAGCGAAGTTGGCCGACACGTTCGGAGCGAAGTTGGCCGACACGTTGCTGTGCCGCGTCGACAGTCTTTCCCGTGTTCGCTCGACGAGCATCCCCTTCTTCCATATGCGCACACACAACTCGATGAATCATACCGGAGGGACTCTGCGGTCTTCTCGGACGGTGCCTCCCTTTGTGGCGTCAGTTCACGACCGCACGCGATCGCAGAAGCAATATCGCCACACAAAATTGCGGAGTATGGAAGCACCGAGGTCTAAGCTAAGAGATCGTGTCGGGGAGACGCTCGTTCACGCGTGCTCCAGGAACGCACGCCAGAGAGGAGCACGGTTTCACAAAATGATGCGACGTATAAGAGAAGACGTCCACTTATAGACCACGGTGTCGAGGTACGGAACCGGTGACAACAGGCGCTGACAGGATGGATGGAAACGGCAGGGTGTCCCTTTAGGCTCCAACACGTGCTCGTTGCTTTCCGTTGTGCTTCGGCCGCGAATGCAAGCTCGAAGCTTCACAAGACACCGAAGCGTTATCGAAGGCGCGTGTATATAGCTCGCGTTGGAGGCGGGACTGAGTTGAAAAGTCTCCCTGCCATTCTTATCCTTTCAGTGAGTGACAGGAACGTCTGTGACAGGATGTTTGTAGCCGGGGTCACACTGTTCGTATACGTCACACAAAAAGACGGTCTGCACACAGGTTCGAACTCGAGTCATCGTGAGATCGGTGCTTCGAATGCCACGTGGCGACGAGTTCGAGGAGAAAATTTCGGCAGGCACGGGCATTCGAACCGCGGATATTGCGTTGGCTCGTGTTTGGAGACTGTCTTTTGACGTGTCTGTATACGCGCAGTTGGACCCCGGCAGGTTAAGAACCTATAGTATAATGCACTGCCTCGAGCGCGAGCGTTCTGCCTTTGAAGAGAGTTCGTCGCACGCTTCGTGCCCAAGCCCGGCGCTAGGCAACGAGTGTTGGACTTGACACTTTTTCTCTTTTCGCTACAAAGTAAAATGTGTAGCGTAGATGATCAACATTTCCGCATTAGCAAAAGAAGAGACGCTGCAACGCTTACCTTGACCCGCGAATCCCTAAAAAATGTTTGTCTTCCTACATACACGGTCGGCCGCCTTGTCGGTATTTCGAGGCAGTCCGCGCTGAACTGTCGCCGACTCCGCGTTTGCGTCTGTGTTCCTTGGTTGACCGCAACGCGCGGATATATATACATATATATATGCGTATTTGGTTCTTCAGAAGCGTCCGCGGCCGATGCCACCATCTAGAAGACAATGCGCCGCCCTCGACGTCATCGTCGGTAGGTCCCCGAGCCGCCCCCAAGCGGTAAACATGCACGCTATAAAGCGGGCAGACGCGTCGTCCGTCTCGGCGTCGCCGCGTAGCGTCGTGCTCATTGGGAGACGCTGCAAGACGCGTAGGCACGGCGACGCCAACGCGAGCTACACTGGCGGCGCTGCGTAGACCCACCAGTGATGACGTCGGGGGAGGAGGGAAAAGGGGCAGGCCTTCCCTTCTCTAAGTGGTGTCGGCGAAGCGCAGGGTGGGACCACATCCTGTCAGGATCGGACCACGTATCCTGTCATTGTAGAAAACCGATGCACTGTATATGGCAGCCGCGGCGGCGGCCCGCGGAGAACACGCGTTTCCGCCTTGAGCCGTTTCCGCCTTGAGCTCATGCTGTGCACACACCGGACGCCTTAGGTTATTATACGCAAGACAGAAAAATGGGACGCGCAGAAAACATGTTATTTCAATAGAGTAATTCATTCGGAATTTTTTCTTTCCCCTTTTTTTTCTTTTTTTTTCTTTTAAGGCTGGTCAGAGCCGCAGTTACACTGTTCACACATCGTACAAGAGATAACGCGGTCCTCGCTGCCTCAAGCTTCTTCGAACGCTTATGACTGGTGCATAACCAGGCGTAAGCGCCGTTCACACATATGCAACCGAGTAAAGGCCCGTTCACACTCTTGCGACCGAGTAGGACCGAGAGAGACCAGACCGGTTTTTAAGCCTCTTGCAACTTCTTAGGACCAGCAGGGCATCCGCAAAAGGCTTAAAAACCGGTCTAGTCTCTCTCGGTCTTACTCGGTCGCATATATGTGAACGGCGCTTTATGCTTATTACTATAACTGCTTAGACCAGTTATGCCCATGAGTTATACTTGTGCTTTTGACTGCTTACACGAGAGAACAGACTTGCGCCATCTATATTATGTGCCACTGAAACATTTCTGATCGGCGTATAATTCCTTCTTTTTGTCTTTTTACGCATTATTATTTCACCATGGGCCTGAAATAGTGCAGTACGCCCGTTATCAGTCGGGTGTTTACAACGTGAATCGCGTAAAGGTGATTATATGAACAACCACATGACGGTACGATATCCGTGGAGATCAGTCGGAACCGATAGAGGGATATCTTTGAAGCCATATGGATCCCTGTGATCTGCGACGCGAGCAATCGCTCCATCCGGGCTTCGCGTTACCGTATTATACACAAGCACACCGGGTCGTCAACTGATACGACTGGGTTTGCCTCCGGAAACTTCTGCTCGCCTAATCAGTTATACCTAGTGGTTCTAGAGAATTCGAAGGGCGATTCTGAATATACAGTCTCCACAAATACGGGGGACCCGTTTATCCGACGGTGCGAGACACAAGTTGACCGCTAGGTGTAGTTTGCTCACCACAAGCAGTATGGACCCGGCCAAAGCGCATTCGGCACACTTGCAAGAAGATGCCTCATCAAGTGGGTCTTTCATAATGTTTGAGACTGTACTTCACTATTCGCAAGTGATCCTCGAGCTGACGCAGGTTAGGTGATGATGATCGAGAACCATATCCCATCGCTCTTGTAAAAGCACGATTGCTCCAAATTCCGCGTGCCTGCGGCCTTCTTGTTTCGAACCGGCCAGGTTGCATGACTCAGCTGGCTTTCCTATGCTAGTACTGTCGAGGATTGAACCATAAGAACCTAATCACCCACAGTACCCTTCCCCACATTAGACGCATTTCCACTGATCATAGCCGAGGTAGAAAGTGTCGAGTCTATTGACTACAGAGGCACGCACGAGGGGTTGATATTACGCAGAAAAGCTACTGTGCATGTCCAGTAGACCAGATGGCAGTGCGCAGAAGGCTAATAGTGGAGTGGTCTATAGTTGAGAGAAAGACGCAGCAAGTGGAAAGCTACTGAATTAAGAGCAGTTCAAGGCGACGATGGGTTGAGTCATCAAACCATCTCAGCCATGTGGGGTTGGACGTCACGTCTGTACCGTCTGTATAGACCTTGCAACAAAATCGAGTAGACCGGACAGACGACCAGCAAGTTACATCTTTCCAGTGCTCATTACCCGGGCAAAAAATGTGAAGTTACTGGACTGCAAACGCGTCCGTGGGCTGTGATATTTCCGAGACAGGACAGCTCTCAGAGTCCAATTCGGGGTTTTTGTTCTCCAAACCAACGAATGGCATTTGGCACGCCCCAGTGGAAGCAGACTGCCGGGGATCTTTTGACGTGCGATCCAGCAGATTGCGGGCACCTCGGAAGGGGTTCGAACCCGCCACCTGGGTATCCCCTAGGCCGGCGCTTTGCCATGGGAGCCCCCGAGGGAGGCTCAGTGGGAGATTATTGCAACGGTCTGTATATACTTACAGCTCTTCACAAAAGCGGTCGCCACGCGATGGCTCGATGGCGCGCCTCTGCCAGGTCACGCGTCCTCTTGAGATCGGTGCTGCGATGAACACCGTGTATCCCACGTCTTGTTTTCCGAAGGCTTTGTTCCAAGAGAGCGTCGATCAGAAGGCGCGGCGTTGCGCGATCTCTCGCTCGCGTCGAAGTGGCATGATCGGGTTGTGCGATTCTGGACCGCTCGTATCACCTCATCGGAAAGTTTGTGTCCCCCGCAGGTAAATGGTGCCGTAAAAACCCGCCGGGCGACACACGCTGCCAATATAAAAAAGGCATAGAAAAAAAGAACAGACACACAAGGAAGATGTCTTGTGACGTAGAAGCGATCATCAGCCGGTTCTCTCGCTTTTCTTTTGGTACCTTTTCATTTTTTTTTTCATGTCGGCTTTTGTAGGTTGACGTCGGAAAAGATGCAAGGTTGTCGCTTTCTCCTGCGGGACCCAAGGTCGGCGTTTTGCTACGCTTGCATGCCGTGCCGCCTCGCGTGAACGCGCATCACTCGCTACTCCGCATATAGTGTGGCTCGAAATCGCTGTGTATAGGAACAGTGTCCGCTGGAGGCTCCGGATAGAGTCACATGTCTCGTTAATATGGACACCGTTAATAAAGAATCTTGGAATTGGTGGCTCCAACGTTTTGGATGCCCCCAAGCAGCTTGGTGCTTCGCACTGCTCATGCGCATAAGTTATGCTCACGCGCATTGCGACGCCCCCATGCTGCTCGGGGCGGGAGGACTTAAATTGTTGGGCCGGGCAGAGAGCCTGTACTACAGAGAATTTCCACCTGCTCGCTCGGGGTCACGTGGTTTATAAGCCGCGTTTCCGAGCTGCCATGAGGTGCGAAAAGCGTTGATCGCCTGCAAACGTCCGTGCCTTTCTGCCTGCTTTCCACCTCGCCACGCAAAAACGCAGAACATGCGCTTTTGCGACCCATCTCCGCACGAGGCGTCCGCCACTAAATTGCAAACGCACACCCAGAGCGAAAACTCTCGGAGGCCATGTCCCCCATTAGTGTAGTGCTCAATTTAGTCACTAGGGGCGCGACGGTTGGTTCTTCCTCCTACAGAGAGCCAGGACTGAAGAGAGGTTTCATCTCAGACCATTGGGCCAATGGTCTGAGATGGAACCTCTCTTTAATCCAGGCTCTCTAGGAAGAAGATCCAACCGTCGCGGCCCTAGTGACTAGATTGAGAACTATACGGATAAGGGGACATGGCATTCGAGATATTTCGCGCGCACTGCTACGGCTTTTGGAAACGCTCGGCTAGCTCGGCTGCCCGGCAGAAAAAGCCAGCCGAGCCAGTTCTCTAGATCTCCATATGCGGCGCTTAATTATAACCAAACCAGAAACGGAAACAGGATTGCCTCAAAGCACGCTGTGAAGTGTAAACCCGCGGCACGAAGATTGCACTTCAATTGGTCTCATCATCAGAATAAAGACGGGTAAATCAACCTCTGTTGAGTCGTAATTTTTATTCGCTGCTCTGGTCTTTGCGCTCTTCCACTGGGCGATACCTCAGAATGCAATATTTTCTATTTCGTACGAATCTATATTTGTCATCTCCGGATACTGTCTGGGTCAACAAAACAACCTTTTTCTCTTTTCTTTTTTTCGTCATGCGCGAGAACAGTTTTTCGAGCTTCGCTTACGCGCACGGACATTTGTTCTGCACCTTTCGCACTTTTGAAACGATGAACTTCAAATTTCAATCAATCTCTTCCTTGCCAAAGGTCCGTGCGTTGCGACGAGAGGCGGGGAGCACGTTTCACGCTGCTCTCAAGTTCCGTACACTACGTAGCCCGACGATAATTGTGATGACGATAATTCGCGGCTATTTGTTTGTATCGTTTGATCTAGGGCCTATACAGTAACTCTAGTTTGATCTGGTTGCGAGCGCCACCAAGTGCCCCGCAGCCACAGTGTCCAGCACTAATGCAACGGCCGGAGGAGCGCAGCGATGCGCGCGAAAAATATCAGAGGCCACGATGAGGACACCAACAACATGGATGATTTGTTTGTGTATTGTTGCAGCGCTCGGCCCACGGAGCCGAAAGTTCCGTCAGCATTCGGCTGGGGCTCGTGTTCAATCAGTTTAATAAGTTCAATCAGTTCAATCATCTTTTTCAATTGAGCGCGGAAAAAAAATAATTGGCCAATAGTCGTGCCTAATCCTTGCACCGCGTTCAAGCGAGAAAGATGAAGTGCGTGCCTTATGTTGGTATACATGCGTGCCTTATGTTGGTATACACAGAACTTTGGGGAAAACAACTAAAGCCCCTCGATGTGTTTGCGTATATAATTCCATTTCCTCGCTATTTTCGGGGACGAACTGGCCCAACGTACGCACTTTTGTCTCGTTATCATAAACAACTCACATTATACGTTGTTTTTTTTTTAGAGTACGTAGCCGCTTTTGTAACAGGAAGTTATAGTTGATCGTTCCCGTACCTCCGATAACGATACCCGATAACAATACCGTGAGTGCGGGAAGCTCTCGGCGGCCCCCGTTACCAAAGTTATCGGAAGGATCTACTGTAAAGACGCGATAACACCGCTGATACATTAGATAACATACAGTCTAGACACTGTCTTAGTTAAGCGTCTTTGTTCCTTGTACGACAATGAGCTGTCACATTGGTAATAGTGATAATAATAATAAAAAAAAAAAATTGCAGACATGTTTGAACGAAACACCCTGTCTTCTGTATGATGTATTAACAGTGTCCCTGCGGCTCGTACTATCCCTAATGACGTCACTCGTGATTCGTCACCGCGGCTGTGGCTGTTATACGACGTATAAAGTGACACTGTTCTTCAATAGACGTAGTATATTTGCGTGACGTCAATTTGTTGGACACGCATGCGCTGACGTTCGGGATTTGCAGACGGTATATACATACCACGCGTCGTTGGAAGGTCAGACGATGCACTCGTACACGCGGCAGACGCTGAGCATATAGATATACCCGATATGAAAACTCGACACTGTTTGTTCTGCTCGAGGGTATATGACTGTAGTGTGGCTGTAGAACTTTTGCCTAAAGAAACGTTCTGGCGTTGCCAATAGCGTATAATGGCGGCAGAGAGTCGACACTTTAGTTTCTTAGGTGTAATATTTTGTTCGCTGACACAATCTGCCTAACATAAAGTTGTAACCCCATTTCTGCGAGTCATTCGGAGAGCTAGTTCGGCTCATTTTCGATAGTAAATTTTAATCACCGTTCAAATAACGGTCGAATCGGCCATGGACCAAAAACGAGAGTACCTTCAATCAACCTTTCTGTCGCAAAAAAAAAAAAAACTTTTTCAGGTTTGTAAGTATATTTACGTTTTATTTTTTTCCTCTCATAAGTTATATCGAGCGAAGAATACAAAGACAACGTCACCGCAGCCATTCTCAACGAACCGTGCAACTATCGAAGGGTATGACGCAACTTTAATAGGCGAGACCGTACTATACGATAACATGATAACCGACTTTAATGCCGCATCATTCACATTGCCTCACACTAGTAAAGCTGTCTTTGCTTTTCTTTTTTAGCGTTAGCCAGGACGGTGCTACATTAAAAAAAAAAAAAAAAAAGGCATATTTCGACACTGCGCGTCGACTTCACCGGAGCGTTTATGCACCACACTCCGCACCAACCTTAGATGGATCGCAACCGACGCTACGAGCCACCACAACCAATCGAACGCCGACGCAGTTGTCACGTGACTTTCCAGTTGAGCCCAGCGACGCGCGGCGCACTAGGTCACATGACGCACCCTCGAAGGTGGACGGGCTTCGACGGCCCAAACAGGGTTTCGCGTTTTCGGGGCTCATTTTTCATGAAGACTGGGGGCGTTTTGTAATTCGGTGTTTTTCGGGGTCTTTTTTTTTTCTGTTAAACAAAACAATCGGCGTTTATCTGGGTTTTTGTTTATAAAAAAAAAAAAAAAAAAGATTTTGTTTTCTTTCTTTTTTGGGGGGGTGGGTGGGGGGGGGGGGGGGATTTGGTGTTTTCCTGGGTTATTTTTGTGTTGAACAAAACATCGGCGTTTATCGACATTTATCGGCGCTTTAAAAAAAAGGAACAAGTAAGTAGGATTTTTACAACCTCCAGGGAACATGCACGCGATCTGAGTACTCGGAGTCCGATGATCGAAGGGAGTCTGTTTCGGTTTCACGCAAAAATATTAATAAAAAAGCTGTAAACAATAGATTTATTTTCCTGAAGCTGGGGTTTTTCTCCTGTTCGAGGTTTTTCGGTCTTCCCCGATTTCTGACGAAACCGGCTCGGAGGTTATGTTTTCGGGGTTTATCGGTGGGTGTACCAAGAACGCGGAACCGGACTCGTAGGATCGGCTGCGGTTCATCTTCGGGACGAGGTGGGAGCTTGCCACGCCGCGTTGCCTTCCAGCATAATGATCTGTTTATCAGGAAAAATGCGAAGGCGACGCGTCTGACGCGAGTGACTCGTCCGAAATTACTAACGAGTCGAGCCGTGACACACGCCGAACACGAAGGTTCTTATTGTCGCCGTCGCGGCGAGACAATGCGCGGAAAGGTGTAATTGGCCGTGTCACGGCTTTATCGTTCCGTGTAAGAGCGACGCCTCGTGTTGGGTACGGGCGGCGATTAAGCCTTCCTTTCGCGGTCTGTTTCCCACGAAAAGCACGTTGGCTCGGGAAGTTTCGGAAACGGAATATACTTCTGCGCGTTTCGAAAGGTTAGGGATTGTATTGAGACAGTCGAGGCGTCGCTTCGACTGTCTCAATCATGGCATACTCATTGACAAACTAAGTAGGTATGGTATACGCGGTCCATCACTTTCACTTCTGTATTCTTACTTATATGAACGTAGGCAATCTGTAATCATCGATGGTCACTTCTCATCACTGTTGCAGATTAAGTATGGCGTGCCACAAGGTAGCATTTTGGGTCCGTTGCTCTTTAATATTTATATCAATGATCTTGTGAATATTTCCGAAAATGTCAAATTTGTCTTGTATGCCGACGACACCAGTCTGTTCCTCAGTGACGCGGATGCGGATAACCTAATAACCAAAGGAAATTTAATTTTGTCTAGATTTTTTTTGTGGTCGCGAATAAATGGCCTATATATTAATGATACAAAAACAAAGGCAATTTTATTTAAACCGTCCAATAAACAGGTAAATATAAATGAAACTCTCCATTTTCAATCCACGCCGATTGAATTAGTGAAAGAACATAAAACATTAGGTATTATATTTTCAGATAACTTACAGTGGGATAAACACATAAACCAGGTCGTCAGCAAATTATGCAAAATTGTAGGTGTGCTTGCACGTTGTCGAGCCATTCTCCCCGAAAAAATAAAACTACAAATATGTCATGCATTATTTAAATCCCAAATATCCTATTGCCATCTCGTTTGGGGCACGACCACAAGGACAAATCTGAACAGAATATTATTACTACAAAAAAAAGTTTTGCGCTTTGTTGGAAACGTTCATTTCTTAGCCCACTCAGAGGCTCTATTTTCACGATACAAAATTATAAATATACATCGTTTTTATGAGTACCTTTTGACTCGATCATTTCTTTTTTCTTCCCCTGAATCTATTAATTTTCTGAAACAGACATCGGGATTAATCAAAAACATACCCACCATTTGCACCCGCTACTCCGAGGAATGGAAAGTGTTTCCGTTTCGCACGAACTACAGTTACCAGTCTTTAAAACATAATCTACCCTCATTGCTAAACAAATATTGCGTAGATGACGTGGACATCTACAATATAAACCCTAAGTCATTGTACTTACTTTTTGTATAGAGCTGTTTTCGTTAACCTGTGAAACCTAGGTCTCTTTTATATATGTATTTTACGTATTGCTGTAATCTCTGCAGTTATTTTTTGTATCGCCATAGCTGTCTGCCAAGTGCACGGGGCCCGGACCCCGTCAAGTCAACATTTGTTGACTTTTTGTCCGTGGCTCCGGCGTCTGTAACCCATACGGATGCAAAAATAAAATTTATTATTATTATTATTATTATTTGCTTAGCGCAAGTTCGTCTGCTTCTTTCTGCAAAGGTTTGGTGACGTGAGAAGGCCGAGCTTTGATTGGCTCCGATTGGAAGGATAGTGGGTAGACCTCCAGGCAGCTTGCTTTGAGGTCTACCCGCTATCCTTTAACCAGAGCCAATCAGAACTCGGCCTTCTGACGTCACCAAAACCCCTGCAAAAAGAAGCAGACGAACTTGCGCTAAGCATAGGCTATTAGCGACTCAAGCGAAATCGACGACATCTTGCGGCCAGAACGGAAAGCTGTGGCGGCAGGTTCGCTCTCCAGCCTTCTTGAACAAATCGGATGTTCACAGCGCCTGGTTGTCTAAAGACGAAGCCGTAAAAGTACGAATTCCCCCCCCCCCCCCTCCTCCCTTTCTCCCCATAAAAATAAATAAATTATAAAATAGTCTTTTTATCGCAAAATAAATATACGTTGCCGGACGCTCTTTCTTTGAACAAATGTAGCGCCAGCGGTCTGAACCAGGTGCCAAAGTTTCAGAACTAAACGGTATCTTATTAAAATAATCATGAGTTATTTTCATAAATTTTCAGTGAGAAAATGATGGCCGACGGAGGCTCCTGGATAGGGGATTCTTGCACATTGGTCCCGGAGAGAATGGTCCCGGGAAAAATATGGTCTCGGAGAAAATGGTCCCGGGAAAAAAAATGGTTTCTGAGAGAATGGTCCCGGACAAAATGGTCCCGGACAAAATGGTCCCGGACAAAATGGTCCCGGACAAAATGGTCCCGGGCATAATGGCCCCAAGCTCAAACCCGGACAAGATGTCCCAGGTAAATTTTGCGGCGTAGTTTGCTTGCTCTTCGGAGTTAGTCGTCTGTACTTGATGCAAATTGAACACGGAAAAAAGAAAATGTTCTATTGAATACTTGAGTTACGAAAGGGGAACCATTTTAAAGTGTATACGTTTAATTTAAAACACACCGCACGCCAGTAGCTTAGCCAAGGAGAAAAGTACAGTTTACACCAACACAGCTGTGGACCCGGATCGCACGTTTCAAGTCCGTTTCTTTGTTCGTTGAAGACGCTTGCTTCGTTCCAGACGCAGTCGACTAGGTAACGGTTCCGGTCAAGCAGCGTCAAAGGAGCAAGTCACTGGGCCTTTTGTGTTTACGATTGGTTAAGCCACGATATAACAGGCACAGAAACGTGACGAACACCATGATTGTGCGCTTTTGAAGCTGTCCGGTCGGTCCCATTAAAGTCCCTATGGATAAGAGCTTCCTACAAGTAGCGACATTTTTTGAAGCGCCGACTGCGTGACGGTGCAGGTTTTAGGAAGCGAATGGCGGCGCCCAGCAGAAGACTGAACTGAATACCGCCATTTTGTTCCAGCGGAATCTGCTTCGTCATTTGTATGGGTTGTCCTTACTTGGAAAAGAAGTATCATGGGACTTTAGTTCCCATCAGCTCGGTAGCGTCGGCTGCGTCTAGACTTGAGATGAAGTGAATTAGGGGTGGTGGATAAACATTTGTCTAAATTACCCAAGCATCAAAGAGAATTCTGGGAACGTAGGTACACGCTCTCCACGCGCTCGCCTGCCTTTAGGCAAACGGTTTGAAGTAAATAACCAAAATAAAGCGTTTGTGGAACGCGCGTGTGAAGTGCCAGTTGTTTGCATTTCCTTTGATATGCTTGGGTAATTCGGCAAAGGGTCTATACTACAACGACTCTTGAGCAGCATATGCGGTCCCTCGCCATCTTGGAACTTTTACGGTGGAACCGATTAAAGGGGCGGTGCAACGATATTCAACTGGAATGTTTTTCGCTTTACACGAGCTTACTGGCACTAGTGGAGCTCAAGGATACTCGCACGCAAGGCCACTGGCCAAGAAACTCTTTTGTTGCGCTGTAATCGAGGACAAAACCGAGTGTTTTCATTCAATCTCTCCTTCGCAAAACCTGACGACGCAGCTGGGCGGTAGCAGTACCGCCCAATGACGATATTTGAATGCGGATCATAGATTGGACCCGAGCATGGCGTGGACACTCGATTTGGGCTCGTGACAATCAATAGCTCGAGAAGCATTCGGGTAGTGTCCTGTGTCCAATCGCTGCAACGACGACAACAGCCGAACCATAACAATGTCTGGAACTCAGCGCGTGTCCTGTGCCTTGCAAACCCCAGCGCGTAGCTATGATCAACACTGGCGGCATATAATCGGCTCCAGATCACGCGGCCGCTTGTTCTGGCTGCGAGTTGAGGGGGTGAACACTGCTCGTTTTTCTTTATTTTTTTTTTCTGCGACTTCGATTGCCTGTAGTGAAAAACGAACGGATATTTCACAGGTCATTAACGTCAGGGATCCGTTCTAAGCGGTATTTGCGCAAAATACAAAAAATCGTTGCATCGCCTTAAGTGGAATTGGTTTATTTCTTTCGTTCCTACAACGGGTGTGTAGACTTGTTTGCGAGCAGCGTTTCGTTGAGAAAAAAAATTAGTGTAACAGCAAAGCTAAGGCAAATTAGGCGTTCATATATGCTATAGATAGCGTCCGCCTGCCTTTGAGATTCGGCGACACCGGTTTTATGCTGTGGATGAGGAATTCAGCCAATGCTGAACAACTGCTAACCTGGGGTATTGACTCACGCCTAATGCTCATCCAGATCAAAACGGGCCCAGAGGTGAGTTCTATAGCGCAAGCTCTCGCTCCAAGTGCTCCGAGCAGTGGTGTGATCACACACTCGGTCACCAGTACCCCGTCACTGACTCTTGATAATCTACAGCATGTGATCAAAAACTAAAAAAAAAAAAATTATGGAGGAAGAAAAAAAAAAAAGCCTGACGTCATTTATGTAGCGTTGCATAATTTCCGTATTCGCTCCGTCTTTGTACGTGTAGGCTTTTAGCGGAACAAAGAGGCCCGGGGACTTGCGCCAGTTGTAGAGTGCCCACTCGAAAAACTCTCTTCGTCAAGAGCCCGAAAGCTGCGTAATTTAAACACGCTATTTTCCTTTTTCTGCTAGATCTCTTTTTTGTTTTTAACCGCAACTCAAACACTCCAAGAACGCATTCAAGGTCAGCATACAGCCCTCTGTGAAGAGCGCACTTACTCCGTTCCCCCCTTGCGATGGAGCACAGCGGACGCTACAGGCCATCGTAGCCAATCCTGCGCTGTGTACATGTCACGTGACTACGCCAAGTCCCTTCGGAAGACCACATAACGCTCTAAAGAGTTTTAACTGACTTCGATGGCTCGTAGCCTTCATTACGGTCCATCAGTTCACATAGATTTCGATGGCTCGTAGCCTTCATTACGGTCCATTAGTTCACATAGGTGGACAGTTCACATAGATTGCGTGCGCAATCTATGTGAACTGTGAGAGCTCCACGCGGTTCACGCAGATGCATGTGCGCACCATTTCATTGCTGATTAGCGCCGAGAAGTTCCGGTGGCGCCCTCTTATGGTTCCGTTACGTCACGATCAGGATTTGCCGCGCCATGACGTCACGAGCCGTGGCCCTGACAACTTGTCGTCAGTTGCGACGACAAGTTCGATTAGCGTTTGGCCAATCGTGGAAAGCCGTCTAAAGCGTCGCTTTGTTTCGGCGCAATTTCCACTGCTCACATGAGCTGTGGGCATTGTGCAAGCGAAGGAGTCCGTCCCTGGGAGAGCGCGCCATCTCTGCGTCTACCTTGCCGTAACGCAAGAAAAAAAAATCTACACAAAAAAGAAACTTTCAGCCTTTCCACTCTGGTGAAGAAGGAAGACCAGCGAAGCTGTACTGGCCCGTGGGAATGATGTAATGGCCGTCCGCAAGTCGGCAAGCCAGAGTGGAAAGGCTGGAAAAGTTGCCGCCATGTATGAGTGACGGCGGCAAGCAGACAACCGGCCAACACAACGGATGGATGGATGAATCTGGCTGTGGCCTTTGGATCGGGCGGTAGCTTACGCCACCTAGCCATTTTGTTTTACCATTTAAGCTTAGAATATTTAAATGGGAAAACTATATTCACTCCGCACTGAAAAGAAAGTGAGGCTATAAGTCATCAGTTAATAAGAAAATACTTGCTTGCTTGGTAATCTCTACTGTCTTGAAATCCACTCTTCCTTCGCTGTCTCTAAAACCCAATGACTTTATTAAATCTATGTTGTGTACGGTAGGCATAGGGTCTGGACAACTACCGCCATCTATGAGCGACGGTGGCAACCAGAGTGTTGTGTCGACATTTGTTTGGTACCGGACACGATCCTGGGAATCTAGCCCTTAACAGCTCCGCTGTAAAAATTCGAATTGTTTGTGTAAAAGTCGACCAATGCACAGTTCGTAAGTCCAACCAGTGTCTCCTTTATACTTTCAGTGCCTGTCAAAAGAATCGGAAACCAATGGGCCGCCGCCGTCGTCGTCGCAAGTGCAACGTTTTGACGCCAGGCGCGCTACAAGCCGCAGAATCCAAATTCAAATCCAAATCCAAAGTCCCACGGGTGGGGATGTACCCTGCTAACCTGGCGCCCTCAAGCGGTCGCCACAAGCGTTGGAAGAGACAATCTCAAGAGGACCTTTTGACAGGCACTGAAAGTATGCGGAGCGCAAGTTCGTCTTCTTTTAGTGCAGGAGTTGCGTTGACGTCAAAACGTCGAGCTCTGATCGGCTCTGATTGGAAGGATACTGGGTAGACTTCAAGGCAGCTGGCATTGAGGTCTACCCACTATTTTACAATCAGAACCAATCAGAGCTCGGCGTTCCGACGTCAACGCAATCCCTACGCAATAAGCAGACGAAACTTGCGCGCCGCATATACGAGGTGTGACGGAAAAGTAACGAAACTAATTTTTTTTAAACCATGTTTTTTTGTTTTTTTTTAGAAATTAATTTTTTTTGTTCAAAGTTTTTTTTGGCAGCTACATACCGACGGAGGCGCTGTTACCATCGTTTTTTTAGGTTGAAGCCTTCCCGCACGAGGTTCTTCCACTTCTAGCTCTCGGCTCTCTAAAAAGGCCTTTTGCCATTAGAACACTTGTGCCCTTCATAGGAAATGTTCTACATGAGCCATTTGTAGCTTTTCATAAGTCAGAGTAGCGGATTCGCCAAAAGCTTCATACAAAATTTGATTGCACAACGTATAGCTCAAAAGTTTGCCCCGATTCATTTTCGCAACGCACCTCACAAACCCATGCTTTACTCGACACGCTCTCCTCAACACAATTGAGTAGCAACTGTAGCAGGTTGAAAGTTATACCGTGCGTAGTGCACGGTATAATTCTCAACTTAACCCAACTGCCGCGCGAAGGGGGAAGCGGTAGCATTGTCGGTTCGAGCACAGTGTTGCCAGGCCAGTCTCGTTACTTTTCTGCCACACCCCAAAGACCTTTTCAATAATCGGCTTCTGCGTGCCGCCGTCTTTGCCTCCTGGGGTTGTAGAAGGCGCTTTGAACGTGTGCTGTAGCTCTCTTTTACGAGACACCGCGCAGGCGTGCACACGCCAGTGACTCAGCAATATTCGTCCGTATCATACTAGATAATCTTTAAAAACATTATTGAAAAAAAAGTTTGAAGGTTTGCCGATTTAGTCAGGTTCGACAGAAGTTCATGACATACAGTCTATACTATGCGGCCGAAGTGCGTAAGGACCGCATGATCTGCATGGGTGATCCAAGTTCGCCTCGAGCAAACGTTTAAAAAAGAAGAAAAAAAAAAAAAAGAGGGAAATACCGAGCGACACGGAAAACAGCGTCCGCGTGATCGCAACTGTGGTTCTACAATGGGGCGGTGAGCCATGGCTTCCGCCGAAATCGTCGTCAGTCGTGTTTTCCCATCCACTGGAAAGGGGGAAAGCGTGCGATTGTTTCCGTTTATAGAGATTGCAAAACATCTCGGGTCGTCTGTACGCTCTTTTTCTTTTCCCCTCGAATAAGGTGTAAACACCTTATTGAGGTCCCATAATAAACTTAAAAATGGCGTTCAGCGCCCGAGCACGCGCCGCGCTAACAGCGGCGTGATGCCAGAACTGGGCGTTGATATATAGGGCGGCATATAGTTGCACGTGACTTTGGAATCATGAATATCCATTGCGGGAAGTTGACTATGCATCCACAAGGCCATACTGTGGCATCGACAGGGAGAAACGAATACATTTGCGAGAATGCAGCTCACGGCGCGCTCACGACGAGAGTGTATAGGGGTCGTAACTCGGGGAGAGGAGGAGCTGAGAGCGCAGAGCCCTGGTTCAAATGATTACTGGATGGATAGCGGCGTCTAACCACTATACTCCGCATCAGCTTAGATCCAGACGTTGCTGACGCTACGAGCTAATGGGACCAATCGAGGCAACGTTAACAGCGTAACTCACTGGACCTTCTTTGATCCAGTGCAATTGCACGCGCACTTGATGTCCTCAAGTGCGCGTGCAATTGTAGATTTTCATACAACCGCGTTCACAACCGCTTTGCGAACGCGGATCCGCTTCCAGTGTGGATGAGTGATAAGGCTGGTTCGGCGATGGGGGATAGAAGATGTACGTAAACACGAGGAACATCATGACGATGCCCTTTTGACGATGTCTGATTGGTCCATCGCTAAAAAGTGATTCGTAGAATCCACGAAACGCAATTTTTCAGGACTTCTACAATACACGGAAAACTCGGGTGTTCTCTTGACGGCACAGACTGCCAGGCACGAAAAACAATCTTTCACGTGTGGCAATATGAGGCACTGTTCCACGCAAGCCGCAGCCAGACTGCTACTATACCTCGTGCAAAAGACAGTCCGCATGAGACCGTCCGAGATGCGTTTTCCGAACATACTCGAGACATATCCGCGGATATCTGTCAGAATGTCTGCGGAGAAACTCCGCGTCTTTCGTACGTGGTGTGAGCGGAGTGGTCATGGGTTACGTTCCAGGAAGGCTTTTGCGCGGCTCCTTCTTACAGACAAACGTCGGGTATCGCCTCCGGCATCGCGTGCAAGGCCTGTGTTGTTGACCGCCGGGTGGCGATAATGGGCGAGGTGTTTTTTTTTTTTTGTTTTTTTCTCTGACCTTTCTGTCGGGTTGGTTTCTCCGCCGATTGTCCTCGGGGCTGGCGACGTGTCGATCGGAAGATCGTCCGGTGAGGTCGTCGGGTGAGGTCGTTGGAGCGAGGATCGTTGTGGTGGCGCCGAAACTGCGCCAAGTAGTGTACTGCTTCCGAGGTTGTCGATGATGGTGCGTTGTCAGCCCGGCCGCCTTATCCTGGCGAGAGAAAGAGGAACGGGCGTCCGCGGTTGTCTCGGGAAGGAATCGCCTTTCAAACGAAGTACAGATATTTCGACTCGCTCTTTCCCTCTATGTGTCGGACAGGAAGTTAAAGACTGGACGCACGTGCGCGATGGGTGACCCACATCGAGGAAAGTTCGTGTTCGAAAAACTTCAAGAAAAAAAATGTTCCCCGTTTTCTGTTACTTCTGCTCTTCAAAAAAACCCCAGTCTCAGGGTAAACGACGAAATGGTTCCCCGAAAGTTTGTGAGGTTTTGTCGAGGCTCTCGAATGATCGCCGAAGTCTATCGAGTTTTTGGTTAAAGCCGGTCGACGCGCTTGCGTTTGTTTTAGTTTGACCGAGTACGTTCCAACTGCGGCTAATGACAGCTCACGACGAGAGTAGGGTGCCTACATGTTTGTCTGTCTCAGGGTGAAGACATCCATTGTTGTCCTGAATCTGCCAGCGCGTGACGCTCTCGCGCACTCGGTGCATGACTTGGGCGGTAAAATGGCGTCTATGCATTAGCCAAAGCTACGCGCTCGAGGTGAGTGACACTGGTATGCGCGCACTTCGAAATGCATAAAGAAAAAGATTGGGCGGAAAAATGGCTGAGATGTCACCACTCAAGCAAAAGCGCGCGTGTGTATGAAGGCACTCTAGACGAGAGAACACGCTGGCGCCATCTATCGCTTAGCTCGCGACCCTTTCGAACTGCGTGTCAACTAGACTGGAGGTTTTGGCACTATCGGAAAGGTCACGTTTAATCAGTATCCATGAAATAAGGCCGCTAATTATTTTGCCACGATTATCTAAAGCTCGATGTAAAAAGAATGGCGCGTTAAAGTATTAGCAAGTATAGCAGATTAGAAGCGTTCCTGGGCCTCTCGCTAGATGGCCCCAGTGTCTTCTCTCGTCTTCTCTCGCCGCAGGCAGTCACGGGCGGTTGCTACGCAGTCGGTCGCACACAAACGCAAACGTGTGAGCCACCTTTTTAAAGGGACACGGACAGGGTATCTGTGTTCGCCGAGGATTATATTTGAACGTGACCTATAAGACCGAAACACAATTTGCGGCTAAAAAATCGTTTTCTTTCCAAAAGAAAAAAAATGAAAAAAACCGTTGGTCGAGAATCGGTTAGATTGAGGCATGCTCACTTCCTTTTCCACAATCACGTGCCGTTCAAACCATAGCATACAAAAGATATTCAAAGTCGTGGATCATCCAAGGCACATATAGTCCAATACTAGAAATAGAAAACAATTTAAACCCAATTTTTTATGGGTTCTAAAAAGCTGCAAATACGATTAAAAAAAAATGTTCCAGAGATCACAGGAAGCACATGTGCTCAGTACGGCGAGGAACCGCGGGACTGGACGATGTAATGGCGGGGAACGACGGACCCACGTTGCGACGGACGTGCAGACCATATATTGGCGACTCCAGCGAAATCGACACCGCGTTTCCTATGTATTTTGTCAATAAAGGCAACGTGGGCGTTATTTTGTTTACATGCCACTACTAGAAGCTCGTTACATGGCACGTAAACAGCGTCTCGGTAAGGATCATGGCCGAACCCGGGGGGAGCTCTGCCCCCCCCACCGGATCTCACCAAGGGGGGGGGGGGGGGGGGGGGGGGCACGAGTCCTGATGCCCCCCGTATCTACGCCTATGTAAGAGGAGGTCGTTTCAACTCTGTCGTCTGCTATCGCTGCTTAGTTCTCGTAGGCAGCATAGAAAAAAAAATCGTTTCCAGTAATTATTTTTCTGCTTCCGCCGTGTCATTCCTATGTATTGACTAGAACAAGGTATCTACCGTCGATAAATTGCTATGTTGTCACGCGTAACACCGATTTTACGCTACAGTGCAAACAATTTATGGTGGTCCGCGTGCTGAACGACGAAAACGACCTCCTTTCGTCCGCCATTTTGCCTGCCCAGGGCTGGAGTCGCGATATCGGCCAATCGACATTCGAGTGCAGAACAGAGCGCGACAGATATAAGTGCGAAACAAATCAAATTAAATCGACACAGCATAGAAAAGACAGTCCACAGACATCTTTGAAGCATGCACATGAATAAGCAAGCGTGCTTCGAATTATGCTTCAGGCGTGCCCGCAGTTAATTATAAGTCATCATACCTGCAGCGCGAACGCCGTGTCTGTTGTATCGCGTATGACCGGTTCGACCGCGGCTTTTAGGGGAGTCCTGGTGCATCGTTCATTTTGCGCCGCTTTGCCTTGCTTTTGAACCAACAATTAAGCACGATAAGAAGTAACATCCTCATCGTCGTTTCCCCCTCCTTCCCCGAGAGTAAATAACCCTCTCTTCCCTCTTGACACGGGGAACGCGTTTTAGTGAGTCGTTCCGATGCGAACGGTTCGTGCCCAAACGATTCGCCGGGGCCACTGCGGCATGCGCGAGCGAATCGTTTTTGGGGCTTGGAGAAAATGGGAACTTTTAGCAAACCGTTACCGTGTTCTGCGTACCGCACTAAAGCATGCGTATTTGAAACGCGCGCCCGGGAGATACTGTGACCGCGTGGCACGCGCTTAAAAGCACCGTCCAAAGGCTCCGGTAGTGCGGTGTACGGTAACGGTTTGCTGAAAGTCCCTATTATCAAAGTCCTAAACCCCCAAAACGATTCGCGCACGCATCCGCAGTGACTTCGGGGAATCGTTGTGGGATGATCCTTTCGCGTCGGAGCGACTCGCTAAAACTGCCCCATTGTCTTACCAGCGCCTCCGATACGTAACAAGGCCGTAGTGACGTCACCTATCGTAGGCCTGCGCGAGGTAAAAAATCGGACGCGAGCGCTGCATCAGCGTTCAGTTGGAGTTCGTTTTCGATCAGTAAGAACGGCCGAACGCAGACGCAGCCGTCGTTCGTTTCCAATCACTGCTCCATGCCGGCCTCCATTACGTGACGTAGAAACTGTAGGCAGGAGTGCCTTGTCTATGAGGTATTGCGTATACCACCCTCTCTGAGTCCTTTCTTTCCCTTCATCGCTATTTCGAAAAGGAGGGAAGTAAAGGTGTGCTCTGCCTTGCAAAAGATTGGACTTGCATCTTGGTCCATGAGCAAAAACATTCGCCACTGCCGAGAAAAAAATTCGGATTCAACTCAATGTTGCGTGCGCAGGAATTTCGAACAAAAGAAAAAAAAAAAAGGAGGGTTTAATTGTACTGAATGAGTAGAGGCATGCGCCTTGCAATATGTTTCGTTAGTGACTGTCGCAAGACTTTCCTACAGCAACGACGAATATTATTGTACGTTTATGAGAAATATAATACCGTTCTTTGGCACAGCACTCCGATAAATTGGCTCAAAGTCATAGAGCGTGTCTTCGTTCTTACATGACCTGGTATGTTATTATATGCTTGTTGGACTCATCGATATCATTTCTTTCGCTAGGGCCTAGTCATAATGGGGAAGCTATAACGTGCTTAGTCGTAATGGGGGATCGGTACCGTGCTTAGCCATAACGGGAGTTCGATAATCTTGCAACCTAAAGGTAACATTGGCAGAGTAAAAAGATGGCAAATGGCCAGCGGAAACACAGGCCCAGAGCCTCGGGCTCTGGTTATTTTTTCTAACTGTGCTTTTCCGTTTTTTTTTTTTATCTTT
Source organism: Ixodes scapularis (assembly GCF_016920785.2). Lineage (NCBI taxonomy): Eukaryota > Metazoa > Arthropoda > Arachnida > Ixodida > Ixodidae > Ixodes > Ixodes scapularis. The sequence goes on along the minus strand of NW_024609839.1, from coordinate 81,267,184 downwards.
TTTATATTTTTGACACTCAATTATGGTGTCAGAAATATGGGCACGCGACACACATGCACATTGGAAACCTCAAATACAATTTCAGAGTGGCATAAGATAATCGTGTACCTTCTAAAATGCCGAAGGACGTCCTGTATATTCCAACAACAATGCAGAGAACATTTCGCATTGAAAACAGTATACACGCAGTGCACGCGACCGCAGCACATAGGAGCGCTTTCGAAATTACCTACCTGCAAATTCCGCCGTCCTATTCGCACTTCTTGACGCGAGACGCTGAACCCGAAACATTTCGGAGGAGCTTCTTCGAGTGCATCTTACGCTGCGCGCGTATCATTAATGGTGGCCGAATTAAGGAACGCAGGAAAAGAGTGAGACATTAGTTATGCCATGTAATGCGTATATCTGTTGCATTGTTTATTCGCCCGCTCAGGAAGCAGTCAATCACCCACTTGGATAGTAGGCGTCGTAACTCCTCGCCCCATTTCTTGCCCTTACCCTTCAAAAGTTCCGCGCAGCGCAGCGGAGGCTACGCGCCCTTCCAGCCAACCGCAAGGCGAAGGCATTTAAAAAGGTGTTACTCCGCGACCTCTTTCCGCCTTCGCAGGAGGCGTGGCTACCGGCACTACATCTCTGCGCGCACTCGTTCGGCGAGCCTGCGCACTCCTCTAGCCTAATCGAGCCTCCGCAGTAGCGCCGCGTGCGACGTTTTCCCGGGAACGAAAACAGTTCGTCGCACGCGCTCCGGCACGTTGACAACACTCAATCTCAGCCCAACGTGAACCGCAGCCGACGCTACGGGCCAACCCGGCCAATCAGACACGGGAACAGAGCGGGCGACTCTATGCTCCGCGCGTTTCCGCGTCCGATTGGAAGGTCACGTGACTCCTCTCAGCGCTGGAATGGTTCCTAACGTCGACTCCGGTCCACGGTACGACGAGGCAGAAGGTCGCGGCGCGTTCGGGGCTAACGCCGTAGCGTTGACAACATTGATTGGGGCCCCAAGGTGTCTCGACTACGTCGCGATCTTGACCTTGAAACCAAGGCGTCGGAAGGCACGCGTGTATTCATTATTGATGGGGTCGACCTTCCCTTTCTTGTTGTTAGCTTCGCGATACGTCTTGGCGTGCGACATGCAAA